>NC_089847.1:130120625-130720625 GCF_035609145.1 Eleutherodactylus coqui
TCCGCAAATACAATTGTGGATGCACTGCAGATTTGAAGATTAAAATCAATTGGCGAAGTGGGGAGAAGGCTGGGAGGTGGCGGAGCGGATGATCGGCAGTGCATCTGCTTGCATCCGCGCAGAAAAGCCACTATTTCTGCGATCTCTCGCAAAAGGTTTGCGCAGGTCTCCCGCTGCAGAAATCCACAAGCGGAATCCAATCTGCCCGTGGACAAGATGCCTAAGGCCCAATGTCCACTCGCACGCACGGATTCCACTGCTTAATCCCGCAGCGGAATCCAGCCGTATCCACGAACATGGAGAGAGAGAGAGAGAAAAAAAGATTTTCATACCTCTCCAACGCGGATCTCCTCTGTGCCGGCTAATATTCTTTTCTTCAGCTCGATGGATGCGGATGCGCAGCGCAATATTTTTTTTTTAATCTCCTGCTTTCCCGCGGTACGTCCACAGTGATGGCTGTGGCTGTGCCGCGGATTGGACGACTTCCACTGACTTGAATGGAAGCTGTTCTACGGAATCTGCAGAGAAAATGGAGCATGCTGCGATGTCTTCCCGCATGCGCGATCCACACGCCGGGGGAACCCCCCCCCCCCCCCACATCCGCATGGTTTACATTGCTCTGCGAATGCTCCCAATGGGCCGCTAGAGCTGTGGATTTCCCGCGCAGATTCTATAATTAAATTCCGCCCGTGGACATTGGGCCCAAGTCTGTATAGTTGCAAATGTTGGAAATACAAAGTGCCTTTTACCCTGGTCAGGTATAAATGGCTACCCAATAATCAGCCCAATTCATCAGAAGAACGAGCAGACACTTCTCCTTCCGTTAGTCGCATCTTTTCTGTACCACGAGACAATCAGCGCAGTCAGTCCCCCCCCCATGTAATGGAGGGATGTTCTGCAGACAATACTCTGAGGATACTGGAGGGTTGCACTTGTCAGGTGAATGGACACCTATGAAATGTTTCGCCGTTGCACAGGGAGCTTTCCCAGCAAGTCTGACCTACACCGTAAACGCCATGTGAACAGAGCCCAAAAACAGAGTAATATGATGGAGAGCACATAAATATCCGCTCGCCCCCCTGACACGGTACTGCAAGAATCAGCAAGTGGAAAACTAATGGATATTATGGGAATGAGAAAAGTAAAAAATATGAACTCCACAAGTGAGAAATAAAAGAAATGAGTGAAAACCCTCTGACGCAGCGGTAACACAGGCATGCAGAGGCACAGCGTGTTGTAAGAGGTAGAAATAATGCAGTATTACCTTTCTACGATATTTCCTTAAATCGCTAGGCTAATAAAAACGTGCAAAGAGAGGAGTTAGTAGGAAAACACTGAGGGGAAAAACCCCAAACCACATGCTAAAGGTTAGAAGAGCACAGACAGTGCAAAGTTAGCCGACAATACCAGTCATGTCAGTGTTATGGCGCTATGGAGAGCCCACCACTAGAGGGCAGTGGCAATCACTATTACAGTCCATAGGAGAGGTAATCAGCCCCCCTCCGCTGCTACTAACTAAAGATGGGGGCCAGGATGTGCTAGCATCATCCATAAATCAACCATAAGAAGGGATGTGAAGCCAGCAGATCCATTAAAACTTGTGCTTTATTCCTCACCAGGTAACCATAAAAGCAATAAGCCTGAAGTAGCAGGTCTGACGGCACGTGTTCTTGTCCGCTGCTTTTATGGTTACCTGGTGAGGAATAAAGCCCAAGTAATGGACCTGCTGAGTGCTGCATCCCTTAATCTTTTGGCTGATTTATAGAAAATTACTCTTACTATAATTACTTGTGGTTACAGCTATACTGATACAAAAAGCCCCGTACATACAGCAGTGCCTTACATTATGAATTTACATTATATATATATGTAGCTGCACTCACTATTCTGCTGGTGGAGTCACTGTGTACATACATTACTTATCCTGTACTGACCCTGAGTTACATCCTGTATTATACTCCAGAGCTGCACTCACTATTCTGCTGGTGGAGTCACTGTGTACATACATTACTTATCCTGTACTGATCCTGAGTTACATACTGGATTATACTCCAGAGCTGTACTCACTATTCTGCTGGTGGAGTCACTGTGTACATACATTACTTATCCTGTACTGACCCTGAGTTACATCCTGTGTTATACTCCAGAGCTGCACTCACTATTCTGCTGGTGGAGTCACTGTGTACATACATTACTTATCCTGTACTGATCCTGAGTAACATCCTGTATTATACTCCAGAGCTGCACTCACTATTCTGCTGGTGGAGTCACTGTGTACATACATTACTTATCCTGTACTGATCCTGAGTTACATCCTGTATTATACTGCAGAGCTGCACTCACTATTCTGCTGGTGGAGTCACTCTGTACACACATTACTTATCCTGTACTGCTCCTGAGTTACATCCTGTATTATACTCCAGAGCTGCACTCACTATTCTGCTGGTGGAGTCACTGTGTACATACATTACTTATCCTGTACTGATCCTGAGTTACATCCTGTATTATACTCCAGAGCTGCACTCACTATTCTGCTGGTGGAGTCACTGTGTACATACATTACTTATCCTGTACTGATCCCTGAGTTACATCCTGTATTATACTCCAGAGCTGTACTCACTATTCTGCTGGTGGAGTCACTCTGTACACACATTACTTATCCTGTACTGCTCCTGAGTTACATCCTGTATTATACTCCAGAGCTGCACTCACTATTCTGCTGGTGGAGTCACTGTGTACATACATTACTTATCCTGTACTGCTCCTGAGTTATATCCTGTATTATACTCCAGAGCTGCACTCACTATTCTGCTGGTGGAGTCCCTATATACATACATACATTACTTATCCTGTACTGCTCCTGAGTTATATCCTGTATTATACTCCAGAGCTGCACTCACTATTCTGCTGGTGGAGTCACTGTGTACATACATTACTTATCCTGTACTGCTCCTGAGTTATATCCTGTATTATACTCCAGAGCTGCACTCACTATTCTGCTGGTGGAGTCACTATATACATACATACATTACTTATCCTGTACTGCTCCTGAGTTATATCCTGTATTATACTCCAGAGCTGCACTCACTATTCTGCTGGTGGAGTCGCTGTGTACATACATTACTTATCCTGTACTGATCCTGAGTTACATCCTGTATTATACTCCAGAGCTGCACTCACTATTCTGCTGGTGGAGTGACTATATACATACATTACTTATCCTGTACTGCTCGCTCCTGAGTTACATCCTGTATTATACTCCAGAGCTGCACTCACTATTCTGCTGGTGGAGTCACTGTGTACATACATTACTTATCCTGTACTGATCCTGAGTTACATCCTGTATTATACTCCAGAGCTGCACTCACTATTCTGCTGGTGGAGTCACTGTGTACATACATTACTTATCCTGTACTGATCCCTGAGTTACATCCTGTGTTATACTCCAGAGCTGCACTCACTATTCTGCTGGTGGAGTCACTCTGTACACACATTACTTATCCTGTACTGCTCCTGAGTTACATCCTGTATTATACTCCAGAGCTGCACTCACTATTCTGCTGGTGGAGTCACTGTGTACATACATTACTTATCCTGTACTGCTCCTGAGTTACATCCTGTATTATACTCCAGAGCTGCACTCACTATTCTGCTGGTGGAGTCGCTGTGTACATACATTACTTATCCTGTACTGCTCCTGAGTTACATCCTGTATTATACTCCAGAGCTGCACTCACTATTCTGCTGGTGGAGTCACTGTGTACATACATTACTTATCCTGTACTGATCCTGAGTTACATCCTGTATTATACTCCAGAGCTGCACTCACTATTCTGCTGGTGGAGTCACTGTGTACATACAT
The DNA here is from genome assembly GCF_035609145.1 of Eleutherodactylus coqui. Lineage (NCBI taxonomy): Eukaryota > Metazoa > Chordata > Amphibia > Anura > Eleutherodactylidae > Eleutherodactylus > Eleutherodactylus coqui. The sequence goes on from NC_089847.1 coordinate 130,124,488, forward strand.
TACTTATCCTGTACTGATCCCTGAGTTACATCCTGTATTATACTCCAGAGCTGTACTCCCTATTCTGCTGGTGGAGTCACTCTGTACACACATTACTTATCCTGTACTGCTCCTGAGTTACATCCTGTATTATACTCCAGAGCTGCACTCACTATTCTGCTGGTGGAGTCACTGTGTACATACATTACTTATCCTGTACTGATCCTGAGTTACATCCTGTATTATACTCCAGAGCTGCACTCACTATTCTGCTGGTGGAGTCACTGTGTACATACATTACTTATCCTGTACTGATCCCTGAGTTACATCCTGTATTATACTCCAGAGCTGTACTCCCTATTCTGCTGGTGGAGTCACTCTGTACACACATTACTTATCCTGTACTGCTCCTGAGTTACATCCTGTATTATACTCCAGAGCTGCACTCACTATTCTGCTGGTGGAGTCACTGTGTACATACATTACTTATCCTGTACTGCTCCCGAGTTAAATCCTGCATTATACTCCAGAGCTGCACTCACTATTCTGCTGGTGGAGATAAAACTGAAAAATGTGTCAACATTCAGTGTTACTGCATATTAGCCCCTCTTTATGTGGTTTGGATGCTGTAACTGCTGTTCAGTCACAAACCTGCCGAGCGACCAATAATCAATTTGGAAAGCATGCAGATTTGCAGAGAAAACAGAGGTCACCCTACTACTTTTGGCTCCATCGCAGCAGCATCTCGGACGCTGCGTGCCGTCGTGCCCTAAAAGATTAAATTCTGGCTGCATGCAGCTACCACTGGGGGGCGCTGGTCATGGCGAGAAACTCAATGAAAACTATTACTTTGTGAGGGAGCGCTCTCACTAGTGGCAGCTACATGTTGTCACTGTGAACGGCTTCCCTTGGCTACTGTGACCCTGTCAGTGTTGGGCTGTCCCCCTCTACAAGACCCCAGAGCAGCAGCTTGTCCTTAATTCCCTTTCCTTTCGGCAGACCTATTGTTCATGCAGTTTAGGCTGAACTCCTTCCTGGCTCCTCAGTAGGCTAAACCGTTCGCAGGACACATGCTGGACGGTGGGGACTGCCCCACCCAGCTATATGGCACATGCACCGTAGACCGAAAACTTACCAAAGTCATGACACCCAGCCGATCTACTTCCCGTGCCGGGCTGTGCGGGATTCTTCTGGGAGTCGATCGACCACTGCCAGGTGGGGACGACCCTGCGAGGGACGTACCGGTGAACGAGGGAGGGATAGAAGTCATCGACCGGATGCGGCCCATGTTATCTAGACTCCCACTGCCCACCCGGGACTCGATCTCCTCGGCTCTCTGCTCTGTGTTCTCCTTCTCCTCTTGTATTAGCCTGTTTGTTGAAAAACACGCTAATTACGTCAACTCATTAGCAGGACCGGTCTCACATGGGACAAAGACAAAAATCACATGACACCCAAATATCTTATGTAAGGACACACTTGGCACATTGTGAAAAGAATCAGCCAACACGTCACGGTCCGCGGCGCCTTCAGACAAATAATGCATAAAAACTCATGTTTGCAGCTGACATTGATGCCGTTTCCTCAGGACGGGTCACCAACAACTGATCGGTGGGGGTCTGCGCTCAAGAACCCTGCCGATTAGCTGTTCAAAGAGGCCGCGGTGCTCGGCTGAGCGCTACAGCTTCTTCTAAGGCCTATGACATCACCTTTATGGGTCACATAGCCCGAGAGCAGCTGCTATACCAGGCACCGCCATTATAACACGTACAGCGCTGTGCCTAGTATGCAGTGTAGTGGAAGCAGTGCTCACCCGACCGCTGTGGTTGCAGGTGGGATCCCAAGCAGCAGACCTCCACTAATCTGCTATTGATTACCTATCCTAATAAGTCACCACTATACAGGTCCCAGAATCATGTTTTATCACCTATGCACTCAGATTAGAGGGGTGGGGTGGGTTTCACAGCTGAGACCCTCACTAATTCTGAGAACAGGGAACCAGTTTCCCCCTTTCCTCCTCACTGCCCTCCCTTGAATGGAGAGCTGGCCGGGCATGCTTTGAATGGAGAGCTGGCCGGGCATACACGGTGCCACTTCATTTACTTCAATGGGGTTGCTGGAAATAGCCAAGCGATTACCAGAAGGCCCCTTGGAAATTAATAGAGCAACACGCTGCATGCTGGGGCATGGCTCCATTCAAGCTCCTTGAAGACGAGAGGGGAAAAAACGGTTCCTTGTTCTCAGGATTACTGAGGGTCTCAGCCGTGAACCCCCCCGATCAGAGCTTTATCACCTATTCTCGGGATAGGTGACCTAAAACGATTCTGGTACCAGCTCACGGCTAGGGCCACCCCGTACTTTGGCAGTGCCACCTGTCCTCGCACTCTCACTGAAGTTAATGAGGTTGTGCTGTGACACGCAAGTTGTCACCATCCGCAGATCTCAAGAAATCCACCAAGATCAGCGACCCCACTAACTTCAATGAGAGCGCGAAGTTGTACGGCAACGCAGCGATCTCCGTTTGGCGACCTGTATCGCGACAAAGTTGATGTTCAGTCCTGGCCTACAGGCGCCTGCAAATCTCATGCTTGTCCGATGTCCTACAAAAGAGCCATTTCCGGACATACCTGATCTCCTTGTTGATGGCGTCCAACTGTTCCTGCAACATAACGGCGAGCGTCTGGGCGTCCGCTTGGCCGCACGGGGAAAGGAGATCTACAGAGCTGAAGATGGTGTCTCGGTCGTCCTCCATATCGGAAATATCCACGTCACTTTCGAAGGCCTGGGCGACATTAGCCAGGACGCTCGCCTGCTGGGCCCGCTCCCAGTCCTGCTCATTGAGAGTCTGTACCTGCAAAAGGCAAGAACAAGCAGCTTGTGGGGCTCCGCAGGAGACAGAAGGAAAAGGGCAACACACACAAATCACACGGCGGAGACTTACGTGCTGAGGTGGCAGATCCAGAGGGAAAGGAGAGAAAAAGGAAACAAGGCTTAGAAACAGCAATGTGATGAGAACGCATCCAGAGCGGCACAGCGGGCGGGCAGAGAGGTGTGTAGGCACCGGCTCATGGGCAGGAGAACATATACAGGGATTCACAAATAGGATATGGGTGGCATAGCCTCAGGATAAGGCCATCAGTAGCAGAACAGTTGGGGTCCGACTGATCAACTAACTGCAGGGGCGGCAGCACTGCCTGCTGTTACAGCTCTCTGCAGCTCAGGCCCAGTCATCTGAATGGGCCTCAGCTGCAGTACCAAGCACGACCACTATGAAAAATGCAGCACTGTGCCTGGTAAACAAAGAAGATGACAATCAACATCCTGGATATATAAGAAGTTATTTCACATGTTGAAGCCCCATTGTTGAGAATTAGAAAATGGGACCAGTTATGTTTCCATAAAAAGTGCCATTTTTGCTCAGTGGCCATGTCTGGTATTGCAGTGGTTAGAGTTGAGCGGCAGTACCAGACATCATGTGGGCAAGAAGAAAGCAAATAAGGAAGAAATAGCAAATAATTCCTCTGACGAAGGGCCCTTTTACACGTTCAGTGTAAACACTGCCAGCGATTGAACAGCAAAATGATGATTCATTCACCTAGTTCATCTTTAATTTATGCAAAGGTCAGACGATGATCGGCCGTGCAAACAGTCGTTAATCTACGAACTGCCCGCCTACTATGAATGGAGGGGGGAGGCCAGAGGCGATCCCCGGCACGCTCGGCCACCAGTCACTGAATGACTATCACAAAGAAGTAATCGCTGGGATGACTTAAGCGCCTGACAATCACCCCATGTAAAAGGACCCTTTAAAGCGACCCTCCAGTCTTGGACAAACAAAGATGGCCGCACCTCTTCTCCGACTACCTGAGCACTATGCACTGGTAGTCTAAGACACCACATGGTGCTATGTCTGCCCAGTGCTGCTCTAACCCATCTTTGTCCAAGACTGGAGGGTCGCTTTAATTCCTACATTGATCAACTTACTTCTAGATGAGCGGACACTAGGGGGAGACACTAAACAGAGGGGCATATACTTTTCAAGCATTTGATTTAATGACTGACAGCATTTCCCGCACAAGTATAGATCAAGGTGCCAGTCACTCACGAGGGTGTCCATCCTGCCATTGCTTTATGATCTAGCGTGGATCCGACCTCTGGGACCCCCAATGATGCAGACGACCCTCCATTCTCCCAGCTGTGCAGAGGGCTACAGTCCGCCCCATGTACTTGCATAGTGGTTGGCTGTGCAGGTATACCAGTGAAGGGGAAAGAACTAAATCAGAGCTGTGCCCTGTTCATCCTCAGCACTGATGGGAGTCCCAGAAGTAGGACCCCCTGCCAATCATAAAGCGATGGGAAATCCCAGAGGGAATGAATTTACGAGGTTTGAAAAGTCCTTTAAAAGGAGATTTCCAGGCAAAAAATACTATCGCTAACAGATCCCAAGGATAGGTCATCAATAGTTGATCGGCTGGAATCTACCTTTCTAGATCCCGGCCAATCAGCTGATCGGACACCTGCTGGTAGCGCCGCAATACATAGGAGTGGGATCAGGAAGCTGCTGCTCCGGCCCCTATATAGTGGCCAATGCCTGTAACTGCAGGCTGGGGTCTCAGTGCCTGCAATTACAAGTGCCAGCCACTAGACAGGTCAGAGCAGCAGCTTCCTGCTCCAACCGCTGTGTATTGTGGTGCTACCAGCAGGCGCCCGATCAGCTGACCGCCCTGGATCTACTATTGACGATCTAGCCTAAGGATACATCAATAGTATTTTGCATGGGAAACCCCTTTACGGCTTAAAGATGTTTTTTCCTTTTAACTGTCCTTTGAGAAGACATCTCTATTTCTTATGGGTATGGCATGCAACAACAAAACAAAGCAACAAACCTTAGAGGGCTCATCACGCAGCGCAGCTAGCCGTCCTTTCTGCGGCCTGCGTAGGACCAGGGAAGAACTGTAAGACTCGGAATGTCCATCGGACAACGAAGAAGGAGCAAGAGCGTATCTGAAGTCAGGGACGCTGCCCAGGTGAGGCCGGCTAAAAGAGGATACACAGATTATACGGTCAATTAGTGAGAATCTTTCATGATCATGTAATACTTTATTCCACCTGTGGTGGCACTGCAGTTGAATTAAATATTTCTAGGGGTCTCAGCCGTGGAGAACCTCGTGATCTGCTTATTTTCAGGAAAACCTAAGAGATTACAAAAAACAACACAACCCCTCTAAAAAGGGGATTTCTTGGACTTGGATGTTGAGGATTTCTCATCAGTATCAGACCGGTTGGAGTCCGTCATAGTTCCGTTCTATGGATGGCGCTGACTCAGAACCTGCATCCACATCGCCCGCAGGGGCAGCCTGCTCTGATTTGCAGCGGGAGGCCAGCTGTAACAGCGGGGATCGATGAGGACACTGATCCCAGCTGTTAACTCCTTACATGCCGTGATCAACATTGACTGCAGCATGTAAAAGGTTCAGAGAAGGAAGGGGGCTCCCTCTGTGAGGATATCGGTCCTCTGCCATGTATTCACAGAGGGCTGATGGGTTGCCATGGCCTGTGATTGCTATGATAAGTGATAATGCATTGCATTACAGAGGTACTGCAACGTATTATAAGAGCAATCATAGCACCACAGGTTCAAGACCCCTACAGGGACATAAAAAAATGTAAAATAAATATAAAATAAATTATTATTTAAAAAAAAAAATAGAATAAAAAACACACATTTGGTATTGTCGCATCTGTAACGACCCGTACAATAAGATTAAAACACCGCTTTCATCCTGCACTGCAAACGTTATGAAAAAAAAAATGTAAAGAAAAATGGAGCCAAAGTGCTTTCTTTCTTCATCTCATCACCCAAAGAATGCAATAAAAGGTGATCAGAAGAGCCACATGAACCTGAAAATGGTACCAATGAAAACTATAGCTCGTCACGCAAAAAACAAGCCGCCGCAGAGCTCTGCTGGTGGGGGAAAAAAAAAAAGTTATGGGACTTTCAAAGCAGCGTTGCAAAAAATATATTCCTTAGCATCGTTGTAATCGTACCATCCCCCTGAAAATCCTTGTGAGATCTCTGCTGCGTTAGTAACACTGTTGAAAAAAATCTTTTTGCAGAAATTGTTTTTTTTCCCTCTGCCCTTTTTTTTATAAAAATGTAAACGATACACCACATGTACTCAATAAATGGTAATAATAAAAACTACAACTTGGCACACAAAGAACAAGTCCTCATGGAGCCGCGTCAACGGGAAAAAAAAGAAATAAAAAATATGGCTTTTGAAAAGTGGAGATAACTATAATGCCAAAAAAATCGTCACGCCGCAAGGTCCAAAAGAGGTTGCGTCAGTCTGGGGGTAATCACTCCGGCACTGAAGCTACTTAGCCAGTGCTGTCTGGCCGCCCCATGACAACGCATCATTTCTTCTCAAATGAATTCATACCAAGACTCTTGCAATATGTGACTCCCCCCTTCCGCACGTGTGTGCATGCAGAGCGCCGCCCCCCCCATGCGATACAGATAGCAAGACGAACGGTTATAAAAGTTCCCTGAGAACAGGCGGATATCTTCATTTTACATGGATTATCCCATGCAGTGTCTCCCTCCGTACCTGTGGTGAAGCGACGCGGCTCGTATCCTGACCTGCTCATTTTCCGATCGCAGCGTTTCGATTTCCAGCAGTAGCTGCTCCTAATGCACGGAAATTAAAATAATGCCGTCAATAGGATAGTTTATTGTAAAATAGGAAATTACAGCTGGGACTATGTAGGTGCTATGCATCTATACAGCTGGAAGTCTACTGTAAGTAACTGTATGATCAGTGGGGGTCCGACCTCTGGGACCACCACTAGGCCTGAGACACGGTACAGCGGCTCCCCAGCTGTTCAGGAAATGGCGCCATTCACAGAGTCGCACTGCAGATGGCTAGAGGGACCTCTGTGTGCGGAAACACTGAAGGGTCCACAGCGCTATATCAGTGCTGCCGACCCTTCATTCTCAGGATCAGTGGGGGTCCCTGAGGTCAGACCCCTTAATGCCATCACTTTATGAGATGGGAACATCCCTGCAAGAGCTCATGTAAAGGGTTTCAGGCAGCAGCAACCAGTGATGACGGGGTTAACCCAGGTGTGTGTGATTGGACGCGGTCCCATAAGTGCAGAATTCAAAGGGAAATAGTGATAAGTCTGATAAATCTGCAACTACTTACAAAACCATCACAGATGAAAGACACACCTTACAGCTACATGGAAATAAGGCTGAATCCACGCAGAGGGAAGAGTTCCATATATATATATATTTTTTTTTATATGTCCAGTCTTCTAAATCCTCCCATTTATTTCAGGATCTCTGCATGAAGACTGCGAATGGCCACTTTGTTAGCGACACCATTGTAGCAGCACAGGGATCCTCTTTCAGCAATTCATCATAGCGTTCATCCACAGGTATCGGAGGATCCAGGAACACCTTCCCCACACCATTACTCTACCAGCCTGACAGAAAGGGGTCATCAACTTATACTGCTTGTGCCAAATTCTGACCCCCAACTGGAGTCTCGCCTTTCTGTTTCTCTTAGAGACCATAGCCCTGGAACTGGTCATCTGCTGTTATAGCCCATCCGTTCTAAGGAATAGCAAGTTGTGCGTCCAGACACGTTACTTGGAGCACTAGTGTTGTATTCGGCTGCTCCTGACTGTACAGCGCCTGTTGGTTAGAATGATTCCTGACATCCTCCTCTGACCCCTTTCGGTGACAAGTTGTTTCCATTCGCAGGATCCCCTTTCTCTGGATGTTTTCCTTAATCGCACCATTCTCTGTATACTCTCCACACCATTACATGAGAAAACCTCATGCAGTTGGCAGTGAGGCCCGGCTAGTCTAGCACCGATGACCAGACCTCGTTGGAAGTCGCTCCGATCACTGGATTTTCCGATCTAACGCGGATTCCTACTGAAAATGATTCATGAAAAACTTGTCCCGTCATATGCTGCACTCCGGGGTCACGGGGATCATTTCCAAACAGGGAAGCGCCATTTGTGAGAGGGCCCGAGGCTCTAATAAAAGGGCCAGTAGGTATATTGCGCATGGAGATTGGCGTCACCTTGGAGGCAGTATCTTGAATTCTCGCCCCTCCGCTTTCCAAGGAAGGCCAGGTATTTAGAGAAATTATGACCAAGTGGTTGATAAACCCACTAGGATGTGTGTAATTTGTGCAGACAGACGCACACCCACAGGCTGTAACTGCAGAGACTGTGGGGCTCGTTATCACAGTGTCTGCAGATCTGTGAGCCTGTACATGCAATGCCTCATTAACACGGGACGACTGTTGGCTAAACGATCTGCACGAGCGGGTGACGCCACGCTAGTAGTTAGCACTTGTGCAGAGCGTTTAGACAGGCAGAGCGTTTAGACAGGCAGATCACCGCTGACTATCGCTAACGTCTCGCTCAGCACTTCACATTTTATATGAAGCGCTGAGCGGGGAGAAGTCAGCGATTCAGTAAGTGACAAGCGAAAGGTAAACGAATAGTAAACAATGGCTAAGCATTCAGACGTAACGATTTTCGTGCATTTCTGTTCGTTTAAACAAATTTTAAACGATAATCGTCCCGTTTAAATGCCCCTTAAGTGCAGCTGAGCCGCCTGTGAAAATAGTGCCTCTCCCTGTTGCTATATGAATGTCCATGTCCTTGTTACTAAGGAAGCTCTGTACCTAAAGACAGAATGTGGATTGCAAAGGCGCTGGAAGGGAGCCCCCTAGTGGCAGCCACTTCAACAGTGGCAAAGCAACAACATTTTATACGCTGTAATGATGAGGCCGACACAAACTAGTAGATGAGCAGAAGTTGTTGGAAAAGTTAGTGCCCCCCGTCAGCCTTATTTATATAACACATGGCAAATATATACTATATTCCTTAAAGCAACAGTAGCACCAAAACCAACCTTCTCGTGCTGAATCTCCTCAATGAGCTTCTTGGCAGATTCTACATCTCTGATCAGGGAGTTCTGGAAAGATGAAAGTCTTTCAGATTAATGCAGTTGATATCAACAGACATTGCTGTAAACCAAGCAGGTTGTCAGAACCCCTTGTGCATCTGTATACTCCACGGTCACACCAGTCTATCCTACATCCAACGGACCTGGATCCGGCTAATACCTCGCCTACCTGAGCACACGGCGCAGCTCTGTGCAATACGGGGATACTGGTGCAGAAGGAGAGCAGGAGCCTAGGAGGTGCATCCAACTTCTAAGGTCTCTGAATGTTCTCCCAGGGGTAAGGAGCAGATAGAAATATGGAGACATTTTAGAAGACGGCGGCATTCTTCGGGGAGGAGTGAGACCGATGGCGGCATCGTCCACAGAACCCACGTGGCCGCGGATGGAGGTAGATGTTTCATTACTTAAAATAGTGATGTTCTTGTACGGAGAGCAGCGTGCGAGCATCCGTTTTCTGCACTTGCAAGAATGACACCCGTCGACATTCATCTTACATGAGGTAGCAATGGGCTGAAGGGGTCATGGATGTGAAGATTGTGCGTTCGTGGGTGAGACAGGTCAAAGGTGGCCAAGCATCGTGTGAGGACGAACCAAAGGAGCCTCGAGGACGCACCAGCTGGCCTGACAGCATGGCTGTGACAGTGAAGAGTGAGGTTATGGAGGATCTATGAACACCATCCTGTGTGAAGACCTGAAGAAATGGAAGCTTTCCTCCAGGTGCGTGCCGCGAATCTTGACAGACGATCAAAAAGGCTGCATGCCTATCAATGTGTCAGGCGATCTTCACACACGAAGACAGCATGACTACCACCTTCACTTCGTCAGTTGTCCCAATGGATGAAGGGCGCTCTTCATGATCGCACGTCTTCCAGTCGTGCTGTTCTTGCATCAGAAGTGGCCGCACAATCATGGCATCGGCATTGTGAAAACCGTGTACGCCAAGACGGAGATTATGTTGAGAATTGGAAATACCATCATCTTGCTGGGTAAGCCGTGCAGAAAAAAAGTAGAAGATCCTAGAACATGACTGCACCTCGTACGCGCCAAATACAGCATTCATCAAGGAAAACCGGGATGAATTGGAGCTCCACTGTTCTCATAGCCAAGATAAAACCTCGAGATGACAATCCCTTCACACCAGATCACAGTTACAGGCATCTGGGAAGGAGGAGCGTTTTGTGGGGTCCTTACACCGCACAGCTGCTCGGGACCCCCAGGTATAACCCAATAATGGCTCTGTGGGTCACAGAGATGTATGATTCACACTTGGACCAAGCAGAATTGTCAAAACTCAGCAGTAACCACTGTGCTCCCATCATATCACAGGGGGACCCCAACAAACATCTCCTACTTTACCTTCCGAGACCCCTAGGACCTCTATATGAGGATAAAGGTATTCTCAGACGGTCGGTAGTAAGTTAGCTCCACAAGACAATGCTGCCTCTACTTTGAGAGTAGGACCCTCTAGCACATCCCACCCGTCATATAGGACACCCCCTCAACAACACAAGGATCCCCAGACACGCGGACATTACCTTGTCCTCCAGGGACGCCATTCTCTCCTTCAGGTGGAGCTGTAACCGCTCATTGGACTCCGATAGAAGTTTGTCCACGGTCTCGGACAGGCGCTTGTTATGTTCCTCATTCATCTTCTCTCTCTGCCGGGCCTAATATTGGGGAGATTACAGAGAGGGACTAAAAACACGGCACATCGACTGCTTACGCAAGAACTGTTGTGCAGAGGAGATCGTCCTCCTTTACAGGCTGCTTAAGTTAGGCACAGATATACTTAGACCTCTAATCTTAGCAATGGCGCTAATGAATGTCAGCAGTGTCGGATTTAACTGTTAGCTTGGAGTGGGGAAGCTGGAAGGTTTTTTTTCTGATGACCTTTGGAGTTTAAGGCGACCATATGTTAAAGGCGGTGGTCAAGAGCTGGATATCAAGTCACACACGGACGAGGAGGAAAAACAAAAACAAGAAACAAAAATAATGGGGGGGGGGGGGGGATAAAAAAAAGACATGATACCTGCTCATTGCAAAAGCGCACAAAGCAAGTCACATGACTGATCGGAAGGAGCAAAGAAAGTTAGTTGTATTTTTGTTCCTTTAAAAATAAGGGAAAAAAGTTAAATAAAATCCACAAAAACTAATAAAGAATAAGCAAAAATATAAGCAAAAAAAAAAAAAAAAGAGAAAAAAGGCAAAAAAGGAATAAAAAATCTAAAGCCTGAAACCGCCTGCTTTCCACAGACCCTGAACAGCAGATATATTTGTGGCGTTCTGTATTTATATTCTAGAATGCAGAATTTAGGGCATGTGGAAAACTCCGAGCATCCGACAGCTGCCACAAGGGATTGTCACCTCCGGAATGCCGGCGTCTCCAGACCACGGCTGAACAAACCATTGGAAGATGTGGCATGAAAGGAGACTTGGCATCCAGAAGGAAGAAACCTGACAAATAGTCGTGATTAAAGATACCCGAGTGCTTTGTGTAAACCGTGAACTAAAGGTGTATTCACACGCCCGAGTTCGGTCCGACAGATATGGACGGAACTCATGAACATAACACACAGGATTCAAATGAACAAAACTGCCTATTTGTTTGGCCAATAATCACCAATTTTTTTCTATAGATTCCAAAAAAATTACCCCCCCCCCCCCCACAAAAACATCACAGTCGCATGCAGATGAGATTTTCATGCGAGTGCGATTTTTCCATCTTTCCTGTTGAAACATGCGATTTTCACAAATGTGAGTTTTCTACTTAAAAGCATTGCATAAAAAAAACAAAAAAAAAACAAACAAAAATCCCATTTATGGACATGTCGTCGGTCTGAGTTTCTTGGACTGAAGTCATGCTCGCCCGTGTGCATACTGCTTACAGTTGATGAAAATGGACAATTTCCACCAACATGATTGCTCGTTGAATGAAATTTAAAGGGTCTCCAGGTTTTCCCCCCTGAACTGTGGGCAGCAGATCAGTTAGCAGTGAGCCACTCTAAAAAAGTTTCCTTTGCGGTCCATAGTCCGTCATGACTCTAGAAAAGTGACTTTTGTAGACGAGTGACCCCAGGCTGTATATATTAAGTCAGCGTGGTCCGGTGGGCGTATCTGGACCATTGCAGAGGCCTGTGGCCTCTTCTGTTTACACACCTGCCTCCCTGTGATTGATGTGGATGTCATATCTGGCACATGAGTTGCCCCCCGGGAGCCGCACACCTGTAGGTGGTTTGGCTCTGCTGTGGGCAGACACGTTATCTTGCACTGTTGTCAGGAAGCATGCAGCAAGAGCGAGACTCCAGATGCTTTGTCTCCGCTCCAGCTGCAGCTCCGCCTGGGTTACGGGATGTCACAGGCTCTGCAGCCAATGACAGAGCTTGTTGATTGAGCGCTGAGCTCTGTCATTGGAAGACCTGGAGCAGCGGCGCAGGACACAGCGGGGAACGTAAGGTGTGTATTTGTTATGTTAGTGCACTGAGAAGGAGTTTTTACGGAGAAATCTACAATTTGGACAACCCCTTCAATGACTGATATAGTGTTACAGGGGGTACACTATAGGGTACCTGCTGACCGGTTCCCTTTAAACAATGAATGATTATTTTAGTCAACGGACGACAGACTGTCGCTGTGCAAAAAGTCGTCGGTTGAAATTTTCGCCCACCACTAGGGGCTCCTGTCCAGATGATCTTGCACTGCGTTACTTGCGGCGATAATCCAGCTGTGAGTAACGCTATGGAAAGCGCAGCCCCCTGTCCACGAGCGGAGAACCATAGCGATCCTCTGCTTGCGGGACTCAAATCGCGGCATGCTGCGATTTGCCGCGATTCTCCGCGGTGAGATAGGCTCATCATAGAGGACTATCAGTTCTCTCCCCTGATCCCCGGCAGCGGAATATCACTAGCGATATTCCACCTCGCCCGTAGACAGGGGGGCCTTCGTGAAAATGTGCACATATGGCCCGTGTGAATGACTGTAATGGCCGACAGACTAAAATATGTATGGCTGCATTAGGAGACGAGCAGTCACCAGTTCAACCATCATTTACTTCTATCTAATGTGTACGGCCAGCCGACTGCTTCCAAAAGTACAACAGTAATAAGTAGGAGAAAAATGGAGGAGAGTAAAAAGTACAGGGGATCAGACTGCACAGGGATAGTCGCCTGTAAAAGACACATGGCTTGGCATAGGGGCTGTAAACACAAACCGGTCTGACTTTCTACATATGGACTACTTATAAAGTTGCTCTGTTTTTGACTGTAGATGCCATGAAACCCAAGATGGTTACTAAGATGAAGAGACCTTTAAAAAGCAAAAAAACCCCAATGACAGTCTTGTGAATCCCCCTAAGGTAATGGACTCGGACGCTCGCCTGCGCCCCTCACCTACGCCAACCCTGTCTTACCCGCTGCAGCTCCTGGTTCTTCTCTTCCAGCTGAGATTCCATCTGACGTAACCGCTCTTCAATATTGCCATGTCTCTCCTCGGCCTGTTGTGACAAAGACAAGAAGATACAGAATGTCATATCCGCTTCTTCTCACAGCGTTCTCTCCTGAACGGCCACAGAAAGGCACAGACACCAGTGAGGTTTTGCAATGTGAATAAGAAGCAAACAGCAACTGTGCGCCGTAACGGTAAGTTGTCATTCCGGCCCTCGCCGTGAGGTGGGTGCGGATGATGTAATGCCCAATATACGGCCCCCTCGGGGGTGAAATGAATAAGCGCAGGCAGTTACAGGGATAGTTCCATCTTGTAAAGGGACCGTTTAGTGCAAGGCCATCACATTATGATTGGTCAGGATTCAAGCCACCAATCTGAGAACAAAGGCGCTGCGGAGCGGATTGAGCTCGGTGTCACTTCTGTGCACGGATTTGCAGCTGTCCCCCTTTAACTTGAATGCTGCGATTTCCTGTACAGTAGGTGGCCAGATCCCTGAGGTGCAGGGAAAACCGCAAAGGGGTTCACAATGCTAAAAGTGTTAAGACCCATTCACATCAGTGTTAGGCCTCCTGCACACTGGCGAGAGCGATACCGGGCCGCAATTCACAACCAGATATCGCTCTCGCAATCCATGGGAAACCAGTGGATGCGAGGCGGTTTCATGTGAAAACAGCCTCCCATCCCTACGGGCGTTCCCTTCAGTCCATTGCTCTCAAAGGGGCGGCAGCAGCGCCGGTCCTATTGAAAGCAATGAGAGAAGATCACGCTCCTCTGCCACTGCTGTGGCAGGGAATTCCTTCATCCCCTTGGGGAGTCCCCTCACCCCTGAACACCCTGCCACTGCTGTCACAGTGTTCAGGGGTGAAGAGACTCCCTGTGGGGATGAAGGAATCCCCTGCCATAGCAGTGGCAGAGTAGCGTGATCTTCTCCCTACGTTTTCAGCTGTGTTGGCGCTGCTGCCGCTGGCCCCATTGACAACAAGGTGAAGCCCCTGGATGGATGTGACAGTACACTGGGGGTTTTACATCCAAGGAATCCCCTGCTGCAGCTGTGACAGATCCTCTCCCAATGGGCATGCTGGAGTGAAAACATCGCAAAGGAGAACGAACCCATTGCAATTCATTGGTTTCATAATCGTGCTTTCACTCGCATCGCACAAAAAAACGTGCGATTTCCTCGCCAGTGTAAAGGGGCCCTTAGAGATTCCATTCAGAATTTTCGTCACTGAAATCCATTTAAAAACAGGATAAAAATAGTGCAGCCGGGAGCAAGAACCCCGAATCCCAGAGAACTGATGTGAACAACCCTAACTGGGCTTTCCAAAAACTTTCAACATGTCCCAAGTTTGATCACTTGGGAGTTCGGTAGCCAGCTTAACACCGGCTCAGTATAAGTGTATGGGCCAGTCATCAGATAGTGAGCAGTGACCGCGATTGGACGAGCGCTTCTGTTGCTTCGCTCTGGTGACTGGTGGGAGGGGGTCGTTGTACCCAGACAACCAGCAACCAAAACTTTTCTCCATATGTTACCATCAATGGTGGTTTAGTGGAAGGAGCGCGCCGAGCAGCAGGGGGTGCGTGGGGAATAATGCTGCTTTCTTGCTGACATTTCCTTAGGATGTGTCCAAAGTTTTTGGAAAGCAGTGCTATACTTAAGATGTACAGCCCCTCCTAAAAAGCAGGACCTAGGATAAACATCCGAGAGCTCCGGGTTCTATTCTCCGCACCCCAATCAGCCAGCTGGGGAAGCCACAGCCAGCTGAACATTTCCCCTGGAGTGTATTACAAGATGGCCATTCACCTAAATAGATGCCAGTCTTATTGCGCAGGTCTCTGTTCTGCGTCATAGAAAGGGGGTCTTTGAGTAGGTGACCCTGCTCTATGATGTTCATACTCATAGAAGGTCATTATGGGCAGGGGTATTACTCTTGGCACAACCCCTTTAATCAGCCCTGTGGCCCCTTCATTCTCAGACCGATGGGGATTTTGGAGGTCAGACCCCCGCTGACCATAAGGTGATGGCACAGCCTAATGACACATCTTCACTTTATAACATGGGAGTAACTCCTTTAATACTGGGGGACAGAGAACCCCTGCAGGTCCCAGATGTGAGGAGACGGCAGAAAAGATCTAAGTGAATGCACCCTCTTCTCTTCCGAAGCCGCCACAGAACCCTATGGATTTGTTCTGCGCGGCCCTGTTAGTGTGTGAACATGCCCTTAGTACATGCCAAGCCGCAAATCATGAGCAACAGACTGGATGCAGCATGACCAGGTATTTCTGCTAGCTTTGCTTTAAAGGGTCGGCCTTTGTCTGCAATCATTGGCTTTTATACAGATGCATCTATAAAGAAGCAACTTTAAAGATGTATTGCTCCGTGTATGCAGCTCCTGTGTACAGCCATGTGTCTCCATATTTACAGATGACACCCGGTGAAGTCTCATCTGTATTCCCCACTTCTGGTAGAAGTGGTTTGAGTACAGGACCAGACTACACAGCTTGTTTGTAGTCTGTAACCATGGAAACACACAGATCAGCAATGGAGCTGTGGACATGAAAAAAGGATTTTTATTTAAGACCATTTGGAAAGTTGCTTCACTTTTCATTCTAAATGGAATGCAAGAACAGAAGAAACTTTTATTGTGAAGGTGGACCCTCTCTTAAAGGGGTGTTCCACTATTAAAAACAGACTTGACCTCAATGGCAGCTGTGCCTGCAATACCACGCCAGGCCACTGCATAATATATAGAGGTATCCGCTTCCTGCCCCATACATGGAGAGAGCAGCCCAGGTTCATTTTTAAGAGCTGGAAAACCTCTTTAAATGTCTAATAGGGGAGCCAAATCCCGACTCCCTCTTCCACAAGGCAAGGTGCCTCCACTATAATTGAATGGACAGAACTGGATACAAGAAGCTACCTCCCTATTAAAGCCTCATCTACTGAATGACAACCCGTGAACATCATTTTGCTTTTTCAATCTCAATAGGACAAAAATTCTGGGCAAATTAATTGCGTAATACATCTGTTCTTCCTTATAGAGCTCCGAGTCCAAGTACTAAAATAGACTAAATTAAATAATTCTGCCCACCTGAAGCCACCCCTAGAGGGCGCTTACTGCAGATTGTTAACAGGAAACGGTCATCAGCTATAAGGACCATAAATGAAGTTCTGGTGCTTAAGGTTTAGGCAACTGGGAGTCTGGGGATCTGTGTCTTGTACTCACCCAGTCCGCTGGTGTAGTGAGCATGTGTACAGCCGCTTGACTCTTCTCAGAAGGCTGTACACTCACACTCCTATAGAGACCAATGGGAGTGTGCACACACAGCCTTCTGAAAGGAGTCAAGTAACCCTGTGCACGCCGATTTCACCAGGGGACACCGCAAGAACTCTGGGGGGGGGGTTCCCTTTAAATGGGTCCTCCCATCTGGGCCATGCATGACCGTGATACTAGAAACAGCTGGGTGGAAGAAAAAAAGCCGTCAGAGCTCAGCCGGGCTATACAGTTTCTATCATAGAAGTCAATAAATGTTACGTAAGCAGCGCCGCGCTGTAAGCTACTCTGTTTCTATAGTTCCCACATTACAGAGGCAGGGCAGTTTGCCGTACTACAATATTTGCTTATCTCCCTAAAGTAGGTACGGTACCAGGGTAGTGAGGTTCACCCAGCTGTTTCAGTCATCCCGACCGTTGCATACAGCCAAGCAGGGGTGCTGGATGCTCGAACCTAGATGCATGTGCTATGCAGTCAGGCTCTCTGTTGGCTTTGCAGGCCCCTTTGGCTCTACCAGTTGTGGGGGGGGGTCACAGCACCCGGACCCCCTGCAAGATACAACTTTTGTGTTGTTCACATATTTTCATCAGGTCCAAGCAGATTGAAAAAAACCACATGACTGCTTGTGCGGTGGAAGATTCCTTGGACATACAGTATATGCAGTCAAGGACCATTCATGGAGAGGTCATGTCCATCGCTGTGTAATAAATGTAGAATATTTCTAGGCGTTACTTGAGGGGTTCGGAGGCGGCAGATTTGACATCTAGAATGTTTCATTCAATATTTGGTTAAGTGTAAGTGAAGCCGAATCAATAAATAGAGAGTCGAACAGTATGGGTTCACTGGGAATTATACACCTCACCGGGCATCTAGGTGCCCTGGCAATGCCATCCTGGAGAATACATACATTCAATTGGCCATCATCTGCAATGAATGACGAAAACTGTTAAAGGGATTACCCGTTCTTTATTATTGATGGCTTATCTTTAGGATAGGCCATCAATATCAAGTCTCAGCAATGAGCTCTCTGATGGGGCTGCAATGCTCTGTGAGCCTCTTAAACTGATCGTACCACTATTGGCTTCTATCACCTATCCATAGGATAGATAATAAGGATGATCAGTGGGGGTATCACCACCGAGATCCTCACTAATCCCAAGAATGGGGGTCCCATCTCCCCTAGTCTCTGTGGGCTCGCTGCACCCACCTGCAGTGAAGCAGCGGCTATCCACCCACCTGCAATGATGTGAGGCCTAAATAATTTCTATGCTATAGGCCTCACATCAACGGGCATGCGGATTTCCGCAGCGGGAGACCTGCGGAAACAATTTGTGGGAGACCGCAGATCTAATGGTTTTTCCGTGTGGATGTACTGCAGATCATCTGCGTGGTAAAAAAAAAAAAAAAAAAAAGATCCGCTCCACCACCTCCCAGCCTTTTCCCCACCCCCCTAATTGATTTTTACCTTCAAATCCACAGTGCATCCGCAATTGTATTTGTGGATGAGCTGCATATCATCCGCACCCACTGAGTGGAGCATGCTGGGATTTGTTTTCTGTACCAAACGGTCCGCAAATCAAATCCGCCTGCTTAAATTCAGTTGTGGATGCCAATGCTTCCCTACGGGCACTTTGAATTGTGGATCTTCCGTGCGAATTCTGCAAATCAAATTCGCCCGTGGACATTGGGCCATAATGTGGACGATTGGATGTGGGATCACAAGCATTTTAATGTCGAACCATGCCATATGTAGACATAAGCATAAAGAGTGACGCTTTATTAAAGCAGCCCTGGCTTAGTGGCCAGAAGAGGACGATGCCGGCCTTGTGCCGGGGGTTTCCACAGTAAATGAGTGCTAGCGGAAGCAAAGCATGCAGAGTGTTTAGCAGGTGCTCAATGAATGCAGTGCAAAGGCTCACTCAATAGATATGGCCGCCACATCCCAGCCATGGAATGGATTGTTAGGTATAGCCGCTGATGGGTGCATGGGATCCTTTCACTGCCCTTCATCAGAGAAAGCAATGGAACAAGCATGGCAGAAAACAGTGAGCAACGTCTACCTTCCTAGGCACAGGCGCAAGTCCAAACACCTTAGCTTCCTTAGCAGCAGGCTTTCCCGGAGGCAAAAGCTCAGACTACAGAGTCAGAGGACAAGAGAAGTGACAAACACAGACGCGCACAAACTGGGAGGAAGAGGTTAGGACACTACAGACGAGGCCGACATTAACTTGGTGGTTAGTTTAGATTACTCCGAATGCTGCAATGCTTTTGGTCTGCCCCTCCCACCCCCCAAAATTCTCATCATAGAGCCGTAAAGAGTAACAAGAACATTGAAAAGCCGGACGACACAATCAGAGGGAAGTCATACAGAAGAGTTCAAGAGGCAACAAGTAATTAGAAGACCAACTATAAAGATCTGTGGGTCTGCCCTCAGCTGCCGAGAAGATCCAACAGGCAGCGAAGACCGACGAAGGGGTACAGCACTCCAGTACTGCAGCCCTTCATTTCACTGATCATCACTAACCAAAACTTTTGACGTGTCGCTCTGACCCATCTTCAGGATAGGTCATCAATAGTTGATCGGCTGTGGTCTGTTGCTCGGGACCCCGACCGATCAGCTGAGCGGGCACCCGCTGACAGCATCGCAAATACACAGAGGTCGGAGCGGCAGCAGTGGAAGTCTCCCTGTGTAATTGCAGACTGTCAGCGGGTGCCCGCTCAGCTGATCGGTCGGGGTCCCGAGCAACAGACCACAGCCGATCAACTATTGATGACTTATCCTGAGGACAGGTCATCGATAGTGTTTTTCCTGGAAACCCCCCTTAAGTTTCTCATTGCCCCTGACCCCGCTAAGTCAGGACTTATGGAAACAGCCGAGTGAGCATCATTACGCTGATTCGCTAACTCCCATAGAAGTCAACGGGAGTTACAGAAACAGCCTAGCATAGTGAGCTATGCTGTTCCCGCAGCCTCCGAGCTACAGAAACAGCACGCAGCTCGCTGTACTAGGCGATTTCCTTTACTCCCATTGACTTCTATAGGGTTACAGAAACAGGGTAGAAAATCCCACTCAGCTGTTTCCACAAGTCCTGACTGCTGCCTTCAGCTAGGACAGAGACAGTGGGGCTACAACTATAAACAGGTGCAGGTCCCAGAAAGTGGGACTCAAACCCATAAGGCTTTTATGGCACATCTGTCTCAGATCAGAACACCCCTTTAAGGGAGCGCCGAAAGTGGGACTCAAACCTATAAGGCTTTTATGGCATATCTGTCTCAGATCAGAACACCCCTTTAAGGGAGCGCCCACTGGATTCCAACATAGAATGAGCAGGGATTTTAATAACTGAAGCCCTAGTTATCAGCGAATCCCATCCTACAAAATTATATATCAGTCTACTCTTTATAACACGCTGACTGCAGATTAAAGGGGTTGTCCAGGGTTAGAAAAAAGATGTCGGCTTTCTTGCAAAAACAGCGCCACCCTTGTTCATAGGGTTGTGTGTGGTATTGCAACTCAACTGCATGGAAGTG
This sequence comes from Eleutherodactylus coqui, assembly GCF_035609145.1. Classification (NCBI taxonomy): domain Eukaryota; kingdom Metazoa; phylum Chordata; class Amphibia; order Anura; family Eleutherodactylidae; genus Eleutherodactylus; species Eleutherodactylus coqui. The sequence goes on from NC_089847.1 coordinate 130,144,705, forward strand.
AATGGGAGCTGAGCTGCAATACCAGAAACAACCCACGGACAATGGTGGTGCTGTGTCTGGAAAAAAGCAGCCATGTTTTTCTACCCCTGGACAATCCCTTTAAACAGTAAGTTGAAGGGTCTGCATGGAAACAAAGAATATATAGGATTGGTAATTAAAAGCTGCACTGGTCAAAAGACGAGGCATGTTGTCTATGGATGCAGACCCTCAACGTCTTACAAGATCGATCCAGGTGACCATAAGAACAGAAGACAGCTAAGTGATTGTATCAGGCATATCACATGAGCATCAATGGTCGCCTCATTCACCTTTGTGAGGGCAGCGACTCTCTGCGCCAACTCCGCCTCCACCTCCGGTAGGGTTTCTGCTTTCCGCATAGTCTGCTGAAGCTTCTGTTCTGCCAGTTCCAGACGTTCCTGAAGCTGCCGGTTCTTTTCTTCGCTCTGGTGTTAAGAAGACAAGTCAATAGTAGTTCTATCACAATGTCCTCCCGCTTCTCCGTGTAGTCTTATCACCCACCAGCTATATATTACCTGGCGGAGTACCGATTCCTTATTAGCAATCTCGTTTTCAAGTTTATCATTGAGGTCGTGCACGGATGTGGCTTCGCGCTGTGCCGCGAGGTAGCGTTTTTCGAGCGTTGTGATCCTCTCTTCCATATCGTCCTTCTGGGCCATCGCCTGCAGGTGAAGCGGCAACCAGGTAGTCAAACTCTCATATTACTACATGCAGTTGGCTTCATTCAGTAAAAGCTTCGCGCCTTCAGATACAGTCGCCAAGATTTCTTAACACTGGTGGCGTTAAAAATGCAGAATAGATCCCACGTTTGACCGACCTGTTCAATCATCAGGTCTTCCATCCGGCTTACCCATACATTAAAACAAAGAATTATCCCTTCTGTGCACCCATAGAAGCATCTGATGAACACCCCAAATGCGTGGGCAGCTAGCAACCTCTTCTCCTGCAGGTACCCGCATCCGAAACGTCCCGCACCCCCCAGCCCCGCTGGCAGCCGCACCTGAAGGCAGCCCCCCCCCCCCCCCAACCCCGCTGGCGGCCGCACCTGAAGGCAGCCCCCCAACCCCGCTGGCGGCCGCACCTGAAGGCAGCCCCCCAACCCCGCTGGCGGCCGCACCTGAAGGCAGCCCCCCAACCCCGCTGGCGGCCGCACCTGAAGGCAGCCCCCCCCCCCAACCCCGCTGGCGGCCGCACCTGAAGGCAGCCCCCCCCCCAACCCCGCTGGCGGCCGCACCTGAAGGCAGCCCCCCCCCCAACCCCGCTGGCGGCCGCACCTGAAGGCAGCCCCCCAACCCCGCTGGCGGCCGCACCTGAAGGCAGCCCCCCAACCCCGCTGGCGGCCGCACCTGAAGGCAGCCCCCCAAGCCCGCTGGCGGCCGCACCTGAAGGCAGCCCCCCAAGCCCGCTGGCGGACGCACCTGAAGGCAGCCCCCCAAGCCCGCTGGCGGACGCACCTGAAGGCAGCCCCCCAAGCCCGCTGGCGGCCGCACCTGAAGGCAGCCCCCCAAGCCCGCTGGCGGCCGCACCTGAAGGCAGCCCCCCAAGCCCGCTGGCGGCCGCACCTGAAGGCAGCCCCCCAAGCCCGCTGGCGGCCGCACCTGAAGGCAGCCCCCCAAGCCCGCTGGCGGCCGCACCTGAAGGCAGCCCCCCAAGCCCGCTGGCGGCCGCACCTGAAGGCAGCCCTTCAAGCCCGCTGGCGGCCGCACCTGAAGGCAGCCCTTCAAGCCCGCTGGCGGCTGCACCTGAAGGCAGCCCTTCAAGCCCGCTGGCGGCCGCACCTGAAGGCAGCCCTTCAAGCCCGCTGGCGGCCGCACCTGAAGGCAGCCCTTCAAGCCCGCTGGCGGCCGCACCTGAAGGCAGCCCCCCAACCCCGCTGGCGGCCGCATCCGAAGCCACCCGCTAACCCCGCTGGCAGCCGCATCCGAAGCCACCCTCCAACCCCGCTGGCGGCCGCATCCGAAGCCACCCTCAAACCCTGCTGGTTGCCAAATCTGACGCACCTCTAACCTCACCGCATCTGGTGATCGCATTGCTGCGCAAACCAGCCTGTTCCTTCTCCTCACTGTTTTAATAGAGACTTTTGAAACTGACCGGTTGCTATGGGCAACCACTACTTTTTTCCTTTGCACTGGTAACATTAAACATTCTGCGCAGGTTCCGCACTCCTGGGATTCGCACCACATTGCACCCGTCTCTCCTCACCTCTCGTACGTCACGCTGCAGCTTTGTGTTCATCTCCTCAGATTTAATGAGATCTTTCCTTGCCGTGTCCAAATCTTCCTCCAGCTCAGTAACGCGGTTGGACAGGACGGCCAGGCGCTCCTTCATCTGACTCTGCTCCTTAGACTGTTTCTCGATGACATCCTGAAGCTCCATGACTTTAGACAGGTCTTCATCGTGATTTAAAGAGCTGTCGGATGATCTCTGTCACAAAAAGCAGAATTAGCCTCCAGGAACTCGACTGATCGCATTAGGAAAATATGAAGATTTAATCAAATCACCACAAGTCAGAAGACGCTCCGCTCTATAGTGATAGTTAACGGCACGCGACAAGTGTACATATTATCCCGGGAAACGGCGTGACGATACTTACAGACCTACATAGGGTAATGAAGAGGAAAGCGCGCCGTACTAACAATGTGAGCGATTATCGTTTCATATTATATAGGCATGCACACATTCAAGAGACCTAAGAATAACTAGAACCAGGCAGAAAAACTGTATTTAAAGGGGTTGTCCAGTTGTAAAATATTGATGACCTATCCTCAGAATAGATTATAATCTTTATCAACAGAACCTTGGTGAGGGTCCGTCACCAGAGACCACTGCCAAATCAATTGTTTGCAGGGCCAGGGTATTTCTGCACCAAGCTAATTTCTGCAGGAAGCGAACAGCTCCGTTCCCAGCATAGTGGCCTGGTTAGGTGTTGCATGCATTGAAATGAATGGGAACCTTGCTGCAATACCAAATCTGGCCACTGTAGTGAGAACAGAGCTATCTGCTTCCTGCAGAAATCAGCTCTGTGCAACAGCCCACTACTATTAATGATCTATCCTGAGGATAGGCCATCGGTAGTTTACAATTGGACAACCCCTTTAAGATTTAAAGCTTCTTCACATCTTGGACATTTATGGCAGAGCCGCAGCATATCCCATAAAGTTTTGATAGCAGCGGGTCCTGTTGCTGTGATGGGAGGTCTGCCAACCTAGTAACAAGTTGCAGCACAGCCACAGTTAATAGTGAGGATTACAGAAACAGCCGAGCCCGCTGTTCTATGCCGTTTATGTAACGCCCATAAAAGTGAATAGAAGCTAATTAGTGGGGTTCGCCCGTTTCCATTCAATTCTAAGGGAATTACAGAAACAGTAAAGAAAAGCAAACTTGGACATTTCTGTAATCCAATCCACCTATCCATTCAGCTGTGGCCACGGTGCAGCAGCAGACAGGACGGGGTCGGTGGACCCCCTTTCGGGATTCTGGTAGGTAGGACCTGTATCTATCTGCAGGGCATATCATGTGGACACGTCATAAGTGTCTTGGATGGGAATAACTGTCTAAAGCTGTACAGCCATCTCTGGATATAAAGAATTGGTCTAATATATGAGAATAAATTTTGCACATTTCAGTCCAAACTGCACATTAAGACTGGCAAATGAAAAATCGGGCAGAAGGAGGCAGGCTGGCAAAGGGATGCCGGGCAGAAGGAGGCAGGCTGGCAAAGGGATGCCGGGCAGAAGGAGGCAGGCTGGCAAAGGGATGCCGGGCAGAAGGAGGCAGGCTGGCAAAGGGAAGCGGGCAGAAGGAGGCAGGCTGGCAAAGGGAAGCGGGCAGAAGGAGGCAGGCTGGCAAAGGGAAGCGGGCAGAAGGAGGCAGGCTGGCAAAGGGAAGCGGGCAGAGGAGGCAGGCTGGCAAAGGGAAGCGGGCAGAGGAGGCAGGCTGGCAAAGGGAAGCGGGCAGAGGAGGCAGGCTGGCAAAGGGATGCCGGGCAGAGGAGGCAGGCTGGCAAAGGGATGCCGGGCAGAGGAGGCAGGCTGGCAAAGGGAAGCGGGCAGAGGAGGCAGGCTGGCAAAGGGAAGCGGGCAGAGGAGGCAGGCTGGCAAAGGGAAGCGGGCAGAAGGAGGCAGGCTGGCAAAGGGAAGCGGGCAGAAGGAGGCAGGCTGGCAAAGGGAAGCGGGCAGAAGGAGGCAGGCTGGCAAAGGGAAGCGGGCAGAAGGAGGCAGGCTGGCAAAGGGAAGCGGGCAGAAGGAGGCAGGCTGGCAAAGGGAAGCGGGCAGAGGAGGCAGGCTGGCAAAGGGAAGCGGGCAGAGGAGGCAGGCTGGCAAAGGGAAGCGGGCAGAGGAGGCAGGCTGGCAAAGGGATGCCGGGCAGAGGAGGCAGGCTGGCAAAGGGAAGCGGGCAGAGGAGGCAGGCTGGCAAAGGGAAGCGGGCAGAGGAGGCAGGCTGGCAAAGGGAAGCGGGCAGAGGAGGCAGGCTGGCAAAGGGAAGCGGGCAGAGGAGGCAGGCTGGCAAAGGGAAGCGGGCAGAGGAGGCAGGCTGGCAAAGGGAAGCGGGCAGAGGAGGCAGAGTAGTTAAGAGAAGCAAGGAGAGGAAAAATAGTGAGGAGCAACAGGCAGATAAGGAAGATAAGTAGAAAGAGGAGGAAGAAAAGCAAATAGAAGAGGGCAGAGTATAAAGAGCGGTAAGGAGTAGCAGATAGAAGATAGTAAGAAGCAGGCAGAGAAAAAGTAGTAAGGGAAGTGGGCAGAGGAAGCAAAGTATACAGAGGAGAAAATAATGAGGAAAAGTAGTTTTGGGATAAGAAGTAGTAAGTGGGAGCGGTAGATGCGTCCTTCTTAAGACAGACCTACAATAACCCCGGCGTCCTACCTTGCCATTAGTGTTGGGCGTGTTGTCCGGCTCGTGATCTGTAGTGCCGTCATTGTAGATTTTCTTCTGATTGTTCTGCTCTCGTGCGACCATCAGCTGGATGGGCGACAGCCGCAGATTAACTTTTTCACTTTTACTGCACATAGTTTACAAGTTTTTGCACCCGGTGACCCGAGCGAACCGAAAGTCCGACTCACCTCTTTGTGCGTTACTGTGAGCTCCTCTTCTAATAAGCTACATCTCTCCAACGCCACCCGTAAACGTTCCCGCACCTGAGGAGGACAACTGCGCTGTGACAGCCGGACACAACTGACATGGAGAAACAGGACCAGACAATGGCGGGCATGCTCAGAGGAACGAGTCCGACATGAAATCCCTATAAATGTGATGGCGCGTTCAGAGGACGCCATACTGATCTATTGTGTGGATTCACCAATCTGACCTGGTATTTGTTACGCAGAATGGCGCATGTAATTGTATGGCTCATGTGTAAATATCCGTATGCACCACGGACGTACTAGTCATGTGATACATGGCACATTTCAGCACTAGAGCAAGTCCACGGAAATCTTCTGGGGTTTAACTGCATGGTCAGTGCAGCAAGCCCTGGAGATTTTCCAGGCGAGCCACTAAAGGGGTTAAGTGGGCCTTATATAACTCACAAATTACACTAAATTTGACACTCTGCCCCTTACTACTACACACCCCAGGGTCACGCTGCAGCGTCAGAAGTTGCGTCTGTTTCCCTTTAAAAGGCCTCACCCAACTTCGTAAGAAAAGTTTGGGAAAATTTGAGAAAAACAAATAGCACAAAACATTTAGCTCTTATTTAGATTCTGTTTCATTTCTTCATAAAATCACATTTCCATCTGTCTTCTAGCTAGAGCTAAATTACTAGACATATGTTAGTAAGAACTAGGGGACAGATGGAGGGAGAACGACTGCAGGATCAGCCTTTGTTTTAGCCTGTAACCATGGAGACACACTGGGCTGCACAGGAGCTGTAGACATAAAGCAATAGACTTTTAATCAGAGGGGTTTTCAGATACTAAAATATTGATAAGCTAGCCTCAAAATATATCAGAGGTATCAGACCAGCCTGGGTCTGCAGCTCCGGCTCCCCGCAGATCAGCTGATAAGGCAGAAAGCGCTTCAGGGAGGACCGCGGCCTCTGCAATGCTTACCAGACACAGCGCTGTACATCATGTAGTGGTGGTGTCTGGTATAGCAGCTCAACTTCGTTCCCTTGAATGGTACTGAGCTGCTATCAGACCCCCTGGAGAATGAACCTGATGCCACCAGACATTGTGGCGCATGCTCCAGCACCGAGGCCTGGAGGTAGGTGGGGGGTCCTGAGCAGATCCCCACCGATCAGATATTGATGACCCATCATGAAACTAGGTCATTAATATTTTACATCGGTGGAGGGCCAAGTCCTGCGACACCCAAGCAAGCACTGTGGCCTCCGCCGTGGTCTGTGAGGTCACGTTTACCGATTATCACGTGGCCTATTTGCTGCTCAGCCCCAACTCATGTGTAAGGGATTCAAGCTGCAATATTAAGCACAGCCTCCACGAGATGAACGGCGCTGTGCTTGATACACATGAAGATGCTCTGCAGCTCTCGCTCAAGAGCCACAACTTCTTTACACAGCTGATTAGCGGGTTTAGAATCCCCAACGATTTGATACGGATGATCACAAGACGAGGACATCAATATTTTAGTATTTTAGTCCCAGAAAACCCTTGGAACTACAAAGTTGCTTCATTGTTCGCAGTGGAGTCATAAAGGCGAACACAACCCTTATTCTATAAAAGAGAAGCCGTAATAACATCACTTCTCACAAACCCATCCCAACGAAAAGTGTCCCTTCAGATTCAGGAACTAAGCCAAACAAAGGAGTCCCAGAAGGGAAGTGAAACGCGCTCAACTCAAACCAATTCCATCACCGTTAAGGTGTTACCCAGCGGGCGGGCGGCTCGTTGGCGTCACCCACATTACCTTCTCATCTAAAGCTTTGTGATGTTCAAAAAGAGACTTCAGTGCTTTCAAAACTTCCACTTCGCTGGAGACTCCGGCCGGGGACTGCGCCTGTCTCTTCACCACGGTCATCCTGAGAGAGCGCTCGTGCCGAGAAACGAGACACTCCAAGTGTTCCAGAAGAAGCTGCAAAGATTACAAGGTGAAAGTAAGACAAGGAAGCAAAATGGCAGTGGGTCATGGAAAAACTGCCAGGAGGCCGTGCTGCCCGTCCTTTGCATCGGAGTATATGAGATCCTTACCCGGGTATTGTTCCGCTCGGCCTTTAACTCGGCGATTTCTTCCTCGCGCTCCAGCAGCTGCTCCCGGCAGATATTCAGCTCTTTAGTCAGTGCTGCAAACTCCTTTAAGACAAAACATTCACTTGTAAGTCCTGGGAAGACGCCCGCTGCTCGAATAGAAGGAAACCAAGATGAATGCAATACGGTAAATACGCAGCGCTCGCCTAATTGGCGCGGATTTGGCCTTGTGGAAATGTTGCGGGTTGTAAGCCTTGGATTTCAAGGGTTAAAATCCGCGACACAAGTAGGCGTGCCGGGGATGTAGAATCTGCAGCGCCTTTGAAAAATTTTATGGATTTGTTGCGCCAAATTTTCCCACCATGTGAAGGAGATTTTTGGGATCTCCCCGTGGCTTGTGCTGGCAATGCAAAATCTGCTGCAGAAAGCCGGCAGCGTTTCTTCTCCGTGTGAAGTCGCCCTCGGGGTGCGTTCGCACGCTGCAGAGTTCACGGTTTGCAATGCAAAGGGTGAAATCTGTAGCATAAATGGACACGTTGCAGCTTTAGGCTTGGATTTAACCCTTTCCAATCCAATTTCTATCCTGGTTTTCCTAGGGGGCTTACTCTTTTTCTGCTGTTATACAACGGTGCCATCTGCTGGCTAAAGCCAGTACTGCATGAGGGGCTGGCAACATACAGTAAGGGAACCCCGATGGACGTCTTCCAACATCGGAGCTGTACAGCCTTAAATCATAATGTCTTCAGACGTCAGACAGTGGATTGGAAAGGGTTAATGTGTTCACATGGGGCAGATTCGCTGCAGATTTGCGGACACGCTTCAAGTCTTCGCTCACACGGAATGGATTTTCCTTCTTGAATCTCAACAAGAAAATTACCCCCCGATTGAGGCCGGCTGCACATGACCGGATTTCAATTGCGGAATCCACGATAGTCACCCGCGTGGACGATCCGTGGTATTGTGGGCCCACTGAAAAAATAGAACAGTCGTAGGTCCGCTCCGATGAGCGAATAGCCACTGCGATTTCCACAAGTGGATTTAAAATTGCAGCATGTTCCATCTTTGTGCGGACGTCGCACGGACGGCTTCCATTGAAGCGGTTTGACCCGCAGCTCATCTGCAATCGACACTGCAGGTAGGCCGTGGGGACCTGCGTCATCGCCTAGCGACCGCGCAGGAAAAAAAAAAAAAAATCTGTGCTGCACATGATCGACGGCGAGCATCCGCTGTCATCCGTACGATCTCCAACACAACCTACATTGACAACAATGGGCGATGTCGCAGAAAGTCAGAACTTGCGGCGCCGCGCAGGAGGACATCGCTCATGTATACGAACCCAACCAGATTTCTTCAAGAAAATCGCGCACAATCCCATGTGATTTTCTGGGGTCGTGTGCGGCTGGCCTCGGGGTACAGTCACATGAGTAACCTTGGCCAGATGTTGTGCTCGCAAACGTGCGTTTCATTCAAAACCGCATTACTTCTGTGAAACTGCGATCCTCGGGCACGCGTTTCAGGCGCATCAGAGGATGACAAGTAGTGGGAAACATCACATCACTTGCATGCATTTAGCGCGGCACACGATGTCTTTAAAAGGTCCCATAGCAAACAATGAGCAAAGTGTTCCAAAAGACAGAACATGGGGGGGGGGGGGGGGGGGGAGACCATGTAAATAAGTCTATTCAAAAGAATGAAGTTCATATTTTGCGCGCCTTGCCTTAGGGTGGATTTTCTTCCACGGCACGCGGATGAGATTCTGCCGCTACAATTTGTAAATGCTGTCGATTCTCCGTGCAGAAATCGAGTATGGAGAATCCACCGCCAATCCGACCGGTGTGAACAAGGCCACAAGAGATTCCCTTGACCATATACAGGAGGTTAGTCACCGGATACAGACAAGTTCAGCTGCGTTCCGATAGAATTTGCATCTCAATCTCACATCACTTTTCATACATCTGCTTGCTGTCGGTGAATGGAATATTTTTCTTCTATTAACACATTCTGGGAATGAACGCCTGTCCTGAACGGTCCGTCTGACAGCTGCTCGCATCGAGCCGTCCGCCTGTGCCAGCATGATCAGAGTCACGGTCTGCGCCATATTCTGTAGGAATACATTTCCGAACACGCCATCATTAGCAGCGCTGCGCTAACAAGATGCTAGATCCATTTAGGAAGGGGGGGGGGGGGGACGTGACACAGTGACAAACAGCGGTGAGCGCGACGTCAGCACCTTCTATGACTACATAAAAGGTAACGTGACTAACGGCGACAGGACAAGCAGCCCTGTATACCTGTATTAGCAGGCACATGCTATATACATGACCCGGGGGTGGAGAACACGCGGTCACACTTAGTATGTCATTAAGATTCTACTTCTAGGACACTTTGAAACTTTTCTTCTCTTTCTGCACAGCACAATATGCCGGGGGTGGAGGGTGGGGGGACGCCTGGTGTGGAGGGACAGCGCACGCCGGGGTGACAAGGCGATCTCAATCACCCCTCGTTCTAATCTTTATGGGGTCATGTGGGCTAAACAGAAATCCAGGAGGATACAAGGTTTCCTTTTTCGGTATTTTTGGTTGCTTTAGAAAGAGTCACCAAGTATGAAGGCCGGCCTCACATCCCCTCCGGCCCTACTAAACCACTGTGTGTACTTGGCCAAGCTAAAAGGAGCCTCCGCAGGCAGCTATCCTTAAAGGGATGTTCTGGGCAAAAAGCTATCCTTAAAGGGATGTTCTGGGCAAAAACTATTGCTTACGCATCCTGCTTGGGATCCCTTGTGATGAGCTGATCGCACGGCTCGCTATCCGTGAGTCATAAGGGACGGAGTGCAAGAGCCCTAGCGGGCTTCACTCCCACTGAAGTCTATGCAAGCTGAAGCCGCCTATTACACTTCTGCCTCCGTCCCTGGGAAGTCTTAAAGCTGCTGCAACTCCTACTGGCATTAATGGGAGCTGAAGGCTGCTATGGCATTTCCACTCCTGTCCCCAATGACGCACTGACTTTGATCCGGGTGATCAGGTGATCGCCGGGGATCCCGAGCGGTTGTTTCCCAGCGATTAACTATTAACCTATCCGGATGCGTTTTCAGGCAAAAACTATTGCTGACCTCTTTATAGGGGTTGTACTACAGACCCCCACTGATCCTGAGAACGGGACTCCTGTGCCCCCTTCTTCTCGTCGCTGCGAAGATGCTTTTCCCATCCGCAGTGATGTCACACCTGAATGGAGCGCCAGCCAAGCATGTGCAGTCAGCGCTCCACGCATTTCAATGCGGGTCAAGGAAATACCCAACTGCCTGGCCATCATTGAAAAAGAATGGCGCGGTAGAGTGCCTGCAAGACCATTGCTCCATTTAAACTCCTCACTGCGGGGGTGCAGGAAGCCTGTAGGGAGGGACAGGGGACACCGGACCCCCGTTCTCAGGATCATTCTGGTACAGCCCCTTTAAAAGTGGTTGTCCAAGACTCCCACTATTGATGACCTATCCTCAGGACCGGTCATCAGCAGTGGATTGTCAGGGGTCCGCCGCTCAAGATCCCCGTCGATCGGCTGATTACCAGGTCTACTGTCAGTGCAGACAGTGCTGAAAGTAGATAGCGCTATCAACATTGCAATGGCCAGGGTTGGTACTGCAGGCACAGCGCCCACTAAATTCAGGGGACCCCAGTTCTGGAGATGGGTGCAGGTCACAGCAAAAGAGCCTGCATCTATCAGACATTTATGGCATTGAAGGCTGTATGCACAAGAGGCACTATGGATGCAGTAAAGACCGCGCCAAAGACCGGCACCGAAGTAACGCCCACGGTTTACAGATGTATACGAGGCGTCCTGCGTGAGTGGAGCCTAAAGGATGGAAATACTAAAACTCCTTTAGTGTAGGATGACAAGTTCTGTAACTTTCTCACATACTTTGTCTTTCAATTCTTTACCGCTTTCAAGATCTCTGCTTGCTTCCAGTGAATGAAGCCCGGCCTTATGTGCATACATAGTGTAAATGGGTCCGAGGCCTTACATTGTGAGCTCCACCAGCGCGGGGACCGACGGGCAGGAATATACGGGCACAGTCCAAGAAGATAAAGATGGCAGCAGAACATTAGTGTAACCAAACCACTAATGAGCGTCTGATGACGTTTGGTCGCTTCACCTTTCGTCGGTGGCAGTAAATTCCTTGCTGAGACGAGTTAATGATTACAAGTCCGGGACGTCACTCAGCCTTCTCACGTCTTACACATCTGCTGCGAGCGTGCAAGATCCGAGCGTTTGTCCTCACGCAAATAATCCGTAACCAACATGGTGGTCTTCCATATCTGCTTATTTCTAAGGGATCGAACTGCGGGGTAAGAGGAATAGCAGGAGGAAGGGGGGTGACTGACCCTATAGGCCCGAAATACAAAAAAAGAGGGCGGCAGCTGACACCGGGTGCCCTCGAGTACAGCAAACGAGACGCCCCATGGGGGAGAATGTACGAGGAGACAATGAACCACTGTGTGAAAGCACAGGAGCGATCGCTGGGACGGCTGTTGGGGAGTTCTGTACCTGACAAGTGCCCCATGGAAAAGGGCCCCAAGATTAGCTAAGGGGGGGGAGGGGGAGACGTGTCCACCATTCGGGACCTCACCGATCAGTTGCCTGAAGCAGTAATGGCGTCACGTTCATTAGTCACATGGCCCGAGAGCAGTTCAGTCCATTTGCATGAATTAGATTGTGCCGCTATATCAGGCGCGGCGGCCATACAATGTGTGGTGCTGCACCGACGTGGCACTCGCACAACCTCTATGAGCTCCGCACGCGGAATTCGCACGAAAATGGAACATGCTGCATTTTTTTTCCTGCGTGTGAAATCCACAAATCCCTTATAATACCATCCGCGGCTATTTAATTAACCGCGGATGGTCAATGCATTCCTATGGGATGCGGATTTGCCAAATATACTTTCCCCGTGGACACGAGGCCTTAAGTTCCTCTTACAACGAATGATAATCATCCAGTGTAAATGCCGACAGCGACTGCGCGGCGGACTATTTGGTCGCTTAGCGTTTAGTTGGCGCAGGCAGAAAACTCAAAACGGCCGTCCGGTGTGAACAGGCAGTCGGTCATCTGTGGGCAACAGCGTCTTTTTTCTGGTGAATGGCGATAGGCGGCCTCCGGCGCTGCGCCACCATTCACCGAGGGATCATGCACAGGAGCGATTCGCTGGGACGATGACGCGCCGCCCGGCAGTCCTGTGTAAAAGGACCTGCAGTCCCGGAAAACCCCTTAATGTATTTTGTGCTGCCGAATCCGGAGACAGACAACCTATTTTCAGAACCACGAGAACTTATTTTATGGGGCGGCTGAAGTCATCGGCTCCATTTTGGGATATTTAGCAGGTTTTATTCCGTTTGTCTGTCTGTTCGGGCTGGTTCCTCCCTCCAGCGCCCCCTGCTGTGTGATGGGAGTCATTATGATGAGGCGGCAACAATTAGCTCTACTTTTTATTATATAATAAAGCACTTTTAAGACGGAAAGAGTTTCCCTTGGAACTTTCCATCTTCATTGCAGCCCAGTAGTGAAGTGGAGGAGATTCCGGTACTGCAGTGTATTATACCTGTCAGCAGACATCCTAAAGGCCTGAGAGATGTACAATGACAGCCGACCTGGGGGTCTTCATCAGGCCTCAGCACCCCACAACCACATTCCCGGGGGTGACGGTTCCTCTGTTAAACCCTTTGTGTTCCCCACCTCCAGTCCTCAGGGACCCCAACAGGTCATGTTTTCAGGATTTCCTCAGTGTTTTACAGGTGATGTAATTATTGTCGGTGCCTCAGACATTGCCAGCGGTGTTCTTACCATAGGATATCCTGAAAACATGGCCTATTGGTGGTCCCTGAGGACTGGAGTTGGGGACCCCTGCTCTAGATGCTGCAGTCACTACTGACTATGGGTAGTAAAGGGGTTTTCCAGACAGAAGCTATTGATGAGCTGCCAGCGCAGCGGGCACGACACGCCTGAGAGCAGACGGCTCTGGAAGTGGCCAAGCTGGCTTCCCCCACACTGCAGCGGCCGTCCCCGATGTTGGAGGTGGAGCCCCCATTGATTTCAGAGCGCTCCCGCCGCCGCCTCCTGCACCCCACGTCCGGCCCGCTTACATGGAGATGTAACACCCCGATCCTTCTTTACACCAAAACAGAGAGAATTGTATCAGCGAGTTCTGGGGGCAAGACTCTAATGTGTAGGAGGGAAGGGGGGCTTAAAGGGTTGTGCCAACATATAAACTTATCTTCTATCCGGTGGCAAAGAGATAACTTCATGACCGGTGGGGGTTCAACCAGGGGTGCCCCAAGCCTTCATGCAGCCCGAGGCAAAAGTGTGGAATGAACCCCCTCTCTGCAAAAAAAGCTAAACTAAATTACACAGGTATTGAAAGCGCCAATACACAAATAGTAGGTACGGGCCCTCCCCCCACATTAGCGGCCCACGTAGTAACAGCTGTCCCCCATTAGCGGCCCCCATGGCCACGGCGGGCCCCCTCCATTAGCGGCCCCCATGGCCACGGCGGGCCCCCTCCATTAGCGGCCCCCATGGCCACGGCGGGCCCCCTCCATTAGCGGCCCCCATGGCCACGGCGGGCCCCCTCCATTAGCGGCCCCCATGGCCACGGCGGGCCCCCTCCATTAGCGGCCCCCATGGCCACGGCGGGCCCCCTCCATTAGCGGCCCCCATGGCCACGGCGGGCCCCCTCCATTAGCGGCCCCCATGGCCACGGCGGGCCCCCTCCATTAGCGGCCCCCATGGCCACGGCGGGCCCCCTCCATTAGCGGCCCCCATGGCCACGGCGGGCCCCCTCCATTAGCGGCCCCCATGGCCACGGCGGGCCCCCTCCATTAGCGGCCCCCATGGCCACGGCGGGCCCCCTCCATTAGCGGCCCCCATGGCCACGGCGGGCCCCCTCCATTAGCGGCCCCCATGGCCACGGCGGGCCCCCTCCATTAGCGGCCCCCATGGCCACGGCGGGCCCCCTCCATTAGCGGCCCCCATGGCCACGGCGGGCCCCCTCCATTAGCGGCCCCCATGGCCACGGCGGGCCCCCTCCATTAGCGGCCCCCATGGCCACGGCGGGCCCCCTCCATTAGCGGCCCCCATGGCCACGGCGGGCCCCCTCCATTAGCGGCCCCCATGGCCACGGCGGGCCCCCTCCATTAGCGGCCCCCATGGCCACGGCGGGCCCCCTCCATTAGCGGCCCCCATGGCCACGGCGGGCCCCCTCCATTAGCGGCCCCCATGGCCACGGCGGGCCCCCTCCATTAGCGGCCCCCATGGCCACGGCGGGCCCCCTCCATTAGCGGCCCCCATGGCCACGGCGGGCCCCCTCCATTAGCGGCCCCCATGGCCACGGCGGGCCCCCTCCATTAGCGGCACCATATGGTCACGGCGGGCTCCCTCCATTAGCGGCACCCATGGCCACGGCGGCCCCCCCCCAATAGCGGCCCCCGTGGCAATGGCGGGCCCATGCAGGGCAGCAATCTGACAAGCATTTAACTCGCTTGCTCTGTGGTTCTGGTCTGGCAGCTGCTGTTGTTGTCATCACTTCTACGCCCAGCGTTTGCGCTGTGTACAGGCCGCCATCTACATGCAGTAATGCCAACGCCAAGGGAGAGTATCACACTCCAATTAAAGCCGCGGCGGCTGCCAACACATCAGTGCTGCGGTGCAAGCGAGTTAAAGGCTTGTGGGTTGCTGCCCGGCCGGCTCACCGCTGGCAAATAATTTTTTTTTACTGGCCATTAATATGCCGGGTAAAAATAAATAACCGGCAACTCAACAACCCCCCGCCCCGTGAGGGCCTGCAGACTACACCCCTGGGTTCAAGCACCAGGCCCCCGATTGATCTCAACAACGGAGGTCTGGAAGGCCCCTGCATGAGGGTCCTTGCACACGCACGCCGCAGCTCCAGTCATTTCCATTAGGGCACCTGACACTGCTGAGTGCATGTTCTTGGCAATTTCCGGCATTGCCATTGAAATAAATGGTGCGGTGGCGTGCATGGGCAACCGCCGTTTTATTCTTTGGCGATTTGACTACTGGGACTCCGACCAATTAAAAAATTATCCCCAATCCTTCGGGTAGGGCATAACCTTATAACTTGGCACAGCCCCTTTAACTGAAGACCCTCTGGTTTCGTGCCCGTCGCCAGCTTCATCCATGGGCCAACCTGAATAATAAGATTGTCGTATTCGGCCCCGCTACAAGGCCTCGCTCTTCTCCACTGTAATGACTATTGGAAAGGTGTCTATGAAGGGGCATCTGTGCTGGATGCCACTGGTGGAGGGCGAATGTGATGCCAACCGTCGCCTCACAAGTATAAATATTAATGGGTAATAACAGAGTGTGAACAGAGAATGTGCTGGCAGTGGCGCCGTGTGACATTACACGTGCCAGCGAACAGACTGCACACGCCACCCTCCTCCTTAATGCTTTCAGCAATTAAAATTCTTACAGACTTCAACAGAAAACAACCCAAAGAGTCACCGGCAGCGGGTTACTAGCCACGTTGGCTACCCGGCTCCAGAGATGCATCCAGGCCTAAACTGAAACGTTAGAGAAACAGCGCCACACCTGTCCACGGGGCATGCGCAATATTGCAGCTCATTCCCTTGCACTTTGATGCAGCTGAGCTGTAATACCAGACACAACCTGCGGACAAGTGTGGCGCTGTTTCTGGAAGAACGCAGCTGTGTTTCTTTATTTCCGGACAGTCATTTTAATAAAAAAAATAAAAGAAAGTTTCTGTTCCCAGAACAAACGTCAGCGTTTCCAGATGATTCGGAAAATGCACTAAAAAGGTATGGACTCCTAGTACAGGGGGCGCCGAGTCTGGGAATGCCCACCTACCTCCCTGTCCTCCAGGACTCGTTCCATTAAATGGACACCTGTTCATTGCATGCACACAGGTGGAACATAATGAGAGGACAGCGTATGCGCCCTCCAGCAATGAAGAAGGATCCGCTCAATGCACAGACTTCATTGGAGGACGTCGAGGGAATTGGGAGACTGTAGAGGATGAAAGTCCAACCTCTGACCCAGCGTCCCACTCCACCACACCCCAGAAGCGCTTGATTGGGCTCATGTGGGTGACCGTGCCAGCCGCGCCATTCATAGGAACTCCTCAGAATGCTCCCCCAACCAGTTCTGGACAACTTGGGCCTGACGGCACGGTCTAATATCCCATCATTGTGGGGGGACATGAAGTCCATGAAGAGCAAGCAGTGAAATGTAGCGGATACCAGTCAATGACATGTTTAGGCGGACCAGTGGACCCAACCCATGCCATGAGAACAACCCACACCATTATGGAACCACCATCAGCGTGCATCACACCCCAACCCTACCATCAGCCTGAAGCAACTGGTACCGTAACTCATAGGACCGCGCCACGTTTCCAGTCTTCCACGGGCCAGTTACAACCTCAGTAGCCCAAAGGAGGCGCTGTGCCCGGTGTGGTTATAACAGAAGCCTCTGGTGGGTCTTCTGCTCCCGTATGCCATGGGAGCTACAGAACACTGCGCTGGCCCGCCGGACACGCGCCCGGGGGGGGCTCCTGCGCTGGCCCGCCGGACACGCGCCCGGGGGGGGGCTCCTGCGCTGGCCCGCCGGACACGCGCCCGGGGGGGGCTCCTGCGCTGGCCCGCCGGACACGCGCCCGGGGGGGGCTCCTGCGCTGGCCCGCCGGACACGCGCCCGGGGGGGGGCTCCTGCGCTGGCCCGCCGGACACGCGCCCGGGGGGGGCTCCTGCGCTGGCCCGCCGGACACGCGCCCGGGGGGGGGCTCCTGCGCTGGCCCGCCGGACACGCGCCCGGGGGGGGCTCCTGCGCTGGCCCGCCGGACACGCGCCCGGGGGGGGCTCCTGCGCTGGCCCGCCGGACACGCGCCCGGGGGGGGCTCCTGCGCTGGCCCGCCGGACACGCGGCCGGGGGGGGCTCCTGCGCTGGCCCGCCGGTCACGCGCCCGGGGGGGGCTCCTGCGCTGGCCCGCGGGTCACGCGCCCGGGGGGCTCCTGCGCTGGCCCGAGGGTCACGCGCCCGGGGGGCTCCTGCGCTGGCCCGCGGGTCACGCGCCCGGGGGGCTCCTGCGCTGGCCCGCGGGTCACGCGCCCGGGGGCCTCCTGCGCTGGCCCGCCGGACACGCGCCCGGGGGCCTCCTGCGCTGAGTGTTTAGGTGATTTCTGCTGGAGTCGCTTGTCTGTCCGCATGGACAATACTAGCCAGACATCACCAGTCGTGATCATTAAGCCCCCGTGGGTGGTGACCCCTTCTATAACGTATTCCCAGTACATGACATTGCAGATCGAAGAATGATGAGTATCCACACAACATCCGTCTGGCCTCATACCTCCATTCACCTCCGGTAGCCCACGTCACCTTCCCATGAGCCCGCTGGCCGACGCTCACCATCCTCAGCTAACCCCTCACAACGTATACAGGTGTGGCGCCCCCAAGTGTCACCTGAGGTAATGCCACCTCATCAATCTACCTCCCGCTATCCCAGGGCGTCCGTGTACAACGATACCGTGAGTAATTGTATAAAAACACCCTAAAAGTAACGGCGTTGGAGCCTCCAACATTCCCACACGTGTTCCTTATTACTGGAGTGGAAATATGGGGTCTCGCATGTATCTGCGCTGTCAGCCGTTCTTCCTCAGCCTTTCCCATGGCTTCCAGCGTTATCTTGTCGGTCAGCGTTGGACTTCTTATGCCAGAAGAACCCGCCCAACCGTACGGAGGGAACAAAGAAAGCTCTTGGAAGTAGTAAGTTGTGGACCAGCGCCAGAGCGGCCATGTTGGATGTCATATTTTCCTGCCCTCGGACGCAGCGAGAAGTTCTCAGCGATCGCCAACTTCACAGCCAACTTTGAGAGGCGCTCTAAGTTTAGCAGATAGGATGACTGATCTTCTCGGAGAAGCTGAAGTGTGCCAGAGAAAGCTGAACGCTGATCCAAGAAGGACGGCCGCGTGGAGGTCTGCTCCTAATAAAGCGGGGCGGAGGAGTTGTTCTGCGCCCGGCGACACGCATTAACATTTCCACAAACACGGCGACGTTCATTGTACTCGGGAGCGATGGAAGGGACAGCAGCCGGCCCCCCGACCTCAGCTAGCGGAGGGTGGTCCTCTCCTCGGGTCACACGAGGCGACGCTTCCACTACAGCCAGATGCTGCCTCGCAGCAGATTTAATGCCATTTATTTGGGTTTTTACACACCGGCGAGCACAATGCAGGGAGACGGGAACAACAGATTGGATTACCGTCTGTTTACTACCTAAAGCTACACGCTACCAAGGCCGGCGGCTCGCCACGAGAAGGCGCCGCCGGAGGTGCGAAAGGGTACAAGAGTACAGCAGAGATCAGGGGTTATCAAATGTGGTGAAACTACAAGTCCCAGAATGCCCCGACCACGGGGGGAGGTGTAGTATCGCAGGTTTAGGACCCCTTCCGCAGGACGCATCGCAGATCTCTTCCGTCCTACTATGCGCTCTTTACGCTATATTTACACAGCAGATAGCGAGTTGCGCCAAACATGCCTCGCATGGCACAGCCCGTCTCTTATTACTTCTAAGGCCACTCCCACACGTGTAACATGCGTTTTACCACGGTTTTGCGTTTTGTTTTCAAACGCACTTTAAAGCGTTGGTTGGACAGCCATTTTTAACGCCCCCCATAATTGGGATCAGTAATGAGGTGCGCTAAAATGTGCGAAAATAGATTGCGGCGTTAGAAACACCGCGCTCGAGGACTTGTGTGCGAAGCTCTACTGAAATCAACGGGAGCGTTGTACCGCTAATCGCAGCGCAATAGTAAAATCCCATCGCATGCGTATGAGTGCGATCAGATTTTTTTTTTCTGCTGCAGGAGCTAGCGGGCGATATCGCGCAAAAACGGGACGCGCTGCAGCTCTTCCGGTTCGCAGCATCGCTGCCAGAGACAAATCACGCATGTAAACAGACTCGCCGCAAATACGGCCGAGCTCAGACAAGCGCGTTAAAACACTGCCTGAACGACGTAGCGTTTTATCGCATATGGCGCCAATTTTTCACCGTGAATGACAGCACATCGCACGCGCGCTCTCCTGCGCAGTCTGACTTGTTCCTTTTTTTTAACTTCCCGCTTAGCGATGCTGCACATGGACGCCGCCCGTAATTGTAATTGCGTATGTGCTGCGCTTATTACGCTAGTGAACAGTAGAGCTCGATCACGCGTAACACGGTAAAACAGAACACGCTGCGTTCCTTTTCACGTACTTTCATTGACTCCATTTACCGCGTATATTACGTGCGTAATATGCAACGAAATTACGCTTGTGTGAGCCTTCCTGTAGGGTATGTTCACACGGCGTATTTTGGCGCATATTCCGCGTCAATATAGGCGTCACATTGATTTGCAATGGGAAGTCGTGTTTTTGGCGTTTTTTTTACAACACGGTCCAATCCGCCATGTGCGCACATACCGAGTCCTATATTGGTGCAAGTTTTGTGCACAAAAGTCAAACAAGAAAGTCGCTCGTGTGAATACGGCCGCGGTTTTACGTCAGGTGAGCGGACCCGAATATGCGCAGAGAAGACGAGTCGTCAGGAGACACAAAAGGCGATCTGTATTCCCGCCATTGGCTGCCAACCAAACCTGTGACCATCTGTTCGGCCGGACGCAGCGCTCTAATAATGGGATTAGCCCCTCCGCTGGTAACGAGCTGGAAGCTACACGCTACGCCCCGCGTATCCTCCGAGCGCCCAGCGAGGCCGCGCTGCCAGATATAATTGTCTGCCGTCTGGCACCGAGTCCAGGAAAGAATTCACTTTACCGCAGAGCGAAGACAAAGGCCCTACTGTGGGAGTCCTATAATGACTGCCGCGAGCGCGCCAGCGGCCGGCGGGAAGCCTATTATCTGTCCGTGAAACGAGCGGACCGCCAGGACGTCGCGGAGCACCTCGCACACATGCCGATAATATTACAGCGACGGCAAAACCCAAACATAAAGGAAACGTTCTGCGTTCGTCCCATCGTCGCCGTAGCTAAAAGCGGCGTGACACAAACGCCACACGATCGCGGCGCGGAGGGACACGTACCTAGTCATTTGCAGCGCTGGTATTAATAGCGGCGCACCCACACACGGAATAAAGGCAATTAAGACTTCTAAATCATTTAAAGGGACACTAAGCTATCTGCACACAATCGTGTGCTCCCTGTTATCAGCCATGGCAGGCTGACTGTTGTCTTCGTTAATGGGATTACTAAAGGAAAATCCAGAATAAGGTCAGTAATCAGCCGACCCCGAGGACCTCCAGAAAGGTCTATACTGGGCTGAACGCCATCGAACGCGGAACGGTGCCGGACTTCCATCAGAATGTGAGAAAGTCTCCGGAATGTTTAATTATAGCAAAAATTCCAGAAATTCCTGCAATTTCAGCGCGGTGGAGCCCCGGCGTTACACGTGTGATCCTAGCAGCTCGCAGCGATGCCGCGCTCAGCCCCAGGGGCTCATTCACACGGGCCTGGAATATGCGGCGTATTTACGGTCCATTACGTTTTTGCAGCTTACTCGCTGTGTACGAGGTTCTATTCTGCGCACATTTCCCATCTACACGGCGGGTTTTTACGTGAGCATAAAAAAACATCTGCAAGGTTCGGTGGATTTTACTCCATTTTTTAAACACCCTCTCCTTCCAACATGCGGAAAAACGAAGCGAATACACATGCAACTGCGCATTTACACGATCCGTTAGACTACCGGGCAGTCGGGGTCTGTGAATGCACACCAACATAGGACATGGTGGCATCTTAGGGCCTCTTACTCATTTATAGCGCTGAGACAAACGTAGAGGCGTTGATAAGTGGCGAGAACGAGCGCCCCCTACAGGGGTGAGTGCTGGACGTGTGGGCCGGGGTGATTGTCCATTTAGGGCAGGAGGACTGACAGACAGGCTATACACTAGCTGATCACGCATTCCCTTGGGAGGATGTTTGGTCAGAGTGGTTTCCTCTTACCCTCCAGTATTGCCCCGCTGGAATGCCCTCCTAAGTGGGGGGGATGCCAACTACCCCGGGGGAGCAGACTGTTTCTATAGATGTTGGTGTGAACGCTTCCATTCTCATCCGGCGAGATGGCCAAATCCAAGAAGTGAATCTGCTTTTCTTGGACGTGACCGGTAATGGCGGACCGCGGTTATTGTTACTCATCGTGGATACAAGCGCCCCATCCATAGGAGACAGAAGTCTGACGAGTGGGGGTCTCGCCTCTGAAACCGCCTCCGATCCAAGAGCAATGGTCACACGTCCCCCATTAGGGTCCTTTTAGACAACCGGATTTATGAGTGATGTCATCACTAACGCATTCGCGCCGCCTGCTTATACAGCACATACATCGTTGGCTCGCTCCCACGGGAATCGTTCCGGTTTTCCCATTCGCTGTACCGGTGACTGAGCGCTATTTAAACGGAACTATAAGTAAAACGCACCAACGATGGTTTTTACGCCTACGTAAAATGAACAAGCGAAAAGAAAAGTGAACGATTCTTGTCCGGTTGTTGGTTCGCGCTTAGACCGAATGACTATTACCGTTCACTTTCGCTCATTTGAATGATAATCGTTCCGTCTAAAAGCACCTCCACTCCTCAAGGAAGGCTCACAGCGCCCCCGGCGGCGAGGAGGAGATTGACTCAAGTCCGGGTTGAGCCTGTGCCACACCGTTCACGTTCAATGGAGCTGCTGGACACATTTAATCGGAGGTCACTACGGGAGGGCAGCCCACAGTGAGGAGGACACGGGGCTGAGCGGTGAGACCCCCACAGATCAGACCTACCTACGAGCCCATCTTGGGAGTACCCCTTTATGGTCATGTGACCGGAGGTTGGTCCCTATGATGGCTACAGACTGGAAGTGTCTTCAGACCTTGTATTTCACACACTGGAATGCTTGCTGAGCAGATGTTTGTTATTAGCGAGCCGCGCTCCGAAAATGGTAACCGAGCCAAAAACCTCTTGGGGATGTTTATACGCGGCAGATCCGTTACAGAAATGTCTGCGCCGCTTCCATTCATCAGCATGTGGCTTGCAGACCCCCCCCCCCCCTTCCCCGGACGGACCGGAGCTTCAGAAAAACGTGCAAGAAATAGGCGGCGTGTGAATTCGGTGTCTGAAAACCGTGGAAAAATCGGCTAAGAGCGTTTCCACGTCAAGAAGTGATGGAGCTCCACAAACGGATCCGCGGCAGAAAGATGCGGATTTTGCTACGGTTTCTAGAAACAAACCACGCTGACAACCGCACGTGAATTTGGTGGTGTGAACATATCCTTAGGCTGATGTCACACGGGGGCGAGCGCAATATGAGCGCGATCTCCACACGAATGCGAAGCGCTTCTGCCTCTTCAGCCGCGCCGGAGGATCGCTACTTTCCTGAAGGATCAGCAAGAGATTCCCACTGTTTTCAATAGGAAACCTCGCCTCACGTGAACCGCGCACGCCCTGCAAGGTTGTCCCCGCGCCATTGAAAACAACGGGCAAGGCATTCCAAGAAAAACCCCAAAGTTCACGAGGCGGGGTTCATATTTACGAGTCTCACAAAGCACAATTCTAGCGCGATTTTCTCGGCCGTGTTTTGTGCGGATTTTTCCTACAGCGTGCGGATGACATGTTGAAGACCTCATCCACATTGCTGCTACAGCAGTAAATTTTTCGTGCGCGTGGCCAATCCACTCCGTGTGAAGGAACAAAAATAAATAAGCCACCACAGTTTCGTGTTCGCATGCGCACCGCCGCTCTTTTCGCACGGGCTTTCGAGGGGCTACATTTTCAGGATCGCTGCGGTTCGCGGTGGTCGGATATCCAACTATCCTGTAAGAGAAATTCCCTTTTTGACGAGCCACTGCACCCCTCAGCGATAACCCTAATGTGTAACGTGCAGGTCGCATTCTCAAGATCCAAGATGGCCGCTTCTAATGAGATGGAGCGGGAACACGAGGCGGCGGCGAGGCTGCAGCCAAGTTTGCAAACCGCACGCTAGAATCAAAAGTTTACAACTTAGAAGTGAAACTTTAGAAGTTTCCAGAGTGAAGCGCACGGATTTAACGGCCGCCTAATCTTAAAGCGACGCGGCGCGGGCGGCGTTTAACCTGCCTGTATGTTATGCTTGGCAAGAAGTGCGGTCGTCGAGAACGAGGTCGATGCGGCTGAGATTACCGGAAGGAGCGAGAGACGGAGTTTACCCTTAACTAGAACAAATGAGTCCTAAAAAAGGCGCGCGGTCCCCAGACGGAACGGTCTGACCTCAGGCGCACTTGGCCGCGGCAGCAACATATGGACTCTATTAAGCGCTCTCTGAAGCCGACTTAACACCTAGACCTCACTAATCATTTGTTTCTGGTGTCTGCTCATTTCAGGCCATTTAACCCCATCCGCCCCGCCGCGGACGCTCCGGCTCCTCCGATGGCGATCCGCAGGTTGAGGACTCCTCAGCTTCACTCCTTTCCACAGCAGGAAGAGGAATCCTAATTCAGGATAATCTGGTTTATTCTTCGGTGCCGGCCAAAAACAGAGGGGGGGGGGAGGGCAGAGTAAAATTAAAGTCACGTCTTTGTCATGGCGGCCCCGCCAGGCCGGCCTCTTGTGATTCCTGTCTAAACAGATGCAGCCTTTATGCCTCCTGTTCGTGGCGCCTTACAAGAGCGCCTCCGTGGAAGCCAGAATTTGGAACGCCGAACGTAAATTCGTCTGAAGCTTTAGGCTGGACGTGCGTGAAGCGTTTTACGGATGCGTCGCAGAAGCGCAGGTTCGAGTTACAGCAGCAAACCCGCAGCGGCGGATCCCATTCACTCTAATAGTAAACATCTCCGCGGTTGAAAAGCCGCAGCGTTTAAGCAACGTATGCCTGTTTTTGTGTCCACCCCATCCCCCAACGTGACCACTCAACCAATCACAACGGCCATGGAAGAATCATGGCGGTAGTCTGTGCCTGACTGAGCAGTGATACACACAATGAGTGGTAAAGGAAGCCTGTCACCACCTGTGACCCCATAAACCAAGCTCTAATGCTAATAGGCCGGGTGTGAGGGGTCCAGGGAAGTCATCTCTGCAGTTTTGCATCCCATAGTCTTCTCTCTGCAGGCTGCGCCCGCGGTTCTCTATTGGAGTGTGCATGCACAGCCAGCAGAGACAAGTCCGCTGGTGCCGACCTCCACAGGTAACAGCGCAGAAATGGCGAGCCAAGTATATATTCGACACCCCTATGAGCGATAACTTAACGTGTGCTTAGATGGAACCATTATTGTTCGCTTTCATTCGTTTGAACTTGTATGCATGCAGTACCAGACACCGCCAGTGCACAAGAGGGGCGCCGTTCCTGGGGTGAGAATAAAAGAAGGACTTTGCTTGCAATCTTATGCAACCGCATTAACACGGCGTCCGTGAAAGTAGCGCCCGCCTCGTGCTGAGCATATGCAGCCGAATCCGTGCTCGCCTGTTACCTTATCACTTCACGGTTTCGTCTTACTCAGAATTAATTTGCATTAACATGTGACTTAATTGTTCCAAAAACAGCTCAACGGCAGAAAAAAAAAATGTTGCCGGCTGCGAGATGATCGGCTCCTCGTATGCCACGGAATAAGAATGTGATGACAGCACAAAGTAATCCCAGGAGCGACACGGAGAGTCGCTGACAAAACCCCTTCAGCCGCCTCTCTGGAGCTGTCACTGAACATAAGCGCTGACTGCCCTGACAAAGTGGTGGAAGAGCGGCCCCGGGCCCCGCCGGCCTCCAGACATCTCCGCGATCTCTTGAAAGGATGTCTTTGTCACACCTCACTGCCCGCTGTCCAGAACTGACTCCGGCGCTCACGTGGCCCCGCAGCGCAGGTCTCCTGCAGAGCCGCCATTACACGGAGGAGGAAATCGTATCAGACGCATAGATCGCCACGGAGGAGACGGAATCCCGTGACGCACCTGATCGCGCCTTCAGACTTTATAGACCACTTTGGTATTCGTTACAGCTGGAAAATGAAGAATACGGCCGACTCCCGGCGCGGGTCATCAAGATCGACGGGCGTTTACCTGGCCTTCGTACGGGCAAATTCAGGCTGGGGGATGAATGACTGGGCAGACGACCACATGTACCCCGTAGGGTATCCACGCCGTCGGCAGCAAATCCCTGGTCACACGAGGAGCCAAGGCCGAGGGAAAGCTGCGATTATCCAATGACCGAACATTTGCGTGTTCATTGGACGATTGCTGCGCTGTCCACAAGGGCCGACGATCGGGTGAACAGGCATTATAATGAGCGCTTCACCAAGATGACTGGCCCACGTATAAGGGGTTGCATCATGATCACAAGATATCCTCTATACGCAGGGCAGGGAATACCTTTACTGGTTGCTGGGGGTCTCAAGAACAGGAGACCCCTGTCCCCCTACCCATCATTACAGGGCGGCTTCTACCCCCGCAGTGACATCGGACTGAGTTGGGCACTGGTTGAGCCCACGTGGTTGGTGCTCCATTCGTTTTAGTGGAGCCGATGGAAGTACCTCCCGACTACTTCTGGTAGTCTCACTAAAAGTGAATGGAACGGCCTCCAGCCTGCAGCGCTAGCCGCAGGTGAGCTGCAGGCTGGGGCCCTTGGCCCTATACGTAACATACGTGCAAAACCTCCCACCTAAACCAGGCTGCCTCCCACCTAAACCAGCAGAAAGTCCTGAAGTAGTCGTCTCCACAGAGTCCTCAACGTCTTCCCCCTCCCTGTAATCTCCTGGATAACCGAACAATGGGAAAGCTCAGGCAGCGAGCGCCGAAGACGACCTTCTCCTCCTCCAAGGAGGCATTCTCACTGCTAGTCCTGCCAGCACTATGAGGAACCATGGCAGGCCGGCGCTGCTTCAGCTTAATACTCCGCAGGAGAAGGAAAAGGCTTCACGCTATACTATATGACCCTCGCCGCATCCAGGGAAGATGGCGGACACCCTGAGAGCTAGTACATCCACGAGGAGACCAGCAGCGCCCTCCAACCTGCAGCAGATTCATGGGTATCCACTTGTAAGAGGGGCGCTCACGTCTTAAAGGCGAGGGCTTCCGCTGCGGCTGCTATAGGCTCCGCCCCCTTATAGGGACTATTGGTGAAAGAGTCCACCCAACCGCGCACATAATGTGCCAGGGGGCCCAACAGAGACTTGCAGGCATCAGGATTTTCCGCATTTGAAGCGTAGCGCTTGGAAAATCCCCCATCGCCG
Organism: Eleutherodactylus coqui; assembly: GCF_035609145.1. Classification (NCBI taxonomy): domain Eukaryota; kingdom Metazoa; phylum Chordata; class Amphibia; order Anura; family Eleutherodactylidae; genus Eleutherodactylus; species Eleutherodactylus coqui. Next base: position 130,171,108 of record NC_089847.1, read on the forward strand.
GCCCAGTGACACCAACGGGAAGCGCCAGAAGAGGATTGGACGAATGCTGGATGTAAGCCCCACCCCTTTGCCTGTGATGTGGCTGGGCGAGAGGAGAAGATGGAGAGCACTTAGATGCCCTGTAGGAGACTCACCCCCCTCCGGTGAGGTGGGCGCTGGTGTGACGAGTACATCAGCAGCACTGAAGAGACCGCCCCATATAGGGACTGTGCCCGGGGCCAAGCCCCGCCACCCCCTCAGGAGTGAGCATGACGCCTCATGAAGGTTCCGGGCACAGGGAGACGCTCTATATAGGTATGTAGCTGCGTCACAGGCGGGTAGTGGCGCAGCAGGAACATGTGCTGCCCCCAACTCTGTGTCACCCCCGTGCCGTAACACACCACCACCCACCAAACACAGCCCCCGGGTGCATTATCTAACTCTTCTTGGGATTTGTCCAGCTCTGATGCAATACCACACACAACCTGTAGTCCAAGGGTGGCGCTGTATATGAAGGCAAGTAGCCAGTTTTTTCAAATTCTTGACAACCCTTTTACAAGCAGCACAGCGGGGGCTACATCCTGAGGATTGGTGGGAGTGCTGGTAACCATCGAAGCAGCGTCTTTATGGTGTCCCCACACACAGTCATCCGACTGTACCAGCACTGTGAAGTGAAACCGGCAAAGGCTCTTGTCCCTTCATTCTTGGGGAGAGCGGAAGGTGCATGAAGGTGCAGCCTAGCAATATCTTGCTTCAAGATGTTCAAATCATCCCTTAAAGACATTGTCCCACTAAATGAAGATATACCCTTGTTTACAAAATAGCACATAACCACCGGAGGGGGGGTCCCAGTGATCCCGATGACAGGGGTCTCGAGGGTCCCTGAATGAGCGGAGCCACGGACGAGCCCGTGCACTACTATGTCATTCATTACCACAAACGCGCCAGTGGGCTACATGCCAAACGCCAGACTGCTGCACCAGTCATTTAATCGGTACTCCGGAGGATCGTAGAGTTCAAGCCCGCGAGTTTTGTAACCGATTCATAAAGTCTACGGAACCTCATCCGAAAAGAAGATTGTCCTCAGAGCCGGCGTTTACGGGTGCCCGCATATCCTGCGGATCGCCACTAACTGCCAGGTGGCATTTGGACTTGTTTCAACTGACAATCCCAGATGCCGGCAGCAATGAGCGGAGATCGCCCGCGGTTCTGGCAGAGATCCGCAGGATGGACAGAAACACGGACATGAGATAGCTACAATCCGAGCACCCGCCATCCCGCAGAGCCAACCCCAACGTGGTGTAATAACGCTCGACCCGCTAATGCAGCTTATATATCACCGTCTGACACATCACAAATCCAACCTTTGAAGCAGCCGTTTTTTCCCAGTGGCAGACATCAGGGGGTCCTAGTGAACCCCTAAATACTAGACTATTGGCCAATCACATCGGGGATCTACTAACCGTAATCTCTATGGCCTTCATCTGTTTTGCCTCTTTACCTCCAACCATTCCCAACTGTAAACCGTTCAGAGCAAAGTTTGGCTCCAGTTTTATTAAAGGGGCTGCATTCCCCTATAAACAGCGCCCCACCTGCCCATGGCTGTGATTGGTATTGCAGTTCAGCTCTACTGAAGTAAAAAAGGCCTCACTGAAATACCAAATACAACCTGTGGACAGGTGTGGCGCCCTTTTTTTGATAGAGTAGCCATGTTTGTTTACAACCTCCTGAAGCCACGAGCGTAGAGAATTACTATTAGATGAGATTACCATCCAGAGAAGACGGCGGGTTATACTGGGAGCGCCCCAAATCCGCAGGACACGTTGGCTACGTATCACACTTCTGCGTCTTCTTGAGCGACTGCGCCAAGAGCACCAACCCTCATATGTGCCAACGTCAGAGTGGGGTCTACTCGGGGCCCCACTATGATCCAGAATGGGGAGCAACGCAGTAAGTGCAGCCCCCGCTATGTCGGAGCTTCTCCCATCCTGGTACTACACCGTCCGTCCGGTAATACTACACGTTGCTGGCCGCAGCTTCCCCTGGCGAAATCCGCTAATCGCCCCTCATTTTGGGAGTTGTTGCAGATCTTGGCCCTTTAACAATTATTCCACACGTCTCAAGTGATGTTTCCACCGCCGCCGGTCAGCCAGTCATACTCCATAGATCAGTGGCCGGAGCTGCACACAACGTACGGCGTATAGGTGCGCCGCCTGTGATGTATGGCGTCCGGCGCAGGGAGGATACGACAAAACCAACGTGCCAGAAGCCATAGAGAACTATAGGCTCAGTCCTGGCATCAGTTTGTTCCGGCGTTTTCCTACAACGCCAAAGGGCCGGACAAACAGGAACCGCGCCTCGGAGCGTTCACACGGCGGATTCCGCATCCGATAAAGACACACGTTTTTATGTGGTTTGAAGAAAAATGCATATTTTAATGTGTACAGAGTCCTGTAGTACAAACAAAGGTCAGTGAACGTGCGGTCTGCGCTTCATGTTTGCAGCACACCGCAGTATAAGCAACTGCGCTATTGTGTCCCACAAAGAAAAAAACCTTTTTTTACTTTTTTTTCTAATTTCTGCTTTCAAAAACTGATAAATTGTAATTTTCTCAGATTTTGCTCTTCTGTTTTTCATAAAAACGTATATTTTTTAATACAACAATGTATGGAAACGCTAAAAAGAAACCGTATACTGCACGAGGTGTAAGTCTGCCTCCGTTCTACACGTATAAAGTATAAAATCGTATACCTCACCGTATAAGAACGCAGCGCGGCGCCCCCTCAGGCCGGTCTCACACGGACAGATTTTTTAATAACCGATTCCGCGATCGTACGATTTACGGTATTACGCTGCTCAATCAAATGCATGGGATTACACGACTCCGCTCCCATTAGCGGGGTGGAATTGCGCAATCCGCTTGCGGAAAATAGAACCCGCTGCAGGCCTCCTGCACGCCAAACCTGACCTGCTCATGTGAGCGCGGCCTTAGTCCAATACATGTCAACCCTCAACAAGACACTGGGGGCAGATTCCTCACCAGGAGCGGCACTCTCGGCCCCTCGTCTTGTCTTCAGCCCAAGACTTCACAGAATGTCTGGAAATACCCGAATTCTTCTGATTGTGACACAAACATTTCGCTACAGAAGCCACGACGTCTCCGGCGCCACCAGGAGAAACCGTCACACTGCGACACAAAGCCTCAACGACCGGCAGGGTCAGACGGTACCTACCTGCGGCAGTGCCGTGTTGAGTTGCCGTTGTAAAGAGTCGCGCTCGTGGGTGACTTCCTGCAGCTTGCCCTGATTTAGCGCCAGCGTTTCCTGCGTCTCTCGCAGCGTGTCCAGCAGGCGGTCTCTCTCTTCTAGCATCGAAACCATGAGTTGCTCAAAGTGGGAATCCGAGTCCGTCTGGAGGGGGGAGCCGGATCCGTGGCTGCCGTTCCCCCCTGGAGGCATCTCAGCCTCGCTGATGGTTGGCATCACTTCACACATCATCTAAAAAAAGAGAACATGACATTAAGATTACCGGCTGTCACCGAACAAGCGAGAGGAGCAGTCCAGAGAACACTTCCTCTAGAGGCACGAGACGTCCCTTCCTGATAAGTTGGGGAAAGTTTCACCAAAGTTTTTCTCAGTTTCCGGAAATGCCGGGTGACAACCAATATGGGCACAGAAGGGGGTCGTCTGCTGTAGGTAGAAGCTCTCCCGCAAACACTTCTCGGACCCCCAGTGATCAAGTGTTCAAATCCCCTGCAGCGCCCCCTCAGAGAAGATTAAGAACTACATGATGCCTATTGAAATTAAAGGGGTATTCCAGGTATTTAACCCCTTTTACCCATCATCAGTAGAAGTCATCAATAGTTGATCAGCTGGAGTTTGCCGCCCAGGACCCCCACCGATCAGCCGATCTCAGACCCCTCGTACTTGCTGCAGCAGAGCCGGACATCCGCATCGGGGTCGGAGCCAGAAGTGCAATAGAAAACTTTTCTCCCATTGAACTCAATGATAGCCATACCCTCTATAGCACTTCAGGGTCGGACCCTGAGCGGTCAACATCCGGCTCACCGCAGGGAGTGCGGCGGCTGAGATCGGGTGATTGCCAAGTGGCGGACCCCTGCTGATCAACTTATTTATGACCTAATACTGAGGATAGGTCATCAGTATTAAAAGGGGTTAAATTCCCAGAATACCCCTTTAGTCCTGGAACGGGGGTTATATTACCTGCCATCGGTCCTCTGACCCACCAGTTCTGGGTCCTGTGTTTAGTCATCAGACATGGCCGCCACAATCTTCGGACTACCTAATGCAAACTATGCATTGGCAGAGTTTTAGACTATCGATGCGTTACACCTACTTTGTGATTGGTCAGCGCCGATCAAGTCAGCAGCAGAGGCCAATCAGAGAACAGCGTGAAGTGCCTTAGAACACCGATGCATTAGGTTGTCAGATGATTGCTGCAGCCACCTTGGAAACCTGAAAATGGGGCCTAAAATTGGTGGAGACGAGGGGTAACAGCATAGAGGACGGCAACAGCATAGAGGCCGGCCGGCAGGTAATATAATGGCCGTGGGGGGGCGAGGTTATATACCTGGTGCCACCGTATTCCCGGTTCCTCTGCCTGATCCTGAGGCCCCTTTTCATTCTTCCAACATGGCAGCGACCCCCGTCCATCAGCCATTGGACCCCGCAGACGGCTTCCTGACGGGACGGGCGCTGTTCAGTGTGGCGCACGATGTCTTGGACTACCCCTGCTCCACCAGCGCTCAGCGGCATCAGGCAATCTAACAATTGCCACGGCCATGTTTGACGTATAAGGAGGGGCCGCAAGAGCGGTCGATGGACGCCCGGAGCGCACCAGGTAATAGCGCCCCCCTTCTGGGACCTTAATGCATTAAACACACAGTCGGAGCAAACTTTTTAATTGATACAAAACAACCAAAACCGCTGAAGAAGTCAAGAAAAAGTTTGCTACAACGGTGGGGGGGGGGGGGGGGGGGGGGCTTCCAGACAAATACTTGATGAACGCGCTTCAGGATTGGTCATCCATAGTTGATCGCCAGAGTCCCACCACTTGGGGTCCCCGACGAGCAGCTGATCGCCCCCGGTCCGCTGTCAGTGCAGCAGGAACATACGTTGTTATCGGGGGTCGGGCAGGAAGGGTCATACGGAGCGCGGCCCCCTGCTACACTTCTGGCGACAGGGTGGGCTGCACAAGTGTAACAGCAGGTGGTTCCATTGACTTCAGTGGGAGTGAAGCCCCTTTATGACGCCGGGATCCCCGCACTGACAGCAACCAATCAGCTGATCGCCGGGGACCCTCAGTGTGGACCCCACCATCAACTACTGAGGACCCATTTAAAAAGGATACTCCACTGACACCCCCTCCGATCCCGAGAAAGGGGGACCAGTGCCCCCCCCCCCCATTTTGCAACGCAGGATCCCTTCTCCTGATTGGTCCGCGGTCGCACATGCAAGTCAACAGTAATTTCACCGGGCTCAGCGCCGAACCGTTGGCGCCGATGTGACCGGCGGTCCGTGCGCTGCTACATTATGGAAACTAGATCCTGCACTGCCCAATAGGATGGGGGGGGGGGGGGGGGGGGCATTTGCTCCATCCGTAGGTCACATGACGGGCGCCAACTGCAGCAATGACAGATGTGACCCCATTGGGCGTAACGGTGGCGTCAAACCAGCGCCGATCCGTCTGACAGCGAGGGACCAGTAAGCTGTGCAAGCGTTCGCCAACCTCCGTCAGCTGCTGCGAGACTACAACTCCCAGCAATCCCAGCCGCAGGGCATACTGGGAGTTGATACTCTGCAATAGCCAACGAGGTCCGTGCGCATGGCGGAGGCCGACGCGGGTTTTTCTGCATGGATTCTGCTTTTAAATACCGCAACGGAAGTTACTGTGGATGTCCATGCGGGCCGCAGCTCCGCAGGTGGGTTTAACCCTTTCCAATTCACATTTGCGCACTGAATCTGCGCCAAGACGCGTCACTTTTCTCCGTACGCATGGAAACACTCGGCGCGGTACGATTACGTGGAGGCGGGACGTATTCTGCTTCAGAAGTCCGCCGTGCGGACAGACGGTTAACGGATCTGCAGACGTGCATCCCACTCAGCTGACTGGCACGAGGGGCACCTGGCGGGCGCGATGCCACGGTACCAGTCAGGTGACGGCTGCAGGCCACGGACGCGATACAAGGTAACTTTGTAGCAACCGATGCAACAACGGCCGGCAGAGCGCTCCGCACGGGGAGACGCGGCGCAGTTACCCACGGCGGCCAATCAGGTAACAGCCAGCATTTGCACGGGGCTTCGGATGGGTTGCCGTGGGCAACGGCTCCACTTTGCCCAAGTTTTGATACATGGCGTCCGTCGCATGAGACGCAACGGTTAACGCATGGCAGACAATAAAGTGTCTCTGGAATAGCCTGCAGCCCCGCAGGAAGACCCCCAATACCGGGCAGACCCCCCCAACACCGGGCAGCCCCCTCCGGTACCGGCAGACCCCCCAGCACCATAAGAAGCCGGCAGGACGCGCTGCTCACCTTGCTGGGCCGTCCCGAGATCCGTCCGCTGAAGGGTTAAGCTGCTCCGGGTTCCGTCCAGCATGGACCGGGCCGGGGATACTTGCGGGGGGTTCCGGGGGCCGCACACAGGAGCCGGGGGTCGGGGAAGTCCGTACACCGAGGGAGGAGGGCAGTTCCTGCGCAGCCCCGGAGCTCCCTGCGGTCCCGTGTGCGGTGGGGCGGGAGGCGGCGGATCCCCTGCTCGGTGTCCGGGTTCGGTCAGGCCGCCTCTCTGTTCCCGGCATACACCGCGGCGCCTAGTCGGTGCGTGACGTGCCCGGCATGCATTGCGTCACGCAGTGGGAGGACTTAGAGTGCTGTTACCAGGGAGACGCGAGGAGTGACACGGCCGTGACAGCGAACCAATGAGCGGAGAGGAGGCGGGGCCTGGGCGACACTGCGAGACGGAGTGATCACGTGTGACGTGTGTAGCGTCATCTAGAACCGATGTGTGATGTGTGTGATGTCATCTGGAGCCGATGTGTGATGTGTGTGAGATGTCATCTGGAGCCGATGTGTGTGATGTCATCTGGAGCCGATGTGTGTGATGTCATCTGGAGCCGATGTGTGTGATGTCATCTGGAGCCGATGTGTATGATGTCATCTGGAGCCGATGTGTGTGATGTCATCTGGAGCCGATGTGTGATGTGTGTGATGTCATGTGTATAGTGTAATCTAGGGTCAATGTGTAAAGTGTCCTCTAGAGCCGGTGTGATGTGTATAGGGTCATATATAACCAATGTGTATGATGTCATCTAGGACCGTTATGTGGTGTTACTACAGTTGATGTATGATGTGTATACTGTAATCCAGAGTTGATGTGTATAGTGTCATCTAGAGCCAATGTGTGATGCGTGTAGTGTCATCTAGAGCCAATGTGTGATGTGTATAGTGTCATCTAGAGCCAATGTGTGATGTGTGTAGTGTCATCTAGAGCCAATGTGTGATGTGTGTAGTGTCATCTAGAGCCAATGTGTGATGTGTATAGTGTCATCTAGAGCCAATGTGTGATGCGTATAGTGTCATCTAGAGCCGATGTGTGATGTGTATAGTGTCATCTAGAGCCAATGTGTGATGCATATAGTGTCATCTAGAGCCGATGTGTGATGTGTATAGTGTCATCTAGAGCCAATGTGTGATGTGTGTAGTGTCATCTAGAGCCAATGTGTGATGTGTATAGTGTCATCTAGAGCCAATGTGTGATGTGTATAGTGTCATCTAGAGCCAATGTGTGATGTGTATAGTGTCATCTAGAGCCAATGTGTGATGCGTATAGTGTCATCTAGACCCAATGTGTGATGTGTATAGTGTCATCTAGAGCCAATGTGTGATGTGTGTAGTGTCATCTAGAGCCAATGTGTGATGTGTATAGTGTCATCTAGAGCCAATGTGTGATGCGTATAGTGTCATCTAGACCCAATGTGTGATGTGTATAGTGTCATCTAGAGCCAATGTGTGATGCGTATAGTGTCATCTAGACCCAATGTGTGATGTGTGTAGTGTCATCTAGAGCCAATGTGTGATGTGTGTAGTGTCATCTAGAGCCAATGTGTGATGTGTGTAGTGTCATCTAGACCCAATGTGTGATGCGTGTAGTGTTATCTAGAGCCAATGTGTGATGTGTGTAGTGTCATCTAGAGCCAATGTGTGATGCGTATAGTGTCATCTAGAGCCAATGTGTGATGCGTATAGTGTCATCTAGAGCCAATGTGTGATGTGTGTAGTGTCATCTAGAGCCAATGTGTGATGCGTGTAGTGTCATCTAGAGCCAATGTGTGATGTGTGTAGTGTCATCTAGAGCCAATGTGTGATGCGTATAGTGTCATCTAGAGCCAATGTGTGATGCGTATAGTGTCATCTAGAGCCAATGTGTGATGTGTGTAGTGTCATCTAGAGCCAATGTGTGATGCGTGTAGTGTTATCTAGAGCCAATGTGTGATGCGTATAGTGTCATCTAGAGCCAATGTGTGATGTGTGTAGTGTTATCTAGAGCCAATGTGTGATGTGTGTAGTGTCATCTAGAGCCAATGTGTGATGCGTGTAGTGTTATCTAGAGCCAATGTGTGATGCGTATAGTGTCATCTAGAGCCAATGTGTGATGTGTGTAGTGTCATCTAGAGCCAATGTGTGATGCGTATAGTGTCATCTAGAGCCAATGTGTGATGCGTGTAGTGTTATCTAGAGCCAATGTGTGATGCGTATAGTGTCATCTAGAGCCAATGTGTGATGTGTGTAGTGTCATCTAGAGCCAATGTGTGATGCGTGTAGTGTTATCTAGAGCCAATGTGTGATGTGTGTAGTGTCATCTAGAGCCAATGTGTGATGCGTGTAGTGTTATCTAGAGCCAATGTGTGATGCGTATAGTGTCATCTAGAGCCAATGTGTGATGTGTGTAGTGTCATCTAGAGCCAATGTGTGATGCGTATAGTGTCATCTAGACCCAATGTGTGATGCGTATAGTGTCATCTAGAGCCAATGTGTGATGTGTATAGTGTCATCTAGAGCCAATGTGTGATGCGTGTAGTGTTATCTAGAGCCAATGTGTGATGCGTATAGTGTCATCTAGAGCCAATGTGTGATGTGTGTAGTGTCATCTAGACCCAATGTGTGATGTGTGTAGTGTCATCTAGACCCAATGTGTGATGTGTGTAGTGTCATCTAGAGCCAATGTGTGATGTGTATAGTGTCATCTAGACCCAATGTGTGATGTGTATAGTATCATCTAGAGCCGATGTGTGATGCGTATAGTGTCATCTAGAGCCAATGTGTGATGCGTGTAGTGTCATCTAGAGCCAATGTGTGATGTGTATAGTGTCATCTAGAGCCAATGTGTGATGTGTGTAGTGTCATCTAGAGCCAATGTGTGATGTGTGTAGTGTCATCTAGAGCCAATGTGTGATGTGTATAGTGTCATCTAGAGCCAATGTGTGATGCGTATAGTGTCATCTAGAGCCGATGTGTGATGTGTATAGTGTCATCTAGAGCCAATGTGTGATGCATATAGTGTCATCTAGAGCCGATGTGTGATGTGTATAGTGTCATCTAGAGCCAATGTGTGATGTGTGTAGTGTCATCTAGAGCCAATGTGTGATGTGTATAGTGTCATCTAGAGCCAATGTGTGATGTGTATAGTGTCATCTAGAGCCAATGTGTGATGTGTATAGTGTCATCTAGAGCCAATGTGTGATGCGTATAGTGTCATCTAGACCCAATGTGTGATGTGTATAGTGTCATCTAGAGCCAATGTGTGATGTGTGTAGTGTCATCTAGAGCCAATGTGTGATGTGTATAGTGTCATCTAGAGCCAATGTGTGATGCGTATAGTGTCATCTAGACCCAATGTGTGATGTGTATAGTGTCATCTAGAGCCAATGTGTGATGCGTATAGTGTCATCTAGACCCAATGTGTGATGTGTGTAGTGTCATCTAGAGCCAATGTGTGATGTGTGTAGTGTCATCTAGAGCCAATGTGTGATGTGTGTAGTGTCATCTAGAGCCAATGTGTGATGTGTGTAGTGTCATCTAGACCCAATGTGTGATGCGTGTAGTGTTATCTAGAGCCAATGTGTGATGTGTGTAGTGTCATCTAGAGCCAATGTGTGATGCGTATAGTGTCATCTAGAGCCAATGTGTGATGCGTATAGTGTCATCTAGAGCCAATGTGTGATGTGTGTAGTGTCATCTAGAGCCAATGTGTGATGCGTGTAGTGTCATCTAGAGCCAATGTGTGATGTGTGTAGTGTCATCTAGAGCCAATGTGTGATGTGTGTAGTGTCATCTAGACCCAATGTGTGATGCGTGTAGTGTTATCTAGAGCCAATGTGTGATGTGTGTAGTGTCATCTAGAGCCAATGTGTGATGCGTATAGTGTCATCTAGAGCCAATGTGTGATGCGTATAGTGTCATCTAGAGCCAATGTGTGATGTGTGTAGTGTCATCTAGAGCCAATGTGTGATGCGTGTAGTGTCATCTAGAGCCAATGTGTGATGTGTGTAGTGTCATCTAGAGCCAATGTGTGATGCGTATAGTGTCATCTAGAGCCAATGTGTGATGCGTATAGTGTCATCTAGAGCCAATGTGTGATGTGTGTAGTGTCATCTAGAGCCAATGTGTGATGCGTGTAGTGTTATCTAGAGCCAATGTGTGATGCGTATAGTGTCATCTAGAGCCAATGTGTGATGTGTGTAGTGTTATCTAGAGCCAATGTGTGATGTGTGTAGTGTCATCTAGAGCCAATGTGTGATGCGTGTAGTGTTATCTAGAGCCAATGTGTGATGCGTATAGTGTCATCTAGAGCCAATGTGTGATGTGTGTAGTGTCATCTAGAGCCAATGTGTGATGCGTATAGTGTCATCTAGAGCCAATGTGTGATGCGTGTAGTGTTATCTAGAGCCAATGTGTGATGCGTATAGTGTCATCTAGAGCCAATGTGTGATGTGTGTAGTGTCATCTAGAGCCAATGTGTGATGCGTGTAGTGTTATCTAGAGCCAATGTGTGATGTGTGTAGTGTCATCTAGAGCCAATGTGTGATGCGTGTAGTGTTATCTAGAGCCAATGTGTGATGCGTATAGTGTCATCTAGAGCCAATGTGTGATGTGTGTAGTGTCATCTAGAGCCAATGTGTGATGCGTGTAGTGTTATCTAGAGCCAATGTGTGATGCGTATAGTGTCATCTAGAGCCAATGTGTGATGTGTGTAGTGTCATCTAGAGCCAATGTGTGATGCGTATAGTGTCATCTAGACCCAATGTGTGATGCGTATAGTGTCATCTAGAGCCAATGTGTGATGTGTATAGTGTCATCTAGAGCCAATGTGTGATGCGTGTAGTGTTATCTAGAGCCAATGTGTGATGCGTATAGTGTCATCTAGAGCCAATGTGTGATGTGTGTAGTGTCATCTAGACCCAATGTGTGATGTGTGTAGTGTCATCTAGACCCAATGTGTGATGTGTGTAGTGTCATCTAGAGCCAATGTGTGATGTGTATAGTGTCATCTAGAGCCAATGTGTGATGTGTATAGTGTCATCTAGAGCCAATGTGTGATGTGTGTAGTGTCATCTAGACCCAATGTGTGATGCGTATAGTGTCATCTAGAGCCGATGTGTGATGCGTATAGTGTCATCTAGAGCCAATGTGTGATGTGTGTAGTGTCATCTAGAGCCAATGTGTGATGCGTATAGTATCATCTAGAGCCAATGTGTGATGTGTGTAGTGTCATCTAGAGCCAATGTGTGATGTGTGTAGTGTCATCTAGAGCCAATGTGTGATGCGTATAGTGTCATCTAGAGCCAATGTGTGATGTGTATAGTGTCATCTAGAGCCAATGTGTGATGTGTGTAGTGTCATCTAGAGCCAATGTGTGATGCGTATAGTATCATCTAGAGCCAATGTGTGATGTGTGTAGTGTCATCTAGAGCCAATGTGTGATGTGTGTAGTGTCATCTAGAGCCAATGTGTGATGCGTATAGTGTCATCTAGAGCCAATGTGTGATGTGTGTAGTGTCATCTAGAGCCAATGTGTGATGTGTGTAGTGTCATCTAGAGCCAATGTGTGATGTGTGTAGTATCATCTAGAGCCAATGTGTGATGCGTATAGTGTCATCTAGACCCAATGTGTGATGCGTGTAGTGTCATCTAGAGCCGATGTGTGATGCGTATAGTGTCATCTAGAGCCAATGTGTGATGCGTGTAGTGTCATCTAGAGCCAATGTGTGATGTGTATAGTGTCATCTAGAGCCGATGTGTGATGCGTATAGTGTCATCTAGAGCCAATGTGTGATGCGTATAGTGTCATCTAGAGCCAATGTGTGATGTGTATAGTGTCATCTAGAGCCAATGTGTGATGCGTATAGTGTCATCTAGTCAATGTGTGATGCGTATAGTGTCATCTACTTAATGTGTGATGCGTATAGTGTCATCTAGAGCCAATGTGTGATGCGTATAGTATCATCTAGAGCCAATGTGTGATGTGTATAGTGTCATCTAGAGCCAATGTGTGATGCGTATAGTGTCATCTAGAGCCAATGTGTGATGCATATAGTGTCATCTAGAGCCAATGTGTGATGCGTATAGTGTCATCTAGACCCAATGTGTGATGCGTATAGTGTCATCTAGAGCTGATGTGTGATGCGTATAGTGTCACCTAGAGCCAATGTGTGATGCGTATAGTGTCATCTAGACCCAATGTGTGATGCATATAGTGTCATCTAGAGCTGATGTGTGATGCGTATAGTGTCATCTAGACCCAATGTGTGATGCATATAGTGTCATCTAGAGCTGATGTGTGATGCGTATAGTGTCATCTAGACCCAATGTGTGATGCGTATAGTATCATCTAGAGCCAATGTGTGATGCATATAGTGTCATCTAGAGCCGATGTGTGATGTGTATAGTGTTATCTAGAGCCAATGTGTGATGCATATAGTGTCATCTAGACCCAATGTGTGATGTGTATAGTGTCATCTAGAGCCAATGTGTGATGCGTATAGTGTCATCTAGAGCCAATGTGTGATGCGTATAGTGTCATCTAGAGCCGATGTGTGATCCGTATAGTGTCATCTAGAGCCGATGTGTGATGCGTATAGTGTCATCTAGAGCCAATGTGTGATGTGTATAGTGTCATCTAGAGCCGATGTGTGATGCGTATAGTGTCATCTAGAGCCAATGTGTGATGTGTATAGTGTCATCTAGAGCCAATGTGTGATGCGTATAGTGTCATCTAGAACTAATGTGTGATGCGTATAGTGTCATCTAGAGCCAATGTGTGATGCGTATAGTGTCATCTAGAGCCAATGTGTGATGTGTATAGTGTCATCTAGAGCCGATGTGTGATGTGTATAGTGTTATCTAGAGCCAATGTGTGATGCGTATAGTGTCATCTAGAGCCAATGTGTGATGTGTATAGTGTCATCTAGAGCTGATGTGTGATGTGTATAGTGTCATCTAGAGCTGATGTGTGATGTGTATAGTGTCATCTAGAGCCAATGTGTGATGTGTATAGTGTCATCTAGAGCTGATGTGTGATGTGTATAGTGTCATCTAGAGCTGATGTGTGATGTGTATAGTGTCATCTAGAGCCAATGTGTGATGCGTATAGTGTCATCTAGAACTAATGTGTGATGCATATAGTGTCATCTAGACCAGTGTTCCCCACCTCCAGTCCTCAGCGCCCCCAACAGGTCATGTTTTCAGGATTTCCTCAGTGTTGCACAGGTGATGTAATTATTGTCGGTCCTCAGACATTGCCAGCGGGGTTCTTACCATAGGATATCCTGAAAACATGACCTGTTGGTGGTCCCTGAGGACTGGGGTTGGGGACCCCTGACCTAGACGCTCTATGATCTAGTGACATCTCTATGCCTCTGGGTGTGGTTACCGTGATATATCTAGTACAGCTGGGGTCACACAGGTCGTATTCCCGGCGGAGATCTCGCGGTTTTGCCGCAGCAAAAAAATCGCGGGATTTCCGCCAGGTAAGCGGAGCTTCAAAACCCGCAGTACTCAGCCACCAGTTTTGGAGCGGCTTGGCCGCATGCTTTTGCGTCGCAGCCGGCTCTCTCATAGAAAGGAGCGCGGCCGCAATGAAAAAAAAAAATAGACATGCTGCAGCCTGGGAATCCGCAGCGCCGGCTTCTGCCACCTTTGCCGTGATTGATTGGCCATCCTGTGTGGACGAGATTTTTGACAAGTCTTGTCCACATGGGTGGTTAACCCAGGGATATACGGCCACCGGCGGATCTGCCGCAAGGAAATTTCGCTGCAAATCTGCCCTGTCTGAACCCAACCTAAGCGTTCCACCTGTAGCGCCACTCTGCGCCCGCGCCAGCCCCTGGGTAGAGAAGATTTGCATCAGTGATCTATGTCCTACAAGAGCGCCGAGGAACCCTCCTTTTTCTGTGCATGTGTTTGTGCTTGTATTTTGGTCCTATTTGCATGCCCACCTCTTCGGTGAGGAAGTTTAGGGTGAGCTCATGCGCAGCTCTCCGAATCTACCAATAAAGTGGGACTAGGGATTTAACGGAGGGATCACATCCTGCCCGATCAGTGGGTTTCTGGATTGGCCAATGAGAGGCCTGTGATCTGGGTCAGGAACGCTATCTATTCCCCCTAGGGAGAGCACCTAGAAGGTGAGTAAGGAGACTTATAAGGCCACCCATGCTCCTCTGGGTAATATGCAAATAAGGGAGATGGAACAATACCTCTGCATCGCCACCTACTGGAAGGCAGCCTTCCTGCTGTATCAAACACTGTGATGAAGGACGTGTCACCAGCTCAGCTCCAAGCAGGGAGCGGTTTCAGTTTTTTTAGGTAAATTCTTCTCGGTGAGTCATCAGGGTGATCAGATTCGTCAGCTTGTCACATAACGACACACTAATTAACACTCTGCAGAACGAGGTGTCTACTTGTGGATAAATGACACCGAGCTGAAGAAATGTGCAGAGACAATGTGTTTGCAGTGGGAGGATATAAAAGCGGAGATCTTCTGCTAAGCATGAATCGGGCTGCGTTTCATCACTGTCTGCGGACGTGATTTTCATGGCCACAAAAGCTCTGCAAACGCCGTCATGTATATAAGCCCTGAGGCCTCGGTCACACCAGCGGTTTTTCCCGCGATTTGCTCATGCGATCCGCGTAGATATAGACCCAATGCTTCGCAATGGGATCGGTCACATGTCCGCTTTTTATGCAGATGTGCGATAAATTATAGGACACAACGATTCGCAGAACGCGCCTATCTGCGTTCTGCACATCGGTGTGTTCTATATATGTGCTCAATGGGGCCGGCGCCAACCCCATTGAGAACATACACTTCAAGATCGTTCTCCTCTGCCACAGCTGTAACAGCTGTGGCAGAGAAGAACGATGTTCGCCCATTGAATTCAATGGAACCAGCAATACAGCTGGCTCCATTGAAAGCAATGGGCTGCCGGCGAGCGCGAGATGAATTTTCGGGAAGGGCTTAAAAATATAAGCCCTTCCCTGAAAACCATCCTAAAATGTGTAAAAATAAAAAAAAAATGTATACTCACCTTTTCCCTGCAGCCGGCCAGCAGTTCTCCTAAACTGCTCTGTGTAGTATTCAGCAGCCGGGGATTTAAAATCCCCGCCTGCTGAATGGGCTGCCTCTGATTGGTCACAGCCCTCACCAATCAGAGGCAGCTCTCACTCACCCATTCATGAATGGGTGAGTGAGTGCTGCCTCTGATTGGCTGAGCACAGGGACCAATTAGAGGCAGCTCTCAGCTATTGAATGACTTCCGTTCGCTTCTGTTTCCTTTTGCTTTAGTTTTTTGTTTTTGAGAAGAAAGCAGCCATGTTTTTAATCTTGCGCATTCCTATAGATGCAGCTATGGCGTACGCCTCATTCACACGAGCATTTTTACGCATCTATTGGAGCTGCGTTGAAAAATTGCCGCCATCTGAAGCATTGGATTCCAATGCATTCATTTACATGAGCGATTTGCAGTTGCATAAAAAAAAACACGCCGTCAAACAAGAAATTGGCGCAGTCTTCGGTTGCCAATTTTTCTCGCTGCATGAAAAGGTAGGTCTTGACCTATCGTTTGCTGAAAAACGCTGGGAGCTCCCATAGACTCCTATTGGAACTGAAAAAAAAGCACGGCATTCAGAAAAGAAGAGAGCCGCCAGTATGTTAGCTTATGAAAGTATGGGAAATCATTCCGAGGATTTCTGCCAACTATAGAATTTCCGCGCTGCTGCGTATTTTTCCCGCGATATGCTCGTGTAAATGGGCAAGAAAACGCTAATTAAGGTCGGGACTCCATCACGGCTATTCTTCATTGATGCAATTTTCGCTCATACGCTTGTGTGAATGCAGCCTTAAAGTTAGCTGGACGCACCCAGAGCCCCCTGTGGCACACTACAGACATGAGGAAGAAGGTCTCTATGGTATCTGGAATGCTGTAAAATGTAGCTGAGTACACAGATAATAAACTGCTTTGTTCCTTTGTCCGCTCATGTGACTTCTTTGTGATACTTTGGAATCTCATTCTTTGTCTATCTCTTGATACCAGGAAACAATAGCACACCCGACTCTGCGGCAAATGTAAAATGTGGAAGCCATCCTCGGTTCTGCAAAGACAGGGGAGGCATCAGCGCCAGGCAAATTTGGGCAGTCCATTGCCATCTGGGTATGCATACTCTATACTTGTCAGTCTAAGGGCCCATTGTGCTTCAGTCACCCATGGGCCCACATGCAGCTGTAGCCAGCTATGGTAGGCACCCCATGGCACTTCCCCAACTCTAAACCACCCTGCAACTGCTCAGCTGTGATGCTCTATTGCTATTAGGGTTGCCACCTTTGTCATGAAAAAAACCCGGCCATGGTTAAAAGGGGGCGTGGCTTATCACAGGGCAAAAATTTCGTTCTGCGCATGCGCGACAGCCATGGACAGGGGGCCATAAAGGATCACACATTGGCGAGAGCGACTAAAGGACTAACTGAGGGACAGACGGACTAAAGGACTGACTGACTAAGAGAGAGACGGACTATTAGCTTGACTGAGCGACGAAAAGACTATAAGACTAACTGAGGGACGGACAGACTAAAGGATTGAAAAACAGGCAGACGGACTACAGGACTGACTGATTAACTGATGGACAGACTATGCAACTGACTGACTAACTGAGGGACGCATGGACTATAGCAGTGTTCCCCACCTCCAGTCCTCAGGGACTGCCAACAGGTCAGGTTGTCAGGATCTCCTCAGTGTTGCCCAGGTGATGTAATTATTGTCGGTGCCTCAGACATTGCCACAGGTGTTCTTATCATAGGATATCCTGAAAACATGACCTGTTGGGGTCCCTGAGGACTGGAGTTGGGGACCCCTGGACTATAGGACTGATTGACTCTCTCTTATACCTGACAAAGTTCCTGAGGCAGGATTTCCCACCAGCTGCCCCCCACAGAGGAGCCCCTCCCCCACTGTCGTCACCTGTCCCCGTCGGTCTCCGCAGTAGTAGTTCAAATACTTAGATTCCTCCCCTAAGCCCCTTTCCATCCCACTTGACCCATTTGCTAACGGCAGTTGCACAGGGATGATGGCAGCAGCGGCTGTCAGCAACTTACCCAGGAGTCCTCGGCCGTGGAACCATGAAGAGGAGGATTCCTAGTGCACAGTGCAGGGCCAGGATCACACGCTGGAAGTGATGTCACCGCCTCCTACACAGATGATTGGCTACCCAGCGCCGGCCAATGAAAGCTGGCACTGGGTTAACAAATCACAGCCATTTAATTACGTCATTGAATGGCTGTGATTGGTTAACCAAGCGCCGGCTTCTAATTGGCTGAAGCTGGCGCTGGCTAGCCAATCACAGCATTATCTTTGCTGGAGGCGGGGAATTTAATCCCCACTTCCAGAAAGCATTAAAAAATACCGGCCTTTAATGGGGCCGGTAAAAAAAAAAGAAATACCGTCACCGGCCTTAGATGAAATCTGTCCAAACTTGGTGGGATCAGATGATTATCTCGTGTCCTGAATCCCCCCTCCCCGATAGAAAATGTTGGGGAAAGGAGGTTTATGCGTTTAGGATTTCAACATGCCCAGCCCTTTGTTTCCACTGCAGAGCATTCTAGCAGGGGCTAAAGACCCTTTTACATGGGTCAAAAATCGATACGAATGTTCTTAGGAGCCCTCAGTTGCCCAATTGTCGACCCACGTGAAGCTGCACAAAATATTTTTGTAGAATCCTAAAAAAAATCTACGTTATCGATTGCGCATCCGTGTGATTGAGGGGTGTGCTGCCAACAGTGATAATCGTCTATGGGGGCCAACGATCCCATGAACAATTGTTCGCCCTGCATAGAGTCTGAATCGGCCCCTGTAAAGGCCGCGTAGATGATCGCCAATCTCTTTGATTAGCACTTGTTTACCAAAACAAAACACTCCACGTATTGGAGCAATGCGCTCCTGATGGTGAGTACCGATCAACGTGATTGGTGCTGATCAACGTGATCGGTGCAGATCAACGTGATCGGTGCAGATCCACGTGATCGGTGCTGATCAACGTGATCGGTGCTGATCAACGTGATCGGTGCTGATCAACGTGATTGGTGCAGATCCACGTGATCGGTGCTGATCAACGTGATCGGTGCTGATCAACGTGATCGGTGCAGATCAACGTGATCGGTGCAGATCCACGTGATCGGTGCTGATCAACGTGATCGGTGCTGATCAACGTGATCGGTGCTGATCAACGTGATTGGTGCAGATCAACGTGATTGGTGCTGATCAACGTGATTGGTGCTGATCAACGTGATTGGTGCTGATCAACGTGATCTGTGCTCATCCCCCTGGCCTTCAAGTAAGCCAGTTCAGACTCTATCATGGGATGGATGATTGCTCATACAACCCCAATTCCTTAAGTTGGGATGCTATGTAAAATGTAAATAAATGTTAAGAAAACAAAATGTAATGGTTTGGAAATCATCTAACCGTATTCTATTCACAGTAGGACATATCAGAAGGGGAAGGGGAACATTTTTCTATTTCATTTTGAAATTGATGGCAGCAACACATCTCAAAAAGTTGGGCCGTGACTGTGTCTACCGTTGTGCAGCATCCCCATTCTTTGAACAGTCTGTAAACCTCTGGGAAGTGGGGAGACCAGTTGCTGGAGTTTTGGTAGAGGGATGTCCTCCCGTTCTTGTCTCATGGAGGATTCTTGCTGCTCCACAGTTCCGGGTCGTCCTTGCTGGATTTTTCATTTTACAATGTGCTTATTGTGTTCTATTAGTGAAAGGTCCGGACTGCAGGCTTCACCCCGGACTCTTCTGTGAAGCCATGCTGTTGTGATGGATGCAAGTTCTAAAACCTCTATATCAGGGGTGTCAAACTCATTTTCACCGAGGGCCACATCAGGCTTATGGTGACCTTCAAAGGGCCGATTGTAAGACAGTACAGTAAGGGCCTGTTCACACAAGCGTATGTGCGTACATCATATGCAGTGAACAGAAGCCATTGATTTCAGTGAGTTCATTCACATGATGGATATTTTCACACAGTATGACCTATTTTATTGCTTACTACACACCCAATAGGCCATTGAAGTGAATGAGCCGCGCAAATACGTGGTGAATGCGCAGGAAACCTCTGTATTCACTGCATATTTGTGCACCATTTCAGTGTGCCCATCTGCGTTCTTTTTTGTGTGCCCAAATATGCAGGCGTAAGCGATTTTCGATTGCGCATATACGCAGCGTATCTGTGCGACCGAAATACGATTATGCCCGTGTGAACGAGCCCTAATAGTGACCCCTATAGTGGTCGCAGTAGTAATAGTGACTCTGATAGTGGCCTCAGTAAAAATGGTGATCCTCATAGTGGCCCCAGTAATAATATTGACCCCCACAGTGGCCAAATTAGTAATAGCGACCCCCACAGTGGCCCCAGTAGTAATAGCGACCCCCACAGCGGCCCCAGTAGTAATAGCGACCCCCACAGTGGCCTCAGTAGTAATAGCGACCCCCACAGCGGCCCCAGTAGTAATAGCGACCCCCACAGTGGCCTCAGTAGTAATAGCGACCCCCACAGCGGCCCCAGTAGTAATAGCGACCCCCACAGCGGCCCCAGTAGTAATAGCAACCCCCACAGTGGCCCCAGTAGTAATAGTGCTCCCCACAGTAATAATGTTAACTCCCTCAGTAGTAATAACCCCACAGTAATATTATCCCCCTCAGCAATATTAACCCCCCCCAAAGTAATAATATTATCCCCGTCAGTAATATTAACCCCATAGCAAAATTAACCCCACTTAATATTATTATCCCCATCAGTAATATTAACCCCATTGCAATATTAACTTCCACAGTAATATTAACCCCTATAGCAATATTAGCCACCCTCAATAATATTATCCCCGTCAGTAATATTAATCCCCCTCAGTGATAATAACCCCCTCTCAGTAATAATAACCCCCCCTCAGTAATATTAACCCCCCTCAGTAATAATATATATTTACCTCCTCCTTGCTGTCAGCGCCGCTCCCCCTCTGTTCGCGCTGAGCCCGGGTGCACTCTGACGTCAGTGTGTGTGCCCGGCTTGCTTTCTCCCGGAGTCCTCTCATGCGGAATTGAGGAGCAGGGGACTCAGGAAAGGAGGATCCCGGCTGCACACTGACGTCAGAGTGTGCGCCGGGATCAGTGCTGCCGGCGTGATTACCAGCGGGGAGCTGCGGCACCGCCGTCGGCAAACCGCGTGCCACATAAAATTAGGCAGCGGGCCTTGTGTTTGACAGATGTGCTCTATATACTTCTCAGTATTGATAGAGCCCTTCAAGGTGTGTAAGATGCCCATGCCATAGGCACTAATTCAACCCCATACCATCAGAGATGCAGAACTGTGCGCTGATAACAAGCTGAATGGTCCCTCCCCTCTTGAGTCCGCAGGACATGGCGTCCCTGGTTTCCAAAAATAATTTAAAATTTGAAATTCATCTGACCACAGAACAGTTTATCATTTTGCCACAGTCCATTTTTAATGAGCTTTGGCCCAGAGAAGACGCCGGTGTTTCTGGATTGTGTTGATATATGGCTTCTTCTTTACGTGATACAGCTTTAACTTACATTTGTGAATTGTACAGTGAACTGTGTTCACAGAAAATGATTTCAGGAAGTATTCCTGAGCCCAGGCAGGGATTGGCATTACAGAATCATGCCTGTTTTTAATGCAGTGCCGCCTGAGGGCCGTAAAACTCGAGCATTCAATATTGACTGTTGGCCTTGTTCCTTGTACACATGAATTTCTCCAGATTCTCTGAATCTTCTGATGATATTATGTACTGTTGATGGTGGGATATTCTAAGTCTTCACAATTTTATGTTGAGGAATATTTTTCTGAGATTGTTCCACCATTTTTAGACGCAGTTTTTCACAGATTGGTAAACCTCTGACCATCTTTGTTTCTGAGAGACTCTGTGTTGCGGCGGGTCTGGGATTGCTGCCTTGCTGATAGTCTGGTGCAGGTTTTGTAGGTGTTTCTCCATTCCTGGCTCTGGTGGGAGTGATATAAGGTGAGATGTGCTTAGTCTCACCTGTGGGTATTTGTCAGGGCTATTTAGCCTGGCCTGATGCGGAGCTGAATTGCTGTTTAATCTTCAGTCTCTCTCTGGGGCCAGGCTCACACAGCACATCCCACATGGAATCTGGCCCTGACAGTGGCAGGTGACCCTGTGTTCCTGTCGTTTTCTTTGCTGGCGTCTCCGTGGACCTGTCTTCTTCCGGCTTCTCTGTACGGTGAATGGTCTGCACAACTCGCTGTCGGAGATGCGCAGTACAGTTTTTTTTTTTAAACTCCTGCTTTTCCCGTTGAAACCGCGGCCCGTCTGCAATGTCAACATGTGGGAACTGCGGAAAAATGGAGCATGCTTCGATCTTTCATCCACGAGTGGAAACTGTAATTGGTTTCTGCTTGTGTGAATGAAAAATTATTTTTCCATAGCATGCTATGGAGGGTTATTGCTGGGGAACCTGGAGGTGGACCCCAGCCCTAGATTCCGCAGCAAAAATCTGCCCGTGTGAATGAGGCCTGACTCTGATTGAGAGTCAGAGCTGGGTTATGGATCCTACCTGCTGCATATCAAAGCTAAGTCTGTGCTTGTTTTCATTTCTATATTGGTTCCAATGTTATTTTCCCTGTCCCACTCAGGGTCAACTTGTGGTCAAGGTATGAGGCCAGGTTCGTCCTTGTCAGGGCGGGTTGCCTGCATTTAGGCAGGTCCCTTCCCTATGTTAGTTTATAAAGGGATAAGAGTTTCCCATTTGTGTGAGATCTGTGGATAACAGATCCAGCATGTCCTGGGTGAACGTGACACTCTGACTCTCTAACATGTTTTTTTATACACTATCATGTGACTAGAAAATTGACCCTATGTTATGTCCAACCAGGATGTGCTGGATCTGTCACCCGCAGACACAACTGCAAACAAATAGTGAAAAAACGGAACAAAAATACGGGAAACTCTGTATATAACTAAACAAAAAGGAGGAACAGTGTGTAATAGCTAATTGAAATAGCTGGTGTTCACGCGATCTTTAGTGCAGTATAGCTGCGATCTTTTAATGCCCATATACTGCGCACCCACAGCGCTCGTGTGAACGAACCCTCCAGCAAAGGTCCGTGTCTGGTATTTGGCCTGTGTGAGGACCTTTACTCCCCTGTCCTCATTAGAAATCCATGCATTCCTGTGTGAGTATGAGGGAGTTGGGAGGAACAGTTCTGTATATGGCCAACAACCATATGTAATACCATGTTTCCCCCAAAATAAGACAGTGTCTTATATTAATTTTTGTTCAAAAAGGTTTAACTTTTTTACATGTATAGCTGCCTGGACACTATTTAAATTGGCTTTTTAAATTAACTGTTAGCAGGGCTTAATTTTGGAGTAGGTCTTATATTTCAAGCATCCCCAAAAAGCCTGAAAATTCATTTTGCATCCTCAAAAATTCTGTAAAATCATGCTATGTCTTATTTTCAGGGAAACGGGGTATATAGGAACCTTAAGGGCTAATGGACACGGACGGATTTCTGCCACGTTCCTCTATTGAACCTAATAGCTTTTCTGCCTGTCAGTGCTTACATGCGTGATTCTGCCGCGGACTTCTGCTGCAGGAAAAAATTGGGGCATGTTCTATTTCACAGTATTTTTTTCACAGCAGAGATCTCCATTAATATAGTATTAATGGAGACCGTGAAAAACGTGCGTTTTTTTCCGCGATCACCAGCGAGGACTTTTTGTTTACCACCGCGGTACTCCTGTGGCATAAATCCACGGGCTTATCCTGCTCCATCCGTGGGCATGAGTCCTACGTTTGGCACATATTCGCCCACACCCAGAGTATTGCCGTAATCTCTCTTCAGTGTCGCTGACTCGTATTACCACCACATTTCAGGAACTCTTTCATGCCGACTGGGAGCAGCACAGAAAGCTCCGAGCCCCTCCTTACTAAATGGACCTGAGCGGGCTTTAGTTTCTTGCAAATGGCCTGAAGAAGGAAGCTGCAGATTGAAATATCATACATAACATGGAAAGATAAAAAGCAAGAAGCCAGCGGGCAGCAATCAGAGGAAGTAATTGCTGCCTGCTTCTATTAAAGCCTCTATAGAAATGTTATCCCTCCCCCATCAGCCCCTGGGCTGTCTGATGGGAAGTCTTGCTGCAGCCACTCGTATACTGTAGACCCGTCTCACTCCTGGTTTATTGAGGCAACATACTCTACTATACAATCTGCTCTTAACCCCTTACTGACCACCAATACACCTTTTTATGGCGGTCACTAATGGGCTTTAAACACTGCACAAACATCTTATTAATGCAGTAGCTCCACTGACTACTGACAGCCATGATCCCGATCTAATCGCCAGAGATGGAGAAACCTCAGATCCTGGCAGTTTAACCCCTTACATACCACAATCTATAGCAACTGCAGCATGCAAACAGATGATAGAGGGAAGAACCCTTTCTGTCACCCATCAGCACCCCACAGTGCAATCACAAGGCACCAATGGGTTCTTATGGCAGCTTTAAAGGGGTTGTCCCGCGGCAGCAAGTGGGTCTATACACTTCTGTATGGCCATAATAATGCACTTTGTAATGTACATTGTGCATTAATTATGAGCCATACAGAAGTTATAAAAAGTTTTTCACTTACCTGCTCCGCTGCTGGCGTCCTCGTCTCTATGGAGCCCGCCTAATTTTCGCCGTCTAAAATGGTCGAATGGCCAAATTAGACGCGCTTGCGCAGTCCGGGTCTTCTGCTTTCTTCAATGGGGCTCCGTGTAGCTCCGCCCCGTCACGTGCCGATTCCAGCCAATCAGGAGGCTGGAATCGGCAATGGACCGCACAGAAGAGCTGCAGTCCACGGAAGAGGATCCCGGCGGCCATCTTCACCGGTAAGTATAGAAGTCACCGGAGCGCGGGGATTCAGGTAAGCGCTGAGCTTTTTTTTTTTTACGTCCCTGCATCGGGGTTGTCTCGCGCCGAACGGGGGGCGGTGGGGGGGGGTTGAAAAAAAAAAAAACCCGTTTCGGCGCGGGACAACCCCTTTAAGCTTGATAAAGACCTCCATGTCTGCCATGCAACTCAGCCTAGTAGACCCTGCCTCCCACAGAGTGTATTAGGCTGAAGTCATAGGCCCTTTTACACTGGACGATTACCATTAGAAGTTGCTCAAAACCCAGCGCTCCCGCGGGAGTTTGAACGATAGTCGTTTTGTGTAAATGCATGCAGAGACTGAAGGACTGAGCGAGAGTTGTTCAGTCGTTCAGTTTCTGCATGCACAAAACTGAACGACTAGCCGTTCAGTGTAAACAGCAGCCGTTCAGTTCTGAATGACTGCTGCTTACAGTGAGTGAGGGCGGGGGGAGAGTGTACCCCGTCCGCCCCGCATCCATGCTCACCACGCTGTGCGTGTTCCAGCGATACTTGCTCCTATGTAATAGCACAGGAGCGAGCGTCACTGAGACGCACTGTCAGGGCATCATTTGCTCAACAGTTTGTCCCGTCTAAATGTGCCTTTAGTAGAATGCACTACATAAGTAATGCAGTGTACTATCCTACTGATCGACGAATCCCATCTTCAAGTCCCCTTTAGGGGCTAAAAGATAATGTCAAAAACAGTTCAATAAAGTTTTTAGAGAAAAAAATCCATATACATATTTTTCCCCACAACAACCCCTTTTAAATGAATAAAATACAAAAAAAAAATGGAAAAGCAACATAACATAAAAATTATTTTAAACAGTAACGCCAGAATGGTTATTTTTCTTTTGTTCACTTTCCCAAAACGCAATAAGAAGCAATCAGAAAGTCACATGTATCTTAAAATGGTACCAATAATAACTACAGCAGTGGTAGGGGATTCCTTCATCCCCGTGGGGAGTCCCCTCATCACTGAACACTGTGACTGCAGAAGCAGGGGCTTTAAACCTGCGCCGTATTTTTACAATCAAGAGAATCGGACTAAAAACTGGCAGTGGAAAAGGCGCAACACTCCAGGTTAAAGCAAGTGGGAAGTGATCAAAGGTGTGGAAAACTTCTTTTATTTAATAAAGTACGTGATCAGCTTACGAAAACGCGTTTCGGGGATAACCCCTTCATCAGTTCGGCAGCTCTGCATCCAGTGCTGCAACCTCAGTACCCACCACACAGAACCCCGAAGAAGCAGTTGGTGGTGACATGCCATTCATTATGCTCGTGACCGCTCAGCTATTCATAGACTTCAGCAGTGATTCTTCTATGGCCACTGAAGCCTGTGAGTGGCTGAGCGGTCATATATACAATGCACGTGATCGCTCACCGCTTCTTTCAGGTTCCGCGCGGCGGTCATTGAGGCTGCAGCACTGGATTGGGAGCCGCTGGGATAGGTGAATATTCAACATTTCTTCATTTTAAGGCCTTTTGATTTTTAAATATCCTGGAAAACCTCCTTAGGACCACTCCTACAAAAACACATTATACCATCACTGTACTCCTCATCTGAATGCCTGTCACACTCTGGAGAACTCCACTGTATATTGCAGCCACTTCCATGCAGTGCAGCCCCTTGTCTGATGCTTATCAGGTACCATCAAGACTGAGATTTTTTCACTTTAATTTCACATGTATTCCATGATGCATCAGCACAGCATTAACTAAAGGCTGAACCATTTCTGCCTGCTGGGAGGACACTACATATCACCTTCTATAGTCACCCAAATAAATTACAGCCCATAAGTATACAGTCAGCAGGATGAGCTGTGATCTCCTCTATCATACCTGTGTGATCATCATCAGTAACAGGAGTGTCTGTATTCCCCTCTAGGCAGTTTCTGTGGTAGATCCATGCATCACACAGACTGAGAAACTGAATCCATAACCTCAAGTAGATCTGAGCTGTCAAAATTGAGATCACATGACCTTCTGGGGAAAAATGCGGCCAAGAGTTTTAGACACAAAGAAATAACTAACCAAGGTAGCGCTAGCCCACTTGTACATATTGGAGTGGCCCTTTAAAATTGGTCTCTATTAGGATATATGGATATAACATAGGGACGTCCCTCTGGGTGACTGAAATGTGCAGCAGCCTTCAATTCCAGCTCCCAGCCGGTGTGTGTTCTGCAGGTCCCATTGTATTTTGCATTGAGTTCTCCTGTCTGGGGTGGTGAAGGGAACCAGCGCTGCTGCACATTAAAATGCTGGTGTAGTCCTCATGGCAGACGTTCAAGGATTTCATATTTCATATAACACATGGTTTGTTATGCAGTAGTCATGGCAGCAGAATTGAGTTTTTCTGTGCAAATCCAGTTTTTTGGCTGTACTGAATCCAAATTCTGCAGAGCGACCGACTGCTCACATCCCATCTGAAAAAGACAGTGAAGGTTCACAGATATCTAAAATATCACCTTGGGGGCTTTGGCTAATTTCACGTGCATTTCTGCACATGAACAAGTCGCCAGTATCACGCGACCAAGCAATGCCTCCGATCTCAAAAGATTCTTTCAGATGAACGTCTTTTTTCTGCGCAAAATCTTTGTCCGCGAACAGATACGTTTTGACCTTTGCCCGTGTTTTGCAGAAAGCTGCCATAGACTTCTATAGCAGCTGAAAACAGGGAGGGGATGGAGTTACCCTGCGTACAACACAGCGAAATAAAGGAAGCTCGCCCTAATTAGGCATTTAATTGCCATTCTAATCCATTAGAAGGCTGTCAGACACAAGCGTGTGAACGGGCATTTGGATCACATAAAAAGCCGAACGATCGGCTACCGCAGACTCAGGGCTTTTACCCACTAGCGCTCTTTTAACGCTGCGATATCGCTACGTTTTTTTTTCAATGGGATTTTCTAATGTTAAAATTGCATCGCACAAAAATCACCAAAGAAACAAACTTGCGATTTTTGTGCGATGCGATTTTTAACATTAGAAAGTCCCATTAAAAAAAAACGCAGCAATATCACAGCGATAAAATAAACGGGTAAAAGCCCTTCGTCTGTTTCTTGCTATCTCCTCCCTTCATTCATGCGAATATACGTTCCGTAGGGGAGAATGTATTAACGCATATGTTTGTGTGATGGATCATGCTTTTACTATCTGACCAACCAAAAGAACTTTAGAAAGCAGCGCTGCTCTTGGCGTACATTACTAAATCTGCCGACAGGTTCCCTTTAAAGGGGCGGTCCGATTACAAAGTCATTTTCAAATTAGTGCTAAATAAGTGAAAACAGTAAAATAAAGGGTCCTTAGCGTCTTCAGCCCCCGAAAATTGCCAGAGGCCGCAGTGTCACCACTCGTTCTCCTGGCATCAGTGCTCACATCCTAGGCGCCATGATGCCAGGAGTTCAGAATGGTGACGCTACGACCGCTGACTGGCGGGCACGAGTCACCTGACTTTCGCTGTCAACAGAGACCGGCAGGATCGCAGCGCTGGATGGCGGGGGCTGAGGACGGTAAGAGTCCTTTGTTTTATTGTATTCAGTCCTTTGGCACTAATTTTAAAATATCTAACTTTATAACCGGACGGCCCCTTTATATTGGCTCTGGTGGAAATACATCCTATATACAGTTGTATACGTTATCTGTTGTACACTATCATGTACTTTGTATGGTGATTGGTTGATCGTTATCACTATTGCTGAGCACAGTTGCTCTATGTAACAGCTTGAGAAAGGCTCAGAGAGAACGCTGAAACGTAGCGGTGGCACTAATTGGTGAATAATGGACACTATCTTCATATATTTGGCGTGCTGCCTCTTTTTCTGTTTTTGAAGTGATTTGAGGTTCGGGGTTTGCACCCCTACTGCGTATTCGGACGGCGCTTCTATCTATCCCTCCATCTAATCCATCCATCTAATCTATCCCTCCATCTAATCTATCCGTCCATCTAATCTCATAATACATGAACACAGTTGTGCGCAAAGCATTGTTCACTGCATCAAACTCAAAACTTCGTCTTTATTATGTGATTGTCGAGATCCATCAAAGCAAAGAGCGAGATAAAAATATATATTCATATGTATATTATATGTTGATTATCATTCCAGACACCTCGGTGCTGATTAGATTGTTTATTAATACGTGTCGAGACATCTGAATGTGACAGTGAATGACACGTGTATTGTAATAGTGATATCGCTGTCAGCGCCGTGACAGGTTAAGTCAGCATATGTCGGCTTCGCATGGATCTTATCTTGTGTTTATGAACATTAATTATCATCTATTTCTGTATTACTCATCAGTCTTTGGAAACCGCCCCACCGTCCTTCATCGTAGAAGAGTTATAAAGTTTCATACTAGACAACTAGTGTACCAGAGTCATACAAGATGGGGTGTAGTACATAGCATATCAGAGTTATAGAAGACGGGGTATAGTACATAGTGTACTAGAGTCATACAAGACGGGGTGTAGTACATAGCATATCAGAGTTATAGAAGACGGGGTGAGGTACATAGTGTACTAGAGTAATACAAGACGGGGTATAGTACATAGCATACCAGAGTAATACAAGAGGGGTATAGTACATACTGTACCATAGTAATACAAGAGGGGGTATAGTACATAGCATATCAGAGTCATAGAAGATGGGGTATAGTACATAGTGTACCAGAGTAATACAAGATGGGGTATAGTACATAGTGTACCAGAGTAATACAAGATGGGGTATAGTACATAGCGCTCCAGAGTAATACAAGAGGGGTATAGTACATAGTGTACCAGAGTCATACAAGAGGGGTATAGTACATAGCATATCAGAGTCATACAAGACAAGGTATAGTACATAGCGTTCCAGAGTAATACAAGACAGGGTATAGTACATAGCATACCAGAGTAATACAAGACGGGGTATAGTACATTGTGTACCAGAGTCATATAAGACAGGGTATAGTACATAGCGTACCATAGTCATACAAAACAGGGTATAGTACATAGCGTACCATAGTCATACAAAACAGGGTATAGTACATAGCATACCAGTCATACAAAACAGGGTATAGTACATAGCGTACCATAGTCATACAAAACAGGGTATAGTACATAGCATACCAGAGTCATACAAGACAGGGTATAGTACATAGCGTACCATAGTCATACAAAACAGGGTATAGTACATAGCATACCAGAGTCATACAAGATGGGGTATAGTACATAGCGTTCCAGAGTAATACAAGATGGGGTATAGTACATAGCGTTCCAGAGTCATACAAGAGGGGTATAGTACATAGCGTTCCAGAGTAATACAAGACAAGGTATAGTACATAGCATACCAGAGTAATACAAGAC
Source organism: Eleutherodactylus coqui (assembly GCF_035609145.1). Lineage (NCBI taxonomy): Eukaryota > Metazoa > Chordata > Amphibia > Anura > Eleutherodactylidae > Eleutherodactylus > Eleutherodactylus coqui. The sequence goes on from NC_089847.1 coordinate 130,200,936, forward strand.
GGGGTAAAGTACATTGTGTACAAGAACCATATAAGACAGGGTATAGTACATAGCGTACCATAGTCATACAAAACGGGGTATAGTACATAGCGTACCAGGGTCACACAAGACGGGGTATAGTATATACCGTTCCAGGGTGATATAACATGGGGTACAATGGAGACAGACTCGCACACTTTTCGGCCCAGGAGGGGATACATTCGGTTGTCAGGCCTCCTCCTGGTACATATGTACCATCTCTTATAGCCTTATATCTTTGATGAAACCACCTATTGCAGGGCTGGTGGGGATCATCAGTGAGCTGCTGTCTCAAGCCGAACTTTACCAACCAAGTAATGTCGTCTTTCTCTACAGCAGCTGATAACACGGCTTGATAAAGTGGCAGCAAGTGAATTCTCTCTCTTCCGTTTTCTCTCACCTGTCCTCGCTAGCCATGCGCCAATCTCTCTTGCGTTGGTTAACTGTACTCTGGTTTTGCTGTTAGTTTCTAACGCAGCAACCTCTTCACTTCTTGTCCCTCTCGCAGTGTCTCCACCACAGATACATTACTTCATCCTCACAAACGGGAGTCACCAACTCTCTGCTTTGTCTCTCCGTGACGCACTGCGACTAAAGATGGTGCCCATGCTCACTTCCGTTTTACTGTTTCCCACCTCTTCTGGTCCAAGGTCTCGTTCTGCACCCTTGGGCTCTGGGTCATTTCTATTGTTCAGCAATGTCCTCGGAGCTGAACAACGAAAATAACGAAACCGCTGGATTTGGCACATGCTGGAGTCAAACAGGGGAAAACGGATCCTATTGACTATTACGGGGTTTGTCCAGGTTGGGGTATTTCAACCTGTATTTTACCAGAGGAAATAGCGCAGTATGTTACTCTGTTTATGTCTAGGATTTTCTGCCAGATCTACCCTGAAGGCTCTGAACACAACCTCTGACGCAGATGTCAATGGGCACCAAGGGTGCATACACAGGTGGGTTGATATAAAGTTGGGTTCATAGAAGAAAGAGTTCATAAAGATACTAGTACAAATGGGTACTAGTGCATATAGGGCCACGTGCATACAGGAACTAGTACATATAGGGCCACGTGCATACAGGAACTAGTACATATATAGCCAGGTGCATACAGAAACTACTGCATATAGAGCTGGGTGTGTACAAAAATGAGTGCATATAAGGTCGGGTGCATGCAAGAACCAGTGCATATATAGCCAGGTGCATACAGGAACTAGTGTAGTGGCCCAGAGATAGGGGACCCCTCCAGCACCTGAGAATATATATTTTTTGTCTGTCTTGTGCACTGTCATGTTTGTGGAATGCATCACTTATGTGTATTGGATGTCTGTAGGAATGAAAGGGTTAATGTCTGGTCATGTCTGGAAAATGTATCATTTTGTCCTGTGTGTCATATAAAACAATGGTCATGTGATAGGCAGTGAGTCGGTCAGGAGAGAAAGCTAGGGGGCTAGTCAGTTGGGAGAAGGGAGACATGGAGGAGGGCGAAAGGTGGTCTGCTGTTCCTGCTTGGGCCTATCATCTCCTGAGATACTCACCATAGCGACTAGCCATAAACAGTGCATGAGCCTGGACCTGTGAAAAGCCGTGCAAGAACCGCGTGCATCCAGAGAGAGAGCGAAACCGCCGGAGAGCAAGAAAACCAGTGAGTAACAAGAGATAGAGCGTTACCGGGAGAGTAAGTTTCTACAGATAACTATGACTGTGGGTATACAAAATACTCTGTGAATCCTCACTGCTTCACCACTCTGTGTGCGTGAATTACTTCCATCTGAAAGATTCACCACATAGGATGGAATGTTGGCGTCACGAGTGACAAAAAGGACTACAGGTAACCATGGTTACTAATGTGTGATCTTTCCCTATCGGTAATGAGGTCGGATCCCGAGCTACTCTTAGGGAGGAGATGGTAAAGCCCCATGACAAGGTATTTCTTTACCCCTCTGTTTCCTTGGCTGGGGGCCTGCTCCTCGGATGCTGCATTAGCGCATATAGGGCTGGGTGTATACAGGAACTAGTGCACCTAGGGCGGGGTGTATAGAGGAACTAGTGCATATAGGACCAGGTGTATACAGGAACTAGTACATATAGGGCCGGATGTATAGAGGAACTAGTACATATAGGGCCGCCAGTGTCTGAGACTGCATGTAGAAACCTCTGACTAGTAAGTATGTAACTCTTTTTATTATATATATATATATATATATATATATATATATATACGCTCATATCTTGTACCATTCTGATATATGCTTGAGAAAGGCGCATTGCCGGCTAATTTAGCCTATCATCAAAAGGACGTGGATTCCTTCCCTGATCTAGAGAGTGCGGAGATTTTTTCTTTTCCACTTACTTGTATCTGCACTAGAAGGCCCACTATTCAGTGGGCTGCCCCTATTCCAGGAGCTTTTCCTCTTGGCACCAGGTGAGTCCCCATCATTCATGTATATGATGAGAAATATCAGATGTCACTGTATCTAAGGCACTGCTCATTTCTTTTATTTGTACATATGGCGGTTTGGCCCCTGAAGGCTCTGGAGAACCTAGATACACGCTCTCCGTTCAGGCAGCGGGTTTGCATTTTAGGACAACAGGATGAGTTATATTATGGCTAAATGCCTCTTCAGGATGTGTTTTTTCCTTAAAGGGGTTCTGTCAGCAAAATAAAAAAAAATTATACTCCCCTGCATCCCTTTACAGTCTAACCTGTGGAAAGAGAAAAGTTGAAAAAACAAAGCAAACTCACCTAATCCCGTTGTTCTTGGTCCCTCCGTTGTTTACCTAGCACGTGAGGGGGCAGCCGACCTGGCCGCCTCTAACCTCAGCTGTCAACGGAGAGTCGGCAGCGAATGCGCAAGCACGCCGGGAAGGGGGACGCATGCGCACTTGCCGTCGACTCTCCGAGGATGGCAGATGTTAGACGCGACAGGCCAATCAGTGAGCGAGGCGGCAGGACTTGCCGTCCGGCAGTGATCGGAGCAGGAGCGGAAGCTAGAACTTTGACAGCTACTGCCCTGCAATCGGACGGCTGCCGGAGAAGACCTGCAGGTTCCCTGTGACCAGCCCTGTAGGGCATGATTTTTTTTTTTTCCTGACAGAACCCCTTTAATGTTAATTGCTCCTTAAAGCTGTGGCCCCTCCATTAACATCCAACAACCTGTGTTTGTGTGGTTCTTAAACTCAGTATGAGCTGACGTTGTTTGGTCAAAGTTGAGGTGCCCAGTTTAATAGAGGGGTACGGTTGAGCTATCCATGCAATTCTAGTACATACAGAAACTAGTACATGTAGGGCCAGATGCATATAGGAACTAGTACATATATGGTGCATATATGGCCAGGTTTTTCAGATCCTTTTTACTGTCCATTTTTCTTATGCAGGTTTATATGAAAAGGAAGGATGACAGTTTTGACAAGCTCATATAACGTATTAATCTACATAGTTATCACAACACAGAATGGACCCCACTGAAAAACCAAGGCAGATTAATGTTATATCTGTATAAAGAAGTATCTGTATAAAGAAGTCTGGCTTGATAAATTATATAATTCTGGCTTCCTGCAGCCACCAGTAGGGGGAGCTGACTATGTGGATGTGGATCTCTCTGCAGTGAGCTTAGCCCTATCTGCAGGTATCTGCTTTGAAAATGTAACAGCAAGCAAGAGAAACAGATCAGTTTCAGGCTTCCTCCTATCACAGACCCCCTAGCAATTGCCTGCCTGTCCTAAGTGGCATGTGTGACTATCCAGTTCTCCTTAGCTGTTACTGGCAAGCAATAGTATAAATTGAGCTTCCGGGCCTAAATGCAAATACTGTAATGGCTCCCGATGTGTCATTCAATATACTGGAATCTATTTATGTAGTAGAGGGGCTTTTGAGCCCCTCATATCTCAGGGCCTGGAGGCAACGGCTACCTCTGCACTCCCCATAGCTACGCTGCTGCTGACTGTCACACTTCATAGCAACGTCAATGGAGCCTAAGCTATTCTGGCAATCCCAGTGCAGTGCAGTAATTCGCGTATTTCCCAACTCACACATTATATGCTCCGTAACAATAGAAAAAAGCTGTTCTAATGCATCACAAAGTTGGGTCAGATTCCCACAATACTCTAAGTGCTGATTTCACCGAACGCGTGAGTTGGATTTAAAAGAGCTATTTTTGGACAATTTTGACTTCCAGGCAAAAAGCCAAATATGAGTCAGATATGGCAGTGGAAAGTAGCATAAATCAACTCAAATTTGTATTTTCTGCAGTGTAATGCGGGCCAAACGCATTTCACTTCTTTCTATTCTGTTCCTGGAGGTCAAGGCCAAGTCCCGAAACGTGTCATCAACCATAATTAGCCGCTGCTCGCTTCTCACTCTTGTAATTTGTTCGCTTACTATAATTTTGTCTGGAAAACTTCCAGATCTTATTCTTCACGTTGGGTTTGTGAACGTGGAACTCGATATATGTGATAAACTTGTGAAGGGGCTCGTGGAGCAGGAGGATCCAGCTGTGACACTTTGAGGTCTGCCGAACTTCACAATGACACAGTATAAAGCCCCGTTGGTGTATTTTTAGCACGAGATTCTGCACCGAAATTTGCCCTGAAATCCCCTCATTTTAGCATTCGATTGAATGTGATGCAAATCCCCACCCTAGTTCATATGGCACGGATATTGAAATCTGAGTTGTGGACAAAAAGAATTCTCGATGTGGAGTCCGCATTGGGCGATCGCAGATTTTCTCTATTGTAGAGGGCTAAATCCGCATACGGCTCTGTGTGCAGATCCGCAGCAGAACTCTGAGGATTAAAGCGTTGCACCACATTTGTCAGCTATGCCTTATGCACAGGATAGGGGATAACTTACTGATCAGGGGGGTCTCATCGATAAGTCACTCTTTGATTTTACTTTGCCTGTCAGTGCAGGCAGGGACGCAACTATAGGGGATGCAGAGAATGCGGTTGTGTAGTGGCCAGAAGTCGATGTTGCTGGCCCCTACATGTAATGTCTTTTGTAGGTGCGCTCTGCAAAAGTGTCTTGTCTTTCTGTTATGTGTATTGCACAGCTGCAGCAAATGAGGATTTAAATGTTTGCAAGAGCGTGGGAGATGCCTGCAAATGTATCAATTTGTTTTGCCATGTGGTGTGAGTGAACATATAAATATGAGTACTGGGCGTGTTGAGAGCTTTTGGTTCTTCGATTCTGGGAGATCCATTGAGAGTGCCAGCCACATGAGGGGACCTTCAACTGGTACTGGTCTATCTTGACGCCACCAGGAAGTCCTGGGGGAGACAAGATTGACAGGGGGTGATGCCCCCTGAACCTGATTGGCTGCACTGATGGGTCAGCCAATCAGGTTCAGAAGGCGGCCCCCGCTGAAGCCGCGCAGCCCCATGTAAAAGGAAAGCACAGACTGGGCTTGCCAACCTCGCAGCTGCGTTAGCGGTGGCTCCCCCCTCCCTGTATGTTAATTTCACCTCGCGCCCTGCAGCAGGGAGGCATCAGCACTGGACAGAGAGAGAGCGTGAGAGCTGGCAAACTATGGACACAGCGCTCACTGCATGAGGACAGCAGTGAATGTGAGAGCCAGAGGGCTCACATTGCGGGGGCACTGGGTTGGGTAAGACACTGGGACCGCATCCTCCCTCAAGCAGGGAGGCAACAGTGGTGGAACTGTGACACACAGCCGGGTTACAGGAGTGGAGCTGCGGATCATTTACATTCCACAACGCTTCTGCCTGTAATCCATCCCAGGACCTTCCAGGACCTTGCCATATTTCGCCAATCGGCAGCTAGGGGTGTGACAGGGGCGTTCCCCTCTGTCAAACCCCTAGTTTCCGGTGGCGTCAAGATACACCAGTACCCCTTAAACTCCCATGTGTTGAAGAATGGAGGAGGAAGAGCGGTTCCCGAATATCTGTATGCCAGTGACTGTGGAGGAATAAGGTCCAAAAGAGAGAGAAAGCGTGAGTGTGTTGGTGGTGAGTTAAGGCCAAATTCCCATGCAGAGGTACTTTAATCTTGCTTTTCCTATGCGGCCATCCTGTGCCTAGGGATCACCGTGTAGAGGTACTATAATATTGTTGTTTGCCTGCACGTCCGTTCTGTGTAAACTGTGCCTTTCACCCATTGTTTATGCGAACTAAAGTTTTGCCAGGTCCTGACCGTTCTCAAGGACCTTAGGTACGTTACTCCAGTCTGTGGCTCAATTATTTACCGCCGAGGGTCTTTCCGGTGGGTAACGGAACAGTGGCGTCACCCGTGACAGCCCCTATACCTGTTCGCAAAGTTATTGGGCATCCCTTTCCAAGGGGTGCCCCGAAGAGGGCCAGAGCTGCCCTGGCCGAGGCTATGTGCGTCCCTTCGGGAGGGAGCGTGGTAAGTGCCACCGTGATCAGTGTCCATCTTGCCCTCCCAGCTTCTTAACGTATGCCCTGTGTTCGGAGTCACCCTACAGGATGATGCAGTTGCACCCAGGCCCATGAGCCTTACAGGGCCCATAAGGCCTCTCTTCTCCATACAGGGATCCCAGTGCTTGGAAAAAAAGATTATATTTGGGGGCTCTGTTACAGATTTTGCATTGGGGCCGAGAAGCGTCAACATACGCCTCTGATTGCTTCTCACACATCAGTGACGTCATTGTGAAAGGAACGCTGGCTGAGTATGTGCAGTAAGCGCTCCATTCATTTCAATGCAGCTGCTGTAAATACCCGAGCGGCACCCGCAGTCCCATTGAATGAAGCGGCACCACGCTGTGCATCCACCACTCCATTCAGTCTCCTCTTCACTCTAGGGGGTGCAGTTAGCCTGCAGTAAGAAGGACATGAGACCTGGGACCCGCATTCTTGATATCAGCTGGGGGGCACTCCTGTTGTAGTTTATGGTGAAACTACAGAGTTAAGGGAATTCGGTGGCTCACATACCATCTGCGGCCTTCCTTGGCAGGGATCGTATCTTGGCCTTCTACCAGGGGCAGCTGAAGCTCTCTCACAAGTGCGGCGACCCCACACATTTAAGTGCGGCCTGTAATGTCATCAAGTGCGCTCTGTGTGGCGAGGTAGGTCATCTTGCTGCATCTTGTACAGAGATTAGGTGTCACCTGTGTGGTGACCTCGGTCACCCATTCAGTCGCTGTCCGCGCTCTTTTGCCAATACAGTCATGGCCCCAGCGGAGGAGAGTAGTGAGGTTGCTTCTGCCAAGCTGAGGCGTCAAGAGAAGCGCGGAAGGGGCAGGGAGCTGGTGGAAGCTCAGGTGGCAGGTGGGTCAATGCTGGCCCCTGCTCCGGACGCAAATCATGTGGCTGAGGCTCCACGGGACAGGGAGCTGGATGAGGAGGTCAGGAGGATCCGAAGGGAAGCGGATGCCACTTATTCAGATTCTTCCCACTATGAAAGTGTGGGTGAGGGCAAGGATGAGTGGCAAAAAAAAAAAAAAGCGCAAGCAGGGCGCCAAGAAAGGGGAAAAAAAGGGAAGGGAAATCTTCCCCTGCAACGGGCCAGGTGCAGGAAGGCAATCCAAACTCTCCTCTTGTTGGACTCTCCAACAGGTACCAAGCTCTCTCCTTCTCTTCGGAGGAGGCGGAGGGAGAGGTGTCTAGGGCAAGCATGAGGCCTACAGGGGGTGCTGAGCCTTCCTCTTGTGGGGGTTTGGTGACCTCCAGGGGGAGGGCTGGCCCAGAGCCCAGTGGCAAGGAGGACAAGGTCGAGGAGCCCTTTGCCATGGACCTTTCAGTGTCCAAGAAATGTGACAAGGGGTCATCCTCAGACCCTGATGAGAAGGGGGGTGGGAAGAAGAAAACCATCTAACTCCATCACCAGTAATGGTGGCACCCGCTCCGTTGACGCTGGCATCCATTAATGTTGCCAGCATTAAGTCTGATATGGCTAGATTTGAGGCCTTTGATTTTCTCGGCCACGTTGAAGCTGACATTTTGTTTTTGCAAGAGACCAGGCTGCCAAATTTGGCAGCTGTGCATAAGGCAAGGAGGGAATGGAGGTCTGGTCCATCTTACTGGTCTCTTGCGGCCGAGCCGTATAGCGGAGTGGCGGTACTTTTTACCGCAGCGGTTGAATGCTGACGGGTTATTGAGTTAGAAATAGGGAGGTGCCTGATCCTGGATGTTCTCATGAAGGGACAAGAGCTTCTGCTAATCAACATCTACGGTCCCCAAACCAAGCGGGACCGCAAGGATCTCTTTATGAGGATCAAGCCATACCTTTTTACCAGTCGGCAGGTGATCTTTGGGGGTGACTTTAACGCAGTCACGAGGACCCGTGACAGGGGAGGCTCCCTAGGTAAGTTGACTTATGATAGCGATTCTCACTCAAAAATCGCTTGAAGCCTGTTTTTTGAGCGAGAATCGTTGAGTCTAACTGCACTGACATCAAGCAGTTCTCGTTAACGAGTCGCTGATCGTTCTCTTTCAGCATGCTGAAAGAGACCGATCAGCTTTATGAGGCGTTCACAGTGGGATGCAGATGATACTATTGTTTCAGCTGTTATCCTGCTCCGTGAACAGCCGGGGTATGAAGAGCACAGCGGTCCAGCTCTGTTCTGCATACCTTGCTTGGAGCGCTCCGAGCAGAGAACAGCTGATGCAGAAGACAAGCGGTCCCAGTTGTCTTCTGCATACCCCACTCAGAGTGCAAAGAGATCACTCAAAACTATCAATCAAACTGCCGTTTCAGCGATCACCTTGCCCTCTAAATGCACACAACGATTATCGCTCAAAAGACCTCTTTTGATAATCTTTGTGTCTAACCATGCATTGCAGATACCGTAGTATTAATCTCAATGGGAGCTCCACAAATCTTAATGCTTTGAGCTCCCCCTAGTGGAAAAATAGAATAATGATGTAATGTGTTCCATGACTATTCATTTATTCATCTCATAGAGTACATATTCTGCAGTGCTGTATACAGGGCGTCCTTACTTGATTTGGGCATTGTCCCCATAAGGGCATTCTAGAATCACCTTTAGGCCGGGCTCACATGAATGGGTCGGATTCTGCTTGCGGATATATGTAGTGGGAGACCTGCGAGTGATCGCGGAAACGAATTGCGAATTGTTGCGTACACGTGCAGTTTTACAAATGGATGTGTGCATATAGACAGTGTATCGTCCGTGTGGAAGAAAGCTCGCAAGCAGGGATTGACATCTCTCGCTCTCATTACTAGTAGACCAGAAAGCCCTAAAATTACGGCTTTTGTACTTAGCCTCCTAGCAAGTTGGGAGCAAATTCGCACCCATACGCAATGTATTATCAGAGCAATCATAGCATCACAGGTTCAAGAAAAAAATAATTAGGAATGGTTATAAAAAAAAAAACTTTTTACGCACTTTCACCACTTTGTTTAATATTTTTTTTAAATATTAAAAATCTCATGTGTTTGGTATAGTCGTATCCGTAACAACCCGTAAAGTAAATTAAACACAGTTTTTATCTGAATGGCAAATGTTATAAAAATTTTTAGAAAGAAGTTACATTTTTTTTTAAATATTGCTAATTTCAACTGCTAAAAATGCTATAAAAGTTATCAAAAAAGCCATATGTACCCCAAAATTGTAACAATAAAAACTACAACTCATCACGCAAAGTACAAGCCCTCATACCGCCATGTCAATGGGAAAAAAAACGTTATGGCTTTTGAAAAATAGAGTTTAAAATCCCCCAAAAATCACGTGTGGATGACGCTGCCTTCATTGTGGCACGCGCTGGAACTCTGTTCTTGCAAGGGGTCAAAGTGCCAGCGGTCAAACTCCACCAAACAGTAAGTTATCCCATATCCTCTGGATAAGAGGTGACATTTTTGTGAGACAGCACCTTTAACCCTTTCCTATCCATTGTTGGATGGCTTCCGACATAATCACTGAAGCCTGAACAGCTCTAAAGTCGGTAGACGTCAAACAGGGTATATTCACTGTATTCTGCAATCCACTCCGCTGCCCGCGGTGCCTGGACTTGTCTCATGATGTACTTTAGCCAACAGATGGCGCCGCGGAAACAATAATCCCCCTAGATACCCTCATTTCAAAAAGGGATTGGAAAGGGTTAAAGGAGTTTTGCCAAGATGTACAACGCCTCCTAGAATGCAAGGCCTGCAGTCAACAGACCTGGGTTCCATTTTTCGCAAATGTTGCAACCAGCTAAACTTTTCCTCTGCAGTGTTCGTGTATAATAGGATGTAACTCCATCTTAGAAATATATGTACACAGTGACTCCACCAGCAGAATAGTGAGTGCAGCTCTGGAGTAGGTTGTGTGTTGTAGAGCTCTTGGAACTCGTGTAACTCTTGGAACTTAGCCCCGCCCCCGTCCCGCCTCCTTTCCTTGCAAATAGTGCAGAGGGGGCGGAGAGGGGGCGGGAGCTCAGTTCCTGCTCCTGGCTCTTCCAGCCTCCTCCCCCCCCCCCCCTGCAGAGAGAGACGACGTATATCGGCTGGGCGTAAAAAAAACGAGCCGATATACGTTTGTGTGAATCCAGCCTAAGGAGGTCGGTAGGCAGCTTCAGAAATATCGCAGTCTCCCTGGGCATGCCATCTGGAAAGTGTAACATTAAGAACAAAGGTGAAGTAGGTCCTGGTCCAGCAAAAGGGAAGAAATGTATGAATGATGTGAATGAGACAACTGTTAGTGCTACCGCTGCCCCTGCTCCCATGGAGGCTCCGGGAGCTCCGGATGCCCCCAATCCCATGGGAGGCATGCCATTAGCTATATAGAAGGGTGGGGCTTCTAGTAGTAGTCAGGGGATGGGCCAGGATGCAGTCACCCCTCCACCCCTCGTCACTGGAGGAAGGGGGGATGCATCCTCCTTGTCTTTGGGCTCTGGGGACAGCGTTTTGCAGCAGCGCCTCCTGGAGGCCTTGGGGAGAGGGGAGAGCTCAATGAATGTAGGGGGCAAAGTTGTGGATTTGTCTCTCTGGGTGGAGAGACATGGTCTTGATGCCTTCCGAGAACAAAAGGGGGGAGACCGTCTGGTCCCTGCCGACAACCGGGCAGGACATTGGCCGTAGGAATGTGGCTCGTCTTCAGTGGAGAGGCGATGATGCTTGCCCAGCCAGGGGTAAGGTGGTGGAGCTTCTGCTGAAGATGGGTTTCAGGGAAAATGACATCTATGCCCTGATCCATCCTTACGGCATGTCCAGGTTCGACATCAGCTTTGTTCGCCCAGGGGCCTTGAGTTCTTTTGAGGGAACTATGAGTTGATGAAGGACGAGCCCGGCTGGCGTGGTTTTGCTGCATAAGTCGTAACCCGCCAGACTGGAGTCAAGAGAGTGACCGTTTTGACTCGTAACGAGTCCCTCTCTTGTTATGATATCATGACTTGGCTAAGTCGGTACGGAGAGGTGGTGGATATATACCCAATAAGAACCGGGACGAACACGGCATCTGGTCCGGAGCCTGGACGTTTATGGTGAAACTACAGAGTTAAGGGAATTCGGTGGCTCACATACCATCTGCGGCCTTCCTTGGCAGGGATCGTATCTTGGCCTTCTACCAGGGGCAGCTGAAGCTCTCTCACAAGTGCGGCGACCCCACACATTTAAGTGCGGCCTGTAATGTCATCAAGTGCGCTCTGTGTGGCGAGGTAGGTCATCTTGCTGCATCTTGTACAGAGATTAGGTGTCACCTGTGTGGTGACCTCGGTCACCCATTCAGTCGCTGTCCGCGCTCTTTTGCCAATACAGTCATGGCCCCAGCGGAGGAGAGTAGTGAGGTTGCTTCTGCCAAGCTGAGGCGTCAAGAGAAGCGCGGAAGGGGCAGGGAGCTGGTGGAAGCTCAGGTGGCAGGTGGGTCAATGCTGGCCCCTGCTCCGGACGCAAATCATGTGGCTGAGGCTCCAGGGGACAGGGAGCTGGATGAGGAGGTCAGGAGGATCCGAAGGGAAGCGGATGCCACTTATTCAGATTCTTCCCACTATGAAAGTGTGGGTGAGGGCAAGGATGAGTGGCAAAAAAAAAAAAAAGCGCAAGCAGGGCGCCAAGAAAGGGGAAAAAAAGGGAAGGGAAATCTTCCCCTGCAACGGGCCAGGTGCAGGAAGGCAATCCAAACTCTCCTCTTGTTGGACTCTCCAACAGGTACCAAGCTCTCTCCTTCTCTTCGGAGGAGGCGGAGGGAGAGGTGTCTAGGGCAAGCATGAGGCCTACAGGGGGTGCTGAGCCTTCCTCTTGTGGGGGTTTGGTGACCTCCAGGGGGAGGGCTGGCCCAGAGCCCAGTGGCAAGGAGGACAAGGTCGAGGAGCCCTTTGCCATGGACCTTTCAGTGTCCAAGAAATGTGACAAGGGGTCATCCTCAGACCCTGATGAGAAGGGGGGTGGGAAGAAGAAAACCATCTAACTCCATCACCAGTAATGGTGGCACCCGCTCCGTTGACGCTGGCATCCATTAATGTTGCCAGCATTAAGTCTGATATGGCTAGATTTGAGGCCTTTGATTTTCTCGGCCACGTTGAAGCTGACATTTTGTTTTTGCAAGAGACCAGGCTGCCAAATTTGGCAGCTGTGCATAAGGCAAGGAGGGAATGGAGGTCTGGTCCATCTTACTGGTCTCTTGCGGCCGAGCCGTATAGCGGAGTGGCGGTACTTTTTACCGCAGCGGTTGAATGCTGACGGGTTATTGAGTTAGAAATAGGGAGGTGCCTGATCCTGGATGTTCTCATGAAGGGACAAGAGCTTCTGCTAATCAACATCTACGGTCCCCAAACCAAGCGGGACCGCAAGGATCTCTTTATGAGGATCAAGCCATACCTTTTTACCAGTCGGCAGGTGATCTTTGGGGGTGACTTTAACGCAGTCACGAGGACCCGTGACAGGGGAGGCTCCCTAGGTAAGTTGACTTATGATAGCGATTCTCACTCAAAAATCGCTTGAAGCCTGTTTTTTGAGCGAGAATCGTTGAGTCTAACTGCACTGACATCAAGCAGTTCTCGTTAACGAGTCGCTGATCGTTCTCTTTCAGCATGCTGAAAGAGACCGATCAGCTTTATGAGGCGTTCACAGTGGGATGCAGATGATACTATTGTTTCAGCTGTTATCCTGCTCCGTGAACAGCCGGGGTATGAAGAGCACAGCATTCCAGCTCTGTTCTGCATACCTTGCTTGGAGCGCTCCGAGCAGAGAACAGCTGATGCAGAAGACAAGCGGTCCCAGTTGTCTTCTGCATACCCCACTCAGAGTGCAAAGAGATCACTCAAAACTATCAATCAAACTGCCGTTTCAGCGATCACCTTGCCCTCTAAATGCACACAACGATTATCGCTCAAAAGACCTCTTTTGATAATCTTTGTGTCTAACCATGCATTGCAGATACCGTAGTATTAATCTCAATGGGAGCTCCACAAATCTTAATGCTTTGAGCTCCCCCTAGTGGAAAAATAGAATAATGATGTAATGTGTTCCATGACTATTCATTTATTCATCTCATAGAGTACATATTCTGCAGTGCTGTATACAGGGCGTCCTTACTTGATTTGGGCATTGTCCCCATAAGGGCATTCTAGAATCACCTTTAGGCCGGGCTCACATGAATGGGTCGGATTCTGCTTGCGGATATATGTAGTGGGAGACCTGCGAGTGATCGCGGAAACGAATTGCGAATTGTTGCGTACACGTGCAGTTTTACAAATGGATGTGTGCATATAGACAGTGTATCGTCCGTGTGGAAGAAAGCTCGCAAGCAGGGATTGACATCTCTCGCTCTCATTACTAGTAGACCAGAAAGCCCTAAAATTACGGCTTTTGTACTTAGCCTCCTAGCAAGTTGGGAGCAAATTCGCACCCATACGCAATGTATTATCAGAGCAATCATAGCATCACAGGTTCAAGAAAAAAATAATTAGGAATGGTTATAAAAAAAAAAACTTTTTACGCACTTTCACCACTTTGTTTAATATTTTTTTTAAATATTAAAAATCTCATGTGTTTGGTATAGTCGTATCCGTAACAACCCGTAAAGTAAATTAAACACAGTTTTTATCTGAATGGCAAATGTTATAAAAATTTTTAGAAAGAAGTTACATTTTTTTTTAAATATTGCTAATTTCAACTGCTAAAAATGCTATAAAAGTTATCAAAAAAGCCATATGTACCCCAAAATTGTAACAATAAAAACTACAACTCATCACGCAAAGTACAAGCCCTCATACCGCCATGTCAATGGGAAAAAAAACGTTATGGCTTTTGAAAAATAGAGTTTAAAATCCCCCAAAAATCACGTGTGGATGACGCTGCCTTCATTGTGGCACGCGCTGGAACTCTGTTCTTGCAAGGGGTCAAAGTGCCAGCGGTCAAACTCCACCAAACAGTAAGTTATCCCATATCCTCTGGATAAGAGGTGACATTTTTGTGAGACAGCACCTTTAACCCTTTCCTATCCATTGTTGGATGGCTTCCGACATAATCACTGAAGCCTGAACAGCTCTAAAGTCGGTAGACGTCAAACAGGGTATATTCACTGTATTCTGCAATCCACTCCGCTGCCCGCGGTGCCTGGACTTGTCTCATGATGTACTTTAGCCAACAGATGGCGCCGCGGAAACAATAATCCCCCTAGATACCCTCATTTCAAAAAGGGATTGGAAAGGGTTAAAGGAGTTTTGCCAAGATGTACAACGCCTCCTAGAATGCAAGGCCTGCAGTCAACAGACCTGGGTTCCATTTTTCGCAAATGTTGCAACCAGCTAAACTTTTCCTCTGCAGTGTTCGTGTATAATAGGATGTAACTCCATCTTAGAAATATATGTACACAGTGACTCCACCAGCAGAATAGTGAGTGCAGCTCTGGAGTAGGTTGTGTGTTGTAGAGCTCTTGGAACTCGTGTAACTCTTGGAACTTAGCCCCGCCCCCGTCCCGCCTCCTTTCCTTGCAAATAGTGCAGAGGGGGCGGAGAGGGGGCGGGAGCTCAGTTCCTGCTCCTGGCTCTTCCAGCCTCCTCCCCCCCCCCCCCCTGCAGAGAGAGACGACGTATATCGGCTGGGTGTAAAAAAAACGAGCCGATATACGTTTGTGTGAATCCAGCCTAAGGAGGTCGGTAGGCAGCTTCAGAAATATCGCAGTCTCCCTGGGCATGCCATCTGGAAAGTGTAACATTAAGAACAAAGGTGAAGTAGGTCCTGGTCCAGCAAAAGGGAAGAAATGTATGAATGATGTGAATGAGACAACTGTTAGTGCTACCGCTGCCCCTGCTCCCATGGAGGCTCCGGGAGCTCCGGATGCCCCCAATCCCATGGGAGGCATGCCATTAGCTATATAGAAGGGTGGGGCTTCTAGTAGTAGTCAGGGGATGGGCCAGGATGCAGTCACCCCTCCACCCCTCGTCACTGGAGGAAGGGGGGATGCATCCTCCTTGTCTTTGGGCTCTGGGGACAGCGTTTTGCAGCAGCGCCTCCTGGAGGCCTTGGGGAGAGGGGAGAGCTCAATGAATGTAGGGGGCAAAGTTGTGGATTTGTCTCTCTGGGTGGAGAGACATGGTCTTGATGCCTTCCGAGAACAAAAGGGGGGAGACCGTCTGGTCCCTGCCGACAACCGGGCAGGACATTGGCCGTAGGAATGTGGCTCGTCTTCAGTGGAGAGGCGATGATGCTTGCCCAGCCAGGGGTAAGGTGGTGGAGCTTCTGCTGAAGATGGGTTTCAGGGAAAATGACATCTATGCCCTGATCCATCCTTACGGCATGTCCAGGTTCGACATCAGCTTTGTTCGCCCAGGGGCCTTGAGTTCTTTTGAGGGAACTATGAGTTGATGAAGGACGAGCCCGGCTGGCGTGGTTTTGCTGCATAAGTCGTAACCCGCCAGACTGGAGTCAAGAGAGTGACCGTTTTGACTCGTAACGAGTCCCTCTCTTGTTATGATATCATGACTTGGCTAAGTCGGTACGGAGAGGTGGTGGATATATACCCAATAAGAACCGGGACGAACACGGCATCTGGTCCGGAGCCTGGACGTTTATGGTGAAACTACAGAGTTAAGGGAATTCGGTGGCTCACATACCATCTGCGGCCTTCCTTGGCAGGGATCGTATCTTGGCCTTCTACCAGGGGCAGCTGAAGCTCTCTCACAAGTGCGGCGACCCCACACATTTAAGTGCGGCCTGTAATGTCATCAAGTGCGCTCTGTGTGGCGAGGTAGGTCATCTTGCTGCATCTTGTACAGAGATTAGGTGTCACCTGTGTGGTGACCTCGGTCACCCATTCAGTCGCTGTCCGCGCTCTTTTGCCAATACAGTCATGGCCCCAGCGGAGGAGAGTAGTGAGGTTGCTTCTGCCAAGCTGAGGCGTCAAGAGAAGCGCGGAAGGGGCAGGGAGCTGGTGGAAGCTCAGGTGGCAGGTGGGTCAATGCTGGCCCCTGCTCCGGACGCAAATCATGTGGCTGAGGCTCCAGGGGACAGGGAGCTGGATGAGGAGGTCAGGAGGATCCGAAGGGAAGCGGATGCCACTTATTCAGATTCTTCCCACTATGAAAGTGTGGGTGAGGGCAAGGATGAGTGGCAAAAAAAAAAAAAAGCGCAAGCAGGGCGCCAAGAAAGGGGAAAAAAAGGGAAGGGAAATCTTCCCCTGCAACGGGCCAGGTGCAGGAAGGCAATCCAAACTCTCCTCTTGTTGGACTCTCCAACAGGTACCAAGCTCTCTCCTTCTCTTCGGAGGAGGCGGAGGGAGAGGTGTCTAGGGCAAGCATGAGGCCTACAGGGGGTGCTGAGCCTTCCTCTTGTGGGGGTTTGGTGACCTCCAGGGGGAGGGCTGGCCCAGAGCCCAGTGGCAAGGAGGACAAGGTCGAGGAGCCCTTTGCCATGGACCTTTCAGTGTCCAAGAAATGTGACAAGGGGTCATCCTCAGACCCTGATGAGAAGGGGGGTGGGAAGAAGAAAACCATCTAACTCCATCACCAGTAATGGTGGCACCCGCTCCGTTGACGCTGGCATCCATTAATGTTGCCAGCATTAAGTCTGATATGGCTAGATTTGAGGCCTTTGATTTTCTCGGCCACGTTGAAGCTGACATTTTGTTTTTGCAAGAGACCAGGCTGCCAAATTTGGCAGCTGTGCATAAGGCAAGGAGGGAATGGAGGTCTGGTCCATCTTACTGGTCTCTTGCGGCCGAGCCGTATAGCGGAGTGGCGGTACTTTTTACCGCAGCGGTTGAATGCTGACGGGTTATTGAGTTAGAAATAGGGAGGTGCCTGATCCTGGATGTTCTCATGAAGGGACAAGAGCTTCTGCTAATCAACATCTACGGTCCCCAAACCAAGCGGGACCGCAAGGATCTCTTTATGAGGATCAAGCCATACCTTTTTACCAGTCGGCAGGTGATCTTTGGGGGTGACTTTAACGCAGTCACGAGGACCCGTGACAGGGGAGGCTCCCTAGGTAAGTTGACTTATGATAGCGATTCTCACTCAAAAATCGCTTGAAGCCTGTTTTTTGAGCGAGAATCGTTGAGTCTAACTGCACTGACATCAAGCAGTTCTCGTTAACGAGTCGCTGATCGTTCTCTTTCAGCATGCTGAAAGAGACCGATCAGCTTTATGAGGCGTTCACAGTGGGATGCAGATGATACTATTGTTTCAGCTGTTATCCTGCTCCGTGAACAGCCGGGGTATGAAGAGCACAGCATTCCAGCTCTGTTCTGCATACCTTGCTTGGAGCGCTCCGAGCAGAGAACAGCTGATGCAGAAGACAAGCGGTCCCAGTTGTCTTCTGCATACCCCACTCAGAGTGCAAAGAGATCACTCAAAACTATCAATCAAACTGCCGTTTCAGCGATCACCTTGCCCTCTAAATGCACACAACGATTATCGCTCAAAAGACCTCTTTTGATAATCTTTGTGTCTAACCATGCATTGCAGATACCGTAGTATTAATCTCAATGGGAGCTCCACAAATCTTAATGCTTTGAGCTCCCCCTAGTGGAAAAATAGAATAATGATGTAATGTGTTCCATGACTATTCATTTATTCATCTCATAGAGTACATATTCTGCAGTGCTGTATACAGGGCGTCCTTACTTGATTTGGGCATTGTCCCCATAAGGGCATTCTAGAATCACCTTTAGGCCGGGCTCACATGAATGGGTCGGATTCTGCTTGCGGATATATGTAGTGGGAGACCTGCGAGTGATCGCGGAAACGAATTGCGAATTGTTGCGTACACGTGCAGTTTTACAAATGGATGTGTGCATATAGACAGTGTATCGTCCGTGTGGAAGAAAGCTCACAAGCAGGGATTGACATCTCTCGCTCTCATTACTAGTAGACCAGAAAGCCCTAAAATTACGGCTTTTGTACTTAGCCTCCTAGCAAGTTGGGAGCAAATTTGTGCCCATACGCAATGTTAATTACATATGCATGCAGATCAATGGAGCCCATACCTGCGTAATCTGTGCTAAAATAGAGCATGCTGCGTTTTGTTTTGTCCACTCGCGGAAATCGCAATTGCTACCCGCACGTCTAAGCGAACCGGCAAAAGTCAATGCCTTTCAATGCCCGTATTTTACTGCGTATCGTCCGTGCAAATGACAATCACGGAATCCGCAATTCAAATCCAGTCATGTGGGACCAACCTCAGGGTGTGCTCGCACGTTGCAGAAATGCAACAAAACCGCGGGTTAGAGTTGGGGCTCCTTCACACCGGCGAGTGCAGTATTGGTATCGCACTTTCCACCATGTAAAAACCTGTAGATGCAAGGCGTTTTCATGTGAAAATAGTCTTTCATCACCGCGGGGATGAAGGGAATCCCCGCCACGGCTGCAGCAGAGGTTCGCGGAGCTCTCCTACTGCCTATGCTGCTGCTATTGGGCGCATTGCTAACAATGGGCGACCTCGCAGAAAGATAGGACCACTGTGTGTTTCCCGCATAGCATCGTGTCGCAGTGCCATGCAAGAAAACATCACTCATGTGAATGAACCCATTCAAAAGAATGAATGGCATAATTGTGCAAGATTTTTGCGTCTAGCAATTTGCAAATCTTGCAGGATTATCACGCCAGTGGTGACGGCAGCCTAAGGTTGGGTTCACACGGGGCGGATTTGCCACGGAAATTCCATCTGGAATTTTGCCGTGGCAAATCTGCCTGCGGCCGCTAATCCTGGGATTAGCCAGCCATATGGACGAGATTTCTCGTACACACAGGGCGGCGAATCCGCCACGGCAAAGCTGGCAAAAGCCGACGCTGCGGCACGGATTTGCCGGCCACAGCATGTTCATATTTTTTCTTCCGCTGCGGGCGTGCTCTCCTCTATGGGAGCGCCGGCCGCAGCGGAAGAGCAAGCAGCCAGGCCGCTTCAAAGCCCGCGACTAGGTGCCGCGGGTTTTGAAGCAGCGCTTCTCTCGGCGGAAATCTTGTGGTTTTTCGCTGCGGCGAAGGGTGTGGGAGCCCTTACACCAGAAAATCCGCCGCGTTTTTTCTCTCTACCTGTGAACGTAACTTTAATCCCATCCACTTTAATAGTAAATGTTTCTGCTGCGGTTTTCCTGCAAAACAGCAGCATTTTTGCAACGTGTGAACCCCCCCCCCCCTCAGCCACTCTTACACGTGCATTCAGTTAAACGCCGCTCGAAACCGTGGCATTTTACCACGACATTCTGGAACGCATGGTATAGCGTTTGACAGCGCTTTTTAACGCACCCCATCATTATGATGGGCAATGGGGTGTGTAACAAAAAAAAAAACGCATAAAAAAAGAAACCCTGCGATCGAGCACTGGTCTGCGAGGCCCAAGTGAAATTAATGGTGGCGATGTACCGCGGTCAGCACAGCGCTCAGAACGCCGCGCTAATTGTGGTTAAAAAGTATTGAGTGTGAGAACGGCCCTAAGTATGTAGGAAGCAACACACACAAATACAGTGCAAACATATAAACTCCATGTAGATGTTGCTCTTGACTGGATTTGAACCCTGGACCCCAGCGCTGCAAGGAAATAACACTAATCACTGAGCCACTATGCTGTCCTTATAAGCAAACATGTCAGAATTTGGAAGTTGTCGTTATTCTTAAGATGTCCCGTGACTGAGGTTAATGGAGTCCGCTAGTCTCTCTGATACCAGCCGCATTCGGCAGTTCTCTAGGCCTTGTACCAGGGCTGACACGGTGGCGCCCTCCTTCTTCTTTTCCCTCCACTTATTCAAGCATTGCCGCAGCTGTTCCTGCATGTTGTTTGGGTTTTCATAAATAACTTGATCCATCGTTGCATCTGCGATCCCGAGGATCCGGATCAGTTTCTTCCAGTCCCTCCCGACGTTCTCACATATGATGTCGAAGGCCTGGTCAAGCTGATCTGCGCAACATTGGAAATAACCAAACCATTAATGGTTATGGAGAGATGGAAAGACTGGTAGAAAGTTACATAATACGATGGGTTATATGGTTATAGAGGGGCATTCCACACTGGGGATTTTCCTTACTGGCTGCCCTGCATCTGGAGGACTGCCCACCATGAAGGTGTTGGCAGTTTCCCCATAGCTGTGATCAAAGGGGTTGTCCCAGAATCACAAGTTATCCCCTATCCACAGGGTATCCACTGGATAGGGGTCAACTTGCTGCTAGGTGGGTGCCTCACCCCTGAGACCCCCGCCGCTCCCGAGAACAGGGGTTCTGTGTCTCCCACTGCCTGTTGATCGCCCCCCACCCACAAACACTGTGACATCATGGTGAATGGGATGCTGGCTAAGAACGAGCAGTTGGCACACCATTCATTTCAATGTGGCCAGCAGGAGAGAGGCTCTCTGCCAGTCGTGTGCCATCCTTCTTATTACAGGAAAGCCAATCATATGAACGGCCGTCCTCTAATTCTACATTTCCCCAGAAGAAATGTCTCGCTTGCCTCGACTTCCACCAGCAAGATTGTCAATCTGCCAATAGCGGGACACGGGGTGATCAGCTGATCGCTGTAGGCCCCACATTCTGAAAGGGGTTGTGCATGTTGGTTCAGTACAAACATGGCAAAATGATTGAATTATCATTTATTATTCATTCGCTTATCGTTCATCCTTCATTTTATCAAACCGTTAAAAACTTACAATCTGTCCTTGTAAACAGGCAGTTGTTCATCTATGAATGGCTGCCTGTTGACTCTGAATGGAGGCGGGCGGCTGGAAGAGATCTCTGGTATACTCTGCTTCCATGCAGGAACGATAGGTGCCTGACAGTCATCCCAGAGATTAAGAGGTCCACAGGCATCCCCTTTAACCCCTTAAGGACATGGCCTATTTTGGGTTTAAGGCCGCAACGATTTTTAGTGAATTTTAATCTCCATTTTTCAAAAGCCACAACTTTTTTATTTTTCCGTCGATGCGGCCGTATGAGGGCTTGTTTTTTGCGCGGCGAACTGTAGTTTTTATCGGTGCCATTTTTGGATACATAGACTATATTGTAAAACTTTTATTAATTCATCAATTCTGCCATAGATTTTTTTTTTAAAGCGTTAATTATGCAGATAAATGACTCAAAATTATTTTCTGTGGGCCGGTAGGATTACGCTTTTA
The DNA here is from genome assembly GCF_035609145.1 of Eleutherodactylus coqui. Classification (NCBI taxonomy): domain Eukaryota; kingdom Metazoa; phylum Chordata; class Amphibia; order Anura; family Eleutherodactylidae; genus Eleutherodactylus; species Eleutherodactylus coqui. Next base: position 130,222,409 of record NC_089847.1, read on the forward strand.
ATTCTTATTTTATCTTTGGAAGTCTTTTTTTTTTTTTCTACATCGCTGCATTCAAAGTCCTATAACTTTTTTCTTTTTTGTTTTACGGAGCTATCTGAGGGCTTATTTTTTGCAAGACAAGCTGTAGTTTTTATTGGTACAATTTTGGGGTACAAACGGCTTTTTTGATCACTTTTATTGCATTTTGTGGAAGGCAAAATGCTAAAAACTTGCATTTTGCCTCAGTTTGCTAGCGGTTTTTTTTTTTAAACGCTTTTTGTCGTGCAGGATAAAAAGCATGTTCAACTTATTGTACATGTTGTTACGGACACGATGATGTGTTTTTTTTTTTTTTAATGCTAACATGAGAAGAAGCCCACCCAAAGTTTTTTTTTTTTTTTTACATTTTTTTTTTTTTTGTACATTGTTTTGATCTTTCTTTTTTACAGTATTTGTGTCCCTCTGTGGGACATGCACCATACTAGCGCTGATCGCTATGATAAGGCATTGCAGGACTTCTCTCCTGCAATGCCTTATCGCTTATTACAGCGATCATAGGCAATGGCAATACAGGATGCTGGTATCTGTCATCCTGTTGCCATGGCACCCAGTCGGCTCTCTGCAAAGCCCCTGTGAACCCTTCCCAATGCGGCGATCTACCTAGATCGCGGCAGGTAAGGGGTTAACAGCAGGGGGTGTATCTCTGATGCACCCCTACTGTTGCAGCAGGAGGTCGGCTAGCAGTGACAGCCGGCTGCCGCTGCTGGATAGTGCGAGGTCACTTCTAATCCCACACTATCCACATGACGTAAGGGTACGTCCAGTTGCAGGAAGTACTCTACAGCGATGACGTACCCTTACGTCATATGGAGGGAAGGGGTTAAGAAGACCCTAAGATGTTGATGACCTATACTCCAGATAAGTATTAACATCAGATTAGTGATGGGTGTAGTGGCACTATAGTGAGCACCGGGACCGATTCTCGGGTCTGTGATGTCACACTCACTGGTCATAATGGTCTGAGAGCAGATCAGACCTAAGGATAGGTCATCCATTTTAGTTCTAGAAAACCCCTTATTTACCTAAAACTAGAAAATCCCTTTAATTGCACATGGCATGCAGTGACTCTAGAGTTTCAAGCTACATCAATACCCCACAGGCCGCATATATAAATAGGATCCCTTCTCTGTTCATGTTCCTCTAGTAGGAGATGGACATTTACCTCTTTCTCTCGTCTGAACCCGGGATTGTGGTCCTCGGAACTTTTCCACTTCTTGTGCGAGATCGTGTCGATTAATTGTGTCCAACAACTCAACCAGAAAGCTGAGATCCTCTTCGGAGATTTCCAGCAGCTCCTTCAGTTGCCTGAACAGATGGATGGGGCTGCTGATCAACTCCATTTTCTTTTTCACTATTTTGTTCTGGCAGAGAAACTTCAGATCTTCCAGTTCCTTATTATCCAGCTTTCCAGATATTTGTAGCAACATGGCGTTGAGTTTATCCACTTTCTCCATATCGGCCTGTGTCACTTTTATGAACTTCTCAGGATGTTTTTTTACTTTCACTTTTTAAAAAAATGCTCGCTGCTTCCTATATATTCCAGTATAGCAGTGTAATAACCTCAGTATATTAACACAGAGCCATAAAGAAATACAATGTAACTAGGCTACACCACCCGGAGATACACAAACGCCTGATTTCCTGGTTAGTAAAGTTGACTCTTGAAGTTCTGCAGAGCAGGAAGTTAGTGAGAAGTTACGTCTGAGCATGTCCCGTCACTGCAGTTCCCCTCCCAGTCCCGGCAGTAGAACTCCTCCTCGCCTGCTGAAAGCATGCAGCTGAGATCTACACTACGTTGACAAAAGTATTGGGACCCGACCAATCCTGTTTTGTCATGTAATGTGTGAGCATGAGGTATAAAGGAGAGGATCACACAGGAGATCCCAGTATAGAAACCATCAGATGCTACCAGGTGTAGAGCTGACAACAGGGTCTGGTGGGGGGATGTCACCAGGTGTAGAGCTGACAACGGGGTCTGGTGGGGGGATGTCACCAGGTGTAGAGCTGACAGCGGGGTCTGGTGGGGGGATGTCACCAGGTATAGAGCTGACAGCGGGGTCTGGTGGGGGGATGTCACCAGGTGTAGAGCTGACAACTGGGTCTGGTGGGAGGATGTCACCAGGTGTAAAGCCGACAACGGAGGCTGGCGGGGGGATGTCACCAGGTGTAGAGCTGACAACTGGGTCTGGTGGGAGGATGTCACCAGGTGTAGAGCCGACAACGGGGTCTGGCGGTGGGATGTCACCAGGTGTAGAGCTGACAGCGGGGTCTGGTGGGGGGATGTCACCAGGTGTAGAGCCGACAACGAGGTCTGGTGGGGGGATGTCGCCAACCAATCATTACGGAACATCGCAGCTTCACTGTTGGCCATGTTATTGGGAGATGGAGACTATCCGATGTGTGTCACCACGCTCATAAACTGACAGAACGTGGACAACAAAGCCTTGTACGAGCTGTGAAGACACCACACACATCATCTGCCCTCGCTCAGGGGGTCTCACAGGCCATTAGGACAACCAGTAGCACCAGAACCATCGGTAGGGAATGGCATGTGAAGGGTTACCATGGACGAGCGGCTGCTCACAACATCACAGCAGTCCCAAAGTATCTTTAGGACAAACTAGAACGCCATATCTGTGCACAACTAACATGCCTATCATCCCCTGCATCTCTATCTGAAGCTCTCCTCAAAGGATGGAGGTAAATCCCTCCACGCATCTCCACCTGGGAATTTGGTGGAAAGCGGCCGTGATGGGTTACTGCAGTCATTGATACCAAAGGCGGCCAACATCATACTGAAAAACGTGAATAAACTCGTTTCATTTCATCACCTTCTGCAGCATTGGAAGAGCGGGCCCACAGTCGAGGAGATAGTGGGGTAGATAAAGACCTTGTCACGGGGCTCTACCATCTCCTCCCCTGAGGGTAGCTTCGTACCCAACCAAGTTACTGCTGGGGGAGGTCACAGAAGAAAAGTAACCAGAGGTTACCTGTAGTTCATGTGTCACATGTGACGTTACCGTTCCGTCCTCGGCGGTTAATCTTAATGATCGAATAAAGTAGTCCACACACAGGGCAAACTTTCTGAACAAAACTAGGTAATGTCTGTTTACTGTAACTTGTCAACATCCAACTTACATCAACAGTTCTGGCACAGATACAACAAAATAAAGTGGTTCAACAGGGAGGATTCTTGGGATATCTGGATGAATCCACAGTCCAAGTTATCTGTGCGATTCCAGTCCCGGTGACTCTCTCTCTCACTCTCTACCGGTTCACAGCGGTGCATTAGTTGTACCCTCTTCTCGCCATGCACCAGTTCTTCTCTTTCAGTGCTTAGTGGTAACACCGACATAACCTGGGTAAACTGGTGCCAGGCCAAGCAGAAGGGAATCACTCGGTTTTCTTTATTCTTCCCACACACAGACCGATCAGTGTCTGTGGCTCACTCACTGACTTCTCTCAGACTCAGTCTTGCAAGAAGACCCAGAAGAAAAAGCCCCTTACACTGCACCTTACAAACACATATAACAAGTAACGTCACATGACTCACAAAACGATACATTAACCAATTCAATCCTGTGGAAGTGCAACACACATAACTGTAATGCATACTACACATAAAATACTGACATGAGACAGGCAGAAAATGTTAGCACATTGCAGATGTGATGCTCTGAGTTTATTTTTTTGGGAAGGGGGGGGGGGGGGGGGTAGGAAATGTTTGTTTTAATGGCCGCACTCTGAGGTACATATAATGTGTTGTAAAACCTTTATTACATTTGTTGGGGGAAAGATGGAAAAACTGTCCAGAAATTCCAATATTTTTGGGGGTTTTGTTTTTACAGCGTTTACCATTCGGTAAACATGGCACAAGTTACTTAGCGATCAGCACGATTACTGCGATACCAAGTTTATATACAGTTTTACTTTTTACTACTTTTACACAATAAAAACTAGTTCAAAAAAACAAACCAAAACAGTTGAATCTGCATCATTGTATTCTAAGGCTACTCTCACACATATCGCTTTTTACCATGATTAGCGCAGTTTTCCGAGCGCCGTGCTAATCGCGGTACAACGCTCACATTGATTTCAATGGGACATCACAGACCTGCGCTCAAACAGTGGCATTAGAAGAGTTTTTGAGCGCGTTCTATTCTATTTGTTTGCGTTTTCACGTTTTTTTTAAACTCACCTCATCACCCATCACCATGATGCAGTAACAAGCACTGTGACATGCATTCATAAATGCCGCTCAAAATCGTGCTGAAAATGCTGTGATTTCAAGCAGCGTTTAGAGGATGCATGTGTGGGAGGGGCCCAACACCCATAACATTTTTATGTTTCCGGTATTGGCGCTCTGTGACGCCTTGTTTTCTGCACGAAGAGTTGTAGCTTTTATTGGTACCATTTTGAGTTACATGTGACTTTTGGAAGGCAAACAAAAGGAAAATAGCAATTTTGGAATTAGTTTTTAAAATTATTTTTTACTATATGAGATAAAGTACAAAATATTTTCATTAATAATACCTGTTTTTGGTATTTTATCCCTTTAAAACAGATTTTTGAGGGGATTTTGTTTTTTTTTAAACTGGATTTTTTTCTTGAAATTAACCCTTTCCAATCCAATTTGTATTCTGGTTTTCCTAGGGGGCTTACTCTTTTTCTGCCTTTATACAACGGCGCTATATGCTGGCTAAAGCCAGTACTGCATGAGGTGACACATTGGATAGGCTCCGACAGCAGAGAGGCTGGCAATATATAGTAGGAGAACCTCAACGGACGTCTTCCAACATCGGAGCTGTACAGCCTTAAATCATAATGTCTTCAGAGGTCAGACAGTGGATTGGGAAGGGTTAAACTTTTTTGCTGGCTTTTAGTTCTTCAAGGGGACTTGAAGGTGCAATCATTTGCTCGCTAGGATAGTACACTGCATTACTTGTGCAGTGCATTCTATTATGTCTATGATAGCAGCCTATTAGACCCTGCCAGAGGCGGAGTCTATTAGACTAAGTTACATGGTGGCCGACCACAGAGTCCTTTGTCATCTGCTTACATGCTGCAGTTGCTATTGATTGTGGCATGTAAGGTGTTAAAATGCCATGATCTGAGGCTTCTTTATTTCTGGCTGTTAGCGCAGGAGCCGGGCCGTCGGTAGTCAGTCAAGGCACCACCTGAAAAAGGTGTATGTGCAGGTTTAAAGTCCATTAGTAGGCCCCTGCATAGAGGTGGAAATTCCGCGGTGGGATTTCTCGCAGAATTTCCGTCCGTGCCCGGCTGCATAAGATTGCATTACAATACGCAATCTTAGGCAGACGCCTGTGATTTATCCACGTGAAAACGCACGCGGAAAACAAATGGCGGCATGTTTTATTTCTGTGCAGGTCTTGCAGAGGCCTGCACGGAAATATCACTCCCGATGCGCCGGCTGGACGGCAACTGGCACATCACAGAGAGGAGAAGACGTGGAAGAAGGTGAGCCGCACTGCTCACTGCAGGGGTGCGGGTCGAATCCCGCTGCGAGAACTCTCGCTGCGGGATCCAACCTGGCCATCTGCAGGCGGCCGAAGGGTCAGTAAAAAGGCATATTGGCCTCACTAGGGGGCTTCTGGACTGAAGAAGGTGGAGAGAGGCCTGGACTGCGGCAGGAGACGAGCCACCCACTGGATGCATTTGCTGTCATCTGCATACCGTACGGGAAGTGGGCTGTTTTGGCATTGGAACATCTGATGAAAAAATGAAAGCTGCAGTTATCATCATCATCTACCTCCGGCGCATCCTATAATGCAGTTATCTTACACTCGTAGCAGCAACTGATAGACTTCCTATACAGTGAGGCTTCACTCTCATGAATGTATAATGGTCACCCCTGAGGTTACACTCACTCGGTGCAGGACAACGGACATCTGACAGCCCTCGTAGGAGCGTACATTATATCCGCATAGCACATATCTATTGTCTGCTCATTGCCTGCCTGACAGAGAATGAGCTGCCTGCCTCCGAAGAGGCTCTGCTGAGAGTGGAGACAGAACGCTGCTGCTGTATGTCATGTATGTGACTCCGCTGCTTCTCCGCAGATTATGGGGTAAACAGAGGAAACCAACTTGCTTTTGACTGTTTTGTTTCTCCCAGTTTACTTTGTGGCTGGAAGAGCATAGATGTAAGACAGCTACAGGGTGCCATCTAGTGGTAAAAAAGAGATATGCAGGCATTCACATACTATAAATTATTGCTAGGCTCTGTTCATTCACTGTCTAAGAAGGAACTTAAAGGGGTTGTCCCGCGAAAGCAAGTGGGGTTCAGCACTTCTGTATGGCCATATTAATGCACTTTGTAATGTACATCGTGCATTAATTATGAGCCATACAGAAGTTATTCACTTACCTGTTCCGTTGCTAGCGTCCTCGTCTCCATGGAGCCGTCTAATTTCAGCGTCTAATCGCCCGATTAGATGCGCTTGCGCAGTCCGGTCTTCTCCCTTCTGAATGGGGCCGCTCGTGCCGGAGAGTTGCTCCTCGTAGCTCCGCCCCGTCACGTGTGCCAATTCCAGCCAATTAGGAGGCTGGAATCGGCAATGGACCGCACAGAGCCCACGGTGCACCATGGGAGAAGACCTGTGGTCCACCGTGGGTGAAGATCCCGGTGGCCATCTTCGCAAGGTAAGTAAGAAGTCACCGGAGCGCGGGGATTCGGGTAAGTACTATCCGTTTTTTTTTTCTAAACCCCTGCATCGGGTTTGTCTCGCGCTGAACGGGGGGGCTATTGAAAAAAAAAAAAACCCGTTTCGGCGCGGGACAACCCCTTTAATACTTATCCATGTTTATGGAAAATGTATTTATTCCACTAAAGTTACACATGCGTTCTGTTCATTCCACAGCAGACTACATGTGAACTCTTTTCATCCTGCTGCAGACTACACCTGCACTCTGTTCATTCCGCTGCAGACTACACCTGCACTCTGTTCATTCCGCTGCAGACTACACCTGCACACTGTTCATTCAGCTGCAGACTACACCTGCACTCTGTTTATTCTGCTGCAGACTACACGTGCACTCTGTTCATTCCGCTGCAGACTACACCTGCACACTGTTCATTCAGCTGCAGACTACACCTGCACTCTGTTTATTCTGCTGCAGACTACACGTGCACTCTGCTCATTCCGCTGCAGACGACACCTGCACTCTGTTCATTCCGCTGCAGACGACACCTGCACTCTGTTCATTCTGCTGCAGACGACACCTGCACTCTGTTCATTCCGCTGCAGACGACACCTGCACTCTGTTCATTCCGCTGCAGACGACACCTGCACTCTGTTCATTCCGCTGCAGACGACACCTGCACTCTGTTCATTCCACAGGAGACTACATGTGAACTCTTTTCATCCTGCTGCAGACGACACCTGCACTCTGTTCATCCCGCTGCAGACGACACCTGCACTCTGTTCATCCCGCTGCAGACGACACCTGCACTCTGTTCATTCCGCTGCAGACGACACCTGCACTCTGTTCATTCCGCTGCAGACGACACCTGCACTCTGTTCATTCCGCTGCAGACGACACCTGCACTCTGTTCATTCCGCTGCAGACGACACCTGCACTCTGTTCATTCCGCTGCAGACGACACCTGCACTCTGTTCATTCCGCTGCAGACGACACCTGCACTCTGTTCATTCCGCTGCAGACGACACCTGCACTCTGTTCATTCCGCTGCAGACGACACCTGCACTCTGTTCATTCCGCTGCAGACGACACCTGCACTCTGTTCATTCCGCTGCAGACGACACCTGCACTCTGTTCATTCCGCTGCAGACGACACCTGCACTCTGTTCATTCTGCTGCAGACGACACCTGCACTCTTTTCATTCCCCTGCAGACTACACGTGCACTCTTTTCATTCCCCTGCTGACTACACGTGCACTCTTTTCATTCCCCTGCAGACTACACGTGCACTCTTTTCATTCCGCTGCAGACGACACCTGCACTCTTTTCATTCCCCTGCAGACTACACGTGCACTCAGTTCATTCCGCTGCAGATGGCACCTGCACTCTGTTCATTCCGCTGCAGACGACACCTGCACTCTGTTCATTCTGCTGCAGACGACACCTGCACTCTTTTCATTCCCCTGCAGACTACACGTGCACTCTTTTCATTCCCCTGCTGACTACACGTGCACTCTTTTCATTCCCCTGCAGACTACACGTGCACTCTTTTCATTCCGCTGCAGACGACACCTGCACTCTTTTCATTCCCCTGCAGACTACACGTGCACTCAGTTCATTCCGCTGCAGACGACACCTGCACTCTGTTCATTCCGCTGCAGACGACACCTGCACTCTGTTCATTCTGCTGCAGACGACACCTGCACTCTTTTCATTCCCCTGCAGACTACACGTGCACTCTTTTCATTCCCCTGCTGACTACACGTGCACTCTTTTCATTCCCCTGCAGACTACACGTGCACTCTTTTCATTCCGCTGCAGACGACACCTGCACTCTTTTCATTCCCCTGCAGACTACACGTGCACTCAGTTCATTCCGCTGCAGATGGCACCTGGACTTAGTTCATTCCGCTGTAGACTGCACTCTGTTCTTGATATTAACCAACTCTATGCTGACAACCATTGTAGTGATATTAGAGATGACCAAAGACCCCTGAATCTGCTTCATATCATGAATTGGGGGAGAAATTGGATAATAGGGCAGAGTCACGTGAGCGTTTGCCCAAAAACGCTCACTGCAGCATATTTGCGTGTCAACAACGTTTAAAGAGGTACATAATCTACATGTTGTGCGCGTGACTGTGCATGGTGCTGTAATTTTTGCGTACGCGTATGCGTGAAAATCTTTGTAGAATTTAATGCCTAGACTCACCCTTTCTGTGGATTTCTTGGCTAATTAAAGCCTAATGAGCCTAAGATGCGTTCTTTTTTCCATGTTTTGCACAGTGTCGCACTCTTTCTCCTTGCGTATTTTCGCACCTTCCATAGACTTCTATGACGCTTTTGCTGTGCAAAACACAAGAAAATATGCAGTTCCTATTTTTTGCGCACGCAAGAAATGTGCTTATGAGAATCAACCCATTCAAATCAATGCTTTCTATTAATATGTTTAGCGCATGCACATTTAGCGTGCGCAAATTCCTGCCCAGACCCAGACGTGATCCCTGTGATGTTGGCGATGGGACCTCTAGTACCTCTCTTCTCCCTAAAACCAATTGTACTATAGTGTTGTATAAAATGTGATTTGATTGGTCTGGGAGGTCACGTGGTACGACACAGGTCCTAAAAAGTCATTAGGGCTCTGCAAGATACAGAGAGGTGATGGCACCTGTATCCGTGATCAGCTTTTAATCCTTTAAATGCCACTGTCAATTCTGATCAGTATTCTGGGGTTCTGAACGTGTGCCCCCCCCCCCCCAACCCCCTCCCGTGTTTAGATGTGTTTGGTTGTCATTGGGTCTTATGATTATCAAGCCATGCCTATGGTATTGCATTATACTTTATGACTGACTAAACAATCACAAGTTCAAGTCCTCTATGGGGACTAAAAATAAAATGTAGAAATTAGTTTAAAATGTTTTATTAATTATTAGAAAATAAAAAGGTAATAAAAGTTTACTCCTCCCCCTTGTCCTATATTTAAAGAAACATAAAAAACAAAAAAAACCACAAAATATATTTGGTATCGCTGCATCTGTAAATATGCAATCTATCAAAATAATGCGTTATTTATCCCACATATTGAATGTTGTATCACATCTTGTATCCAAACTAGAAGTGGTACAATAGGGTACTAGAGCCTTCATGCCCACCCGTATCACATCCTTGTTGTAATGGATAAAGGATGTGATACAGGTGGGCATGAAGGCTCTAGTACCCTGTTGCACCGCCTCTAGCTTGGATACAGGACGTGATACAGGATGTCCTGAACATATCGCTGAGCTGTCATTGCCCATCGTACCACTACTATGGGGCACCGAATGTAGTATGTGATGGCCCCCCAGACCATCACACCAGAAGGGGGCAGTGTTTCACTGCATAGCAAAGTCAGGATTGAGGCGCTCACCCTGAGGTCTCGAGACACGAACAGGGCCATTGTCAGCACCCAAACTGAACCTGGATTCATCACTGAAAACAACTGGGTTCGACTTTGTAACAATCCAGTTTCATCAATCACAACACTGTAGTGGCCCAGTACATCATCCTCGTCCCTCCATAAATGTCATACATGTTTGTCTTATGTGGATGCACTGTGCAAAACCAGTTCTATCATATACAGTGTGTGTGTTGCACAGCTGTGGCGCTCGAGAGGTTAACTTTAATAAAATCATTGCTTGCATGTAAATGTATGTCTGTCATGTCATGTGGTATAAGTGAAGGTATAAAAAGGAGTGTTTGAGAGCGGGAAAGGGTCTTCCATCTTGTCTTTATTTTTGAGAGAGTTCTAACACAGAGCCACATTGATGCACGTTCAGCTTCCTTGTGGTGAAGATGGAGGAGAAGGAGAGATTTTCCGTAGCAACTGCAATTTGGATGTGAGTGGAGTGAGCCCAAGCCTAAGAGAGAGCCTTGGTAAGTAATCACTTTTTCTGGCAAGACCCAGTGCAGAGGTACAAATATAAAGTCCCAAGTTAGGATCACCACGTAGAAGTACGCTACAAGTCACACCCACGCATCTCCAGTGCGGGGTACAAATTCTAAGAGTAAATAATTGCTAGGAGAGTGTCTGCGGAGTGACTCCTACCCCTCTTCCTCCTCCGGAGTGCTCCCAGTCCAGGAGCGGTACCTGACAGATAACGTGGACTGTAAGACCGGTTTCATTCCATGTATCCTCTCTGACCTCTGGCCTTCTTTTCTTACCTGCACTGGGAAGAATTGTACCTGAATTGCTGTCAATAATTGTTTTTCCAAAGTTTATTCTAAGTAAAGTTTATACCGGGCCCTAACCATTCCTGGGGACCCGAGGTACTATAAACCGTGTAGCATACAGGTGTGTGGGAATGGTGGCATCACCCGTGGCAACTACTACCCCCATCATTCTGCTTATTGCCATTCCCTATCCTAGGGCTGTCGACGGTGGCCTGCAATCCTGCTCTGGCCTTGGCTACGTGTCATCCCTCTGGGAAAAGGAGACTGGTAAGTGCTGCCATGACAAGCCAACACTTAACCCTCCCAGCTCCTCCCACTTGTCAAGTGTCTGGGGTGTCCCTATGGAACATTGCAACACCACTGCAAATGGAGATGACGGTGGCTGTCAAAGGCCGTATATGTAATCAGTGCCATGAGACCAAATATTCTTCAGCCAGGTCCCTGGAAATGGTTCCAACAGACACACAGGGTGTAACAATGGCTCTACCTGTCTGGATGGCTGAAAACGGAACAGTTGGAGCTGCTGGTGCTTGTCGGATGATCAGACGCTCCTCTCTACTGGTGGTCTGTCGGGTCACCTTGTGTGCCCTCACACATCCACTGGTCCCAACACCTCCTAACAGTCTGGTCAGATGCTCCTCTCTACTGGTGGTCTGTAGAGGGTGTCCTGAGCCCGGTCACCTTATGTGCCCTCACACATCCACTGGTCCCACCACCCTCTAACAGTCTGGTCAGACGCTCCTCTCTACTGGTGGTCTGTAGAGGGTGTCCTGAGCCCAGTCACCTTGTGTGCCCTCACACATCTACTGGTAATGGGGTAAAATCTCTTCTCTGCGTCGTAGAGGTACCTAGTGGTCAACAAGCTGTACAAGTGGAAGAAGAGGTCACTACACACAAGGAGCCTCTGAAAGCCTATTATAGGCCAAGGGGGAACAACTTTTAGGGCCTCAGGCCGCTTTCACATGAGCGTATATCGGTCCGCTGTTTTCATGGTCAGCCGGTATACCCTGTGATTTGATGCACTGGATTCCGATGCATCAGATCACTTGGCAGTATTCCCGTGACGTTAAAGCGCCCGGCCGGCCAATATAGCACCTCAGGTGGCTAGAATACTCATTTTTTACTGGTGCAAAAATCATCGTTGGCTTGTTTCACTTATCATTCAGTATAACCAGCGCTCGTTCAGTCGTTCTCAGTCACTTATACAGTGAATGTGAAAGACTGAACGATTTCTTGCTTGAAGAAGCCAACGATGTATCCACCTGTCTAAACAGGCTGCACGAGCGAACGAGCTAATGAACTCATCGGCCTCCCCTGCACCAGACTTGCTCCACTCCAATCCATACTAAACGCAGCAGCTAGGCTCATTTTTCTATCCAGCCGTTACTCAGATGCCTCTGCACTATGCCAGTCGCTGCATTGGCTGCCCATCCACTGCAGAACTAAATTTAAACTCCTCACCCTCACCCACAAAGCTCTGCATGGTGCTGCGCCAGCATACATCACCTCCCTCCTGTTCGTACACCACCCAGCCCGCTCACACCGATCCGCTAACACACGCAGACTAAACACCCCTGTAATAAGAACCTCATATGCTCGCCTACAGGACTTCACCAGAGCAGCACCCATCCTCTGGAACGCTCTACCCCAAGGCATCCGGACAATTCCCGATGCATAAAATTTCAGACGTGCCTTAAAAACGCACCTCTTCAGGGAAGCATACCAAATCTCCTGACCTAGTCCCTCGCCCCTCCCTATGGTGCTCCACCCCGTTTGCCTTCTAATAATTGATCGGCACATGACATTTCCTATTGCCTGTGTTCTCCATACCTTGCTCCTCCCCGCCGATTTTCGCAGCGATTGTTTTTGACAAACAGTGTATATTGCTGATTTATTTTTAGAGGTTCTGATGTATTGTTTCCTCTTAGTGAGTCATATATTCTCGTCTTGTCTGGGGTCACATGGTTTCTGTCTGATTCTTCAGATATATTATTCCATTTTTATTGTCTATTGTTTTCCTTTTGTTGATGTATTCTGATACCTTCTATATCTTGTTTTCATTATTTCATCGTGTTCCGTTGATAAAGGTCCATTAGACTGAAACATCTTTGTCAATACTGTGGCTGTTGAATGAATCTACTAACATGAATTTCGGTTTGGAAATGAATTTAGATATATGGAACGAATCACGTGTTGGAGTAATAACATGCGAATTTTTCATTGGAAGTACTTGTCACCAGTGATGTGGATTTTCTGTCTGGGATAGTACAGCCATAGGCCGGCTGCAGACATCCAGGTCGGATCCCGCTGCAAGAATTCTTTTAATTCCATATATATTCCATATACACAGATGCATATTAAAGGAGTTTTCTGAAAGTTGGCTCAGTGGTTAACAACACTAGGGTCCTGGGTTCAAATCCCACCAAGGACAACATCTGTATGGAGTTTGTATGTTCTCCCCGTGTTTGTGTGGGTATTCTCTCACACTCCAAAAATATACAAATAGCTGAATATAGATTGTGAGTGAAGATGAGCGAGCATACTCAATAAGGCAAACTACTCGATCAAGTAGTGCCTTATTCGAGTACCTGCCCGCTCGTCTCTAAAGATTTGGGTGGCGGCGGGGAGCGGTGGGGGAGAGCGGGGAGGAACGGGGGGAGATCTCTCTCTTCCTCTCTCCCCCCCCCCCCCCGCTCCCCCTGCTCACCGCAGCAACTCACCTGTCACCCGCGCCGGCAGCCGAATCTTTAGAGACGAGCGGGCAGGTACTTGAATAAGGCACTACTCGATCGAGTAGTTTGCCTTATTGAGTATGTTCGCTCATCTCTAATTGTGAGTTCCGCTGGGGACAGGACCCAGTACCAAGTGATGTAAAGTGCTGCCTAATATGCATGTGCTACTTAAGGAAAGGTGATTATTATTAATAACAAAAAAATAAAAAAAGGGTTGTCCAGTTAGATCAGTGGGATTTGTTGCCCGAGACAGCTGTTTGCTGGGTGATTGAGCTCCTGCACTGAGCTGATTTCTACAGTAAGTAACAGCTCTGTTCCCACTGTAGTGGCCAGGCCTGGTGTTGCAGATGAAGTTTCCATTCATTTCGTGGAAGCTTGGTATTCCATACAAAGCCTGGCCACTACAGTGGGACCAGAGCTGTCTGCTGACTGCTGAAATCAGCTTATTGCACAAGAGCACTGGTGCGGCAAACAGCTGATCATTGGGGGTTCCGAGCAATCAACGCCTGCAACCCTATTAATTATCCTGAAGATAGGCCTTCTATTATTTTACAACTGTACAGCTACTTTTAAACACTCAGCAAATTGTTAAAAATAAAAAGGGACATATTAACTTAGACCGAAGTTTCATACACCAGTATAAGTTTGTGGTGACGCAATCACGATAAATGTACTAAAAATCACAAGGCTCTTAATATATTTGTTAAATCTGGCAGCATCGCAGTCCATCAGATTGAAAATCTATGCTAGCTATGAGCTGGGGTAGGCTTCAGCTATAATTTATGCCAAGTTCTGGTATAAAGTATAGTAAATCTATCTAAATAGAACTTGTCCACTTATAAAAAAAAATGGAAAGGGTTGGCGTAAATTCTCAAAGAGTCACAAATATGGAACTTTCTATTAAGCCACAATTCTGCCCCAAAGCGTATAAAATAGATGAATAGTGAGAGATTCATGATGTTATGCCACAAAACCACTAGATGTCAGTGTTGGGCTACCATAAATCTGACTGAGTATTAGGAATCCTAAAATAGTCTCGGCTTTTACAATTAGGCCAGACTGGCGATTCAAGGCTGATATATCCAACAGATCTTTTTTTTCACCCTGAAGTTTGAATCTATTATCACAGGTAAAAACCCCGGGTTTTTTATATCAGCGCTTTGTCCATCTTTCTGTCTTGTCCAAAGAGATGGAAAGGGGTAAAAAAATGATCCAGTCTAATCTCCATTGATTTCCGTGGAACACTCTTCACGTCTGCGTTAGGGGATTCTATGTTCCTTCTCTGCTATGGCAGCAGGAAAACGGAATGCCGCGGCCAAAGAGATCTGTTTTATGACAGAAACAAATGGCACCAAACAGACAATATAGACTATTATGGAATCCATTCGCGTCCGGTCATCCTGTCCATACATCATACTGCATGAGCAATCAAAGCATCGCTAGTTATGGTCCCTTAGGGGGGCTAAAAAAAAGTAAGAATCAAATCAATTAAGTTTTACTAATTTGAAGAAAAAAAAATTAATAGAAGTTTAAATCACCCCCTTTTGCCATAACATTATATTAAAAAATCTAAATCATAAAACAAAGATTAGAGATGAGCGAACGTGTTCTTCCGAGCTTGATATTCGTGCGAATATTAGGGTGTTCGGTATGTTCGTTATCCGTAACGAACACCATGCGGTGTCCGGGTTACTTAAACTTTCTTCCCTGAGACGTTAGCGCTTTTTTTTGGCCAATATAAAGACAGGGAAGGCATTACAACTTCCCCCTGCAACGTTTAAGCCCTATACCACCCCCCTGCTGTGAGTGGCTGGGGAGATCAGGTGTCACCCGAGTATTGAAATCTGCCCCTCCCGCTGCTCGCTATGGATGCATTCTATATGCGCTCAATGGGGCCAGCGGCAGCAGCGCTGACCCCATTGAGAACATATAGAAGACAAATCCTTCTTCTCTGGCACAGCTGTAACAGCTGTAGCAGAGAAGAACGATGTTTGCCCATTGAATTCAATGGAGCGGCAATACAGCATGTTCCACTGAATGCAATGGGCTGCCGGCGATCGCAGGATGAATGGTCGGAAAGGGGTTAAATATATAACCCCTTTCCTGCAATTCATCCAGAAATGTGTTACACTAAAAATATATACCGGCGTATAAGGCGACGGGGCGTATAAGACGACCCCCCAACTGTCACCTTATACGCCGGTAATACAGTGGAGCAAAGAATAAAAATCATTACTTACGTTTTTAGATGATCTGCGGCGCTCCTGCAGGCTGTCACTCCCTCCTGGTCCACGGCAGAGTATTGCTTTCTCCACGAAAGACTTTAAATCCCTGCCTCCAGAAAGACACGTGCCTTCAGCCAATCACAGCCAATGACAATGATGTCATTGAATGGCTGTGATTGGCTGTGTTTCTGGAGGCGGGGATTTCAAGGCTTGAAATCCCCGCCTCCAGAAACACAGCCAATCACAGCCATTCAATGACATCATTGTCATTGGCTGTGATTGGCTGAAGGCACGTGTCTTTCTGGAGGCAGGGATTTAAAGCCTTTCATAGAGAAAGCTTGTCTGCCGTGGATTAGGAGGGAGTGACAGCCTGCAGGAGCGCCGCAGATCATCTAAAAACGTAAGTAATGCTTTTTATTCTTTGCTCCACTGTATTGCCGGCGTATAAGGTGACAGTTGGGGGGTCGTCTTATACGCCCGGTCGCCTTATACGCCGGTATATATTTTTAGTGTAACACATTTCTGGATGAATTGCAGGAAAGGGGTTATATATTTAACCCCTTTCCGACCATTCATCCTGCGATCGCGGGCAGCCCATTGCATTCAGTGGAACATGCTGTATTGCCGCTCCATTGAATTCAATGGGCAAACATCGTTCTTCTCTGCTACAGCTGTTACAGCTGTGCCAGAGGAGGACGATCTTTATGCTGACAGTGGGGGGGGGGGGGGCACTCTTGCCGCTATTGTGGCTTAATAGTGGGACCTGTGAACTTGAGATGCAGCCCACCATGTAGCCCCTCGCCTGCCCTATCCGTCACTGTCATTCCCATCACTTTCTTGAATTGCCCAGATTTTCACACATGAAAACCTTAGCGAGCATCGGCGAAATACAAAAATGTTCTGGTCGCCCATTGACTTCAATGGGGTTCGTTGTTCGAAACGAACCCTCGAGCATCGCGGGAAGTTCGTTCCGAATAACGAACACCCGAACATTTTGGTGTTCGCTCATCTCTAACAAAGATACATATTTGATATTTCTGCATCCATAAAAGTCCGACCTATCAAAGTAGCGCATTATTTACCTCACACAAAGAACATCGTCCCAAAAAAAAAAAAGAACGCCGGAAATGCACTTTTTTGGTCACCCTGTCTCCCAGAAAAAATGCATTAAAAAGCGATCAAAAAATCGTATGTATTCCAAACTGGTACCAACGCAAACTACAGGACATTCTGCACAACTACGTCGACAGAAAAAAAAAGTTATTGTGCTCTACAGTGTTATTGTGAGTACTACAGCAAAAAAAAAAATATATACAAGTTTGGTATCGTAGTAATCGTACTGACCCATAGAATAAAGTTATCATGTCATTTTTGTTACAGTTTGTGCGCCGTAGAAACAAGACGGACTGAGAGATGGCAGAATGTCATTTCAATTTTTAAAAATGTTTTTCAGTACATTATATGATACATTAAATAGTACCATTGAAAAATACAACTCAGCCTGCAAAAAACAAGCCCTCGTACAGCTACATTGATGGATAAACAAAGGATTTACAATTTTTTAAAAGGTGGCAGGAAAAACAAAAATGGGAGAAAAAAAGGGGCCGCGTCATTAAAGGGTTAAGGCCTTAGTCAGACGGGCGTTTTTTCGCGCGATTTGCGGATCGCATGACGGATGCGCATCCGCAAATCGCGTGACCGCTGCGCGCAAGTCACCCGCAAATCGCCCGAAAATCTGCTCCTAGCCGCGTTTCATTAGAAACGGGCCGGAGCTGTCCAGCGCATTGCATTCAATGGAGACGGCAATAGAGCCGGCTCCATTTAAAGCAATGCGCTGCCGGCGAGCCCGGGATGAATTGTCGGTAAGGGCTTAAATATATAAGCCCTTCCCTGCAATTCATCCTAAAATGTATTAAAATAAAAAAAAATTGTATACTCACCTTCTCCCGGCAGCCGGAGCTCCGCGCGGCCGTCCTGCAGTGGGTGTGAAGGGGGTGTGAGTCAGACCTGCCCCCTGATTGGCTCAGCGCTGAGCCAATCAGAGACATGTTTCACTCACACCCATTCATGAATTCATGAATGGATGTGAGTCAGACCTGCCCCTGATTGGCTCAGCGCTGAGAGGCAGCAGTCACTCACCCATTCATGAATTCATGAATGGGTGTGTGAGTGAAACCGGCCTCTGATTGGTCAGGGCTGTGACCAATTAGAGGCAGATCATTCAGCAGGCGGGGATTTTAAAGCCCCGCCGGCTGAATAGTGCCAAGAAGCAGTTCAGGAGAACTGACAGTGGCCGCGGCTGGACTCCGGCTGCAGCGGAAAGGTGATTATACAATTTTTTTTATTTTAACACATTTTAGGATGAATTGCAGGGAAGGGCTTATATATTTAACCCCTTCCCGACAATTCACCCCGCGCACGCCGGCAGCCCATTGCTTTCAATGGAGCGGCTGTATTGCCGCTCCATTGAATTCAATGGGCAAACATCGTTCTTCTCTGTCACAGCTGTTACAGCTGTGGCAGAGAAGAATGATTTGTCTTCTATATGTTCTCAATGGGGTCGGCGCTGCTGCCGCCGGCCCCATTGTGAGCATATAGAGAAGAGAACAGGAATCGCAGATCGCAGATAGGTGCGATCTGCGATTTTTTGTTCTATAACTTATCGGACGAGCGCATAAAAAGCACTCATGTGTCCGATACCATTGCAAAGCAATGGTTTTATAAAATTGCCGGACGCATGCGCAAATCGCGGCTAAAAACGCCCGTCTGACTAAGGCCTAAGGGTGTATATCTCCGCTGTTATGTCTCTTTGTGTATATATGCAACCTGATGTGATGATACCTCAGGGCTTAGTCACACAGGCGTTTTTTTGACCGATTTGCAAATGCGCTTGCGATCTGCGTCTATATATACCCAATGCTTAGCAATGGGATCGGTCACATGGCCGTTCTTTATGCGGATGTGCCGAAAATTATATGACACAACGATTCCTTCTACAACGTTCCTTCCTTCTTTTCTTGTATATGCACTCAATGGGGCCGGCGGCAGCAGCGCTGAACCCATTGAGAACATATACTAAAGATTGTTCTCCTCTGCCACAGCTGTAACAGCTGTGGCAGAGAAGAACAATGTTCTCCCATTGAATTCAATGGAGCCGGCAATACAGCCGGCTCCATTAAAAGCAATGGACTGCCGGCAAGCGCTGTTTTAATTTTCAGGGGAAGGGCTTCAAATATAAGCCCTTCCCTGAAAACCATCCAAAAAAGTGTAAAAAAATAAAAAAATATATATACTCACCTTTTTGCAGCTGCCGGAGATCAGCGCGTCCAGCCGACTCTTCTCCTGAACTGCTTTCTGTAGAATTCAGCAGGCGGGGATTTAAAATCCCCGCCTGCTGAATGGGCTGCCTCTGATTGGTCACAGCCCTCAGCCAATCAGAGGCAGCTCTCACTCACCCATTCATGAATTCATGAATGTATGACTGAGTGCTGCCTCTGATTGGCTGAGCACTGTGTCCAATCAGAGGTAGCTCTCAGCTGTCATTCAATAGCAGAATGTATTTCAAATGGACATTGGTTTTTTTTGTTTTGAAAAGTAAGAAATACGGATCCGTTAATAATGGATAAAAGAACGCTGGTGTGAACCCAACCAAATGGTTACCTGGAATGCTATTAACCCCATAATGCCAAAAGATGCAAGTTTATGTTCTGGCTGGGGGTACCTAATGCAACAGGACTTAACTTTCGTCCTGTTGATGGCCCAGGCTCATAAGTGAGCTCGCGCCATCCCGCAGTGGGAGCCGGCAGTGGCTGATTGCCGACGTCTGCAACAGTGGGGATTGATAAGAACAATGATCCCAGCTCTTAACCACTTAAATACTATGATCAATGTACATTGTGATATGTAAAGGGTTCACAGAGGAACTACGAGGTCCGATGAGTTGCCATAGCAATCGGATGCTATATATTAGCGTCTGGGCCTGCCATGACCTGTGATCGCTATTGTGAGCGATAATGTATTGCAGTACAGTCCTCCAATGCATTATCATAGGTTTTAGAGATTTTATGGTTCAGGTCTCTTACAGGGACATAAGATCAAAGGATCGCAGGTTCACTTCCCATCTGAGGACTAAAAAAACTGTCCAAATTATTTTTAAAAGTTTTATTAATTATTTAAAAAAATAAAAGGTAAAAACAAGTTGAGAAAACTAAATGCTACTTTACAGTGAGTAGCAAGGAAAGACAAGGAAATGGACTGGAATGAGCGTTGCAAACAACTCAAAACAGAAGCCATGAAAGGCCATATACTCACAGGTCAAGATGGCCCAAAAAGCTTTCATGGCACGGAACGGCACAATCAAAGGCAAAAATGAGAAGGAACTGAATGACCAACAGAGTATCAAGGATAGGTGGAGGGAATACTCAGAGGAACAATATGTCTGCAACCACATACCTGGACCATTGCATGAGGTGGAGCCTGTGGGCGTGGAGCCCTCCATTATGGAGCCAGAAGTGGTTATGGCAATGAAACAGGTAGCCAAAAATAAAGCACCAGGCATAGATAACATACCGGCAGAGCTATTGCTGCCAGTACCAGTGAAAACCATCACAGCGCTGTGCCAGGCAATATGGGCATCCACACAATGCCACAGGACTAAAAAAAGGTCTGTCTTCAACCCTCTACCAAAGAAAGGAGACTCCCTGAATTGCTCCAACTACCGAACAATAGCCCTCATTCTGCATGCAAGCAAGATCCTTCTCAAAATTATACGGGAAAGACTGAGATCAGTAGTTGAAGCAGCACTCCCTAATGTGTAGGTTGGATTCCAGTGAGGACACGGCACCCACAACCATATAGCAAACCTGCAATGGACCATGGAAAAAAGCTCAAGAATACCATAAGAATATCTACATCATCTTTGGGTGTTCCTCTGGAATGAATCGCCCATTGTTTTCAATGGGGTTTGGAAAACTCATTGCATGGCGTGCAACGTGTATGTGAGTGCAATGCGAGGTTTTCCCTTGAAAACAATGCGAAACCCTTGAATCACAGAATGGTAGAGTTGGAAGGACATCCAGGGTCATCGGGTCCAACCCCCTGCTCAGTGCAGGATTCACTAAATCATCCCAGACAGATGTCTGTCCAGCCTCAGTTTGAAGGCTTCCATTAAAGAAGAACTCACTACCTCCTGTGGCAACCTGTTCCACTTATTGATCAACATAGATAAGCAACTGCCTGTTTACACGCCAATCCGATGTGTAGTTATCTGCATGCAGAAACTAAATGACAAACAAGAAGCAAACTAATTTTCATTCATCGTTCATTCCCACTCGTGTAAAATGGCCCTAAGGGAGGAACATGTATAGAACTCGTGGGGATTGGTTGCAATAGTCATTTGCCGTTTAGCATTTGATTGCGCTACCTGGTAGTGAGGAAGCACAAACTGAAGTAGAGCAGTGGGGGACTTAAAAAAGTGGGTGCACTGTTTTTTCTTATGTGTTTAGCCCTTCCTATCCTGTCGGTGTACCTCCTGCCCAGTCCTATGCATGGCATTATTATTTAGACAACTGTATGGCAGTTTTCTACGGCTGCTTGCAATTGCCTGAAAGCAGCCATGGAGAAGGTTAGACAGGACTGGCCTACAGAATATCTGAGAGCTGGAGACAACTAAAAAAATAGAACTGGAATGGTAGTTTTATTTGGTGAACATATGGCACTGTTATTTTAGCGCCATACTGTATGGAGTTTATAATCAGATACTGGATGACGTATTTACTTGTACATTTTGTAACAGTATACTCCATAGTGCAGTTGTACTAACAGAAGGCTGGATGTATGGAGAGATATCTGTATTATTGAGCATGATATTCTGTTTCTGTTGTGCTTAGTGGATAATGATAGCTTCATCTCCCATCTGTCTATCCTCTGGTGACTACACGGTTTATTTTGCATTTCTTATTCTTCAGTTTTGTATTTCTTATTTACTACCTTTCTATCCAGGTAATTACAAGGGAGGGTGACGATGTCACCTTAATGACACCTTACAGGAGAGAACTTCACTGAACCACTCATTACTTTCTAATATCAACCTGAAAATCTCACTGGAGACAGAACCTGCTGGGAGCGACAAATCCATCCATCACACACATCTACAGCCCAGCGAGTTAACTCTATGAATGCTGCAGATTGGGTTCTAGTTTGTATTACAAATTATATTAATAATAACTGTACATTTTTCTTTTTTTAATACATTCATAGCAGCCCATACAGGTGCTTGCTGATGTATCTTCTGTCTGTGTTTGGAAGATTTTAGAATTATGTAATATCTATATGTGAGGAATATCGTCCTTATATAACTTATTAGAAGCCCCTTCCAGTACACCATATATCAGCTTACCTTACCTGCTGACAGCTGATTGGTCTTTGACATCATAAACAATGCTGGGGAAACCTAGCAACTGGTTGAATACTCACTGAAGCTCCACCCCATAGACACACTCACTGAAGGTCCACCCCATGGACTAAGCCTTCCTCAAGCTCCACCCCATTGACTCACCCTCCCTGAAGCTCCACCCTATAGACTCACCCTCACTGAAGCTCTATCTTATAGACTTATTCACAGACAGACAATCGTCTTAACCCTCGAGATATGACATAAAAGTCTAAAAGGTGTGGATCCACCTCTACAACCTGCACCTATTTTGAGTTGGGGCCCTACCTACCACCAGACACCTTGAATATTGTGGACAGGGATGGTCAGGGAAATGGAAATAGTTTAGCTCCATGCACTGCACTGTTTCCATAACTCATATTTAAGTCAGTGGGAGTTATGCAAACACCAAAGCACAGTGAGCTACACTGTTTCCATAACTTGGGAGCTACAAATAGGGCCAGCATTAGAATGGAGGCAAACTGGGCAATCCCCAAAGGGACCTCTTCTCTTCATTACTGCCAGTGCAGCTGTTCAACTGTGGTGCTGCCCACCCTGAGAAATTATTGTACGGCCTCTAGCTTGGATACTAGATGCGATATGGGTGGGTATGGAGCTCTAGTACTCTGTTGGTCTGCCTCTAGCTTTGATGCAAGATCTGATATGGGTGAGCATGGAGGCATACAGTTTCTGAATGGTATCCTGCCGCCTATCGCTCCCATTTTCTGTAACTGAACTTTTAGATCGTGCAAAATTCTAAGCTGTCAAAGTTGGCATCCCAGATGGTCCTGTACAAGTTCTATTGGCGATAAATCTGGCGATCGGGCAGCCATGGAAGTGTGATGATGTTGTGGAGGTATTCCTGTGACACCCCAGTGTGTGCGGCCAAGCATTATCCTGCTGGAGAATGCCTCTTGGAAGCCACCATGAGAGGGACGTATGTGGCTGCAGGATGTCTTGAACAAATTGCTGAACTGTCACTGTCCCTTGTACTACTACTAGGGGTGACCAACTGTCATATGCAATGGCCCTCCCAGACCATCACTCTAACAGTGGGGGCAATGTGTGGCTGCACACCAAAAGCAGTATTATGGCACTGATCCTGAGGTCTCCAGACATGAACACGGCTGTCGTCAGCACTAAACCTGCATTCATTACTGAAGACAACATGGTCTCACTCCGTAACAATCCAGTTTCATCCTTCATGGCACCACTGCAAATAGACGTGACATTAGGTGTCAAAGGCAGAACATGTAATGGGGGCTGTGTGACCAAATGTCCTTCATCCAAGCACCTAGAAATGGATCCGACAGACACAGGGGTGTAACGATGGCGCCACATGTCTCTGGATGGCGGACAATGGAACAGTTGGAGCTGCTTGTGCTTCTTGGACAATCAGACAATCCTGTCTACTGGTGTTCTGCCGAGGGCATGCTGAGCCTGGTCACCTTGTGTGCCCTCACACATCCACTGGTCCCAACATCCCCTAACAGTCTGGTCAGAATAGCCCAGATGGGGGACAATTTGTCAATATGACCATCCAGCGTCTCGCATTTCAATAATTCGCCCCTCTCAGACTTTGGTAATGGGATGAAATCTCTTCAATTGCGCCGTAGAGATGTCCAGTGGCCAACAAGCTCCACACAAGCGGAGGAAGAGGTCACTACACACAAGGAGCCTCTGAGAACCTTTTATGGGCCAAGAGGGAACTACTTTTAGTACTTCAGGTGGCAAGACTGTTCATTTTATGCAAGTGTAAAAATGATTGTTTGCTCAATAACTTAATGTTCGGTAAAACCAGCGCTCGTTCAGTCCTTCTCAGTCACTTATACAGTGAATGTGAAAGACTAAACGATTCAGAACGATGCAATGATATATCCACCTATCTAAACTGCTTGCATGAGTAAACGAGCTAAAGATGACGTCATTCTCTGGTTCAAACGTGTAATCGACTTACCGTATATACCGGCGTATAAGGCGACGGGGCGTATAAGACGACCCCCCAACTGTCACCTTATACGCCGGTATACAGTGGAGAAAAAAAAAAAATTCATTACTCACCTCCCACGGCGTTCTGTCGCGCTCCGGCAGGATGTCGCTCGCTCCGGCAGGCTGTCGCTCGCTCCTCGTCCCCGGCGCAGCATAGCTTTCTGAATGCGGGGCTTGAAATCCCCGCTTCCAGAAAGCTAATACACACGCCGGCAGCCATGACATCATTGAATGGCTGTGATTGGCTAAAGCACACGTGGCTTCAGCCAATCACACTATTCAATGACATCATTGAATGGGTGTGATTGCTAACACGTGCGCCTTCAGCCAATCACAGCCATTCAATGATGTCATTGAATAGTGTGATTGGCTGAAGCCACGTGTGCTTTAGCCAATCACAGCCATTCAATGATGTCATGGCTGCCGGCGTGTGTATTAGCTTTCTGGAAGCGGGGATTTCAAGCCCCGCATTCAGAAAGCTATGCTGCGCCGGGGACGAGGAGCGAGCGACAGCCTGCCGGAGCGAGCGACATCCTGCCGGAGCGCGACAGAACGCCGTGGGAGGTGAGTAATAATTTTTTTTTTTTTACACTTTTTTTTTTTTTTGTATTACCGGTGCATAAGACGACCCCCGACTGCAGAGCACATTTTTCGGGGTTCAAAAGTCGTCTTATACGCCGGTATATACGGTATCTAAAAGGGTCATGGCAAGTAACTACATGCAGAGTTTTGCAACAAAATAACAACTCCTTCTGGGGGCGCAGTTGTTTTTGACAAACAGTATATATTGCTCATTTTGTTTTAGAGGTTCTGATGTATTCTTTTCTCTTAATGAGTCATATATTCTCGTTTTGTCTGGGGTCTCAGCATTTCTGTGTGATTCTTTAAATATATTTTTCAATTTTATTGTATATTTTTTCATTTTTTGTTGATGGATTTTGATTTCTTCTGATTCTTGTTTTTAATATTTCATCATTTTTTGTCGATAAAGGTCCGTTAGACTGAAACGTCCATGTCCATACTGCTGCTGTTGAATGAATCTAGTAATGTAAATTTCACTTTAGAAATGAATTTGGATATATAGAATGAATCACATGTTGTAATAACATCCAAACTTTTAATCGCAAGTACTTGTTACAAGTGATGTGGTTTTTCTATCTCGGATAGTACTGCTTTATTTCGGTCCTTTACCTGCACCGCAACTATTTCAGGTAACGTATTTTGATTTCGGGGCCTTGTGTGGCACAGAGTGCTAAGACAGCTCTTGCTCATGACCCGAAGGTTGTGAGTTTAATCTCCACATGGTTCAGGTAGCCGGCTCAAGGTTGATTTAGGCCTCCATGTTTCTGAGGTTGGTAAAATGAGTACCCAGCTTTCTGGGGGATAAAAAGATGACTGGGGAAGGCAATGACAAACCACCCTGCAAAAACAGTCTGCTGAGACAACATCACAATGTGACATCACCCGAGATGTCAGTCATGACTCGGTGCTTGGGCCAGGGGACTTTACCTACCTTTATCTCAGATATTCTATATAAACAGAAGCCTATGGAATGCGAGTATAGGTTCTCATTCACAGAAGCATTTTTACATGGTAAAGTATGTAGCCACAATAAAACATCAGCTAAAAAATTGGCATTCATTCATATGGGTGATTTTTGGGCATGTGAAAAAATTGCACTGCCAAAACATGAAATTGGCGACCATATTCGATCACTGATTTTTTTACGCTGCGTCAAAATATAGGTCTTGACCTAGATTTTTAATTTTTTAAACATTTTTGTTATTTTGTTAATCATTCAATGGAATAGAAGAACATTTGCATAGTAATTATGAGAAGCATCAGTTTACATGCTGATCACGGAGGATCATTCACACAGAAAATGTCATCTTTCTTGAACAAAAGACTCTGATGATAAATCACATAGTATTTTCCTGCCATCGGCTTTTGTTTTTTTACTTGGTTTCTACATTCTTTTTTTTTTTTTGTGGTCGGAGCAGTAGCTTCTAGTCCTTTCTATCATGACATAGATTCAGAACAGTCTTGACTCATAATGCCTTTGGCCCCCTCCTGGGCCTCCAGTGGGAAGGGGGGATATGGGTATGGGAGGGTTTGGGAGAGGGTAAGTGAAATGGGTACATTTACTACAAGAGACAGACAAGGAGCCATTTTTGCCTTATGGTTGAGGTTCACTGCCCCTTGCTTGCAATTCCGCTCACTGCTAGCCTGACTTGTGTTCCCCTTAGTTCCCCCATTAGGTACTATTCTGTGTATCTAAAGGGGGTTACTATTGCAGATATTTCCGCTTCTGAGAAGTGGGAGTTGAGAAATCTCTTCCATTTTTTGATGGATGTATTATGCTACCACTTCCCAGAATAGTTTCATTTGTGTGCATGATCATATGCCATTCTCAAAGTCTGTGGCAGGAAGGGCACATTTTGGGCACTTTACCAGTCATTCAGGATTTGCTGCCGTAGCTGGGATTTTAAAACAATATATGGCATAGTGCATTATTTTGAAAATAGGACTCTCTCCACACCTTGCTTTGTACTTGTTTGCATATCAAGTTTCAGCTTTGAAGAAGCTCAACCTCTAAGTCGTCTTTTTTTATGCCTTTTTTTCTATTGTGTAAAGAGTTTGTGTTCCTGGCTTATTGAGTTTGCCTGTAATGCTTTTCTGTATTGTTGATAGCGATAGTGTTGTATGTGTCTGCTCAATGAAGGTGTTTAATTTGTAAGAATTGTGTAGGAAGTAGGTGGAATTTATGTTGTAGTTCTAGTTGGGTGAGCCATCTTTGCCCTGTGTCGTGGATGAAGTGGGCTGCTAGGTTTGGGCCATTTACATTCCATGTCTTATCTACCTTGGGGTCTTGACCCCTGATAAAGTTGTCCAGCATTAGCTTTTTTAGTGAGATGTGAGGTTTTCTGCCTGCCCAGATACATTTAGTGAATTCATTTAGTGAGTTTAAGCGGGTCACGTCTTGATGTTTGAGCAATAGGGGACTCGTCTACATTGGATATAATAGTTTTGAGAAGCTTATCATTTTTATGAGGCGGCATTGTCCCAATAGGGACAGTGGCAGATACAACCATTGCTTTAGTTCTTTCTTTATTTTATCAAATAGATAGCGAGGTAGTTTAGCGTGTAGATGGAGCTTGGCTTTTTTCTTATTTTGATGCCTAAGTATGTGATATAGGGTTTTGCTATGGTGGTTGGCCCATCGAGTGATGTCCATGGTGTAGTAGGACAAGGCAAGCCTAGTTCTAGTATTTCACTTTTCAGGGGGTTTATTTTATATTCTGAGAAGACCCCATATTCGGCTATCATTTTTAATAGCGGTTCCAGATGTGTTTCTGGGTTTTCTAGAAACAGTAGAATGTCGTCTGTGTTAGCGCAATTTTCGCTATTCGATATACTGTGGGTGCCATATTGGATTTGATTAACACACAGGCCTGGAGACCCCCCCCAATGAACACACATCTACATGGTGTACACCAAAATGGATCTAACCTTTATTTAGGCGGGTAAAAGTTTATATAAGGTTTCAAACACAGGAAATTTGGTCTTTTAGGGTACAGTTACATCATTTTGTGTGCTGATAGGTCATTCTCATAGGGAGGTATTTGTGAGGTAGCTGTGAGCTCATTCACCAGGGAGGAGCTTCCATTGAGCATGCTCTACTCATTCTTGGTTTTCTGTCCAGAAGAAATACTTCCTGTTTCTCTTCAGCCATTTCCTGTCCTTTAACACAAAGACATTTCTTTTTGCCATGCGGCTGTAACTTGAGCCTTGTAGATGTCTTCTGCTGGTCAAAACTGGTCTGACCTTTTTTTGGACACAATACACTGCTCATTCAATTCTTGTGGTGAGGGGGGAGGGCGATGTTCCCTTCCACCAGAGGTTTAGATTAGAGACACAAATAGCATCCCCATTTTAGAATTTTCACTGCTGACAACAGAAAATACACACAAAATGGTGAGGTTCTCATGGTCATCTCCCACATCTGCAAATAGGGTAAGCTTCAATTCGCTAGTGTGTGTACTCTGGCTTTGGGTTTGCTATATGTAAAATTTTAAAGGTTCCTTCAATGTTCATTTTGTTTAGCACTAGGTTCGGTCAGTCCCAGTTAATATTATCGATTGCTTTTTCTGCATCCAATACTAATAGAAACAGGCTTTGCTTCTTTGATTGGGGTAAATGATTTAGGTGCACTCATTGTATGGCATTCAGTGTTGCCACGACTTTGCGGATATTTGGGACTGCAGAGTACCTTTTCACAAACCCCACCCGTGCTGGGCCTACCAGCAAGGTCATGTGTTTGCTGAGTCTGTCAGCCATGATTTTAGACAATAATTGGGTATCCTGGTTGATGAGTGATATAGGGTGATATGATTCTGGGAGTTCCCAGTCTTTGTCTGGTTTTGGGATTAGTTTTATGTATGCTAGGTTAGCTTGGTCAGACTGCTTTCTGGTTTGCAGTATTTGGTTGAAGAGACTTGCTATTGTGGGGAACATCCTGGTCTTGAGGGACTTGTAAAATTCCTCCGGATACCCATCTGGGCCTGGTGCTTTACCATTAGATAATTGTGTTATTCCCTTTTGACCTCCTCCTATATTATTATTTTTTCATTTAGTGATGCAATTTGTGTTTGACTTAGCGTGGGTAGGAATTCTTTCCTGTGTTCTGCATTGTTTGTCTGGAACTTGTATAGTGTTGCAAAATATTTCTAGAGTATTGTGATTATGTGCTTCAGGTGCTTTTGTGTTTGGTCGTTTTCGTCTCTCATGAATGTTATTTGTGTTAGGATGTTGTCCTTTTGCTAGTTTTGCTAGAAGACGGCCTGCTTTGTTACAGTGTTTGTATAACTTGGTAAGCAGGTACTATTGATGTGATTTCTCTTTCCTATCTAGCCAGAGTTCAAAGTCAACCTTAGCAAAACACCATTTTATTTTGGCTTCTGTGTCTGCAAGAATTCAGTATTCAGAATCAATAGTACAGTGCAGCTTTCTAGATTAATATATATCTCTACAAGAAATCCCATTCTAATGTGTTTGGCTTCCTTTTTTTGTTTTTTCCGCTTTAGCATGGGGGGAGCTGTGTCCACCCCGGTCAGTGTGGCTAAGGAAACGTTATTACCCACTCATCCGTGTCTTGGCATATACCTTGCATTATACCCAGGCACAGGGGGGTGGTACCAAAGTCTCAAAAAAACCTAGGTAGTCGTTGTTACATGTCTCTTTTTTCTTTTCCCTGCTTTAGTCATGCATGTTTTTGTGTATACTTACTGCATCCTGGGCTTCTCGGTTGGAGGTGAGCTGGTGGTATGGACCTTGCATGCAGGGGGTGGGGGTGTTGCTTGCTGTTGGTTTCTGTGAGATTTGGCTTGTCACACCCTGTGGGTTTGTTAGGCTGCTTGGTGATCCCTCCTTTGTGGTGTTCACAGTGGTTTGAGGTGAAGTGTCACTTCGTCTCGTCATGTTGTTCCCCCAGATCGACACTGCTGATTTAGACTTTTTGAAGATTCTGTAGGTGCTGTCCTCCTTGAAGACTTTGAGGGTCGTGTTGTTAAGATTTAGTGTTCCAAGAAGTTACTCATGTTTTATTGTTTCTGTGCCTGGATCTGTTTGCCTGGCATCTTAGATGTTAAATTCCTTATCTTGCATATTCATATTATGTTTATGTTTCATCGACCAATGTTAATAAATGAATTTTAATAGATTTTAATTATTTTAATTGAAGCATGTGCCTCTATAAAAATTGCTGCCTGTCAATCAAGAAACAGATAACTTTGGATCACATCCATGACTGTGTGGTTTGATGTTAATCTCCCAAGCTTGGCTTGAACGCTAAGAATTTGAACCCCAGAAGCATCTTATATAGCAAATATATATAGTGTTTGCACTAACACTGTTAGTGAGGAAGCACAAAACTGAAGTAGAGCAGTGAGGAAGTAAAAAAAAAATGAGCATATTGTTTTTTTCGAATTTTTTTTAGCCCTTCCCAACTAGTTGGAAATATGGGCGGTGCACCTCCTGCCCAATGGTAGAAGCAGTCCTGTGCATGGCATTATTGTTTAGACAACTGTATGGTAGTTTTCTACGGCTGCTTGCAATTGCCTGAAAGCAGCCACAGAGAAGCATGGAAAGGACTGGCCTACAGAATATCTGAGAGCTGGAGACCACTAACCTAATAGAATTGGAATGGTAGTTTTATTTTGTGAACACAGGGCACTGCTATTATGGCGCCATACTGTATGGAGTTTATAATCAGATACTGGACGACGTATTTACTTGTACATTATGTAACAGTATACTCTGTGGTGCAGTTGTACTAACTGGATGTATGGAGAGATATCTGTATTATTGTTCATGATATTCTGTTTCTGTTGTGCTTTGTGGATAATGATAATGTTATCTCCCATCTGTCTATTCTCCGGTGACTACACATTTCTTATTTTTCAGTTTTGTATTTCTAATTTACTCTTTTTTTAAGCTGGGTAATCAAATGGGAGGGCCATGATGTTACCTTAATGACACCTTACAGGTGAGAACTTCACTGAACCACTCATTACTTTCTAATATCAACCTGAAAATCCCACTGGAGACAGAACCTGCTGGGAGAGAAATCCATCCATCACACACATCTACAGCCCAGCGGGTTAACTCTATGAA
Organism: Eleutherodactylus coqui; assembly: GCF_035609145.1. Taxonomy (NCBI): domain Eukaryota; kingdom Metazoa; phylum Chordata; class Amphibia; order Anura; family Eleutherodactylidae; genus Eleutherodactylus; species Eleutherodactylus coqui. The sequence goes on from NC_089847.1 coordinate 130,253,367, forward strand.
TGCTGAAGATTGTGTTCTAGTTTATATTCCAAATTATATTAATAATAACTGTACATTTTTCTTTTTTCATACATTCATAGCAGCGCATACAGATGCTTGCTGATGTATCTTCCGTGTGTGTTTGGAAGATTTTAGAATAATGTAATATCTATATGTGTGGAATACCATCTTTATATAACTAATTAGAAGCCCATTCCAGTCTCCAGTGCACCATATATCAGCTTACCTTACCTGCTGACAGCTGATTGGTCTTTGACATCACAAACAATGCTGGAGAACTTAGCAACTGGTTGAATACTCACTGAAGCTCCACCCCATAGACTCACCCTCCCTGAAGCTCCACCCCATAGACTCACCCTCACCGATGGTCTGTCTCATGGACTCACCCTCCTTGAAGCTCCACCCCATAGACTCAATCTCCCCAAAGCTCCACCCCATGGATTCACCTCCCTGAAGCTCCACCATATAGACTCACCCTCACTGATGCTCCATCTTATAGACTTATTCACAGACAGATAATCATCTTAACCCTTAAGATATGGCATAAAAGTCTGAAAAGTGTGGATCCACCTCTACAACCTGCACCTATTTTGAGTTAGGGCCCTATCACCGCCAAACACCTTGAATGTCATGGACAGGGATGGTCAGGGGGTGGAAATAGCCTAGCGCCATCCACTGCACTGTTTCCATAACTGATATTGAAGTCAATGGGAGTTATGCAAACACCATAACACAGTGAGCTACACTGTTTCCACAACTTGGGAGCTACAAGCCTAGCAACTAGTAGAATACTTCTTGAAGCTCTACCCCATTGACTCACCCTCTCGAAGCTCCACGCCATAGACTCACCCTCCCTGAGGTTCCACCCCAAGGACTCACCCTCCTTGAAGCTTCACCACATAGACTGAACCTCACTGAAGCTCCACCCATTAGACTCACTCTCCCTAAAGCTCCATCCCATAGACTCACCCTCACTGAAGCTTTAGCTCATAGACTTATTCACAGACATACGATCCTCTTAACCCCGAGATATGGCATAAAAGTCTGAAAAGTGTGGATCCACCTCTATGACCCACAACTATTTTGAGTTAGGGCCCTCTCTCCCAAACACCCTGAATACCAAGGATAGGGATGGTCAGGAAGATGGTAATAGTCTAGCACCATGCACTACACTGATTCCATAACTCATTTTGAGACTGTAATCTTGTGTTATAGTCACTACTGGAGGGTAGTGTGGTCAAGGAGTAGCTAGGGTCTGGTACACAAGATGGCAGTACAGCGGGTTCAGGCAGAAGAGTAGTCAAGAGGTAGCGGAGGTCTGGTAATACGGGGGAAATTATCAAATAGAGAGGCAGGTATGCATGGAGGTAGCTTGGTTAAAGGCAGAAGGCACAATAAACATGCAAGGAAGGAGGGAACAGTGCCAGGTTTATATAGGAGACTAATTGGGAAGGTAGAAGACACAGGGTGGACTAAACAGGGAAAATACAGAGTCAAGAACATGAAACAGGAGACATGGGACTAAGACTCAGGGTGCTATCTAGCAATCTGAAATAGCTCAATAGGTAGGGCTACTGCTCTGAGTGCAGGATGTTGTAGGTTCAAATCCTGCCTAATACAGTAATAATATCTGAACATAAAGTATGGAGACCTGGTTGGATGAAAGCTGGGCAATGAAGTGCAATGCAATACGTTTCAAAATCTAGGAGCCCTATGCCACCACATCTTTTTGTTTTGATAACAGTTGTGTGTTTTTAACTTTATTTTTTTTCTGCCAGATGAATTTTGTTACAATATTTTTCAGTTTGGCAAAGAAAATCTGCGGGACTATCAATTGGTAGAGTTTGAAATACACATAATATTTTTGGCAGGCAGACCATTTTAATCAGGTTTTTCCAGATGAACCATGAGATTAGCAAAGAGCTCCAGGAGATAAGATCTATTTCAATTTTTCCAAATAGAGGCACAAAATTTAGATCATAAAGATCCACAAGATTCTTAGATATTCTTGCTCCTAGGTATGTAATTTGTTTACTCATGTTTTTAAATGGTGAGATTTTTAAGGTTTTTGTCCATGCGTTGACTTTTATATTTATAGTTAATAATTCTGATTTTGAGATATATAGTTTAAAGTTAGATATCTGGCCAAATTTCTTAAACTATTGTAAAATATGAGGGATTGAGGTTTTGCTATCAGAAAAAGCAACATATTGTCTGCGTAATAAGCTGACTTGCATTCCCTGGGGCCACAACTCTATCCAAAACCTTTTTTGGAATCTGTGGTGAGGAGTGTAAGTGGAGATTTATTATGATGGTCTAGGGGTATCAGGTTAAGTAGTTTTGAAGTATTATCCTTTGCTTCTCTATTTTGTATAAAGCCCTCTTGTTCAGAGTTGATTAAGCAAGGATAAATTTTATTCTGTTGGCTAAGATCTTAGCGTATAATGTAACATAGTTATTAATTAAAGATATGGACCTATAACTACTGCATAAAATGGCATCTTTTCCCTCTTTGAAAATTAAGGTTATATGCGCTGACAATGCTTCTTTTAGGAAAGTATTTCCATCATTGATGGAGTTAAAATAATGAACAAGATATGGAGAAAAGGTTTCTTTGAAAGTTTTAAAATATAGGAACCCAAAGCCATAGGGACCTGGGCTTTTCCCATTCGGGGCTGACTGGATACTTTCCTCCACTTCCTGAAGGGAGATTGGTACAAGGAAAGATTGTAGTTGGCTTGTGGGTGTGCTAGGGAGGTTAACAGAGTGCAGAAAGTTGTGGATCCTCTGACGTTTAACTGTTAATGACTCTATTGGACTTTGGATATTTTGTAGATCAGTGTAAAATGCATGGAAAATATTGGAAATGTACACTACCGTTCAAAAGTTTGGGGTCACATTGAAATGTCCTTATTTTTGAAGGAAAAGCACTGTACTTTTCAATGAAGATAACTTTAAACTAGTCCTAACTTTAAACAAATGCACTCTATACATTGCTAATGTGGTAAATGACTATTCTAGCTGCAAATGCCTGTTTTTTTTGTGCAAAATCTACAAAGGTGAATAGAGGCCCATTTCCAGCAACTATCACTCCAGTGTTCTAATGGTACAATGTGTTTGCTCATTGGCTCAGAAGGCTAATTGATGATTAGAAAACCCTTGTGCAATCATGTTCACACATCTGAAAACAGTCTAGCTCGTTACAGAAGCTACAAAACTGACCTTCCTGTGAGCAGATTGAGTTTCTGGAGCATCACATTTGTGGGGTCAATTAAACGCTCAAAATGGCCAGAAAAAGAGAACTTTCATCTGAAACTCGACAGTCTATTCTTGTTCTTAGAAATGAAGGCTATTCCATGCGAGAAATTGCTAAGAAATTGAAGATTTCCTACAACGGTGTGTAATACTCCCTTCAGAGGACAGCACAAACAGGCTCTAACCAGAGTAGAAAAAGAAGTGGGAGGCCGCGTTGCACAACTAAGCAAGAAGATAAGCACATTAGAGTCTCTAGTTTGAGAAACAGACGCCTCACAGGTACCCAACTGGCATCTTCATTAAATAGTACCCGCAAAACACCAGTGTCAACATCTACAGTGAAGAGGCGGCTGCGGGATTTTGGGCTTCAGGGCAGAGTGGCAAAGAAAAAGCCATATCTGAGACTGGCCAATAAAAGAAAAAGATTAAGATGGGCAAAAGAACACAGACATTGGACAGAGGAAGACTGGAAAAAAGTGTTGTGGACGGATGAATCCAAGTTTGAGGTGTTTGGATCGCAAAGAAGAACGTTTGTGAGACGCAGAACAAATGAAAAGATGCTGGAAGAATGCCTGACGCCATCTGTTAAGCATGGTGGAGGTAATGTGATGGTCTGGGGTTGCTTTGGTGCTGGTAAGGTGGGAGATTTGTACAGGGTAAAAGGGATTCTGAATAAGGAAGGCTATCACTCCATTTTGCAACGCCATGCCATACCCAGTGGACAGCGCTTGATTGGAACCAATTTCATCCTACAACAGGACAATGACCCTAAACACACCTCCAAATTGTGCAAGAACTATTTACAGCAGAAGCAGGCAGCTGGTATTCTATCGGTAATGGAGTGGCCAGCGCAGTCACCAGATCTGAACCCCATTGAGCTGTTGTGGGAGCAGCTTGACCGTATGGTACACCAGAAGTGCCCATCCAACCAATCCAACTTGTGGGAGATGCTTCTAGAAGCGTGGGGTGCAATTTCACAAGCTTACCTCAACAAATTAACAGCTAGAATGTCAAAGGTGTGCAATGCTGTAATTGCTGCAAAAGGAGGATTCTTTGACGAAAGCAAAGTTTGATGTAAAAACAATGTTATTTCAAATACAAATCATTATTTCTAACCTTGTCAATGTCTTGACTCTATTTTCTATTCATTTCACAACGCATGGTGGTGAATAAGTGTGACTTTTCATGGAAAACACAAAATTGTTTGGGTGACCCCAAACTTTTGAACGGTAGTGTATGTGGTCTTGTGATTCTTTTTATCATTTATATCTTATTTTGGGTATGAATGCCTTAGCATTTGGAGTTTTAATTAGGGTTACAAGCTTTTTGTCGTATTTGTTGGAAAAAGTGTAGTGTTTGTATTTTGAGAAGAAGAGGTACTTTTCGGATTTTTGATTGAGAAGCTCTTTTAAATTGATACGCAAATTGAACAGGTGTTTTTCCAGTTGAAGTAAAAAGGTTTTCTTATCACAGGATTCTATATGTTTAATCTGCCCAACAAGAGAAGAAATTATCTCTCTTTCTTTTTCCTTCTTCTTTCTAGCGCCCAGTTCAATAAATAAGCCTCTTATTACGGCCTTATGGGCCTCCCATAGGATCGTAGGATTGTATGGCTCCAGAGCGTTCTCGTTGAAATAGTGCTGTAGACCTCTTTGTGTGTATTTAATACCCTCCTTATTTTTCAGCAGGTTGTCATTTAATAGCCAATTAGATGCGGATTTCCTCTAAGGGGAAATAGTCATCCTCATAAAAATAGGGGCATGATCTGATTAGAGCATTGGATCATAGAATGTTTTAGTTATTAAATCTAACAAAGACTGTGTAATATAAAGATAATCTATTCTCGAGTATTTTTTGTGAACTGGAGAGGAAAGAGAACGCTGAGGAGCCATTCTAGGTATCTAGGCTGGGGTTGAGCAGAACACAAAAGTCTCCACCCACGATGAGTTCACCCTCTGAGAATTCATGCAGTTGGTTAACGACTTTAGTGAAAAAAGCGTCTTGATAGCCAAGGCAAATATTCTGTCACCAATTGTGCCTATAACAAAGATAAACTTGCCCTCAGGATCAGCTAAGGTGTTTAACATTTAGAATGGAACCCTTTTATGTAAAACTATAGCTATACCTCTTTGCCTTTTCAATGGTGTAGAGGCATTGAACCATTTAGTGAATACTTTATTTTGGTACAGGATGTCCCATAAAAAATGAGCCCTCCAACAACTATGTTAATGAAAAAATCAAAAGGTATGGCTGTCAGAGGATGGCAGCAAAAAATAATTTTAAATTTTTTTCCAAAGATATTTTATTTTTTAAAAGTAGTACAACATAAAAACCTCCAAAAACATAAATTTGGTATCATACTGATCCAAAGAATAAAGTTATCATGTCTTTTTTGCCACAGTGTGCACACCATAAAAACAAGATCCCCTCGCTGAATTTAATTTTTTTCCATTTCCCTCCCCTTAGATATTTTTAAATGTTTTTCAGTATGTTAGAGTAATTGCTTAATTTAAGTGATACTCAAAGGGTACCATAAATTATTAGCTGGTATTCACAATTATGTTAAGATGCACCTGAGGGATATCACATGGACACAGAAGTCATGTTTCAGAAGCTTTTTCTGGTTATGTTTATTGTTCAGCAGTTTTTATATTATTTTGAGGACAAAAAATGCCATACAGTGGGCCAATGACAAGAAAAGCAAGCTCTGTGATAACATACAACCACTTTAATTTGTATTAATATCAATATTAGCATATAATAGTATATCATATTACTCTATTAGCATATAACCGATCATAGCTGATATTAACGTTAACTCATGCATATGCTGTTTGTCTGTTCTCAGCAAATATTTCCACCTCAAGGCTCCCGTGTGATATGGTAGTTGATTATGGTTAGACCCAGTAGGATGGCAAAATTGTTCTGGCTAACCTAAATGTCACTGCAAGAAGGAATGTTCACCCACATGTTTCTTTTCATGTACTGCAAAGGTCAGCATCTTGGCATGTTGCTCTGGGAATCATGTACTTGGTAAACAGTCTCAGCTGTCAAGTTGACTTGGCACACAAAATAGCCACTGTGCTTAGAAGAGGGCCTCTTTACCTAACATTTCCCCTTTTTGCTTGCAAACCACATGAGTCTGATGAGCTTTGTGATTTCACCTGAAGGAGGGCTGGCATCTTCCCCAGCTCTTCTAACTTCACCTCATCCCAAAACAGGTTCTCAGAGCCCGTATGTGTAGGTGGTACGGTGTCTATCAACATACCGTATATCTGTATAATTATTGCTTTAGCTGTAGTTCCTGTGTAGTTCCTGTGTTTTGTATGACTTCAGCATGAAGGGTACACAGGACAAGATATAATGTTAAGCAAATCAGCAGCACATGGAATAAGGCCTAGACTAAACCCATGATCCATCCTCAAATTGATTTGAACCAGTTTGAGAGGTTAAATACTGCCAAGTCACCCCACCAGGAATCTTGCTTCTCCAGGTAGGTATTCATTTAACAATTTATCTTTTATTTCGCCACTATCTATACTACACTAGCTCTAATGTGCTCCAGTCTCAAACTTAGTGAGTCTAAATAAACAAAGAAGATCCGCAGCAGACCAGAGGATGAAGTAAAACAAAGTTCTTTTATTCCAAATCCATAAACGGTACAGGCAGCGACGTTTCGACCGTCTCCGGTCTTTATCAAGCATTGCTCAAAACGTCGCTGCCTGTACCGTTTATGGATTTGGAATAAAAGAACTTTGCTTTACTTCATCCTCTGGTCTGCTGCGGATCTTCTTTGTTTATTTGGACTGCAATATATAAAGGTTGGTTCACCCTTATTGATCGGCTGTGCAGAAGTTCTTCCCCATGATTGGGTACTGAAAGTGGTGCTGCAGGACCTCTTCATCTATATTGAAACTTAGTGAGTCTGGCAGCTGAAGAAGATTTAATATGTGCTCTATGCAGTATTTCCATGACCATAAGAGAGGGACCATGACCATAAAGGGGCCTAAAACCCCTTTGGTACCTGTGCAAGACTTGTTACAAATAGGAGGCAGAATTGTCATTGCAATCTGCAACAGTAAGAACTGCTCAAATAGTTTGGGGTATATTTAATAGCTACTTGTATTGCTGTAAGCATGTCTGCTCCCAATGAGTTGACAGGGCAGGTCTCTGACATCAAAAATATACCTACATTTTTAATGTAATACGCTTTAAGTAAACCCTTGTTATTAACTTGATTCTGTTTGTAATGTACATATCATTCTTGCTAAGAATGGAATTGTCTCATTTCAGCATCATAGTTCAATAGTACTCAAATGAGTATGAATACACTATATACTTGTGTTGTGCACGCATCAAGAATATACATTTTATATATATATAATATATATATATACACACACACATTCTAATCAAATGGCGATACACTTCTCTGCTAGGCTGGTCTGTGTTAAGGAGGGGCAAAACAATTTAATACTCTTTCCCCTCCCCTTACATCACCTTGCTCCACTCCTTTTGGCCTGGCTAACTGTTTGAGCATGTTTTTCAATTCCATGTCCAACAGTTTAATGGTACACATCGCATATACGAATTCACAAATACTCCTTGTCTCAGACAACCTTACGTCACTGTATATAAAAGTTCTTTCAATTGAGCTTCCTTGTAACCTTCAGCATACTTGCTCTTTAATTCACTTATCCAATTTTTTTCTTCACGATCTGCTATCCAGCCTCTTCATTCACGTTTTCAGACTTGCTTCACTTTTTTTCAATCATAATTCAATGAATGGCTAAGCTCTGCCTGTGATTGGCTGAGCACTGTGACCAATCAGAAGCAGCGCTCAGCTGTCATTCAATGAATGTCTAATTGGCTGCCTGTGATTGACTGAATGCTCAGCCAATCAGACACAGCCCTTTCAGCAAGCGGGGATTAAAAAAAAAAAAAAAAAAAAGGAAAAAAACTGGCCCCGTCTGGCGGAGCCCGAAAGCCTTGTATTTCAATCAAGTGTATCATCCTCAAGAACATCGCAAGAATCCACTCTTTTCTCACTGTGGTCATGCTAAGAACAGCCACCGTTGCCGTCATCCACTATCAGCTTGATTATTACAACTCGCTGCTGATCAGCTTCCCCCGCGCCAGACTCTTCCCCCCTCCAATCCATCCTGAATGCGGCAGCCAGGCTCAACTTCCTGTCCAGCTGCTAATTGGAAGCCTGTGCCCTGTGCCAGTCATTGCACTGGCTGCCCATCAAATACAGAATTCAACTCAGTCTCACTGCACTTATCCACAAAGCTCTCTACAGCACTCCGCTGCCCTGTATTGCATCCCTCATCACAATCCACCACTCAGACTACGCACTACGCTAACGAAATCAGATGAAGCGCAACTTTAATTTAAACCTCTCATTCCCACCTCCAAGACTTCTCTAAAGCAGTACCAGTCCTCTGGAATCCACTACCCCAAACTATCCATACAATCCCTGACACGCATAATTTCAGGCATGCTCTAAAAACACACCTCTTCAGGGAGGCATACCATATCTTTTAAACCAAATTCCTCTGTAGTCACCCTTGATAACATGCTCCCTGTCCTACTGATTGCAATCCCTGCTAGCCATAATCAACTGCCCCTGCAGTCATACCGATTCGGCCACTATACAGCTCAATTTGACCATTGTTTATGTGTATAGCATCCAACACTCTCCACCTTGTCTTACCTTGCACAGCTCTAGCCCCTTTACCTTCTATATCACCCCATTATTTGTAGTATGTTAACTCATTTGAGCAGATCACTCACCCCTACTGTCTGTCAACTGACTACTAGATGTAACTGTGGTTTTATTAATGTTCCCCTGTTTTGTAAGTGCTACAAAATATGTTGGCGCTATTTAAAGAAAGATTATTATATTCCCACCGAGTTTCCATGATGCCTATGACATCAGATTTCTCTTCCTGTGTTAGGAGCTCCAGTTCTTCTCATTTTTTTCCCATGCTCTGTGCATTTGTGTAAAAGCATTTTAGTTTGTGATCAGTGTCTCTTGCTTCCTGAGCAGTATGGGTGCTGGCTGACTCCTGATCCTTCTGCTTCTTTGGGTCACACGCTTTCATTCCTCTGCTTCTGCAGGTACAATGAAAAATGATTTTCTTTCAATATTCTAGAGTAATTTCTTCTCTGTCAAGGAAATCCTCATCTTCATTAATGAGTTTCAATGTAGCTATTCTCTCTTGAAGACTATGCACCTTTTCTCCAATAGAGACACAAGTTAGCATTTTTGGCAGGTGAAGTTTGGCTTTTCCTCTGATAGGTCTGTAAACATATAGCGTACATTGCAGCTCGCCATGTGGCTACTCTTACCATTCATGTTGATGTCCACTTCCAAACTTCTAGAAGTCAAGAATTCTTGTGATGATATATAATCTAAGTCTATATCGTCTAGTGATGTCCTCCGTGCAGCAAGACCTGGCTAAACTCAGCAATCATCCACTCACAGTAGAGAAATCCTGATCTTAACACTGGCTCTCGTTATGTATCTTTCTATGCTCTCCCTAACACTTACCCCAACAGCCCTAAATTGTCCTTATGGATAACCCTGTCTATAAACACTCTCCCAGAAAACAGACAGGCACTTTGGACCAGTCAAGAGATTTAAGAAGCATATTCCGAAATGATCCAATGCAAACAGAAACAAGCATATGTCCTCTATATAATTATATATGCCAGGATCTGAGGGCAGAGGGTTGAGCCCTGATGCCAGGACCTGAAGGTGGAAGATGGTCTAATGATGGGGCTTGAGGATGAAGGGCTGTGGTTTACAAAGTTGGGGTTTAAAGGGCCGTGACCTGAAGCCTGGATCTGAGGGGCAAAATGCTGTAGTGCATAAAGTTGGAGCTAAAGAGTAAAGGGCCATAGCCCACGAAAGGGCTGAGGCCTGAAGCGCGTTCCTGAGTCCCGAGGGCTAAGGCCTTATGCTGGGGTCTGAGAGTGGAAACCTGACACCAGAGCCTAAGGGCAGTGACCTTAAGGGCAGAGCTGAGGCAGAGAGCAGTTGCCTGAGTCTGGGGCCTAGAGGCGGAGATAACCAGGTTACACCAGCATACTCCGTGTCACTACATACAAGGAGATATATAAGGAGAAATATAACTTATACCAGCTTTACACTTATAATTATATACAGGAGATTTCCAGGTTACACCAGCATGCTCCATATCGCTATATACAGGGAGATGTACCTCTTCATGTATATAGTGATGTGGAGCATTCTGGTATAACCTGGATATGTCCTCTATATGATTATATATGTCCAGCTGGTATAACTTATACCAGCTATGCATATTTGATTACATATAGCACATAGCTTGTTACACCTTATGGTCACCACTCCCCTCCTCCGCTATCAGCCACTGTCATTCGGCCAGCAGTGCATTGATATACTGTAGTTGGGACAAATCACAAGTGCAATTTCTCAATGGAAGGGAGGAAAGCGCTCTGAGGGAGTCTGCTGCCTAGAATTGGCTGCTGTTGCCCTACTGCAAGAGTGTTGAGTGCTGTATTGCTGATTGAATGGTTGCGATCACTAGCACACCATTTGGTCAGGTTTGGTATTGCAAGCAAAATTTCAAATTGATGGAACAACATTTTTGGCATGCAACCTGTAAATCAACTGACAAGAGCCTGACAATCAGCTCTGAGAGCTGAAGTGATGGCTCCTGCTACCCGACTGTTCTGATACATCCACTTGGCTAAGAAGCCTCAACTTTAAACTCTCCAGCTGCTGTTTGGTGAGTATTGAAGCACAAATGCAGCCATTACAGTTGTCCGGTTGCTGAACAACATCTTTTTGATAGGGCTGCCTATAAATAATAAACAAAATTGTACTTATTCCTTCACCGCTGCCAGGAAACAGCATGCCAGTCCCATTGTGGTTCTGGCATTTGTTGTGACAGGTGCCATTACCAGAAGTCAGGTGTGCACTGCAACCAATCAGAGGCTGCAGCATCACTGCTCATTCTCCTCGCATCAGTGCTCACATCCCAAGCTCCATGATGCCAGGACTTTGGTTACATGATGCTGTAACCTCTGAATGGCTGCAGTGGTCCCTTAACTTCCTGTGACGAAAATATAGAGAATAGTCAGAAGCATAAAAAATGGAAAAATCCATACCTCAGCAAACTGGTATAGATACCAAAAGCGCGCTATACCAAAGGGCTTTGACCACAGCCCACAAGTATTTCCAAAATAGCAGAAAGTATAGCAGCACTGGAAGATGCAAAAATAGTAAAGACGAAAAAACTGTATTCCTCCATAAAAATCACAAGGTGCAGCGATGTTTCAACCAGTAAAATAGGTCTTTTTTCAAGCTTCCTTGTGACACTGAGCATGCGCGCGCACACACACACACCCACACACACATATATGTACATATATATATATATATATATATATATATATATATATATATACACAGTGTGGAAAAAAGGTATTTAGTCAGATACCAATTGTACAAGTTCTTCCACTTAAAAAGATGAGAGAGGCCTGTAATTGACATCATAGGTAGAGCTCAACTATGAGAGGCAACATGAGAAAACACATCCAGAAAATCACATTGTCTGATTTTTAATGAATTTATTTGCAAATTATGGGAAAAATAAGTATTTGGTCAATAACAAAAGTTCATCTCAATACTTTGTTATATATCCTTTATTGGCAATGACAGAGGTCAAACGTTTTCTGTAAGTCCTCACAAGGTTGGCACACACTGTTGCTGGTATGTTGGCTCATTCCTCCATGCAGATCTCTTCAAGAGCAGTGATGTTTTGGGGCTGTCGCTGGGCAACAAAGACTTTCAACTCCCTCCAACGGTTTTCTATATGGTTGAGATCTGGAGACTGGCTAGGCCACTCCAGGACCTTGAAATGCTTCTTAAGAAGCCACTCCTTCGTTGCCCTGGCGGTGTGCTTGGGATCCTTGTCATGCTGAAAGACCCAGCAATGTTTCATCTGCAGTGCCCTTGCTGATGGAAGGAGGTTTGCACTCAAAATCTCACGATAGATGGCCCTATTCATTCTTTCATGTATACGGATCAGTCATCCTGGTCCCTTTGCATAGAAACAGCCCCAAAGCATGATGTTGCCACCCCCATGCTTCACAGTAGGTATGGTGTTCTTTGGGTGCAACTCAGCATTCTTTCTCCTCCAAACACGATTTGTGTTTCTGCCAAACAGTTCTACTTTGGTTTCATCTGACCATATGACATTCTCCCACTACTCTTCTGGATCATCCAAATGCTTTCTAGCAAACTTCAGTCGGCCCCGGACATGTACTGGCTTAAGCAGGGGCACACGTCTGGAACTGCAGGATCTGAGTCCATGGCGGCATAGTGTGTTACTGATGGTAGCCTTTGTTACGTTGGTCCCAGCTCTCTGCAGGTCATTCACTAGGTTCCTCCGTGTGGTTCTGGGATTTTTGCTCACCGCTCTTGTGATCATTTTGACGTCACGGGGTGAGCTCTTGAGTGGAGCCCCAGATCGAGGGAGATTATCAGTGGTCTTGTATCTCTTCCATTTTCTAATTATTGCTCCCAGAGTTGATTTCTTCACACCAAGCTGCTTGCCTATTGCAGATTCAATCTTTCCAGTCTGGGGCAGGGCTACAATTTTGTTTCTGGTGTGCTTCGACAGCTCTTTGGTCTTCACCATAGTGGAGTTTGGAGTGTGACTGCTTGAGGTTGTGGACAGGTGTCTTTTACACTGATAACAACTTCAAAAAGGTGCCATTACTACAGGTAATGAGTGGAGGACAGAGGAGCCTCTTAAAGAAGAAGTTACAGGTCTGTGAGACCCAGAAATCTTACTTGTTTGTAGGTGACCAAATACTTATTTTCCACCATAATTTGCAAATAAATTTGTTAAAAATCAGACAATGTGATTTCTGGATGTGTTTTCTCAGGTTGTCTCTTATAGTTGAGGTCTACCTATGATGTCAATTACAGGCCTCTCTCATCCTTTTAAGTGGGAGAACTTGTACAATTGGTATCTGACTAAATACTCCCCCCCCCACTGTATATATATATATATGTATATACATACACAAATTAAATTAAAAACAAATTACCAACACGTGTACACACAAAGACAATATTTACACACCTGTGCAATAAAGAATTAACATCATCAGTACCTTTATGTAGAAAAGTTTAGGGAAACCTCAAACATTGTACAACATCAGAACTATCAATTTCCTTATTAGGATGCCAAAATGCACAACAATAGTATAAAGAGAAACCTTTTATTCACACAAAATCAATGAAAGCAAATTTACAAAGGAAGGATAAACAAAGCGAACAGAGCCAACAGTGCTGGAGCCCAACCAGCAAATGAAGCCTAAACATTTTTTATGGAGGAATAAAGTTTTTTCTACTTCACTATTTTTGCATCTTCCAGTGCTGTTATACTTTCTGCTATTCTTAACTTCCTGTGACGGCAGCTGTCACAACTAAGACCATCGGAAGTCAGGTGTCCATTGAAGCCAATTATCGGTGCTCACATCTTGAGCACTGTGCTGCCAGGAGTTCGGGAACATGACGCTACAGCCTCTGATTGTCACAACTAATGGTGTCTATTATTCTAATAGGTCAGCCCTATTGAATGGATATCTTATAGATAGTGAACACTTCAAATAAGGGCACCCAACCGATATAAAGTGCATCAGACAAGGAGGTCAGGGATTAGCTGTCGTTGCAATAAGTCTGCAAAACAGGTATATCTTGCTTGTGTCAAATTTGTTATAAAAAGATAGTTGCTCTGGAAATTATAACACGTCACACTCAGTTTGGTGTAATCAGAATGCTTTCCTTTATTTCATCATACAGCAAAACTTTATAATTCTAAATCAATCTGTGTACCTATATGCCTAGCCAATAAAGTACAAACAAGCGTGCATTAGTTCTGCTTTGTCATCTTTTTTTGCTATTCGAGCGCATACTATGACGTCAATCATTTCCTATCAAGGGTGTATCTTTTGGTTGTGTCATCTAGATAGAAGTCCGAAGCAGTTATGCTAGACTGCACCCATATCTTGTTTTGTAGCAAACCATATAAAATATCTGTCTGTAGCTTTCTTAAAGTTACACATACAATTTTGATCTTATTAAGAAATCTAAAGATGTAGCTTTGCTACACAACCATATATTCTCTAACAGGGGTGCAGTAGTTGAAGTTGTCCCTGAGACCGGTAATATAAGTGATGTATAATAGTTGGGTGGTCATGTTGAAGATTTATGCAAATAAAGAAGACGGAACAGTAGCTCTGTGCAGTGTTCGAGCGGAGGGCTTACCGCTGCGGGGGAGACCACGGGGAAAACTACGATGTTTGTCGCAGGTGGCTCTATGATCTCTCCAAACAGTGGCGTCAACATGGCCTAGCTCAGTCGCACAAAGTGCAAACAAAACAGGCAAAAATGAATAACCTTGGTAATTGTCCTTAACGGTGTTGTCACGTGACACCAGTACCTCTTCATGAGTGATCGGTCACTCGGTGTAAAATAAGAGAGCCGCAGTCAAGAAAATAGTTTTCATAAACTGGAGGTACATGGTTTGTCTTTACTCATACTTGACAGATTTTGGGTTTTCCAAGGTTAACATACATTGACAATCTCAGGCATATCACTTTTCTTCACACGTGGTTGCACACACATGCTTACTAGGAGTCACTTTTCTTCCTGTTATTTAGATGTCCACAGTCTTCGTTATCTGATTAGATGATTCTTGACATGCTGAAACACTCACTCAGCTTTTTCTTCTATCTCTTTGCTAGTTATTCTCTCTCTGATCTTTAGTGACAGTAGAAAATAGTTTAGTTTTGAGCTTCGGTCCTGAGAGGGAATACATCTCATGACCAGTGAGATAAGCCCGTGGCTCTGCACAGGTGGAAGCAATAGTGATCTGCAGCTTCCCGCTGACACATCCTCCTCTCCAACTACATTCTCAAACTCTCCTACTCTCCCTCCTAAGCTTCTCCCCTAAGGTACTCTGCTCCTCCAACTACATCACTCACACAGTTAAAGGAACACAGACCCACACAACCACATACAAACATATAAAGGACTGTTTACATCAAACAGTCATAAACACATGCTAAAGACACCCCAACTCCGGGCCACTGCATCTGCAATGCCACCTATTGGATGGCAGCATTCCTTCAAATCAATGTTACTTTTTAACATATATTAACAAAAATCAACACCCCTCACCTTGTTAAACATTTGAAATAGGGACTGAAGAGCTTCAAGTTAGGGAGTAGAGATGAGCGATCATGCTCGTTTAGGACAATTACTCGATTGAGCATGGCTTTTTTCAAGTAACTGCCTACTTGGGCGAAAAGATTCGGGGGGCGTCGGGGTGGAGCGGGGGGTAGCAGTGGGGAATAGGGGGAAGCTCTCTCTCTCATTCCCCCCCCACTTCCACCTGCAACCCTCTGCTCACCCCCAGCGCCCCCCCGAATCTTTTCGCCCGATTAGGCAGTTACTTGGAAAAAGCGATGCTCGATCGAGTAATTGTCCTAAACGAGCACGTTCGCTCATCTCTATTAGGGAGGCAATATTACCTGTATGTACTGTATATTATGTACAGAGCACCACAGGAAACAGCAAGGGTTTATGGAATTCTATAGTTCATGCAATGTTCCCTAGGAAAAGCTATGCAAATGAGGGATGGAATAATCCTCCACACTGTCACCTATTGGAAGGTAGCTGCCCTATAGTCAATAGCTGAACTTTTAACAAGCCTTGCTAAATCAGTTGGGATGTAAAGCTAACTAGAATGCCTATGTACATGTAACAGCCACGGGTCTATTTCAGAGAGATCTGGCCACAGCCCAAATAAGATTTGTTGTGGCCCAACATGGAACACGAATGCTTTATGACCACATTATCCACTAAAGCTGATCAGAGTACCGTTGTTCCGCGTTCGTCCGAAACCGGTATCACTGTACTAGCTCAACCCTTTCTTGTGGCCCAGGGAAAACTCCAGCCTGATTCTTGGCACCATGTTAAACACATACATCTTTTTTCCCTCTGTCCCCTTATTACTGCACAGTAAGGTTCTGGCCGACTAGGTAAATGATCATTAATCTGTTTTTAGGAGCATTGCATGGCCTAAAAGACTTCCTAAACCCTGTGGTACTTTCTGTAAGGAGAAAACTTACCACCTCCCCAGGACAGTTAGATAAATCATCTACATATGGACAATTGTTTTGATTCTTCCTAGGTGTGGGTATTCTGTTACGATCATTCCAAGAGCACAACAGGCAATCCTGAAAGGTAAAAAAGAACTCAAGTGGAACAGCCAAAGACCTACAAAAGACTCAAGAAACTAGACATAAAAAAACTTGACATAAAATCTGATATAAAATGCTGTTCTTGAATGATCAATATAATCCTTACCCCTGTATCATAGAATTCTGCACTTTAGTATATAGGATTTTGTATTTATTTCAGGTCTGTAAAGAATTATGTAACATTTAGGGAAAAATATGCAGCCCAAAAGTCCAGCATTACAGGCCAGGATAGCAAATATCTCCATGGCCACCATGTATTTGCCTTTGGTGCTGAGATAAGCCGGGATCATGGCTATCCAGACGCTGCAGAACACCAGCATGCTGAAGGTAATGTACTTGGCCTCATTAAAACTGTCCGGTAATGTCCTGACTACGAAAGCTATAATAAAACTAACAGCGGCCAGAATCCCCATATAACCCAGGACAGAGTAGAAGCAAAGATCTGACCCTTCATTACACTGAACTACCATTTTGTCCTTATAAGAGTGCATGTCCAGCTCTTGGAATGGGGGAGAGAAGGTCATCCAACTCATACAGAGGACAACCTGGACAGAGGAGCAGATCAGGAGCACACAATTAGGTAGCTTTACTCCAGTCCATCTTCTCCACACACTTCCAGGCTTGGTGGCTTTGAACGCGATGCAAACCATTAGGGTCTTGGCCAACAATGAAGAGACAGATACTGAGAGTAATATTCCAGCAGAGATCTGACGTAACATGCAGGTTCCATCTACAGGACGACCGACGAACAAAAAGACACAGAGGAAGCTCAGCATGATGGAGACCAAGAGGACAAAGCTCAAGCTCTTGTTATTCGCTCTTATAATCGGGGTGTCCTGATATTTAATAAAAATCCTCAAAATTCCGGCAGTCAATGTAAGAAGTAACATGGATCCGGATAGAACAATCACTGATATCACATCATCAGAGTAAGAAAGAAATTCCACCAGTTTGGGGACACACTGAGTGTTGTTCTCATTTGGCCACTCATAGTCGGGACATCTCCTGCACTTTTCACTGTCTATAAGAAATAAAAGCTCATAACATCACATACTATTACAAAAACAAAATATGCAGGGCTTAATAAGCATCAGTACAATACTTGGCAACCCCATGGGCCTTTATTAAGTTCCTTGCCGCTTTTGCACCCTACCGGCACCT
Organism: Eleutherodactylus coqui; assembly: GCF_035609145.1. Classification (NCBI taxonomy): domain Eukaryota; kingdom Metazoa; phylum Chordata; class Amphibia; order Anura; family Eleutherodactylidae; genus Eleutherodactylus; species Eleutherodactylus coqui. The sequence continues at coordinate 130,271,115 of NC_089847.1, forward strand.
CACGATCAAGTCACGGAGAGATCGATAAGTTAACAAAGCTCCCAGCGAGCAGCTTAGATGCCACAATCAACACTGACCACAGCATCTAAATGGTTAAATGCTAGCAATCACCATTGTCGCTGATTGTGGCCATTGAGGGAGGGTGTCAAATATTTTAAACAGCCGGCAGCTGTCAAGTATGACTCCTGAGTCCATTCCATATTCTGCGATGACCTATAATATGATAGAGGCTTAACCCTTTCCAATCCAACCCGCACACTCCCCACTGTTATTTAAATTGGGTGGGGAAATGTGTTGTGGATTCCTTGCAATTATTTTATTACCAATTTTTTGTGCTGTATACTGTAGCATACATATGCAGAACAGCCTTCAACATTGGAGCACTGTCCTGTATGCTGTTAGAAACGTGTCTAACCTCGTTTGATATCGGAGCTATGCAGGGAAATCCTAATGTCAGATGATTGCTGACTAGAGATGAGCGAGCGTACTCGTTCGAGCTTGATGCTCGTTCGAGTATTAGGGTACTTGAGATGCTCGTTACTCGAGACGAACACCACGCGGTATTCAAGTTAATTCCATTTCCTTCCCTGAAAGTTTTGCACCATTTTCTGACCAATAGACATGCAGGGAAGGCATTACAACTTCCTCCTGTGACGTTCCAGTCTTATCCCACCCCCCTGCAGTGAGTGGCTGGCGAGATCAAGTGACCGCCGAGTATATAAAGCAGTCCCGCCCGCTGCTCACCTCAGACATGCGCTGGCAGAGATTAGGGAAGATGCTGTTGCTCATTCAGGCATAGTGTTTGCGTCTTCAAGAACCCCAACGGTCCTTCTTAGGGCCACATCTGACCGTGTGTATTACTGTTGTGGCAGCTGGGAGCAGTTTTGCACATTTTTTTTTATATCGAGCGTGCAGGCTATAGCGTTCTCAGGCTGTAGTCTGTACTACATAGTATAGGGAGAGTGCTGGTGAGGCAGGGACAGTGGTAGTGTAGAATCCTGTCTACAGGAACCCCAATGGTCCTTCTTAGGGACACATCTGACCGTGTGCATTACTGTTGTGGCTGCTGGTAGCAGTTTTGCACATTTTTTTTTTTATATCGAGCGTGCAGGCTATAGCGTTCTCAGGCTGTAGTCTGTACTACATAGTATAGGGAGAGTGCTGGTGAGGCAGGGACAGTGGTAGTGTGGAATCCTGTCTACAAGAACCCCAAAGGTCCTTCTTAGGGCTACCTGTGACTGTGTGCATTTAACTCCGTGGCTGCTGGGAGTTGTAGTACCTCACTATTGCACAGCTAGGCCTGCTTGCAGCCTTCCATATAATTTTCTGGCTGCAGTTTGCGTAACATAAGCGCTGTCTGCCTCCAACTGCATGCCAATAATTCAAAAATTTTTTACACCGCTCTGTGTGTGCTGTCAACTACACGCACAGCGTACGGCGACAGCCCCTGATAAAGGGAAAGTCAGATAATGCTATATAGCCTGCATTGCATTTCCCAAAAAAAAACAACAAAAAAAAAAACTCCTCCTTACGGCTACCTGTGACCGTGTGCATTTCACTGCATGGCTGCTGGGAGTTGAGGTGCATCACTATTGCATATTGCACAGCTAGGCCTGCTTGCAGCCTTCCATATAATTTATTTCTGGCTGCAGTTTGCGTAACATAAGCGCTGTCTGCCTCCAACTGCACGCCAATAAATCAAAAAATTTTTACACCGCTGTGTGTGCCGTCAACTGCATGCACAGTGTACGGCGACAGCCCCCGATAGAGGGAAAGTCAGATACACTCTATGTAGCCTGCATTGCATTTCAAAAAAATAAAAAAAAACAAAAACTCCTTCTTAGGGCTACCTTTGACGGTGTGCATTTAACTGCGTGGCTGCTGGGAGTTGAGGTACATCACTATTGCATATTGCACAGCTAGGCCTACTTGCAGCCTTCCGTTTAATTTATTTCTGGCTGCAGTTTGCGTAACATAAGCGCTGTCTGCCTCCAACTGCACGCCAATAAATCAAAAAATTTTTACACCGCTCTGTGTGTGCCATCAACTGCACGCACAGCGTATGGCAACAGCCCCGATAGAGGGAAAGTCAGATACACGCTATATAGCCTGCATTGCATTTCAAAAAAAAATTTTTTTTTAAATCCTTCTTAGGGCTACCTGTGACATGTGCATTTAACTGCGTGGCTGCTGGGAGTTTAGGTGCATCACTATTGCACAGCTAGGCCTGCTTGCAGCCTTACATATAATTTATTTCTGGCTGCAGTTTGCGTTACATAACCACTGTCAGCCACCAACTGAGCGCCAATAATTCACAAAATTTTTTACACCGCTAAGTGCTCTATTCGTAATCAACCACGCTGAGGAGTAGGGGTAGGGCTAGAGGATGTGGACGCGGGCAAGGACGCGGAGTTCCAATTGAGGGTGTGGTCATAGGCCCAGTTCCTGGTCCAGGTGAATCGCAGCCGGCTGCTGCGGGATTAGGAGAGAGGAAAGTTTCTGCGGTCCCCAGCTTCATATCACAATTTTTGGGTCCACGTGGTAGACCTTTATTACAAAATGAGCAGTGTGAGCAGGTCCTGTCGTGGATAGCAGAAAGTGCATCCAGCAATGTATCAACCACCCAGTCTTCTACGCCGTCCACTGCTGCAACTCTGAATCCTTTGCTGCTGCTCCTCCTTCCGACCAGCCTCCTCACTCTATGAAAATGACACATTCTGATGAGCAGACAGACTCCCAGGAACTGTTCTCGGGCCCCTGCCTTGATTGAGAAAAAAATGGTTCCTCTCCCACCTTGGGAGTTTGTCGTGACCGATGCCCAACCTTTGGAAAATTCCCGGGGTCCGGGTGATGATGCTGGGGACTTCCGGCAACTGTCTCAAGAGCTTTCAGTGGGTGAGGAGGACGATGATGATGAGACACAGTTGTCTATCTGTGACGCAGTAGTAAGGGCAGTAAGTCCGAGGGAGGAGCGCACAGAGGATTCGGAGGAAGAGCCACTGGACGATGAGGTGACTGACCCCACCTGGTTTGATAAGCCAACAGAGTACAGGTCTTCAGAGGAGGAGGCAAGTGCAGCAGCAGGACAGGTTGGAAGAGGTAGTGGGGTGGCCAGGGGTAGAGGCAGGGCCAGAGCAAATAATCCCCCAACTGTTTTCCAAAGCACCCCCTCGCACCAAGCCACCATGCAGAGGCCAAGGTGCTCAAAGGTCTGGCAGTTTTTCACTGAGAGCGCGGACGATCGCCAAACAGTGGTGTGCAACCTGTGTTGCGCCAAGATCAGCCGGGGAGCCACCACTACCAGCCTCACCACCACCAGCATGCGCAGGCATATGATGGCCAAGCACCCCACAAGGTGGGACGAAGGCTATTCACCGCCTCCGGGTTGCACCACTGCCTCTCCCCCTGTGCCCCAACCTGCCACTGAGATCCAACCCCCCTCTCAGGACACAGGCACGAGTGTCTACCGGCCTGCACCCACACCCTCACCTCCGCTATCCTCGGCCCCATCCAGCAATGTCTCTCAGCGCAGTGTCCAGCTGTCGCTAGCACAAGAGTTGGAGCAAAAGCGCAAATACGCCACCACACACCCGCTTGCTCAAGCTTTAAACGTGCACATTGCCAAATTGATCCGCCTGGAGATGCTGCCGCACAGGCTTGTGGAAACGGAGGCTTTCAAAAACATGATGGCTGCGGCAGCGGCCCCACGCTACTCTGTCCCAAGTTGCCACTATTTTTCACAGTGTGCCATCCCAGCCCTGCACGACCACGTCTCCCGCAACATTGTACGCGCCCTCACCAACGCGGTTACTGGGAAGGTCCACTTAACAACGGACACGTGGACAAGCACAGGTGGGCAGGGCCACTATATCTCCCTGACGGTACATTGGGTGAATTTAGTGGATACTGGGACTGAGTCAGAGCCTGGGACCGCTCACGTCCAACCTACCCCCAGAATAGCAGGCCCCAGCTCGGTGCAGGTATCTGTGGTGGTGTATGCCACCTCCACTAAACCTTCCCCCTCCTCCTCCTATGCAACTTCTACCCCGCAATTAGGATGTGTCAGCAGCATGTCGCCAGCAGTCGGTGTCACGCAGCAGCACAGTGGTGGGCAAGCTTCAGAAGGCCGTGCTGAAACTAATCAGCTTAGGAGAGAAGAGGCAAACGGCCCACGAACTGTTGTGTGGTCAGACAGAGCAGACCAACCACTGGCTTTCGCCGCTGAGCCTTCAACCGGGCATGGTCGTGTGTGACAACGGCCGTGACCTGGTGGCGGCTCTGCAGCTCGGCAGCCTCACGCACGTGCCATGCCTCGCCCACGTCTTTAATTTGGTGGTTCAGCGGTTTCTGAAAAACTACCGACACTTGTCAGACCTTGTCGTCAAGGCACCCGAGTCAGCGCACCTTTCCGCAAGTCCACCATGGACGCTGCCACCCTGTGGACCCTGCAACATTGGTTTAATCTGCCATTACACCGAATGCTGTGTGACATGCCCACACGGTGGACCTCTACGCTGCATATGTTGGCCAGGCTGTATGAGCAGCGTAGAGCTATAGTGGAATACCAACTCCAACATGGGCGGCGTAGTGGGAGTCAGCCTCCTCAATTCTTTACAGAGGAGTGGGCATGAATGGCAGATATCTACCAGGTCCTTGGAAACTTTGAGGAGTCTACCCAGATGGTAAGCAGCGATGCTGCAATCATTAGCGTCACCATTCATCTGCTATGCCTGTTGAGAAGTTCCCTGCAAAGCATAAAGGCTTATGCTTTGCGGTCGGAACATCAGACGGGGGAAGACAGTATGTCGCTTGATAGTCAGAGCACCGTCATATCTATATCTTAGCGTGTTTTGGAGGAGAAAGAGGAGGAGGGGGAGGAGCCTGAGGAGGAGGAGAGTGAAGAGACAGCTGGGCCCACTGCAGAGGGTACCCATGCTGCTTGCCTCTCATCTGTTCAGCATGTATGGCCTGTGGAGGAGGAGGAGGATCCTAAAAGTGATCTTCCTAGTGAGGACAGCGATGTGTTGCGTACAGGTACCCTGGCACACATGGCTGACTTCATGTTAGGATGCCTTTCTCGTAAGCCTCGCGTTAGACGCATTCTGGCCACTACGGATTACTGGGTGTACACACTGCTTGACCCACGGTATAAGGAAAACCTTTCGACTCTCATTCCCAAAGAGGAAAGGGGTTCGAGAGTGATGCAATACCACAGGGCCCTGGTGGACAAACTGATGGTAAACTTCCCATCTCACAGCACTAGTGGCAGAAGGCGCAATTCCGAGGGCCAAGTAGCAGGGGAGGAGCGGAGATCAGACAGCATGTTCAGCGCAGGCAGGGGAACACTCTCCATGGCCTTTGCCAACTTTATGGCTCCCCAGCAAGACTGTGTCACCACTCCCCAGTCAAGGCTGAGTCGGAGGGAGCACTGTAAAAAGATGGTGAGGGAGTACGTAGCCGATCGTACCACCATCCTCCGTGACGCCTCTGCTCCGTACAACTATTAGGTGTCAAAGCTGAACACGTGGCACAAACTCGCGCTGTATGCCCTGGAGGTGCCTGTTTGCCCTGCAGCTAGCGTCTTGTCAGCTGCCAGTGCCAACATGCTTACACTCATAAAGATGAACAAAGCCTGGATTTCCCCAGACTTCTCTTCTCCACCAGTGGAGAGCAGTGTTACCTAAAGATTTTTTTCACTGCAACCACGGATGCAAGCATTATTCTCTATCACCGGAAAAAAGGGACATTTACCTTTGTCAATCTGTGTATGATATTAGTCATCCTCCTCCTGCAACATCATGTAATCACGCTGAACTGCCAATTTTTCTGCGGCCCAAAAGGCTCATATAACTATTTTTAAACAATATTTCTACGTTTCTAACTAAAGCATTGAAACTTCAACATGAACCAGTTTTTTTAACAGGGCTGCCTCCAGGCTCTGTTACGAATTAAGCCACGGTGAACTAAAATATTAATAGTTTCACCTGCCCTCTCGGTTGAGTAATTTTTCTGGGGTACATTTGTACTGTTGGTACACTAATTTTTTGGTCCCTCGCCTACACTGTAATCCAAGTAATTTTTCTGGCCTTCGCCTACACTCATGGTACACCAATGTGTCAGGGGTTGGCCTACACTCTTGTTACAGAAATGTAACTCGGGTCTGCCTGCCTATACTTTTGCCACAGTAATGCTACAGGGGTCTGACTATACTTCTGCAACAGAAATGTTACTTCGGTCTGCCTATACTTCTGCTCCTGAAATGTTACTGGGGTTTGCCTATACTTCTACATAAATGGTAATGGGGTCTGCCTATACTGCACCTACAAAAATGGTACTGGGGTCAGTCTATACTTCTGCTACATAAATGTTACAGGGGTCTGCCTATGCTAATGCTACAGAAATGTTAGAGGGATCTGCATATAAACAATAAAAACATTGAGCAGTATTTAAAAACACAGTAACGGAAAAATATAGAAACAGTCTTCAAAAATGTACACATTGTTCTGCCATCAGGTTCCCCTCTCTTTGGACATCTTCTAATATAGATAAGAATCTCTCTTTGTATCTTGCGGACTTTTCTGGGACAAGAAGACCAACATGGGTGGTTTGGAAGAACTAGGACCAATAACATATTAGGATGATCAACATCAAGATCTGGCCCCCCTAAGGGTTGCAGTTTGGAAGGTAACGGTCAGCATGCTGCCAGTGGAATAATGAAGGCTTCCATCCTGTTGGTACTGATAATAATTACATATTTTAGTGTACAGCTGAGGTAGGAATAGAGCCGACTGTAGCACAAAAGCATCCCTGCAGGGCTGGGGACAGAGTAGCAGCAGGCACATATCCTTGGTGGAAGCAGGCCAGCTGAGATCCACATACTCCCCGACTGATTTTGGACTGATGAGGCCTTTACTTGTGATCATCTTTGGTAATTGCTGACAAAGATGAGTGGTATAGCCAGAAACTTGCATTGCTAACACTTTGAAATGGTCAACAGAAAACATATGAATGAAGCCTTTCCATATTTCTGATTGAGATGAGGAGGAGTTCAGACTTTTAGTACTGTGAGGAATTAGCGTTTAGGATCGGTAGCAACCTGGGCATAAGCAGTCAGAGACAGTGACACTTGCGATAAAGTCTTTAGTCCAGGCTTTGCCTGGGTTTATTTCCAAGCAAACAAAGCAAAATACAGGCCTTAACATCAGGCAAACATAAAGTAAATCCTGCTAGTCCGAGCACTTACTAAACATGGATCGTCCCTGTCTACGTACTGGTAAACAAATGGCTCCTGCACACAGCCAGCCAGGACTCTCAGACCTGCAAAGGTCTCAGCTCTCTCTCTAGGCCCTGTAGGCCCAGGCTTTATAAGGCCTGGTACGAGCCTCACCTGGTACGTGGGAGTGACCATCCCACCCTTCGCTTTGGTCACTCCAGGAAAAGCCGGCCCGGATTATGTGGCTTGGAGCCACCTACTCACTACAACGTGTCAGTAACTTAATGTTACTGACACCATACTGCCGACTTCCTCCACTGAGCCCAGGCTGCTCGGTGGCACGTATCTGGCCAAGTGCTCCCCAAAGCCGCATGGGAGAGCATCCTAGGCGAAATACATGTATATCTGCCCTCCAGCACTTTGCCGGTCACCTCACAGTACCTAGAATATCCTTTTCATTGCTATCAAATGCCCCTCTTGTCTCAGAAAACACTAGCTTTTCCACATAGCTGTTGTCGCTTCCACTTTTGTTCTGTGGCTTTACCTTTGTCCATTGGCTCTTATTCGTATTTCAAGGTTTGATTTTGCCAATGAAGGCAAAATTCAAGGTGGAGGCGCGGAACCGAGCGTGACCCTGGGCCTGCTAACGTGCTTCCCACACAGACTATAGCGGGTCCTGGTCATGGTGTCTTGGTCTTGTAATGCCACCTCCTCCTCCCACTTGGGGTCAGGGGATCAGCAATGCGCATCATGTATTTTCTCTTGTGGTACCACAGTTATCGGAGACACTTGTTTAGGCCAAAGGAGAGGAGCGTAATTGGATTAACGTTACAGGGGTCTGCCTATACTTCAGCTGCAGAAATGTTACAGGGGTCTGTCTATACTGTTACTACTGAAATGTTACTAATACTGGGCTATGCCTGTACTGCTGCTACAGAAATGTTACTGGGCTCTGCCTATACTGCTGCTACAGAAATGTTACTGGGCTCTGCCTATACTGCTGCTACTGAAATGTTACTGGGCTCTGCCTATACTGCTGCAACTGAAATGTTACTGGGGTATTTCTATACTGTTACTACTGAAATGTTACTAATACTGGGCTATGCCTATACTGCTGCTACGGAAATGCTACTGGGGTCTGTCTATACTGTTACTACTGAAATGTTACTGGGCTCTGCCTATACTGCTGCAACTGAAATGTTACTGCAGTCTGTCTATACTGTTACTACTGAAATGTTACTAATACTGGGCTATGCCTATACTGCTGCTACTGAAATGTTAATGGGGTCTGTGTATACTATTACTACTGAAATGTTACTAATACTGGGCTATGCCTATACTGCTGCTACTGAAATGTTACTGGGCTCTGCCTCTACTGCTGCTACTGAAATGTTACTGGGCTCTGCCTATACTGCTGTTACTGAAATGTTACTGGGGTCTGTCTATACTGTTACAACTGAAATGTTACTAATACTGGGCTCTGCCTATACTGCTGCTACGGAAATGTTACTGGGGTCTGTCTATACTGTTACTACTGAAATGTTACTGGCCTCTGCCTATACTGCTGCAACTGAAATGTTACTGGGGTCTGTCTATACTGTTACTACTGAAATGTTACTAATACTGGGCTATGCCTATACTACTGCAACTGAAATGCTACTGGGGTCTGTCTATACTGTTACTACCGAAATGTTACTAATACTGGGCTCTGCCTATACTGCTGCTACTGAAATTTTACTGGGGTCTGTCTATACTGCTGCTGTGGAAATGTTACTGGGGTCTGTCTATACTGTTACTACTGAAATGTTACTAATACTGGGCTATGCCTATACTGCTGCTACTGAAATGTTACTAGCGCCTGTCTATACTGTTACTACTGAAATGTTACTAAAACTGGGCTCTGCCTATACTGCTGCAACGGAAATGTTACTGGGGTCTGTCTATACTGTTAGAACTGAAATGTTACTGGGCTCTGCCTTTACTGCTGAAACTGAAATGTTACTGGGGTCTGTCTATTCTGTTACTACTTAAATGTTACTAATACTGGGGTATGCCTATACTACTGTTACGGAAATGTTACTGGGCTCTGCCTATACTGCTGCAACAGAAATGTTACTGGGCTCTGCGTATATTGCTGCAACTGAAATGTTACTGGGGTCTGTCCATACTGTTACTACTGAAATGTTACTAATACTGGGCTCTACCTATACTACTGCAACTGAAAGGTTACTGGGGTCTGTCTATACTGTTACTACCGAAATGTTACTAATACTGGGCTATGCCTATACTGCTGCTACTGAAATGTTACTAGGGCCTGTCTATACTGTTACTACTGAAATGTTACTAAAACTGGGCTCTGCCTATACTGCTGCAACGGAAATGTTACTGGGGTCTATCTCTACTGTTAGAACTGAAATGTTACTGGGCTCTGCCTTTACTGCTGAAACTGAAATGTTACTGGGGTCTGTCTCTTCTGTTACTACTTAAATGTTACTAATACTGGGGTATGCCTATACTACTGTTACGGAAATGTTACTGTGCTCTGCCTATACTGCTGCAACAGAAATATTACTGGGCTCTGCGTATATTGCTGCAGCTGAAATGTTACTGGGGTCTGTCCATACTGTTACTACTGAAATGTTACTAATACTGGGCTCTACCTATACTACTGCAACTGAAAGGTTACTGGGGTCTGTCTATACTGTTACTACCGAAATGTTACTAATACTGGGCTATGTCTATACTGCTGCTACTGAAATGTTACTAGGGCCTGTCTATACTGTTACTACTGAAATGTTACTAAAACTGGGCTCTGCCTATACTGCTGCAATGGAAATGTTACTGGGGTCTGTCTATACTGTTAGAACTGAAATGTTACTGGGCTCTGCCTTTACTGCTGAAACTGAAATGTTACTGGGGTCTGTCTATTCTGTTACTACTTAAATGTTACTAATACTGGGGTATGCCTATACTACTGTTACGGAAATATTACTGGGGTCTGTCTATACTGTTACTACTGAAATGTTACTGCGCTCTGCCTATACTGCTGCAACTGAAATGTTACTGGGGTCTGTCTATACTTTTACTACTGAAATGTTACTAATACTGGGCTCTGCCTATACTGCTGCTACTGAAATGTTACTGGGGTCTGTCTACACTGTAACTACAGAAATGTTACTGGGGTCTACCTAGACCTCTGCAACATAACTGTTAGTGAGGTCAGCTTATACCTTTGCTACAGGAATATTACAGGGGTCTGGGCATAGTATGGGTGCACTAAGTTTTCCCATCGCGGTGTTCTACATATCTGGCCCCCCAAAAAACCCAGACTGACTAGGGCATGGAATGTGGGCCGAAGCCAACCTGTACTTTATCTCACGTTACCTCAGCTATTCGGGGCACTGCAATGGGATTAATTTATGTACCGTCAGTGGCTTCCTGGAACCCACCCATGCTGTGGGTCGACACAGACTTGCCATAGCGGAGTTGTACCTGCCTGGCACTATGAAAAAAAACACAGACTGACTAGGGCATGGAGTGTGGGCCGAAGCCAACCTGTATTTTATCTGACGTTACTGCAGCTATCCGGGGCACTGCATTTGGACACACAAGAGGAGCGATACAGCACTAATGAGACGTTCACAGCTACGCTAGCATTGGAGTCCGCTCTAGGCCCGCGATTGCTGAGGGTTTGTGCAGAGGCCTATGTCCTGGGTGCAGTGAAAGTCCGCTTCCTGCCTACGATTGCTGACACTGTTGGCCGAGGCCTATGTCCCAGGGGAACTGTAACTGCACCAGGTTGGGGCTGTGCAACTTTTTCCTGGCTAATCCAGTCATTGGAGCGCGGAAAGAAAACGTGACTGATTTACCGAGCCTGTCGCAGATGAACTAGCATCGAAGTCCACTTCATGCCCGCGTTTGCTGAGGGTGTGGGCTGAGGCCTATGTCCCGGGGAAAGTGCAACTACACCAGGTAGGGGCTGTGGAGCTTTTTCCTGCTAATCCAGTCATTGTAGCGGTGAAAGGAAAGGTAACTGATTTAATGAGCCCATCACAGATGAACTAGCATCGAAGTCCGCTTCATGCCCACGATTGCTGAAGCTGTGGCCCGAGGCCTATGTTATCGGCGCGGTGCAAGTCTGCCATCTTTGGCCGCTCTGATTTATTTATTGTTCATGTCTAGGACCCACCTATGGTGTTGGTGCACACTTAGATCCCATCGCGGTGTTTGACCTGTCTGGCACAAAGACACTGACTGACTTGGGTAAGGGGCAGATGGCTTTCCCCTTGCGGTGTCGATTGATGTATGCAACACCTAGACAAAATGAATACTGTGTGGGCATATGGATTCCCCATAGCTATGTAACTCATGCCCACGTTTGCAGCTCCTGACGAAGGTGGCACAGTATTGGAATGAAGATCGAACGTCAATTTCTCATTGATTCTCTACAGCATCACCCCACCCCTTTTAAAGAGGGTCACTACCTGGCCCTGCCAACCCTCTGCAGTGTGTGCTTCCGGTTCCTCCTCATGACAGACGCACTTATAAATAGACATGAGGGTGGTGTGGCTATGCAGCCAGCGTGTGGCATGAGGGCAGCTGAAGGCTGCGCAGGGACACTTTTGTGTGTGCTGCGGAGGCAGAGTTGTGCGGGGGGGTTGGACAGCATGTAACCCAGGAGAAGAGGCAGGGTTGTGTCCCGCAGGCAGTGCTTGTGCTTGGTTGGAGGTAGTGTGGTGTTTAGCTAATGTGTGCCTTGCTAATGAGGGTTTGTACGAAGTAAAAATTGTTAGGGGGGGCTCACTCTTGCCGCTATTGTGGCCTAATAGTGGGACCTGAGAGCCTGAGATGCAGCCCAGCATGTTGCCCCTTGCCTGCCCTATCCGTTTCTGTGTCGTTTCCATCACTTTCTTGGGTTTTCCAGATTTTCACAAATGAAAACCTTAGCAGAGCACTGGTCATATACAAAAATGCTCGAGTTGCCCATTGACTTCAATGGGGTTCGTTACTCGAAACGAACTCTCGAGCGTCGCGGAAAGTTCGACTCGAGCAACGAGCACCCGAGCATTTTGGTGCTCGCTCATCTCTAGTGCTGACACTAGATTGGAAGCATTTAATATGTTAAGAATAGCTGACCAGCTACAATATAAATGCTATATTTGTAAAGCATTTAGATAGGAAGCAGAAGAAAAAGAAGAAGAAATGCTTACCAGATGTATTTGATATTTCTCCTTCAAAACATGTTGTACACCCATAACAACAAGAACTTCTTTTCACGAGTGTGAGTTTTCTACTTCCTGGTGGACAACTTTCTGTGCATTGGGCCTTTGGTATCTGAATGAAAGAGAGACCATAGTCTCTTAATTATTTTTAATTAAGATTACTTCCCTACCTGAAACCCCATGGCCTTCCTTAGATGTAGAATGCAGGCTGTTCTCAATAATCAGGGAAAGCTTTGTCTGATGCCCTCCTTCACAGCAAAATCTTTAATTTTTCTATCCAAGAACCAATTGCATCAAAATGTCAATCACATATTCCACAGAACTTTTAGCTTGGGAGAATGGTCACACACCATGGATAGTAATGAGTGAATATTTGTAAGTTTTAGTTCAACCAGATTGCAAAGTCTTATTTGGTCCAAATTAGTTTGAACCAAACCTGACCTTCACCAATACCCCTAACTGAGTGAACAGTGAGCGAAAATCCTGAATGATGATCTTTCAGTGTAAATAGCAGCCATTCAGTACTGAACGGCCCCTGTGTTAAGTGAATGGAGAGGAGTAGTGGAGAGAAAAGAAAGAAATCTCCTCCATCCGCCTTGCCCCGTACTGGCCGCTCTGTCAGAGAACCAATGATACTCGCTCTTGTATGATAGCACAGGAGCGAGTATGTGCGTGGACAAGTGTCAGGCATCGTTTGCCTGACATTCATCCCGTGTAAATGGGGCTTAAGATTAGATGACCCCATTAAGGAATACTTTGAGTTAAAGCATTAGGCTGCATTCAGACGAACGTATATCGGCTTCGGTTTTTATGCCGAGCCGATATACGTTGTCCTCGTGTGCAGAGGGGGGAGGATGAAAGAGCCAGGGCCAGGAACTGTGCTTCCGCCCCCTCTCTGCCTCCTCTCTGCCCCTCTGCACTATTTGCAATGGGGAGAGGCGGGATGGGGGTGGGGTTAATTCCCGGACCTTAGCCCCGCCCCTGTTCCGCCTCCTCTCATTGCAAATAGTGCAGAAGGGCAGAGAGGGGGCGGGAGCCTCAGTTCCTGCTTCTAGCTCTTCCATCCTCCCCCCCCTGCACACGAGGACAACGTATATCGGCTCGGCGTGAAAACCGAGCCGATATACGTTCGTGTGAATGCACCCTTAGAGTTAGTTCTTGTAGATGCCATTTATTTGATCAGATTCAATAAAGAAATGTCAAAACCTAACTTACAAAGTTTCATGATGACACATTACCTCATTGTTGATAGTTTTCCAATGAATTAAACTTTTATTGATTTTAATGGCACTTAGGCTGGGCATTTGAAAACCCATATGCGAAAACTCAGGGTCAATGTAGCCAACAATATTTGAGAACAATGTTTGATTGACTATAATGTGGTTATGAATTTCGTAAGCTTCTGAGATTTCTCCATTTCTTGGGAAAACCATTTTACTAGAAAGTTCTAGATACATCAAAGTATGATATACCTTTGGAATAAAAGAGAAAAAAAAGCTATAACCACGCAATGAAACATATAAAAACAGCAAAATTGAAAAGCCTCAAGCAGTATATGGTACTCTTTTACACGTTGTACTATTTTGCTTGTTTGACATATATGGTTTGCTGCAACAATGGCAACCACTACCCATAGCAGCTGCTAGGGACGAATTATAGGTAAGGCACATTGGTGCCTGCCCAAAGGCCTGCACCACCCAACCTTCCTGATGGCAATATGGTGATCGTCTCTAGGTGAAAAGAGGTAGAGTTCTACCCTGGCTTCATAGCACTTACAAACTATAGCTGAAATGGCCATTGTATGTCTTTCTTTCTTTCTTTCTTTCTTATATGTTGATTTTGTAGAATGTCAAGTGGGATCCATATCCCCACAGTGTTCCAAGAGGCTCCTGCCACCCTAATTAATCCATAGCAACAGCTATAAGAACTACCCTTTTCCAGAATTTTTCAGGATGCAAAATTATTTTTCAGACTTTTTGAGGATGCTTGAAATATAAGCCCTACTCTAAAATTAAGCCCTTAACAAAAATTAATATAAGACACTGTCTTATTTTCAAGGAAACGGGGTACTACAGGAGGGAAGCTGATGGCTGAAATAATACTAGACTTTCATTCACCCAGGAAAAAGAATCTAAATAACAATAATCTTAATAATAATAATCTTTATTTATATAGCGCCAACATATTCCGCAGCGCTTGGAATCAGGGGAAATAGAAACAAGACCACAGTTACATGAATTAATCAATTGATGGAAACAGTAGGGGTGAGGGTCCTGGTCCAGCAAGCTTACATACTACAAATAATGGGGTTATATAGAAGGTAAAGGGGCTAGAGATGGGCACGATATGGTGAGATAAAGAGTGAGGGGGGCTAAACACATAGACAATAGTCAAATTGGTCCATATAGTGGCTTAATCAGTATGACTGCAGGTGCCGGTTGGTTATGGCTAGCTGGAATTGCAATCGGTAGGACAGGGAGCATGTTATCAGTGGGGTACAGAGGGGTTTTATTTAGGGGATATGGTATGCCTCTCTGAAGAGGTGCGTTTTTAGAGAACGCCTGAAGTTTAGTGTGTCAGTGATTGCCCTAATAGCTTTTGGCAGCGTGTTCCAGAGGACTGGTGCTGCTCTGGATAAGTCTTGGAGGTGGGAATGAGAGGTTCGAATTAAAGGGGTACTTGGTCTGATTTCGTTAGCAGAGCGGTGGGCGTGCGCTGGGTGGTGAATTAAGATGAGGGAAGCAATGTAGGGCGGGGCGGTGCTGTGGAGGGCCTTGTGGATGAGGGTGGTGAGTTTAAATTGTATTCTGTATTTGACAGGCAGCCAGTGCAGTGACTGGCACAGGGCAGAGGCATCCGAGTGGCAGCTGAAAAGGAAGATGAGCCTTGCTGCCACATTCAGGGTGGATTGGAGGGGGAGAGCCTGGTCCAGGGAAGGCCGATCAGCAGTGAGTTGCAGTAATCGAGCCGAGAGTGGATGAGGGCAACAGTGAGTGTTTTTGCGCGTCCACGGTGAGAAAAGGGTGGATTCTTGGGATGTTCTTGAGGTGCTGTTGACATGTTCGGGTGAGAGATTGGATATAGGGGCTAAAGGAGAGATTGGACTCGAGTGTACCCCAAGATAGCGGGATTGTTGTCTGGGAGTAATGGTGGTGCCACAGACTGAGATGGAGATGTCAGAATGAGGTCAATTAGTAGGGGGTGGAAAAAGAAGGTCAGTTTTTGAGAGGTCTGTTTTTAGGTAGAGAGAGGACATAGTGTTAGAGACAGTGGTCAGACAGTCAGTGGCGTTCTGGAGGAATGTTGCTGTGATGTAATGGGAAGAGGTATATAACTGGGTGTCATCAGCATAGAGATCATATTGAAAACCAAATCTCCTTATGGTTTGTCCTATAGAGGCTGTGTAGATGGAGAAGAGGAGATGGCCGAGAAATGAGCCCTGGGGACCACAATAGCAAGAGGAAGAGGAGGGAAGGTAGAGCCAGCAAAGCAGATACTGAAGAAGTGGTCAGATATGTAGGAGGAGAACCAGGAGAGAGCAGTGTCCTTTAGTCCAATAGAGTGAAGCATACTGAGGAGGAGTTTGGGGTCAACAGTGTCAAATGCTGCAGAGAAATTGAGGAGGATCAGTTGAAGGAAAGGTTGGAGATGGGTTGGTAGTTGGCAGCATCGGTCGAGTCAAGAGTCGGTTTCTTTAGCTGTGCGAATATGATAGAGTGTTTGAATGAGGAGGGGAAGATGCCAGAGGTCAGAGAAAGATTGAATATGATGGTGAGGTGGGAGATGACCAGCAGGGAGAGGGACCGGAGGAGGTGTGAGGGAAGAGGGTCGCTAGCGCAGGTGATGGGACGAACATAGGAAAGAAATCTGGAGACTGCTTCCTCTGTCGTTGGTCTGAGGACAGATAGTGAGTAGAGATGAGTGAGCACACTTGTTCGAGCTTGATGCTCGTTCGAGCATTAGGGTGTTCGAGATGCTCATTACTCGAGACGAGCACCACATGGTACTCGAGTCAATTCCATTTCCTTCCCTGCATGTTTAGCGCCATTTTTTAGCCAATAGACATGCAGGAAAGGCATTACCACTTCCTCCTGTGACGTGCCAGCCCTATCCCACCCCCCTGCAGTGAGTGCCTGGCGAGATCAAGTGACCGCCTAGTATTTAAAGCGGTCCTGCCTGCGGCTCGCCTCAGACACACGCTGGCAGAGATCAGGGAAGAGCATAGGGAAAGTGCTGCTGCTTATTCAGGGATAGTGTTAGTGTAGGATCCTGTCCTCATGAACCCCAATGGTCCTTCCTAGGGCCACACTTAACGCACAGTGTATGGCCAAAGCAACTGATACAGGGAAAGTCATATACACACTATATAGCCTGTATTCTTGTTCAAAAAGAAAAAAAAAATCCATTGTTGCGCTACCTCTGACCGTCTGAAATTTACAGGGTGTCTGGTGGGAGTTGTAGTGCATCACTATTGGACAGCTAGGCCTGTTTGCATCCTTTCGTATAATTTTTTTCTGGCTGCAGTTTGCGTTACAATACCGCCATCAGCCTGAAACTGTATGCTAATAATTCCATAATTTTTTTATACCGGTCTGTGTCTGCAGTGAACTTAACTTAACACACAGCGTACGGCCACAGCCACTGATAGAGGGAAAGTCATATGCACACTATATAGCCTGTATTTTTGTTCAAAAAGAAAAGAAAAATCCATCGTTGCACTACCTCTGACCGTCTGAAATTTACAGGGTGTCTGGTGGGAGTTGTAGTGCATCACTATTGCACGGCTAGGCCTGTTTGCAGCCTTCCGTATAATTTTTTTCTGGCTGCAGTTTGCGTTACAATACCGCTCTCAGCCTCAAACTGTATGCCAATAATTCCTTAATTTTTAACACCGGTCTGTGTCAGCAGTGAACTTAATGCACAGCGTACGGCCACAGCCACTGATAGAGGGAAAGTCATATACACACTATATACCTCTGACCATCTGAAATTTACAGGGAGTCTGGTAGGAGTTGTAGTGCATCACTATTGCACAGCTAGGCCTGTTTGCAGCCTTCCGTATTCTTTGCTTCTGCCTGGAGTTAGCGTTACAATACCGCTGTCAGCGTGAAAGTGTACGCAAATAATTCCATAATTATTTACACCGCTCTGTGTCTGCTTGATTCGTAATCCACCATGCTAAGGGGTAGGGCTGACGGACGAGGACGTGGACGCGGGTGAGGACGCGGAGGTCCAAGTGAGGGTGTGGGCACAGGCCGAGTTCCTGGTCCAGGTGAATCACAGCCGGCTGCTGCAGGATTAGGAGAGAGGCAAGTTTCTGGGGTACCCAGCTTCATATCACAATATATGGATCCACGTGGTAGACCTTTATTACAAACAGAGCAGTGTGAGCAGGTCCTGTCGTGGATGGCAGAAAATGCATCCAGCAATGTATCGACCACCCAGTCTTCTACGCAGTCCACTGCTGCAACTCTGAATCCTCTGGCTGCTGCTCCTCCTTCCTCCTAACTCCATGAAAATGACACATTCTGATGAGCAGGCAGACTCCCAGGAACTGTTCTCAGGTCCCTGCCTTGATTGGGAAAAAATGGTTCCTCTCTCACCTGAGGAGTTTGTCGTGACCGATGCCCAACCTTTGGAAAGTTCCCGGAGTCCGGGGGATGAGGCTGGGGACTTCCGGCAACTGTCTCAAGAGCTTTTAGTGGGTGAGGAGGACGATGATGATGAGACACAGTTGTCTATCAGTGAGGTAGTAGTAAGGGCAGTAAGTCCAAGGAAGGAGCGCACAGAGGATTCTGAGGAAGAGCAGCTGGACGATGAGGTGACTGACCCCACCTGGTTTGCTAAGCCAACTGAGGACAGGTCTTCAGAAGGGGAGGCAAGTGCAGCAGCAGGACAGGTTGGAAGAAGCAGTGGGGTGGCCAGGGGTAGAGGCAGGGCCAGAGCGAAGAATCCCCCAATTGTTTGCCAAAGCACCCCCGCGTGCCAAGCCACCGTGCAGAGGGGTAGGTGTTCAAAGGTGTGGATGTTTTTTAGTGAGAGCGCGGACGACCGACGAACAGTGGTGTGCAACCTGTGTCGCGCCAAGATCAGCCGGGGAACCACCACTACCAGCCTCACCACCACCAGCATGCGCAGGAATATGATGGCCAAGCACCACACAAGGTGGGACGAAGGCCGTTCACCCCCTCCGGGTTGCACCACTAACCCTTCCCCTGGGCCCCAACCTGCCACTGAGATCCACCCCCCCTCTCAGGACACAGGCACGAGCGCCTCCCGGCCTGCACCAACACCCTCACCTCCGCTGTCCTCGAACCCATTCAGCAATGTCTCTTAGTGCAGCGTCCCGCTGTCACTAGCGCAAGCTTTGGACCGAAAGCGCAAATACGCCGCCACCCACCCGCACGCACAAGCTTTAAACGTGCACATTGACAAATTAATCAGCCTTGAGATTCTGCCGTACAGGCTTGTGGAAACAGAGGCTTTCAAAAACATGATGGCGGCGGCGGTCCCATGCTACTCGGTCCCCAGTCGTCACTATTTTTCTCGGTGTGCTGTCCCAGCCCTACACCAGCATGTCTCCCGCAACATCAATCGTGCCCTCACCAACTGGGAAGGTCCACTTAACCATGAACACATGGACAAGTACTGGCGGGCAGGACCACTATATCGCCCTGACGGCACATTGGGTGAATTTGGTGGAGGTTGGGACTGAGTCAGAGCCTGGGACCACACACGTCCTACCTACACCCAGAATAGCGGGTCCTTCCTCGGTTCTGGTATCTGCGGCGGTCTATGCCACCTCCTCTAAACCCTCCCCCTCCTCCTCCTCCTACGCAACCTCTACCTCTCAATTAAGGAATGTGAGCAGCACATCGCCAGCAGTCGGTGTGGCACGGCAGCACAGCGGTGGGCAACCGTCAGAAGGCCGTGCTGAAACTACTCAGCCTAGGTGACAACAGGCACACGACCCCCGAACTGTTGCAGGGTCTGAAAGAGCAGACCGACCTCTGGTTTTCGCCGCTGAGCCTCCAACCGGGCATGGTCGGGTGTGACAACGGCTGTAACCTGGTGGCAGCTCTGCAGCTCGGCAGCCTCACACACATGCCATGCCTGGCCCACGTCTTCAATCTGGTGGTTCAGCGGTTTCTGATAAACTACACGCACTTATCTGACCTGCTTGGCAAGGTGCGCTGCGCCTGCGCACATTTTCGCAAGTCCACCATGGACGCTGCCATCCTGCGGACCCTGCAACATTGGTTTAATCTACCAGAGCACCAACTGCTGTGCGACGTGCCCACACAGTGGAATTCTACGCTGCACATGTTGGCCAGGCTCTATGAGCAGCGTAGAGCAATAGTGGAATACCAACTCAGCATGGTCGGTGTAGTGGTAGTCAGCCTCCCCAATTCTTTACCGAGGAGTGGGCCTGGATAGCAGACATCGGCCAGGTCCTCAGAAACTTTGAGGAGTCTACCCAGATGGTGAGCGGCGACGCTGCAATCATTAGCGTTACCATCCCGCTGCTATGCCTGCTGAGAGGTTCGCTGCAAGGCATAAAGGCCGACGCTTTGCGGTTGGAACAGGAGACGGGGGATGACAGTATGTCGCTTGATAGCCAGACCACCCTCATGTCTATATCTCAGCGCGTTTTGGAGGAGGAGGAGGAGGAGAAGGAGGAGCAGGAGGAGGGGGAAGAGACAGCTGGGCACACTGCAGAGGGTACCCATGCTGCTTGCCTCTCATCTGTTCAGCATGTATGGGCTGTGGAGAAGGAGGAGGAGGATCCTAAAAAGGCATCTTGCTAGCTAGGACAGCCATGTCTTGCGTACTGGCACCCTGGCACACATGGCTGACTTCATGTTAGGCTCCCTTTCTCGTGACCCTCGCGTTAGACGCATTCTGTCCAACACGGATTACTGGGTGTACACCCTTCTCGACCCATGTTACAAGGAGAACCTTTCCACTCTCATTCCAGAAGAGAAAAGGGGTACGAGAGTGATGCCATACCACAGGGCCTTGGGGGACAAAGTGATGCTAAACTTCCCATCTGACAGCGCTAGCGGCAGAAGGCGCAGTTCCGAGGGCCAAGTAGCAGCGGAGGCGCGGAGATCAGGCAGCATGTTCACCACAGGCAGGGGAACACTGTCCAAGGCCTTTGCCAGCTTTATGGCTCCCCAGCAAGACTGTGTCACCACTCCCCATACAAGGCTAAGTCGGAGGGAGCA
This sequence comes from Eleutherodactylus coqui, assembly GCF_035609145.1. Classification (NCBI taxonomy): domain Eukaryota; kingdom Metazoa; phylum Chordata; class Amphibia; order Anura; family Eleutherodactylidae; genus Eleutherodactylus; species Eleutherodactylus coqui. Next base: position 130,291,778 of record NC_089847.1, read on the forward strand.
CTGTAAAAAGATGGTGAGGGAGTACGTAGCCGATCGTACCACCGTTTTCTGTGATGCCTCTGCTCCATACAACTTTTGGGTGTCAAAGCTGGACGCGTGGCACGAACTTGCGCTGTATGCCCTGGAGGTGCTGGCTTGCCCTGCCGCTAGCGTCTTGTCAGAGAGGGTGTTTAGTGCAGCTGGGGGAATCATCACGGAGAAGTGTACCCGCCTGTCAACTGCCAGTGCCGACATGCTTACACTCATAAAGATGAACAAAGCCTGGATTTCCCCAGACTCCTCTTCTCCACCGGCGGAGAGCAGCGGAACCTAAAGATTCTTTTCGCTGCAACCGCAGATAAAAGCACTCTTCTCTATCACCGGAAAAACGGGGCATTTAGCTTTGTCAATCTATCTCTGATATTAGTCTTCCTCCTGCTACTCCTCCTCCAGAAACAACATGTCATCGCGCTGAACTGCCAATTTTTCTGCAGCCCAAAAGGCTCATCTAACAATGTTTTTACAATTTTTAAAAGTTTCAAAAGTATTGATACTTTAACATGAACCAATTCTTTTCAACAGGGCTGCTTCCAGGCTAAGTTACAAATTAAGCAACATCGAGCTGTATCTTTCAAAAAATATTTATGGGTTTCACCTGCCCTCTCGATTGATTAATTTTTCAGAGGTACACTTGACCTCTTGGTACACTAATTTTTCGGGCGCATGCCTACACTCTTATCCAACTAATTTTTTTTCAGGCCTTCGCCTACACTCATGGTACCCTAATGTTTCAGAGGTTGGCCTATACTATTACTACAGAAATTTTACTGGGGTCTGCCTGCCTATACCTCTGCTGCAAGATTGTTACTGGGGTCTGCCTTTACTTCTGCCACGTAAATGTTACAGGGGTCTGCCTATACTGCTGCTGCAAAAATGTTACAGGGTTCTGACTATACTGCTGCTACATAAATATTACAGGGGTCTGCCTATACTGCTGCCACTTAAATGTTACAGGTGTATGCCTATACTTCTACATCAGAAATGGTACTGGGGTCTGCCTATACTCCTGCTACCGAAATGTTATAGGGGTCTGCCTATACTTGTGCCACATAAATGTTACAGGGGTCTGCCTATACTGCTGCTACAAAAATGTTACAGGGGTCTGCCTATTCTTCTGCCACGTAAATGTTACAGGGGTCTGCCTATACTGCTACTACAGAAATGTTACAGGGGTTGCCTATACTGCTGCGCCTTAAATGTTGCATGGGTCTGTGTATACTTCTGCTACAAGAATGTTACAGGGGTCTGCTTATACTGCCGCTCCATAAATGTTACAGGGGTTTGCCTATACGTCTGCCACTTAAATTTTACAGGGGTCTGCCTATACTTCTGCTACAAGAATGTTACTGGGGTCTGCCTATACTGCTGCCACGTAAACGTTACAGGGGTCTGCCTATACTGCTGCTCCATAAATGTTACAGGGGTCTGCCTATACTTCTACAACAGAAATGATACTGACATTTGCCTACACTGCTGCCACGTAAATGTTACAGGGGTCTGCCTATACTTCTGCTACGTAAATGTTACAGGGGTCTGCCTATACTGCTGCTCCATAAATGTTATAGGGGTCTGCCTATACTTCTGTCACTTAAATGTTACAGGGGTCTGCATATACTTCTACAACAGAAATGGTACTGGGGTCTGCCTATACTGCTGCCACGTAAATGTTACAGGGGTCTGCCTATGCTTCTGCCACGTAAATGTTACAGGGGTCTGCCCATACTGCTGCTACAGAAATGTTACAGGGGTCTGCCTATACTGCTGCTACAGAAATGTTGCAGGGGTCTGCCTATACTTCTGCTACCAAAATGTTACAAGGGTCTGCCTATACTGCTGCTACAAAAATGTTACAGGGGTCTGTCTATACTTTTGCCACATAAATGTTACTGGGGTCTGCCTATACTGCTGCTTCATAAATGTTACAGGGGTTTGCCTATACTTCTGCCACGTAAATGTTACAGGGGTCTGCCTATACTTCTACTACAGAAATGGTGCTGGGGTCTGCCTATACTGCTGCTACAGAACTGATACTGGTATCTGCCTATATTACTGCAACCGAAGTGTTACAGGGGTCTGGTTTTTCCTTTTCTACTGGAATGTTACAGGGGTCTGTTTATACTATGGGTGCACACAGACTTCCCATCGCGGTGTTTTACCTATCTGGCCCAAAAACACTCACTGACTAGGGCATCTATTGTGGGCCGAGGCCAATATGTATTTTCTCTCGTGTTACCACAGTTATCGGAGAAACTCGTTTGGGCCACAGAAGAGGAGCATTACTTCCTTAATGAGACGTTCATGGCTGAACTAGCATCAAAGTCCACATCATGCCTGCGATTGCTGAGGGATTTTTGCAGAGGCCTATGTCCTCGGCGCAGTGAAAGTCTGCCATCTTTGGGCACTCTGACTTCTTTATGTGCACCGTCTTTAAGTTCCTTGGACCCACCCATGGTGTGGGTGCACACAGACTTCCCATAGCGGTGTTTTATCTGTCTGGCACAAGTACACTGACTGACTTGGGTAGGGTGCAGAGTGCAGATGGCTTTCCCCTTGCTGTGACGATTGAGCTATCTGAGACCAACACAGAATGAATAGTGTGAGGGGACCGGGATTGCCCATTGCTATGTAACTCGCGGCACCTTGGGTACCAAAGTGTGTTTGCTGGGACCGAGCTGGACCCAGGGCCTGCTCACATACTTCCCACACAGGCTACAGTGGGTCCTGGTCATGGTTTCCTGGCCTTGTAAGGCCACCTCCTCCTCCTGCTTGGGGTCAGAGGATCAGCACTAGGCATCATGTATTTGCTCTTGTGTTACCACAGTTATCTGATACACTGGTTTGGTCCAAAGAAGAGGAGCGTTACTGCATTAATGAGACGTTCAATGCTGTACTAGCATTGAAGTCTGCTTCATGCCCGCGATTGCTGAGGGTGTGGGCTGAGGCCTATGTCCCGGGGGAACTAAAACTGCACCAGGTTGGACCTGTGGAACTTTTTTCTGGCTAATCCAGTCATTGGAGCGGTGAAAAAAAACGTAACTGATTTACTGAGACCTTTGCAGCTAAACTAGCATCGAAGTCTGCTTCATGCCCGCGATTGCTGAGGGTTTGTGCAGAGGCCTATGTCCTCGGCACAGTGAAAGTCAGCCATGTTTGGGCACTCTGATTTCTTCATGGTTCATGTCTTGGGTCGCCTAGGGCCCTTCTATGCTGTGGGTGCACACAGAGTTCCCATAGCGGTGTTTTACCTGTCTGGCACAAAGTCACTGACTGACTTGGGTAGGAGGCAGAGTGCAGATGGCTTTCCCCTTGCTGTGACGATTGAGCTATCCGAGACCAACACAGAATGAATAGTGTGAGGGGACCCGGATTGCCCATTGCTATGTAACTTGCGGCACCTTGGGTAGCACAGTGTGTTTGCTGGAACCAAGTCGTACCAAGGGCCTGCTCACATACTTCCCACACAGGCTACAGTGGGTCCCAGTTATGCTTTCTTGGCCTTTTAAGGCCACCTCCTCCTTCTGCTTGGGGTCAGGGGATCAGCACTGAGCATCATGTATTTGCTCTCCTGTTACCACAGTTATCTGATACACTGGTTTGGGCCAAAAAAGAGGAGCGCTACTGCATTAATGAGACGTTTAATGCTGTGCTGGCATCGAAGTCCGCTTCATGCCTGCGATTGCTGAGGGTGTGGGCTGAGGCCTATGTCCCGGGTAAACTGCAACTGCGCCAGGTTGGGCCTGTGGAACTTTTTCCTGGCTAATCCAGTCATTGGAGCGGTGAAAGAAAACGTAACTGATTTACTGAGACCTTTGCAGCTGAACTAGCATCGAAGTCTGCTTCATGCCCGCGATTGCTGAGGGTTTGTGCAGAGGCCTATGTCCTCGGCGCAGTAAAAGTCTGCCATGTTTGGGCACTCTGATTTCTTCATGGTTCATGTCTGGGGTCGCCTAGGACCCACCAATGCTGTGGGTGCACACAGACTTCCCATTGCGATGATTTACCTGTCTGGCACAAAGACACTGACTGACTTGGGTAGGGGGCAGAGTGCAGATGGCTTTCCCCTTGCGGTGTTGATTGAGCTATCCGACACCAACACAGAATGAATTGTGTGTGGGCACATGGATTCCCCATTGCTATGTAACTCGAGGCACCTTGGGTCACACAAGATGGAGGCTGGGAATGAGCTTGACCCTGGGCCCGCTTACGTGAAGATCGAACGTCAATTTCTCATCAATTCTCAACAGCATTGTGGCCTATCGCCCACCCCTTTCGAAGAGGGTCACTGCCTGGCCCTGCCAACCCTCTGCAGTGTGTGCCTCTGGTTCCTCCTCATCGCAGACGCTCTTGGAAATAGACATGAGGGTGGTGTAGCTATGAAGCGAGCGTGTGGCATGAGGGCAGCTGAAGGCTGGGCAGGGAAACTTTGTGTGCGCTGTGGACGCAGGGCCGTGCGGGGGGTTGGGCAGCATGTAACCCAGGAGAGGAGGCAGCGGTGTGACCCGCAGTTAGGGATTGTGCTTGGTTGCAGGTAGTGTGGTGCTTTGCTAAGGTGTGCCTTGCTAATGAGGGTTTGTCCAAAGAAAAAATTGTTGGGGGGGATGCAGACTCTTACCCCTATTGTGGCTTAATAGTGGGACCTGGGAGCCTGAGATGCAGCCCTGCATGCTGCCCATGCCCTGCCGTATCCGTTTCTGTGGTTGTTCCATGGATTTCGGATGGTTTCTGGTTTTTCAAGTGAAGACTAGGGATGAGCGAGTATACTCGCTAAGGCACTACTTGCTCGAGTAATGTGCCTTAGTCAAGTATCTCCCTGCTCGTCCCTGAAGATTCGGGAGCCGCTGCAGCTGACAGGTGAGTCACGGCGGGAGAGAGGGAGAGAGAGATCACCCCTCCGTTCCCCCCCCCGCTCTCCCCCGCAGCTCCCCGCCGGACCCCGAATCTTCAGGGACGAGCATGGAGATACTCGGCTAAAGCACATTACTCGAGCGAGTAGTGCTTTAGCGAGTATACTCGCTCATCCCTAGTGAAGACCTATCCGGAGCATCGGTCATATACAAAAATGCTCGAGTCGCCAATTGACTTCAATGGGGTTTGTTACTCGAAACGAGCTCTCGAGCATCCCGAAAAGTTCGACTCAAGCAACGAGCACCTGAGCATTTTGGTGCTCGCTCATCTCTAATAGTGAGCAGAAGCTAGATACAGTACTGACGAGACTAGGGCCTGGGCAAGTCTGGGATTGAGAGGTTATTTCCTGCCGGATGTCGCCAATTTTTTTTTAAGTAAGCAGCCAGCTGTTCAGCTCTGAGATCCGTCACAGGGGCTGCAATTTTGGGCTGAGAAGGGAGTGCAAAGTGTCAAAGAGGTGTGTAGGGTTGTGAGATAGTGATGAGACGAGAGAGGGGAAATAGACTTGTTTGGCATGGTGGAGGGCTAGGTTGTAGGTTCTGAGCATGAATTTAAAAGGGAGAAAGTCTGCAGACTTTTGAGACTTTCTCCACAGCCGTTCAGCATACCTAGAGCACCGCTGGATAGCCTAGTCAAGGCAGGCTGGATTGTAGGCACCTCTGGGATCCCAGTTTACAGTATATAGAGAACTAGCCAGTTTCACCTGGAGAGGGCAACACATATGCATCTTTCTATAATTCCCATAGATTTAAATAGAGAACTGCTGCTTCACCTGGCCAAATTGGGACCAGGGGATCATTCCTCTCCCAAAAACAGGCACTATATCTGGGTTAAATATATGAGATTGGCTTAATGAAATTGTGCCAAGATATATAACGTCTATGAGACTTAGGGAAATCATCTCATTGTCCCAAGTCCCACTCTCAGCATTCCCAGCAAATAGCTGCTGGGAGAATCCTTGGTCAGCCTGACCTTTCTCCTGCAGTGCCTACAGCAGGAGAAATGTAGTATTAAAGCAAGACTCATGGATAGCTGTCTTGCAATAATAGTAGAGTGGAAGGTCTACCACAACAGGAGCTGCTCTTACTGAGTGCTTCTTCATCCTGAGAAATTGAGGGGGTTCTGAGTGGGGAACCCTGCTCTTTGACATGCACATGCCCTAATAGGGCAAATGAACAGGGTTGCGAACAGAGGTGGACTGGCCTTTGAACTCACCAGGAAAAATTGCAACGGGCCAGTGCAGGTGCTGATGTATTGTGGTGGAAGTGCTCTAAGCTGAAAAAAAACAAAACGGTTATACTTACCTACTTCACTGCTCACTCACATTTGCAATACCCACATTACAAGGCCCCAGCTCACTCACAATCACAGGACAAACATGCAATTGCTACAGGCAGGCCTTGACCACATCAATGCTGAGGCAAGCAACTGGCCATAGCGATCACGCTACCTGGAAGTCAGCCAGATTCCAGTGTAGCATGTACTGCAGAAGCCAGGAGCGATGTAGTGTGTATAACTGTTTTATTATTTTATTGTATATAATAATTGTTGCGACTAAATGGTATCGGGGATGGGGGTGAGGGGTGTGCATGCCTCATTACTTAAAGGGTCATTATTTAAGGGTGCCAACAGGAGCATATATTATTTAGGGGGCATAAGGGTGATTATTTATTATTAAGGTATTATGAAAGGCATTATTTACTACTTAAAGGGGCATTACTACTTAGTGGGGTCATAAGAGGCATTATTTATTAGTTACGGAGGTCATGAGGGGCATTATTTATTTCTTGTCTTGGCCACAAGGGCCTTTTTTTTTTTTAAGGATTAGTGGGGGCAATTATTTATTACTTAAGCGAGCTATGAGGGTTATTACTACTAAACATGGCCATGAGAGGTATTATTTATTATTTAATGGAGCCATAAATTACATTTTAAGGGAGCCATTACTTATTACTTAATGGGCGGTAAATGTAATTATTTATTATTTAACATGGCCATGAAGGGGTATTATTTATTACTTAAATGGTGATAAGAGGCACTTATTACTTAAGAAGACCACAATGAGCATTATTACTAAATGGAGGGCATGAAGGGCATTATTGAGTCAAAGATATCTGTTTGTCAAATTCTGCAGAGACAAGTTGTGACTAAGAGGAGTCATCATGATGGTCTGGGCCAGGTGGAGAGGAAAAGTGTACAACTTCTGTCAGAGGGGACATCACCTGTGATCACTGGAAATAAAGGTACTGTAATCACTTATACAGTCTGTAGAGCATCTGCATAGAGCTGGTATCTAGTGCTATATGGTCCCTGTTTGGGGGTAATATTGGTCTTTGTATATTTTAATTAACAATATAGTAGTATTATGTGATCATGATTTGGGGTATATTATTCGACCCTCATATACAGTTGTTGTTGGTAATATTGATCTTTGTAGTGGTCTTCCTTCAGTTGCAGTAGGTTGGTATTACTCCATCACTCCTTAGATGTAAAGGTAGTCATGCTGTGGTGGTATTATTTGGCCCAAATATAGTGGTTGTTATTGATAATATTGACTTTTGTAGTGGTCTTTGCTTAGTAGCACTATATTGGTGTTAATTGCTATGTGGTGGTAATATGTGATCATGCAAACCAGAAAACAGCTCCTTTGCAGTCATTCCCACACAAAGACTGGCTAGAAACCACAACTGATGCACAGGAAAATTGAGTAAGTCCAGTGTTTGGTTAAAAGATTTCCCGCTCTCTGCCCCAAGTAGCCATATAGCAGAGTACCTAGTGGACCTAACCATCAGATCCTCTCGTTTCTCCCCCCCTACCCCACCTTTCCTCCCCCAGTTCCCACTTCCCCCCCATCATGTTAAGTTGTTTAAGTTCTACATATCTGAAGGGAGAACCACCCATCACAATTCAGACAGGGACCACGACAAGTCCCTTCATCGCGAACCCCAAGCATAGACGAGGTAGAGGGAATGAGAAGAAAGGAGATATCGCTAAATCTAAACGTCCCACACCAAATGACTAAGCCCTGCTAGATCTACATGCTCATCCTCCTGAACCCCTCACCCCTACCTTCTCCTTTTCTATTCATACAGATGTTTACAAAGTTTTTAATTGATGTTTTCACGATTAATGCAGAAATCAAACACTGTCTGACATTTAATAAAATTTATTTGAACCTAAAAGCTTTCCCGCTCACCCCCGCCGCCCCCCCGAGCCTGCTCAGACCAGTAAGCAGTTACTCAAGAAGAGCGATGCTCGCTCGAGTAACTGCTTAATCCGAGCGTGCTCGTTTATCTCTATTAATCATCATACCTGGTTATAATAAATGTCGCAAGGTGCGTGCTTTTTTAGCTACAAACTTACAGCCTGAATCAAGAATTCTGACAAATTCTCTGTCAACATGCAATAAAGGAAGATATTTTTGCATAATCTGAAAAATAGAGGAATATTCTACACTGTATGGGGTTGAAAAAATCATCACACCCCTCTCATCAGTATAATTTTTTAGCAGAAATTTTTAGATCCCTAGACAACATCCATTTTGGCTAATTGCGTTGCTGTAATCTCTCCATAACTTTTTATTCCTCTATTTGGTAAGCCAAATCAGAGGAACAATTTCACTTGGCACTTAGCAATTCTCCCTCTGGGACATTTTTGTACACATGAATAGGATGACACAATAAAGCATATAATATTGTGTTACCAGCAGTTGGCTTGCGGTAAGTGGATGTTTTATAGAAACATAGAATGGTAGAGTTGGAAGGGACCTCCAGGGTCATCAGGTCCAATCCCCTGCTCAGTGTAGGATTTACTAAATCATCCCAGACAGATATTTGTCCAGCCTTTGTTTCAACATTTCCATTGCAGGACAACTCACCACCTCCCGTGGTAACCTGTTTCCCTCATTGATCACCCTCACTGTTAGAAAGTTTTTTTTCCTAATATCTAATTTGTGTCTCCCCTTTCAGTTTCATCCCATTGCTTCGAGTCTTTCCTTGTGCAGATGAGAATAGGAATGATCCCTTTGCACTATGACAGCCCTTCAGATATTTGTAGACAACTATTAAGTCTCCTCTCAGCCTTCTTTTTTGCAAGGTAAACCTTTCCAGATCCTTTGACCGTTCTTCACGGGACATGATTTGCAGACCACTCACTATCTTAGTAACTCTTCTGTGAACTTGCTCCAGTTTGTCTTTTTTGAAGTGGGGTGCCCAGAACTGGACACAGTATTCCAGATGAGTTATGACTAAAAAAGAGTAGAGGGGGACAATTACCTCACGTGATGTAGACTCTATGCTTCTCTTAATACATCCCAGAATTGTGTTTCCCTTTTTGGCTGCTGCGTCACATTGTTGACTCATGTTCAGTCTATGATCTATTAGTATACCCAAGTCTTTTTCACATGTGCTGCTGCTTAGTCCAATTCCTCACATTCTGTATGTGCTTTCTTCATTTTTCTTGCCCAGATATAGGACTTTCCATTTCTCCTTGTTAAATACCATTCTGTTAGTCGCTGCCCACTGTGCAAGCTTTTCTAGATCTTTTTGAATACTCTCTCTCTCTTCCCTAGTGTTAGCTATCCCTCCTAGCTTTGTGTCGTTGGCAAATTTGATCAGTTTCTCATCAATTTCCCCCTTCAGATCATTTATAAAAATGTTGACCAACACTGGGCCTAGACAAGAGCCTTGTGGTTCCCTACTTGATACATTTTTTTCCCCTTGAATTTGCAGCCATTTATGACCACTCTTTGTGTACGATCACTCAGCCAGTTGTGAATCCACCTACCAGTTGCCTTGTCAATCCCATATTTGGTCATTTTTTCAATAAGTATGTTATGAGATCCTTTTTTTCAAATGCGTTACTAAAGTCAAGATATACTATATTCACTGCATTTCCCTGATCAACCCAGTCGATGATTCTGTCATAGAAGGAAATTAGATTTGTCTGGCATTACTTGTTTGTTACAAACCCATGCTGGCTCTAGTTAATTACTCCATTTTCATCCAAGTATTTGCATACATGCTGTTTAATAATTTGTTCAAAGATCTTTCCCAGTATAGAAGTCAGGCTCACAGGTCTGTAGTTTCCAAAGTTTTTAGTCCACAAGTCCCACAGCACTCAGTCAGTATGCAGTTTCCACCAGAAGTATGCTTTAATATCATGCAGAAGCATGTCCCAGGGACCATGAACCTCCAATCCCCTCCAATCCCCTCCAACGTCAATACAATAGCAAAAAGTGGCAGCATCAGCGGTGTTCAAATAAGATAGTAAATCTTTATTGCTCCATGTTGAAAACAGGCAATGTTTCAACTGCTATAATTGTTCTCAAGCCTGGAGTTTCTGTAGTTTCCTGGATCCACCTGCTTCTTTTTTTTGAAGATAGGGACAACATTTGCCCTTTTTCAATCTTCTGGGACTTCTCCTGTTCTCCTGGTATTTTCAAAGATTATGGCGAGTGGTTCAGCAATTACCTCCACTGCTTCCTTTAGTATCCTAGGGTGTAATTCATCGGGACCTTGAGACTTGAATTCATTTAAGTTGGCTAAGTGTTCCCTCACCATCCCTCTGCTTAAAGATAGTCTGCATTCTTTTATTCCCCCAATAGCACAGGGAAGATCAGTTGATGTTCCATCTACTTTCTGAGAGAAAACAGATACAAAACAGGAATTTAAAAGTTTGGCCTTCTCTACATCATTGTTAACCAATTCACCATTTTCATCTTCTAAGCATCCAACGGCATCTTTGACTTTTTTTTACCCAGAAATGGCAAACAAACTCAGCAGGACAAAGCAGAGACAAACTGACAGAAAATAAACGTAATAATGGACATGAACCAACAAGACACCAAATACACAGCAAGCTACAATGGACAAGGATAAATGACTGCTCACTCTAGACACCAAACAGACACTGACAGGAGCTGGGTTTATATGTGAGCAAATACCCAGGAAATTGGCTAGCAGGAGATCACCACACTCAGCCAGCTAAATCATTCCACACCTAGCCAGCTAAATCATTCCACACCTGTGGAGCTGCGCTGCTAAAAACCATAGTACTACAAGTCTCAGCAGCACAACCTAACAGTACCTGCCCTTTAAAAAAAGGGCCCTCTGGACCCTTTAGGCATAAAAAAATTATGCTCCTCCACTAAAAGACACCCACGTAGTATAGGACTTACCCAACAGCTTAGTATCACCACACGTGCCACTACCAGGATAGGCGTAGCACAGGACTTTTCCTATGGTCCTGATGCAGACACCAACCAGTCAGCAGGAGAAGGGAAAAAGCTCACGTACATAGAAGAGGGGTCTGCAGCAAACAGTTACAATGGTCATTTATTACGTCTGCTGGGAGCACCTCACCGCAGGAGGGACACTGGGACAGAATTTGGACTGCAAAATTCAGGACGGGTAATGGACAAAGCTGGAACTCTGACACAGACAGGGAGGCTGACCCTGGGCTGCAGGGAGAATGGCAAGGCCCTACCTATAGGCAGAGTGATCACCTCGATAAAGGCAGCCCTACGCTGGAACCTCAGCCCTGAACATTCCTGAAATGGAGGTAAACAGAATCAGGCAGAAAACTGACAACAAGACAGGCAAAACAGACTAAACAAAGCCCTAACGTCCACTTACCAATGGACTAGGGGACAGGTTACGTATCGGGCGCAACAGACATACAAACAAACAGGACCCTAAAGTCCGCCTACCATCAGACTAAGGGGACAGGATTCGGATTGGGCGTCAGACATAACAGACCAAAAAAAAAACCTTAACGACCGCCTATCAACAGACAAGGGGACAGGATACGGTTCGGGCAGAACAGACAGACAGGGCTCTAAAGTCCGCCTACCAATGGACAAAGGACACAGGACACAGATCAGGCGTCCGACCAACAATGGGTGGGTAGACATACAGGAACAGGAACTGGGCATCCAAACAACTAATCGATGGATGGATCAGATATATGGAATACAAACATAAACCATGACTGACACAACATAGTGCAACAAACAAAACATATGCATACTAACATACTCAGAACAGGACTATCCACACCTGATGTGTGGCCACCTGCACAGACACTGGACCTGACACTGTTCACACACAACCTAATCAACAAAATGTACAACAATATAATGCCCCCCCAGTTACAAAAGGGGATGCATTATGTTACATTCGTGTGGGCAAATAAGCACCGGGCCCACATGAACGTGCCTAAAAGACGGGAATAACACAAACACTAGGACCTAAAGACGGACTTCAGACTGGATGTGCTGACAGAAACACCAACTGGACAGAGAATTGCATACTGCGGACTGGACTGATGGACAGACATAACATAGGGACTGACAAAATGACGAAAACACTCACCTTGCATACCTGTACACATAAGCCTATGTTATAGCTATAAAAGTATGAGGTATAGGTTCGTACATTGGCAAATTAACTTAAGCCAAAAGGCCACAACAAGGCTCCTTGTGTCTTGCGGTCCCTACACTAGCAAGACACATCTACCAGAGGACTGACAGAAAATAAATGTAACAATGGACATGACCCAACAAGACACCAAACACACAACAAGCTACAACGGACAAGGATACATGACTGCTCACCCTAGACACCAAACAGACACTGACAGGAGCTGGGTTTATACGTGAGCAGGAGATTGACTAGCAGGAGATCATCACATCCAGCCAGCTCAATCATTCCACGCCTGTGGAGCTGTGCTGCTAAAAACCATAGTACTACAGGTCCCAGCAGCACAACCTATCACTTTTAGGGATTGTTAACGATTGTGCTTTGAGAAACTCATTTTGCAATATTTCCCAACCTTCTTGGACCTTTCTGTCCTTAAGAACATCTAGCCATTGGTTACTTCCTACCCTCTTTCTGAGTTAATTAAAATCTGCCTTTCTGGAATCCAACCTTGAGGTCTGAGTTTTCTCAGGTCTTCCTACCCTTTTTATCCAAAATTCAATAATATCATCATCACTGCCTCCTAAGGTCTCAGCCACCCTTACTTTCTCAACCATTTCCTCCCTGTTGGTAAGAATGAGGTCCAAGATAGCAGATCCCCTTATTTTCTCTTCTACCTTTTGGAAGATAAAGTTGTCAGCAAGAGCGGAAAAAAATTTGTTGGATCCATTACTTTTACCTGAGAGAGATTCCCAACAAATGTCTGGATCGTTAGAATCTCCTATGATCACTATGCTATTTTGAGAGCTTGGCCATCTGATGTAGAATTTGGTTTCGACCAAAGACTGCATAGCATTGTCTGACAGTTTCAAATCTAAAAATGAAATGTGAATTGGATCATGTGAAAATGTGAATTGAAGATTAAAGGGATAATTATTGACATAACTGACAAAGGTTGGGATAGCTGCCCCACCGCCAGACCATATAAACAGCAGGTCATCAATGTAACGGCCATACCAAACCAAATCTTGCTGAAATGGACGATCTTCATCGAATAGATAATGTCGCTGCCACTTTGTCATACAAATAATGGCATTAGAAGGAGAGGATTTTACAACCATATGGGTACTTATAAGCTGCAAGTAAAACCTGGAATCAAAGGAAGAAAAATTATGTTTGAGCAAATATTGCACTTCTGTACCCAGGTAATATCTGCGCTCAGGGGAGTATGAGCTGTAAATCTCCAAGAACCACTATAATGCCAAATCCGTTAAATGATGGGGCATAACCATAAATAAAGAAGTGGCATCAGCTGTATGCCACATGAACTCAACCTGCCACAACACGCCAGCTAATGCCCTAAGTACATGCTTGGTATCCTGTATGTATCCCGGTAACGAGGGGATCAATGGTTGGAGCAGAATGTCAATCTATGAACAAATTGGTTCATTCAATGACCCTAGACCGGTCACAATCGACCTGGAAAGGAGGGGGAAAACTATTCTTATGTAACTTGTGGAATGAGTGAAAAATGGGTATGACAGAGTGCTGCACCTTGAGACCATTAGCTTGCTTTTGTGTAAGTACACCCAAACCAACACCTTTGTCTATTAGTGGAAATACCACTTTCTGATATTCTTCTGTGGGTTCCTGTGGAGGTTGTGATAAGTAAAGACATCAGATAACATAAGGACATTCTGACGTCTGTATACAGTGGTGTCAAGAACTACCACAGCACCCCCTTTATCTGCATGACGTTTGACTATATAATGCATAGATTTAAAGGGGTTGTCCCGTGCCGAAACAGGGTTTTTTTTTTTTCAATAGCCCCCCCCCGTTCGGCGATGCAGACAAACCCGATGCAGGGGTAAAAAAAAAAAACGTCCGGTACTTACCCGAATCCCGGCGCTGCTGCGACTTCGTACTTACCTTGCTAAGATGGCCACCGGGATCTTCACCCATGGTGGACCGCAGGTCTTCTCCCATGGTGCACTGTGGGCTCTGTGCGTTCCATTGCCGATTCCAGCCTCCTGATTGGCTGGAATCGGCACACGTGACGGGGCGGAGCTACGAGGAGCCGCTCTCTGGCACGAGCGGCCCCATTCAAAAGAAAGAAGACCGGACTGCGCAAGCGCGTCTAATCGGGCGATTAGATGCTGAAATTAGACGGCACCATGGAGACGGGAACGCTAGCAACGGAACAGGTAAGTGAATAACTTCTGTATGGCTCATAATTAATGCACAATGTACATTACAAAGTGCATTAATATGGCCATACAGAAGTGTATAACCCCACATGCTTTCGCGGGACAACCCCTTTAAGTCTACTAAGTGCCTTTCTCTCCATAGCAGACAGATCATTGAAGCCCTGATCATGTGTGCTTTTATTAAGGTGTATTAGATCGTTTTCAACATATTACTGGAAAGAATCCAGAACAGGTGGATGGGACTGGATCGGGTAAAAACCAGGATTAGCAACACGAAAGGATCTAGCATGACTACTAACAATCCTTGAACCAGATTCAGTGTGAAGGTGTTGTAGATTGGATACAGTATATAACTATAGAAAGCACAAATGAGGTAAAAGATTATTAAGGTACCACTGCAATATTACTCTCATCATTTGGAGCAACTGAAGAAAAATGCTTTTTAACGGTTAAATTACGACAAAACCAATTTACATCAAGAAGAGTGGAATACAAATCAAAATGACAGGCAGGAGCAAAAGATAAACTCCTGGACAGCAATGAAATTCGACATTGTGTGATAATTTTAGCAGATAAATTGACAACTTGAATTACTTCTTGTGTCTTTGTGGATATCGTGGAGCGATGCTTATGTTTTCTACCACCTCCTCTTTACTCATATGACCTGGAATTGCATCATATGAAGATCTATCAAAGAGATTCGTATCAGAGGTGGTGTCAGCTGAATGCAATTCAGTAGAACAATTTAATTTTAGATACCTTAGATCTGTTTGGTTTATGTTGCTTTAAGATGGAGCGTGGTGTAACAGTCTTGTTGTCCTTATAGCTCCATGTGTAAACCACATTAGAACGGTAGTCCTGTAAATCTCGGATATATTTAACTTTTTTAACTTCTGCGATCTGAGCGTCAAGTTTAGCCCTTTCCCGCTCCAGGATGTACATTTACGTCTTGGAGCGTTGGGGTATGTGTGAAGAAAGGTCGCGGGTCGACCTTTATTCATAAAGTGCGGGAGTCAGCTGTTTACTACAGCTGACACCCGTGGGCAGTAGCTGCAATCGGCCCTTTGCTGCTATTAACTCTTTGAATGCCGCTGTCAATTCTGACAGTGGCATTTAAATCCCCCGAACGTAAGCCCCCCCCCCCACGCGGTGAGATCAGGGGAGCCGTGCAGGTGTCATGGCAGCTGGGGGCCTTCTGGAAAGCCCCAGGGCTGCCTTAGGAGACTGCCTATCAAGTCATCCCCGTAGGGTGGCTTGATAGGCTGCCTGTCAAATTGCAGTATGACGTAATGCTGTAGCATTACGTCATACTGCAGGAGCGATCAAAGCATCGCATGTTGTAGTCCCCCAGAGGGACTTAGAAGTAAAGTAAAAAAAAATCAAAAACGTTTTCTAATTGTAAAAAAAAGTTATAAAGTTTAAATTACCCCCCTTTTGCCATATCTGTAATTAAAAAATCTAAATCATAAAATAAAAATACATATTTTGTATTGCCGCATCCGTAAAGTCCGATCTATCAAAGTAGCCCGTTATTTACCCCGCGCGGTGTTCGCAGTCTGAAAAAAAATAAATAAAGAACGCCAGAAATGCATTTTTTCAGTTACCCTGTCTCCCAGAGAAAAACGCAATAAAAAGTGATCAAAAAGCCATATGTATTCCGAATTCGTACTAACAGAAACTACATCCCGCAAAAAATGAGCCCTCGCTCAACTACATCGACGGAAAAATAAAAAAGTTATTGCGCGCACAAGATGACCGCAGAAAATAATTGAAAAAAAATTAAATGTCTTTGAAAAAAAAAAAAGAGTAGTATGGTAAAAAAAAAACTATACAAGTTTGATATCATAGCAATCATACTGACTCATAGAATAAAGTTATGTCGATTTTGTTGCAGTTTGTGCACCGTGGAAACAAAATGCACTGAAAGATGGCGGAATGTCGTTTGTTTTTTTATTTTACTCCACTTAGAATTTTTTAACAGTTTTTCAGTACATTATATGGTACATTAAATAGCACCACTACAACTTGCACCGCAAAAAACAAGCCTTCATACAGCGACATCGATGGATAATATAAAGGAGTTATGATTTTTTTAAAGGGGGCGGGGAAACAAAAATGGAAAAAAAAGAGGGTCTGCGTCATTAAGGGGTTAAAGAGATTGTTTTTATTTTTATCCAAATCATGGAATTGCTGCACAGTAGAGTAGTGAGAGACAAAATTCTGAATGGTTTTAATCTCCACCTGAATTGTGTCTAAGGTTTTCTGCTCAGCTTGTACAATCAGTGCCATTAATCTTATTGAGCATTCAGACAAGATGTTGTTCCATTGTTCAGAATATAGTGAAGAGTAGACAGTGGTGGGTATAAGGAATCTAGGGGGCTGGCTGCCCTAGATTGTAACAGGCAGGAACACTAGACAAGGGAAATGCAACATACACACTGAAGCTGGACAGTTCACACCTAGTGTATTCAACACCTTCAGATGCAGTGTCCTGGATTAGGTACCCTAGAGCACTTATGTCGCCACTTTTTATTTCGAGAAGTTTATGGTTGTAAGTTTTAAAAGTTATGTTTTACACTCATGTTATGCTTTACAGTTCACCTCTGTGCTCTGTTTGCTGTCATGTCCCCTATTTCCATTGGGTTTTCTGTCACTTAGCAACAGCTGGAGGGCAGTGGTTAGTTAAGTTACAGCCAAAGATTGCCTGCAGCCGGGCGGAAATTCCGCGGTGGGATTTCCGCCACTGGAAGCCTGCATAGGATTGCGTTAACAAACGCAATCCTATGCAGATGGCCGCGGTTTGGCCGCGCGAAATCTCGCGCGGCAAACAAACCCCGGCATGCCGTATTTCTGTGCGGGGCTCTGCGAGCCCCACACAGAAACGTCACTCACCCGCCGCCGGCTCCGGTCATGAAAGATCCGGGGCCGCGGGGTGCGGGTGAGTATGCGCTGCCGGATCCGACTCGGTCATCTGCAGGCGGCCAAAGAGAGAGAGCCTGGGATTGGAGGTTAAGCCCTACACATTGGTCGGAGGGGAAAAGACAGTTAAATAGTTAGAGTGGTGTGTCCAAGTCAGTCCAAGGCAACTCAGCAAGGTCTGAGGAGAAGGTAGGAAAGAGGAAAGTGTGAGTACCACTAGAAGCATTGTACAAAGGAAAGGAAGGACAATTTATGTAAAGGTCAGAGAAGAGAATATCAAGCAAAATAACAGTAACTAAAGAACAGGAAGATTTCATGTTTAAGTAAATAGAAGAGAAACAGGCAGCTGATGTGTGTAACATGTATATCTACCTCAAGGAACAAAGTAATGATCCATACATCATATGTAATGAAAACCTTGTCTACAAGAAAGAAACTGTCCTATCTGTTTGAAAATTAACCTTCTGCCTTCTGGGGTCCCTTCTCAACACTGTTAACATCTGCACTGAGGCACCACACTACTCTCCAGGGGAGAGGACAATTTTTATTTTATCTTTCCTATTTTTATTAATACTTTGTCTGGCACGAGTTTCGGCCCGTATGCGGACTGGCTTCATGAACTTGACAACTACTACCGGTACCTTACCCTATCCTACCTCATGGGTAGCCCTGTGGAAAAGACACGCCAAACCAGGGAACAATTCACACTGCCGTGATTTTCTCCCCCAGCAGACATCTATCCGTGGTCACCGCCACTGTCCTAGCTGTCACCCCATCAAACACCCCCCTCCATAGCCGAAGCTTGGCTGGGGAGCTGCACAGACATACACTGAGCAGGTCATTGTTCCTACCTCATGTCTGCTCATCTCACAGATAGAAGGAAACCCCACTTAGAAAATTATGCATGTATAGCTAAAACAATAGCTAGTTCAAGTATTTGCTCTAATTCTGTTGGATATTCATCTTTTTATTTGTTGTGTTCCTGTCTCTATTTTTATCTTATCTATCATCTGTTATGTACATATAGCACCCATCATAGTCATTTCTGAGGAAGGGGCTGCATCCCCGAAACACATTAAATATTGGCTGTTTTTTTTAAAACCTTTAATAAAGAAGAACCAGGTAAAACTACCTACTTGAATACCATTTCATGAGAATTGTGTCTCAATGTTCACACATTTTCATGATTTCTTTCAATCTAATTGTTATGCTCTGTTACAAACGGTTTAGCTTTAGTAGACAGGCAGCACCTTAGTTTCTTTCCCGTATTTTTTCCTATAAGAAAAACTATCTGTCCTGCACAACAGCAACAAAAGGATCTCAATTACTTATTTACTTCCTTTGGATTTCTTAGACCTATGGCTGCCATGGCTACACATTGATGTCCCATGATTGCATTTGCAATCTAACCACCTAGATACCATGGTTGCTATTGACTGTGGCATTTAGGGAGTTAAATGACCAGGATTGAAGCTTTTTATGATACTGGTAATCACAAAGAGAGCCCTGCTGTCAATCAACACAATACTCTTCTGGTATATATATTTGGGTGCTGGACCCTTGAATTAAATGTCCATCATAAAGGCTCAAAATATGCCATTGCCGGGAACACTCGACAATGGGAACTTTATTTAAAGATACTTGCATCAATTACAAGACTTTGGATGAAAAATAAGTGTAGAAAACACACCAGTGCAGGTAAAAAACTGTGTTGAGGACAGGGAGGCAGGTGTAGGATGACACCGGGCCCACAGTCTACGTTATATGTGCAGCACCTCTCCTAGACAGGATACTCCATAGGAGAAACATGAACTCTCTACCGGTCACTCACATGACTTGCAGTAGTTCAAGTCTTCACAGCTGACTTTGCATTCAGTCACACGTTAGGGTAGGGGTCCTAGGGAAAAACTTCTAGGCCACCTCTCCTCTTCTTCCATCTTCACCACATGCATATTGAAGGTACATGCATGTGCGCCACACTCCAACGGCACACTCCGTACAGCTCCAAAAAGCCAAAAAAGCAAGTGGCACAAGCTGAAAAGCTCCAATCATGCATCTTGCGCACACATTTATATGACAAGATCACATGACTTACAAAAGTTACATTTCCAGACATAACCCAGACAGTAACCCATTCAGTGTTGCAGCTAGGCAATACACTTCATATTCATGCAGCATAAAACACACTGACAATACACAAAAGCATGACACTACATAGATCACTAAAAAAAACTTCCAGAAACTCCCATATATGAACTTCTGTATGCTACATCAGTCTATGATGTTCATTTATGCCATGGAGGCTCAATGGGTTAAAATTAGGTGGCACATCAATGTTAACCTCTAATTCTAACATGTTCTGTGCTTCGTAGAAAATTTGC
The DNA here is from genome assembly GCF_035609145.1 of Eleutherodactylus coqui. Classification (NCBI taxonomy): domain Eukaryota; kingdom Metazoa; phylum Chordata; class Amphibia; order Anura; family Eleutherodactylidae; genus Eleutherodactylus; species Eleutherodactylus coqui. Next base: position 130,311,647 of record NC_089847.1, read on the forward strand.
TACAGCAAGCTATGAACGCTGCATACCTCTTACTACTGCTAATATGGCTGTGTCTGTCAGTTTCTGACATCTGCCTACTTGTATTTGTCCCAATTGTAGCAGTTTTGGACCCATCCACCCTGTTTCCCAGAAAATAAGACCTAACCTGAAAATAAACCATACCCTGATTTTGGGGGGATTTTCTGTGAGGCTTGAAATTTAAGCCCTACCCTGAAAATAAGCCCTAGCTACATTACATAAAAAAAGGAATACATTACCTCACAGGCTTGGACCAGGTTACTCCCGCTGCCCTCTGGAGCTCTGATGCACTTCTTGCCGTCCTCAGACGCCCACAGAAGATCACTTCCTGGTTATAGGATTCATAAATCTAACCTCCAGGAAGCTATCAGTGGCTGTAATTGGTTCATTAAAAGCTGCATTGATTGGATGAGCAGCGTTTGAAGAACCAATAGCAGCCATCGTGTTGTGGAGGCGGGATTTATGAATAGGCCAATCAATGCCACAGCTCAGTGTGTTGGAGCTCTGGAGAGCAGCGGAAGGGACCTAGACTGAGCCTGCTAGGCAAGTATAATAAGACATACCCCCCCAAAAAGACCTAGCTCCTTGTTTGGGACAAAAATTAATATAAAACAGGTCTTCATTTCAGGGAAACACGGTATAACAGGAGGCCATTTTGTAATTTTTTTCCGGGCGACTTTGGGTTCTCAATTCGCCGCTGGTTGCAATGTTGGCAGAAACCCTTTAAATATTAAGGAATTTTCTTCTCAGGCAACTTGTTCACTTGTTCACTTATTAGGCAAAAATATTATGGTGTACAAGAGAATATTTTATGCACATGAATATGCAAAAGGAATAAATGTTACTAGCCAATCACTCAACATCAAGATCCATAAAGCATCATAACAAGAGAAATATCCAATAATATTGTCATTTATTGAGGCCACAGCCGCCGACTCTTCTCATCCATTCTCTGAAGCTGTCATTCCTGTCTTCTTGCCTCCTGAAGGGTGCATGTATGTTCAGCTGGCCTCTTGAAGGGCTAGTGCAAGCACTCAGCTTTTCCATCCTCAGCCAATCCTATTTAAAACTCCTCCTTCCACATAAATGTGTCTTGGCAATTAGTCTCTTCAGTGTGCAAAAGTGTTTGCGTTTACGGATGTTCTCCTGGTTTTGACCTGAGCCTATCTCTTGCAGCTTTTCCTGACTTCTCCACTCCTAAATTCAGCTTACTTATTGACTATGTTTACTTTGCTGCCTGCCCAACCATTCAGCCTGCTTCTTGGTTATGTAACTCTTCCGACTGTCCTAAGGTGACCAAACATCCCGATTTAGGCGGGACAGTCCCACTTTCGGATCCTGTGTACTGCTTTCCTCAGGGTCTCTAGCCGGAAAGCCATTTGTCCTGTCTTTGAGATGTCTGTCCCAATTTTTTCCCGCTTTCGGGATGCATGGTCACTAGAGATGAGCGAGCACCAAAATGCTTGGGTGCTCATTGCTCGAGTCAAGCTTTTCGCGATGCTCGAGAGTTCGTTTCGAGTAACAAACCCCATTGAAGTCAATGGGTGACTCGAGCATTTTTGTATATGACCGATGCTCCGCTAAGGTTTTCATTTGTGAAAATCTTGAAAACCTACGAAAGTGATGGAAACGACACAGAAACAGATAGGGCAGGCGAGGGGCAACATGCAGGGCTACATCTCAGGCTCCCAGGTCTCACTATTAAGCCACAATAGCGGCAAGAGTGGCCCCCACTCTAACAATTTTTACAGTATAGACTGATCCCAGTAACATTTCTGTAGCAGAAGTATAGGCAGGCAGACCCCAGCAAAATTTCTGTAGTAATAGTATAAGCCAACCTCTGAAACATTGGGATACCATGAGCATAGGGGAAGGCGGGAAAAATTAGTTGGATAAGAGTATAGGCGTGGGCCCCAAAAATAAGTGTACCAAGAGTACAAGTGTACCTCTGAAAAATTTATCAACTGAGAGGGCAGGTGAAACCGATAAACATTTTTTTTAAAGCTCACTGTTGCTTAATTTGTAACAGAGCCTGGTGGCAGCCCTGCTTAAAAAAATTGGTTCATGTTACAGTCTCAATACTTTTGAAACTTTGAAAAATTGTAAAAACATTGGTAGATGTAGATGAGCCTTTTGGGCCGCAGAAAAATTGGCCATTCAGCGCGATGACATGTTGTTTCTGCAGGAGGAGGACTAATGTCAGAGACAGATTGACAAAGCTAAATGCCCCGTTTAACCGGTGATATAGAGAAGAGTGCTTTTAGCACGCAGTTCAGCGTGATGACATGATGTTTCAGGAGGAGGAGTTGGAGGAGGAGGACTAATATCCGAGAGTGATTGACAAAGCTAATACCACCTTTTTTACGGTGATAGAGAATGCTTTTTTGCGGTTGCAGCGAAAAGAATCTTTAGGTTCCGCTGCTCTCCGCCGGTGGAGAAGAGGAGTCAGGGGAAATCCAGGCTTTGTTCATCTTTATGAGTGTAAGCATGTCGGCACTGGCAGTTGACAGGTGGGTACGCTTGTCCGTGATGATTCCCCCAGCTGCACTAAACACCCTCTCAAGACGCTAGCGGCAGGGCAAGCCAGCACCTCCAGGGCATACAGAGCAAGTTCGTGCAACGTGTCCAGCTTTGACACCCAATAGTTGTATGGAGCTGAGGCATCACAGAGGACGGCGGTATGATCGGCTATCTACTCCCTCACCATCTTTTTACAGTGCTCCCTCCGACTCAGCCTGGACTGGAGGTTGGTGACACAGTCTTGATGGGGATCCATAAAGCTGGCAAAGGCCTTGGAGAGTGTTTCCCTGCCTGCGCTGAACATGCTGCCTGATCTCTGCGCCTCCCCTGCTACTTGGTCCTTGGAACTGCGTCTTCTGCTGCTAGCGCTGTCAGATGGGAAGTTTACCATCAGTTTGTCCACCAGGGCCCTGTGGTATTGTATCACTCTAAAACTCCTTTCCTCTTCAAGAATGAGAGTGGAAAGGTTCTCCTTATAACGTGGTCGAGAAGGGTGTACACCCAGTAATCTTTAGTGGCCAGAATGCGTCTAACGCGAGGGTCACGAGAAAGGCAGCCTAAAATGAAGTCAGCCATGTGTTCCAGGGTACCAGTGCGCACCACAACGCTGTCCTCACTAGGAAGATCACTTTCAGGATCCTCCTCCTCCTCATCCACAGGCCAAACACACTGAACAGATGGGAGGCAAGCAGCATGGGTACCCTCTGCAGTGGGCCCAGCTGTCTCTTCCCCCTCCTCCTCCTGCTCCTCCCCCTCCTCCTTCTCCTCCTCCTCCAAAACGTGCTGAGATATAGACATGAGGGTGCTCTGACTATCAAGCGACATACTCTCTTCCCCCGTCTCCTGTTCCGACCGCAAAGCGTCAGCCTTTATGCTTTCCAGCGAACTTCTCAGCAGGCATAGCAGAAGAAAGGTGATACTAATGATTGCAGTATCGCCGCTCACCATCTGGGTAGACTCCTCAAAGTTTCCTAGGACCTGGCAGATATCTGCCATCCAGGCCCACTCCTCGGTAAAGAATTGAGGAGGCTGACTCTCACTACGCCGACCATGATGGAGTTGGTATTCCACTATTGCTCTATGCTGCTCATACAGCCTGGCCAACATGTGGAGCGTAGAATTCCACCGTGTGGGCACGTTGCACAGCAGCCAGTGCTCTGACAGATTAAACCGAAGTTGCAGGGTCCGCAGGGTGGCAGCGTCCATGGTGGACTTGCGGAAATGTGCGCAGATGCGGCGCACCTTGCCAAGCAGGTCAGATAAGTGCGGGTAGTTTTTTCAGAAACCGCTGAACCACCAGATTGAAGACATGGGCCAGGCATGGCACGTGTGTGAGGCTGCCGAGCTGCAGAGCCGACACCAGGTTACGGCCGTTGTCACACACGACCGTACCCGGTTGGAGGCTCAGCGGTGAAAGCCAGAGGTCAGTCTGCTCTGTCAGACCCTGCAACAGCTCGGGGCCATGTGCCTCTTGTCAACTAGGCTGAGTAGTTTCAGCACGGCCAGCTGACGCTTGCCCACTGCTGTGCTGCCGCGCCACACTGACTGATGGCGACGTGCTGCTCACATTTCTTAATTGAGAGGTAGAGGTTGCGTAGGAGGAGGATGAGGGGGAGGGTTTAGAGAAGGTGGCATAGACTGCCGCACATACCAGAACCGAGGAAGGACTCGCTATTCTGGGTGTGGGTAGGATGTGCGCGGTCCCAGGCTCTGACTCGGTCCCAGCCTCCACCAAATTCACCCAATGGGCCGTCAGGGAGATATAGTGGCCCTGTCCGCCAGTACTTGTCCACGTGTCCGTGGTTAAGTGGACCTTCCCAGTAACCACGTTGGTGAGGGCACGATTGATGTTGCGGGAGACGTGCTGGTGTAGGGCTGGGACGGCACACCTGGAAAAATAGTGGCGACTGGGAACCGAGTATTGTGGAACCGCCGCCGCCATCATGTTTTTGAAAGTCTCCATTTCCACAAGCCTGTACAGCAGCATCTCCAGGCTGATCAATTTGGCAATGTGCACATTTAAAGCTTGAGCGTGCGGGTGCGTGGCGGCATATTTGTGCTCCAACGCTTGCGCTAGCGACAGCTGGACGCTGCGCTGTGAGACATTGCTGGATGGGGCCGAGGACAGCGAAGGTGAGGGTGTGGGTGCAGGCCAGGAGGCGCTTGTGCCTGTGCCCTGAGAGGGGGGTTGGATATGAGTGGCAGGTTGGGGCACACGGGGAGAGGCAGTGGTGCGACCCAGAGGCGGTGAACGGCCTTCGTCCCTTCTTGTGGGGTGCTTGGCCATCATATGCCTGCGCATGTTGTTGGTGGTGAGGCTGGTACTGGTGGCTCCCCGGCTGATCTTGGCGCGACACAGGTTGCACACCACTGTTCGTCAGTAGTCCGCGCTCTCACTGAAAAACATCCACACCTTTGAACACCTAGGCCTCCGCAGGGTGGCTTGGCGCGAGGGGGTGCTTTGGGAAACAGTTGGGTGAGTCTTCGCTCTGGCCCTGCCTCTGCCCCTGGCCACCCCACTGCCTCTTCCAACTTGTCCTGCTGCTGCACTTGCCTCCCCCTCTGAAGACCTGTCGTTAGTTGGCTTATCACACCAGGTGGGGTCAGCATTGTGTATTACGAATAGAACAGACACAGAGCGGTGTGAATAATTATGGAATTATTGGTGTACACTTTCACGCTGACAGAGGTTATGTAACGCAAACTCCAGGCAGAAACAAAGAATAAGGAAGGCTGCAAACAGGCCTAGCCGTGCAGTAGTGATTCACTACAACTCCCAGCAGCCAGGCAGTAAAATGCACACGGTCACAGGTAGCCCTAAGATGGAGCTTTTATTTAAATTTTTTTGAAAAACAATACAGCCTATATAGCGTGTATATGACTTTCCCTCTATCAGGTGCTGTTGCTGCACGCTGTGCGTGAAGTTGACAGCACACACAGAGTGGTGTAAAAAATTATGGAATTATTGGCATCCTGTTGGAGGCTGACAACAGTTATGTAATGCAAACTGCAGTCAGAAAAAAATTATTCGCAAGGCTGCAGAAAGGCCTAGCTGGGTAATAGTGAGGCACTACAACTCCCAGCAGCCAGGCATTAAAATGCACACAGTCACAGGTAGCCATAAGAGGGACTGTTGGGGTTCTTGTAGACAGGATTCTACACTACCACTGTCCCTGCCTCACTAGTACTGCCCCTATACTCTGTATAATTGACTGCAGACTGAGAACGCTATAGCCTGCACAGCCCGAGATGAAAAAAAAAAAATTGTGCAAAACTGCTCCCAGCAGCCACAACAGTAATGCACACAGTCAGATGTGGCCCTAAGAAGGACCGTTGGGGTTCTTGAAGACGCCAACACTCCCACTATAGCACCAGCAGCACCCTCCCTAATCTCCGTGTGTCTGAGGCGAGCCGTGGGCAGGACCGCTTTAAATACTCAGCGGTCACTTGATCTCGCCTGCCACTTACTGCAGGGTGGTGGGATAGGGCTGACACGTTACAGGAGGAAGTTGTAATGCCTTCCCTGCATGTCTATTGGCCAGAACATGGCACAAAACATGCAGGGAAGGAAATGGAATTGACTCGAGTACCGCGTGGTGCTCGTCTCGAGTAACAAGCATCTCGAACACCCTAATACTCGAGAGCATCAAGCTCGGACGAGTATGCTCGCTCATCTCTAATGGTCACCATTAAAATGATTACCAACAGGGGTTTTGCAGCTCTCCGATTGGTAATCACTCTGCGTCGCCGCTGCCGAAAGCACACACTGATTGCAGTGTGTTCATTCAGGATCTTTCCCCCTTCTCCCCTAATTTTCCCTCCTCCTTGGGCTCCACAGGAGGAGGCACTACTGTGGGCACACATATTTCCGCCTGTAGCAGCACAGAGAACAGGAGCAGTGGCACTTTGACACCAGAAGGAGGGTAAATATATTGGTTTAAGGGGGGAGGGGGGCCTTTATTAGTACTGGAACTATTTTGGGGGTCACTGTTACTACTTGAGTCAATATAGGGGTGACTATGAGTAATAGTGTCCCCTATATCAGTTTCATTAGTAGTATTACTACTTAGGCCAATGTAGGGGTCACTATTACTACTGCGGCTAATATAGAGGGTCATTATTACTACTGAGGCCACTGTGTGGGTCAGTATTACTACTGGGGCTGCTATATGGGACACTATTACTACTGTGGCAAATAAATGGGTCACTATTACTACCGGGGCTACTTTGGTGGACACTACTACTTCTGGGGCTAATGTGGGGGACACTATTTGTACTGGGCAGATATACGGGATATTATTATTACATGGGCTAATATAGGGGTCACTATTAGTACTGGACCACTGTGGGGGATACTATCACTACTGGGACCACTGTGGGGGACACTATTACTACTTTAGTGAATACAGAAGATACTAATACTACTGGGGGGATATTACTACTGAAGTCACTGTGGGGGTCACTATTACTACTGGGGCAACTCTGAAACTAACAGAGTGCTAAACCTGTCACATGCGACTGTGTGTTATTTTACACATTCTGTGTTACTAGTTTTCTTTGTCATTATTTAGATTTTCATATTGTGTCCCAGAATGATGGAAGTTTCAAGATTTAGTTAGCCATAGCTAGTACACGTTATTTCACCATAACTGTTTAACCATTTATTCATCATTATTATATTTATCCTTCGGCATCTGCATCGTATCCTGTAGTTGCATTTGCGGTGCACTGGGGGTTAATACAACAGACTAGCAGGGGTTTGTAGTTCTTATGTCACATGGCAGTGTGGCTTCACTAACCTGAGGGTCCCGGGTGCCACACCATACCCTCTTGTCAAGGGAGCTGCTTCAGTTATACGGAGCGCAGGATTGACCTCTGGCACTAAGATTTCGTGAAACAACTTTAAACTTTACTGCTATTGGTTATGTACATTCCAGGTTACAATAGTCAATTATAGCATAATGTGAGATACTGCAAAACATTAGCAGATGAATGGTCATGTGGTTAGCATGACTTTTGAGGTGGCTGCTTTAGCAGAGTTACTGAAGCAACGGCCTACAATGCACTTTGGAATGTCTCTTACTTAGTTGGTAGAAGGAATATCTTTGCTAACAGTTAGATTCAATTGTTCACATGCACAGTCCAATTTAGATAAGCCTCTGCTGTGGGGCTTCACTCAGACTGCATTACAATATCTACTTGTTACTCATAATTCAGTTCCATAAGTGATACCTGGAAGGATGCATGTGGGGATGAGTTATCAACATGATAGCTGACTGCCACTGTTCTCACCGGAGGTGAGAAAACACAGTACTTGTACAACTTGTACAATTTATCCTCTCTGTCTAGTTTCAGCCCTTTTCCAAGAGCTCATGACATAGTAATTCCCTTCACAGTGTGGACTAGCACAAAAGTCAGCATTGCCCAAAAATGGCAGGGTGGGTTAGGATTCCAGGAGCTCTCTCTCTCTCTGGTCTTTCTCCTGAACTCACATGTTACTCTTCTCCCTTCGCCCTCCAAGAAACAACTCACTCTACCTGCTGTCGGGTGCCTACCACATTCCTGGTGGTTGTGGAACTCTGCAAAATCTGCTGAGGGTCTTTTTGATAACCAAAATCACATCTCATCTGTACAATTTAACCCTTATATCTCTGCATAGCCTGAGCTTATGCAAGATTTGGCAAATATAAGGCAGTGCAATGCAAGATACAAACAATAACTTTCACTATAACTTATGTTCTCTAAATGGAGACGACCGACTCATCAGCTGTTTTATACCACTAAACATATTTCTGTCATTTACCTGGAATTGATAGGATGCGTCTGTTCTAGACCGGTTGTCTTGGGAATAGTGTATTTGATGTAGAGCGTTGACCATAATGTCCACTGCATTAAATACTGGGTCATAAATTGTCTCATGCAAGTAATTCCAGGTATCCTTAATCCGCTCCCGTCCTGTGCAGTTGTGTAGGGATATCTCATGAATCATCCCATAAAATGTATCTTTTTCTTTTTTTCCTGACGCACAGCGGAATATTGTCATCCACAGGTTCTCAAGTAACAGGTCTTCCGGATAGTTTAAAGGATAGAAGCCATCAATGAAATGCTTTAGTTTTGCATTGTGTTTTGAGAATGTTTTCAGGGACAAGCTTCCATTGAAGATCTCTGGATACTTCTCAATGAGAACAATATTTGGTCCCCAGGAAGGAGTGAAGATCATGGTCACATGACTGAGCCATTTACTAAAAGAGGATTCGAATATCTGATCATGGTAGGTTCCACAAAGTATAATCACTTTAACAGGATTTTTTTTTTTTTCCTCAATGAGCTTTTCATAATTAGTGTTCATACTCTGAAAAACTTTAATAATATCTGTATCTATGAAAGCTACACAAATCTTATAGTATGATAGGAATTGCACTAATAAGTTGGTTTCTTTCTGTCCGCTCTCATTATTAGACGTGATAATCCCAACCCAATTCCATCCAAAGTCTTTCAGGAGTAAACATAAATGCCCATAAATTTCTAAATCTCTTGGAACTGTCCGGAAAAAATGTGGGAAAAGATGTCTGTCACCCAAGATGCTGTCTGTTGCTCCATAGCTGATCTATAAAACAAAAAAATGACAACGTGCATTGGAGGAAAAAAGCGGAGGAGAATGAGCTTCCATAGAGATGAGGAGACAGCCGACAAAAATGTCATATAATATTAATGTATTTACTATTTATTGCCAACATGTTCTGCAGCACTTTACAATTAAGAAGGTACATGTAATCAGACCTTACCTAATAATAAACTAATAAACAATTTGAACAATAGGAGTGAGGTTGCTGCTCACAAGAGCTTACAATCTATGAGAAAATAGCAGTTACACCAAGGTAAAAACTGCTAGTTCTGTACAATGGTTTATATAGTTAGGGTAGTATATAGAGATGAGAGAGCACCAAAATGCTCGGGTGCTCGTTGCTCGAGTCGAACTTTCCGCAATGCTCGAGAGTTCGTTTCAAGTAACGAACCCCATTGAAGTCAATGGGCGACTCAAGCATTTTTGTATATGACCGATGCTCCGCTTAGGTTTTCATTTGTGAAAATCTGGAAAACCTACGAAAGTGATGTAAACGCCACAGAAACTGATAGGGCAGGCGAGGGGCAACATGCAGGGCTGCATCTCAGGCTCCCAGGTCTCATTATTAAGCCACAATAGTGGCAAGAGTGTGACCCCCCCAACAATTTTTACTTCGGACAAACCCTCATTAGCAAGGCACACCTTAGCTAAGCACCACACTACCTCCAACCAAGCACAATCACTGCCTGCGGGACACACCGCTGCCTTTTCTCCTTGGTTACATGGAGACCCACTGCACGACCCTGCGTCCGCAGCGCACACAAAAGTGTCCTTGCGCAGCTCTCAGCTGCCCCCATGCCACACGCTGGCCTCATAGCCACACCACCCTCATGTCTATTTATAAGTGCGTCTGCCATGAGGAGGAACCGGAGGCACACACTGCAGAGGGTTGGCAGGGCCAGGTAGTGACCCTCTTTAAAAAGGCGGGCAATAGCCCACAATGCTGTTGAGAATTGATAATAGATTGACTTCCATCTTCATTCCAATCCTGTGCCACCTCCGTCAGGAGCTGCAAACGTGGGTATAAAGGGGACTCCGCTGCCAGCCCAGCACTTCTACACATCTCCACAATGCAGCAATACTCGGTGTGGGAAGTATGTGAGCTGGCCCTGGGTCAGCCTCTGTCCCAGCAAACACCTTGTATGGCCCAAGCTGCGACTGACATAGCAATGGGGACTCCATGTGTCCACACACTACTCATTCTGTTAGGGTGTCGGATACCTCATCGACAACGCAAGGGGTAAACCATCTGCACTCTGCACCTTACCCAAGTCTGTCAGTGTTTTGGGGACAGACAGGTACAACTCCGCTATGGCAAGTCTGTGTGCACACGGAGCATGGGTGGCAAGCAGGTACACACAGACGGTACAGAAAGAAATCCCATTGCAGTGCCCAGAATAGCTGAGGTTACGTGAGAGGAAATCCATGTTGGCTGTGGCCCACATGCCATGCCTTAGTCAGTCGGGGTTTTTTTTGGGCCAGATAGGTAGAACACCGTGATAGGAAGTCTTAGTGCACCCATAGTATACACAGACCCCTGTAATATTCCTGTAGCAAAGATATAAACTGAACCCAGTAACAGTTATGTGGCAGAAGTCTAGGGAGACCCCAGTAACATTTCTGTAGTAACAGTACAGACAGACCCCAGTAAAATTTCATGAGCAGAAGTATAGGCAGAACCCTGTAACATTTATGTAGCAACAGTATTGGCAGACCCCTGTAACATTTGTGTAGCAGCAGTATATGCAGACCCCTGTAACATTTTTGTAGCAGCAGTATAGGCAGACCCCAGTACCATTTCTGTAGAAGTAAAGGCAGGTCCCAGTAACATGTCTGTTGCTGCAGTATAAGCAGACCCCTGTAACGTTTATGTAGCAGAAGAATAGGCAGACCCCAGTACCATTTTTGTAGCAGAAGTATACGCAGACACCAGTAACATTAACGTGGCGGAAGTATAGCCAGACCCCACTAACATTTCTGTGGTAACGGTATAGACAGAGCCGAGTAACATTTCTGTAGTAACAGTATAGGCAGATCCCAGTAACATTTCTGTAGCAAAAGTATAGACAGACCCCTGTAACATTAACGTGGCAGCAGTACAGGCAGACCCCAGTAACATCCTTGTGGCAGCAGTATAGGAAGACCCCTGTAACTTTCTTGTAGCAGAAGTATAGGCAGGCGGACCCCAGTAAAATTTCTGTAGTAATAGTATAGGCCAACCTCTGAAACATTGGGATACCATGAGCGTAGGCGAAGGTCGGAAAAATTAGTTGGATAAGAGTGTAGGCGTGGGCCCCAAAAATTAGTGTACCAAGAGTACAAGTGTACCTCTGCAAAATTTATCAACCGAGAGGGCAGGTGAAACCCATAAACCTTTTTTTTAAAGATACAGCTCACTGTTGCTTAATTTGTAACAGAGTCTGGTGGCAGCCTTGTTGAAAAAAATGGTTCATGTTACAGTCTCAATACTTTTGAAACTTTGTAAAAAAAAATTGGTAGGTGTAGATGAGCCTTTTGGGCCGCAGAAAAATTGGCCGTTCAGCGGGATGACATGTTGTTTCTGGAGGAGGAGTAGCAGGAGGAGGACTAATGTCAGAGACAGATTGAGAAAACTAAATGCCCCGTTTTACCGGTGACAGAGAAGAGTGCTTTTATCTGCGGTTGCAGCGAAAAGATTCTTTAGATTCCGCTGCTCTCCTCCGGTGGAGAAGAGAAGTCTGGGGAAAAAACAGCATTTTTTCATCTTTATGAATGTAAGCATGTCAGCACTGTCAGTTGACAGGCGGGTACACTTGTCCGTGATGATGATTCCCCCCCAGCTGCACTAAACACCCTCTCTGACAAGACGCTAGCGGCAGGGCAAGCCAGCACCTCCAGGGCATACAGCGCAGGTTCGTGCCACGTGTCCAGCTTTGACACCCAATAGTTGTATGGAGCAGAGGCATCACGGAGGATGGTGGTACGATCAGCTGCGTACTCCCTCACCATCTAGGACCCCGGTTGTATTTTGTTGTTTTTTGGAACTGGGGCCATGATTAAGAGGGACGGCCGGGGGCATTCGTATTGTGCCGCTAGAGGTGAAATTCTTGGACCGGCGCAAGACGGACCAAAGCGAAAGCATTTGTCAAGAATGTTTTCATTGTTGGAGGAGGAGGAGAAGGAGGGTTTAGAGGAGGTGGCATAGACCACGGCAGAGGCTCTGCCTCGGTCCCAGCCTCCACCAAGTTCACCCAATTTGCCGTCAGGGAGATATAGTGGCCCTGCCCGCCAGTACTTGTCCACGTGTCCGTGGTTAAGTGGACCTTCCCAGTAACCACGTTGGTGAGGGCACGATTGATGTTACAGGAGACGTGCTGGTGTAGGGCTAGGGCGGCACACCAGGAAAAATAGTGGCGACTGGGGACAGAGTAGCGCTGGACCGCCACCGCCATCATGTTTTTGAAAGCCTCCGTTTCCACAAGCCTGTACGGCAGCATCTCCAGGCTGATCAATTTGGCAATGTGCACATTTAATGCTTGAGCGTGCGAGTGCGTGGTGGCGTATTTGCGCTTGCGCTCCAACGCTTGGACTAGCAACAGCTGGATGCTGCACTGTGAGACATTGCTGGATGGGGCCGAGGACAGCGGAGGTGAGGGTGTGGGTGCAGGCCGCGAGGCGCTCGTGCCTGAGAGGGGGGTTGGATCTGACTGGCAGGTTGGGGCACAAGGGGAGAGGCAGTGGTGTGACCCAGAGGTGGTGAACGGCCTTCGTCCCACCTTGTGGGGTGCTTGGCCATCATATGCCTGTGCATACTGGTGGTGGTGAGGCTGGTACTGGCAGCTCCCCGGCTGAACTTTGCGCAACACAGGTTGCACACCACTGTATGACGGTCGTCCGCTCTCTTTTACTGAATAACTTCAACACATTTAAAGACCTAGGCCTCTGCAGGGTGGCTTGGCGTGAGGGGGTGCTTTGGGAAACAGTTGGGGGAGTCTTCGCTCTGGCCCTGCCTCTACTCCTGGCCATCCCACTGCCTCTTCCAACCTGTGCTGCTGATGCACTTGCCTCCCCCTCTGAAGCCCTCTCCTCAGTTGGCTTAGCGAACCAGGTGGGGTCAGTCACCTCATCGTCCAGCAGCTCTTCCTCCGAATCCTCTGTGCAGTCCTCCCTCGGACTTACTGCCCTTACTACTACCTTGCAAATAGACAACTGTGTCTCATCATCATCGTCCTCCTCACCCAATGAAAGCTCTTGAGACAGTTGCCGGAAGTCCCCAGCCTTATCACCCGGCCCCCGGGAACTTTCCAAAGGTTGGGCATCGGTCACGACAAATTCCTCAGGTTGGAGAGGAACCATTTTTTTCCAATCAAGGCAGGGGCCCGAGAACAGTTCCTGGGAGTCGGTCTGCTCGTCAGAATGTGTCAATTTCATGAAGTGAGGAGGCTGGGAGGAAGGAGGAGCAGCAGCGAGAGGATTCAGAGTTGCAGCAGTGGACGGCGTAGAAGACTTGGTGGTCGATAGATTGCTGGATGCATTTTCCGCCATCCACGACAGGACCTGCTCACACTGCTCATTTTGTAATAAAGCTCTACCACGTGGACCCAAAAATTGTGATATGAAGCTGGGGACCCTAGAAACTTGCCTCTCTCCTAATCCCACATCAGCCGGCTGCGATTCACCTGGACCAGGAACTGGGCCTGTGCCCACACCCTCACTTGAACCTCCGCGTCCTCACCCGTGTCCACGGCCACGTCCTCTAGGCCTACCCCTACCCCTCAGCATGGTGTATTACGAATAGAGCGTGTATATGTCTTTCCCTCTATCAGCGGCTGTCGCCGTACGCTGTGTGTGAAGTTGATGGGACGCACAGAGCAGTGTAAAAAATTGGGCAATTATTGGCCTGCACTTGGAGGGTCCCAGCGATTATCTAACACACACTGTAGGCCGAAAAAATTATACGCTGGCCTGCAAAAAGGCCTAGCTGGCTAATAGTGAGCCACTACAACAGTAATGCACATGCTCACAGGGAGCCCTAAGGAGGAGCTTTTTTTGGGCACTTGTTGACAGGATTCTACACTACCACTGTCCCTGCCTGACCAGTACTGTCGCTATACTCTGTAAAATTGGCTGCAGACTGAGAACGCTATAGCCTGCACAGCCCGAGATGAAAAAAAACAAAAAAACAGCAAAACTGCTCCCAGCTGCCACAACAGTAATGCACACGGTCAGAGGTAGCCCTAAGAAGGACCGTTGGGGTACTTGTTGACAGGATTGTACACTACCACTGTCCCTGCCTGACCATACTGCCCCTATACTCTGTATAATTGGCTGCAGACTGACAACGCAATAGTCTGCATAGCCCAAGATGAAAACAAAAAAATTGTGCAAAACTACTCCCAGCAGCCACAACAGTAATGCACACGGTCAGATGTGGCCCTAAGAAGGACCGTTGGGGTTCTTGTACACAGGATCCTACACTAACACTAGCCATAATTAAGCAGCAGCACTGTCCCTGATCTCTCCCAGTGTGTGTCTGTGGTAAGCCGCAGGCGGCCCCACTTTAAATACTCGACGGGTACTTGATCTCGCCAGCCACTCACTGCAGGGGGGTGGGATAGGGCTGGAACGTCACAGGAGGAACTTGTAATGCCTTCCCTGCTTGTCTATTGGCCAGAAAATGGATTAGCACCCTGCATGGCAGGCACGTATGTGTGACTCAGTAGCGTACTTCGATGCGGTGATCCTAATTTTGGACGGCTGAATAACAAAAAGACTTTTGAATTGGTATCTGTACAACGGATGTCTATATACAGAATTACTCAGAAATGCTCTCTCTTACAGTTTTGGGACTCACTCCACTCACATCCAGATCTCAGTCGCTGAGGGATATCTCTCCTATTTCATCTTCACCTACATGGAAGCAGAAGGTACTTTCATGTGGCTCTGTGTTAGGTCAGGAACTACCACCGTAGATGGAACCCTATGAAGCTAGACCTCTTCCCGCTCTCAAACACTCCTATATATTCTCTCTCTCTTACCACATGACATGACAGACTGATACATTTACATGCAGGCAATGATTTTTATTACAGTTAACGTCTCAAGTGCCGCAAATGTGCAACACACATACTGGAAAGGACAAGACAGCTTTGCACATTGCATCCACATAATACAAATGTGTATGACATTTATGGAGGGGATCTGGATGGGGTATTCGGCCACTACAAATGCATTCATGAGAAGTGCTGCAGCATATTAAAAGTCTTGAAGACTGGAGTGAGTGTTTTGGATTTGGGAGAATATTAGTCTTAGATCATTGGCAGAACAGAGAGCATGGGTACGGTGGTATACAGAGTTGAGGGAGGAGATATATGGTGGTGCAGCTCTGTGTAGAGATTTATGGATGAGAGTAATGAGTTTAAATTGCATTCTATAGTGGATAGACAACCAGTACAAAGACTGGCATAGGGCAGAGGCAGTGGTGCAGTGACTGGCATAGGGTGGAGGCATGGGTATAGTGACTAACCCAAGGTGGAGGCAGCAGTGCAGTGATTGGTTCAGGATGGAAGCATCAGTGCAGTGAGTGGCACAGGGTTGAGGCATTGGTGCATTGAGTGGCAGAGGGTGGAGGCAGAAGAGCAGTGAGTGGCACAGGGTGGAGATATCGGTGTAATGACTGGCACAGGGTGGAGGCAGCAGTGAAGTCTGGCACAGGGTGGAGGCAGCTAGAAATATGACCTGGCTTCTGCATCCTGGATGAATTGAAGAGGGGAGAATATAGCAAAGGAAAGAACAATCAGTAGAGAGTTATAGGAGTCAAGATGAGAATGGCTCAGGTCAGAGGTGTAATGTGAAGCTTCTTGCCCCAGTACAAAATCTGTAACAGGGCCCTAAAGTATAATGCTGTATTCATAGTACTAGGCTCCCTATTTGGAGAAGAGAGGCCTGATGGGCCCCCTAAGGTTCCTGGTGCAACCGCATTCTCTGCACCCCCTATAGCTATGCCAGTGGCTCAGGTCAACAATAAGATGTTTTGATGTTTCCACACTAAGGTAAGGGCGGATTCTGGAGATGTTTGTGAAGTGTGGGTGACATAAGCAAGCAGGAGATTGACAATAGTGAGCGAATGAAAGATTAGAGTCAAATATGACCTCAAGACTATAGCCATGCTTCCAAGGAGTTATGGTGGCAACACATTGAGATGGAAATATCGGGTTTAGGTAGATTAGTGGATGACGGAAACACAAAAAGTTCAGCTTTTGAAAGGTTCAGCTTCAGGAAGAGAGAAGACATGGGGTGATTTATTTGAACTGTCATTTCAAATCTGGTCATATTGGTTCAATATTATCAGATACAGCATGGAAAAGAAGAAAAACACACCCTAAATATCACATCTGATTTTCTACTTATAGACAGGTCACACCAAGTACCAGCCACAAAATACAACACAACAGATCAATTCCCTCACTGAAAACGGGTTTTTGCACAATATGACAGTCAAAAATTGGTCAAAAATCAGTATATGTAACCATATCTCATGTCTATAATCAATTTCTATCTACATGCAACTCAAATAAAGTTACCCCCAACTGAACTTGTTTCATCATATTCACTGTCTTCTTTTTAGCTGATGTTTACTGTTAAACTTTCTACCCCTCCAATAGATTCCATCCACATCAGTCCCTCTTCTCCTTTCATCATCTATGTACAGCTTACATGCACAGTTCAAGTTTTCGAATTACCTAAATCCATTTTGTTCCATTGTGCAAGACATAAAATGCTCTCATATATCCTTGAAGCCTCTGCTCTCTCTATTCTCCTGCTATCAGCTGCAGGTGACATCTCCTCTAACCCTGACCCAACTTCTTCATCTTCTGCTAATTTCAACTTTCTTACCTGCCAAATCTGACTGCTCATTCAGTGTATCATTTACTTTGTTTTACTTCTTGTACTTTTCTTCTTTCTGTTGGGGTTCTTCGGGGCTCAATTCTGGGTCCTCTCCTCTTTTCCATCTACACAGCCCCTATTGGACAAACTATTTGCTGATGTGGCTTTCATTACCATCTCTACACTGATAGCTTAGGCAGAAAAGAAGGGGAATAAACCGTGCTCTGAGCAGGACACTTAATTCTTCATAAGGAACTTTTCTGGGCAACACGTTTCAGTGCCGTATCAACACCTTCATCTGGCCTTTGACCGTAAAGAAAAAGCGTCGAGGATATTCAAAAGACACAGGCAAAAACAGTGGTTTATGTAATCTGGATCTCTTTAAAATGATCCTTGTTACGTGTAAACTTAGCTCTCTTTACTCACCACTGGATAATTATACACTGCCAGTAGTCGGGATATGGGTACAGTAGTGATTGAACCCTGGTCCCCAATAAACCCGGCTAATCTCTGATTCTTTCTACAGGAGTAATTAGGGACGATCCCCCCGGGTCCTGATAAAACCTGTAATACATTTTTTATCGCCTTTCGAGGATTTGAACATGAGTCATAAATGTGATATCCAAGAGTCATGTTGGGTAAAAGTCTTGGGTCTTTGTTCAGTTGGTCAATAGTAAAAAGAAAAATTTGAAGATTTCTGTAGAACTGATGCAGCGGCCTGTCAAAGGAAAACGACTAGTTGTAAATGAAATATATAGCATATATTACATGTGTACTGTACAATTGCTGATAATATAGTTTTATTACAGTATATTACAGGCACTTGGTCGGTATCAGAGGAGGAACTTGAAACTTTTGGGTTCTCAATGCAAAATTTGTAAAATAGCTTCCCACTTTCTATATACCATAGGTAATACTGGCATGTTCTTATCTGGCAGTGGGGCTATTGGACCTTCCCAGGCATCAAGGCCTGGCTGTTACTGCTACCTCTACTCCCCATTAGTTATTGTGTATTAACAGCTGTATTAAATGTTTCAGTCCTCACACCGTACCATCGACATAAGAATAAAAAAGTTATGCGGGCTCTGAATATAACGATAAAAAGCAATTTTTTTAAAAATATAAATATTTTTAATTTTTTAATAATATTAAAACATTAAAAATCATCTATAGGCATAGTAAGAACATAATGGAACTGATCAGTAGAATGAAGTTATCATCGCATTGTTACCGCATCATGAACACTGCAAAAGCAAAATTCCAAAATTCCCTGAAAATGGCATACATATGTTTTTTCCACCATTCTGCCCCGCTTTATAAAAGCTTTGCAATACATTATATGGTATTTTTAATGGTACAGTTAAAAAAATACAACTTATCCTGCAAAAAGACAAGCCATCAAACTGCTATGTTGGCGGAAAAATAAAAAAACTGATGGCTTTTGAGAGGCAAGCATGAAAAAAAACAAAATCAAAACCGCCCCAAATGTATAACAGTTAGGGCTCCAACCCACTGGCGATATTTTCTTTCTTGCGTTGCGAGAGCATGAGAAAAATCTCGCATCGCAGCGCAAGAAAGAGGACAGTATAGAACTGGCATATCGCAAGTGCTTTCAATGGGGCTAGCGACAGCAGCGCTAGCCCCATTGAAAGCAATAGAATAGAATGCAGTGGACTTCTGCCACAGCTGTGACAGCTGTGGCAGGAGTTTCCTTCATCCCCGCGGAGACCGCGGAGTCTGCAGCATTCTATTCTATTGCTTTCAATAGGATCAGCACTGCTGCCGATCCCATTGAAGCAATGGTTTCAGCCAAGCCCCGCTGAAAGTTTATCGGGGAAGGGGTTGAAATATAAGCCCTTCCCCGATAATCATCAAGAAGTGTGAAAAAAAAATCATACTCACCTCTCCTGCGCTCAGCCACGTCCTCCTGCTGGCTCCCCGGCACTGCTATAAAGCTCTTTCAGCAGTTGGGGATTTAAAAATCCCCGCCTCCTGAAAGAGCTGTGCAGATTTGCTGACGGCTCAGCCAATAGCAGCTACTGCTTCGGTATTGGCTGAGCGCTCAGCCAATCACACATAGCTCTTAGCTATTCATTCATGCTAAGCTATAGCTATTCATGAATTAATAGGTAAGGGCGATGTGTGATTGGCTGAGCCCTCAGCCAATCTGCACAGCTCTTTCAGGAGGCGGGGATTTTTAAACCCCCAACTGCTGAAAGAGCTTCATAGCAGTCCCGGGGAGCCAGTAGGAGGACGCGGCTGAGCGCAGGAGAGGTGAGTATGATTTTTTAAATTTTTTTTCACACTTTTGGCAGATTATCAGGGAAGGGCTTATATTTGAAGCCCTTCCCCGATAATCATTCCGCATGGCTTGCAGAAAGCAGTGCTTTCAATGGGATCGGCAGCAGTGCAAATCCCATTGAAAGCAATGGAATAGAATGCCGGGGACTTCTGTCACAGCTGTGGCAGAAGTCCCCGGCATTCTCCATCTCTTTTCAATGGGGCTAGCGCTGCTGCCGCTGGTCCCATTGAAAAGACTGGCGATATGTCGGCGCGATTTTTTTTCTCGCACTGCGTTGCGAGACTTTAACTTTAGAATCGCATCGCAGTGGAGAAAATATTGCCAGTGGGTGGGAGCCCTTAAATGGTTTTTCTCCCTGAAGGCCATTTAAATGGAGGACACTAGATATACGAATCGTGTTAGCATGGTGTCCCTATTTAATGCAAATTACAGATATAACAAAGTTTAACTTGACTATCAATACAGTAAATAAACTGCAGAGCAGAACATTTTTTTGCTTTTCAAAATATTTTCAATGGATTTTGTTAAGATTACATAACTTGCAAATTATGAGGAGGCATACAGAAGAGATCAATGATCAACATACCTTTTATTTGCAATTAACACCATATTTACTCCTTCCTACATTTGTGCCTTATAAGACACTGCTGATAAATCTTGTCCTCTATGATTTGCTTCAAAAACCTTGTGAAGAGCTCAGCGGCTGCACCTCTCTATAATACAGTGTATCACATTTACTTACTTGGCACAAAACATGGAGCTGATAAATGGGTTTTCTGCTATTGATTTTTGCCCGATCAAGCAGTGGACAGAGAATATCCCTCCGATGATGATGTCACCATCTTGCACATATTCATAGTCCTCATAGGCCGGGACAATTTGCAGGTTACAAGCTGATGATGGTTTCTTGGTTCTGGAGCTGCAAGGTGTCACACACAGCAGTAGAATCAGCAGCACAAGTAGTAGCATTGCCAATGAATCAAGAGGTCCTGTAAATGTGGAGATTCTGTCAGCAGAGAAGTATCACAGGTTCTGTAGACTCCACAGTGACTGTCAGTGTTAGGAGCCTCAAACTGAACTGTCAGACATCTTATATAGCATTCAGCAACATAGAGATCTGATATTAGCTTCTACACACAACAACTGTGACTATTCTTATTGTATGTAATGTCTGGAGGAAAAGCTCAAAAATACTTTTCTTCTTTTTTTCTTTTCTTTTTATCTTTCTATTTTTTTAAATTAAAAAATAGACAATTTACAAAGTCTGAGCAGCCCTAATGCAAGAGTGTTGATTGCTCTGTAAATCACTGAGTGGTTGTGATCAGCAGCACACCATTTGGGTAGTTTTGGTATTGCATGTAAAACCAATTGAGAGGTGAGTTGTTTGGTCCACAGGATCCCTTTTCGCTGGATGTTTTTTCTTGTGCATACTGTTCTCGGTATACTCTCCATAGTGTTGCACAAGATAACCGCACAAAGTTGGCAATAAAATCCTGGCTCCAGCTAGTCCAGCAATGATGAACAGGCCACTTTGGAAGATGCTCAGAACTCTGGATTTTGCTTGGATCAGTGGACAGTGTTTTTGCTTTAGTCCAAATCCCAAAGTGATACTTGTGGTACCCTGCTCTTCACCCTTAAACCCCACCATTGGGGATGTGGGCATATTTGTACAACACAATATCAAAAGTGATTAATTTTGAATTATAACATGACCTTTTTGGTAGCATATTTAAACATTATGATTGATAAACCATGTGTTTGTAATCTTATGTCACATGCACATGTCCATAATATTGCTCTATACAAACAGAAATTTCTATGGAACCAAGGTACAGCACCCATGAAGTCTATATGGCCATGTGCTATCTCATAGATGAGAATACCTCCATAATTAGAGATGAGCGAGCACCAAAATGCTTGGGTGCTCGTTGCTCGAGTTGAACTTTCCGTAATGCTCGAGAGCTCGTTTTGAGTAATGAACCCCATTTTTGTATGGCACTGATGCTCCGCATAGGTCATGACTTGTCAAACACCGGAAAACATCAGAAACTCATGGAAACACCACAGAAACGGATAGGGAAGGGCAGGGGCAGCATGCGTGGCTGCATCTGAGGCTCCCAGGTCCCACTATTAAGCAAAAATGGGGGCAAGAGTCTGGCATCACTCCCTAACAATTTACTTAGGACAGAACATAAGCAGCAAGGCACACGCACTGGCACATCTTAGCTAAGCACCACACTAGCTGCAACCAAGGACAATCACTGCCTGTGGGTGAAACAGCTGCCTCTTCTCCTGGGTTACATTCTGGCATTGTGGTCCAACTGCCCAGCACGACCCTGCATCCACAGTGCACACAAAATTTTCCCTGCGCAGCTCTCAGCTGGCCTCATGCCACATGCTCGCTTCATAGCCAGACAACCCTAATGTCAATTTATAAGTGCGTCTGCGATGAGGAGGAATCGGAGATGCACACTGCAGAGGGTTGGCAGGGCTGGGCAGCGACCCTCTTTGAAAGTGTGGGCGATAGCCCACAATGCTGTTGAGAATTGATGATAAATTGATGTACGATCATCATTCCAATCCCGTGCCACCTCCGTCACAAAATTTTCAGGAGCCGCCAACATGGGCATAAAGGGGACTTAGGTGCCAGCACTTCTACATATCTCCACAATGCAGCAATACTCTGTGTGGGAAGCACATGAGCAGGCCCAGGGTCAGGTTCGGTGCCAGCCTCCACCTTGTGTGACCCAAGGTGCTGTGAGTTACATAGCAATGGGAAATCCATGTGTCTCCACGCTATTCATTCTGTGTAGGTGTTAGATGGCTCAACACCACAGTGGGATGTCTTTGAGTTCCTTGGGCTCGCCTATGCTGTCGGTGCACAAAGATGGTATTACACAAGAAGAAATCAGAGCGCCCAAACATGGCAGAGTTTCACCCCGCCAAGGACCTCAGCCCACATTTCTACCCTAGGCAGTCAGTTTATTTGTGCCAGACAGGTAAAACAATGAAATAGGAAGTCTTTGTGCACTCACAGCATAGGCGAGCCCAAGGAACTCAAGCATGGTATTACACATGAGGAAATCAGAGTGCCCAAACATGGCAGAGTTTCACCCTGCTAAGGGCCTTGGCCTCAGCTCACATTTCTTCCCTAGTCAGTCAGTGTGTTTGTGCCAGACAGGTAAAACAACGCAATGGGAAGTCTTTGTGCACCCACAGCAGAGACGAGCCCCTGGAACCCAAGGAAAGTATTACACATAAAAAAATAAGAGTGCCCAAACAAAGCAGTTTCACCCTGCCAAGGACCTCAACCTCGGCTCACACACTCAGTAATCGTGGGCATAAAGCGGAATTGGATGCTAGTGCAGCTGTGAACGTCTCTTTAATACAGTAACGCTCCTTTTGTTTGGCCCAAACCAGTGTCTCAGATAAATGTGGTAACACGAGAGAAAATACATGTTGCCCAGTGCTGATCCATAGACCCCAAGCAGGAGGAGGAGGTGGCATAACAAGGCCCAGAAACCATGACCTAGGTAGGACCCGCAATAGTCTGTGTGGGAAGTACATGAGCGGGCCCTGGGTCAGGCTCGGTCCCAGCCCCCACCTTGTGCGACCCAAGGTGCCGCGAGTTACATAGCGATGGGAAATCCATGTGTCCACACACTATTCATTCTGTGTAGGTGTCAGATAGCTCAACACTGCAATGGGAAGTCTTAGAGTTCCTTGGGCTCGCCTATGCTGTCAGTGCACAAAGATGGTATTACACAGGAAGAAATCAGAGTGCCCAACATGGCAGAGTTTTACCCCGCAAGGACCTCGGCCCACATTTCTGCCCTAGTTAGTCAGTGTATTTGTGCCAGATAGGTAAAACACCACGATGGGAAGTCTTTGTGCATTCACAGTATAGGTAGACCCCCTGTAACATTTCTGTAGTAAGAGTATAGACGGATCGCAGTAACATTTCTGTAGTAAAAGTATAGGCAGGCCCCAGTAACATTTCTGTAGTGGAAATATAGGCAGACCCCAGTAACATTTCTGTAGCAAAAGTATAGGCGAACCCCTGAAACATTGGTGTACCAAGAGTAGAGGCGGACCCCATTAACATTTCTATAGCAAAAGTATAGGCAGACCCCAGTAACATTTCTGTAGCAAAACTATAGGTGGACCCCTGTAACTTTTCTGTAGCAGAAGTATAGGCAGACCCCTGTAACATTTATGTAGAAGAAGTATAGGCGGACCCCAGTAACATTTCTATAGCAAAAGTATAGGCGGACCCCAGTAACATTTTTGTAGCAAAAGTATAGGCGGATCCCAGTAACATTTCTGTAGCATAGTATAGGCGAACCCCTGAAACGTTGGTGTACCAAGAGTGTAGGCTAAGGCTGGAAAAATGAGTTAAATAACAGTATAGGCGAAGGCCAGGAAAATTGGTGTACCAAGAGTACAAATGCACCCCTGAAAAATTGCTCAACTGCGAGGGCAGGTGAAACCCATAAACATTTTTTAAATATACAGCTCGCTGTTGCTTCATTTGTAACAGAGCCTGGAGGAAGCCCTGTGAAAAAAATGGTTTCTGTTAAAGTATAAATACTTTTGAAACTTTGAAAAATAGTAAAGAACTTTTAAACACAGCCTTTTGGACGTAGAAAAATTGGCAGTTCAGCGTGATGACATTCTGTTTTAGGAGGAGGAGTAATAATATCCGAGAGTGATTAACAAAGCTAATTCCACCTTTTTTGTGGTGATAGAGGATGCATTTTTCTCCTATTGCAGCGAAAAGAATCATTACGTTCTGCTGCTTTCCGCCTGTGGAGAAGAGAAGTCTGGGGAAATCCAGGCTTTGTTCATTTTTAAGCATGTCAGCACTGGCAGTTGACAGGCGGGTACGCTTATTTGTGATGATTTCCCCAGCTGCACTAAACACCCTCTCTGACAAGACGCTAGCGGCAGGGCAGGCCAGCACCTCCAGGGCGTACAGCGCAAGTTCGTGCAATGTGTCCAGCTTTGACACCCAATAGTTGTATGGAGCAGAGGCATCACGGAGGATGGTAGTACGATCGGCTGCGTACTCCCTCACCTTTTTACAGTGCTTCCTCTGACTCAGCCTTGACTGGGGAGTGGTGACACAGTCTTGCAGGGGAGCCATAAGGCTGGCAAAGGCCTTGGAAAGTGTTCCCCTGCGCTGGACATGCTGCCTGATCCCCGCACCTCCCCTGCTACTTGGCCACTAGCGCTGTCAGATGGGAACTTTAGCATCACTTTTTCCACCAGGACCCTGTGGTATTGCATCACTTTCGTACCCCTTTCCTCTTCAGGAATGAGAGTGGAAAGGTTCTCCTTATACCATGGGTCTAGAAGGGTGTACACCCAGTAATCCGTGTTGGCTAGAATGCGTCTAAAGCGAGGGTCACGGGAAAGGCAGCCTAACATGAAGTCAGCCATATGTGCCAGGTTCCCAGAATGCAACACATCGCTGTCCTCACTAGGAAGATGACTTTCAGGATCCTCCTACTCCTCTACAGCCCATACATGCTGAACAGATGAGAGACAAGCAGCATGGGTACCCTCTACAGTGTGCCCAGCTGTCTCTTCCCCCTACCCCTCCTGCTCCTCCCCCTCCTCCTCCTCCAAAAAGCACTGAGATATAGACATCAGGGTGGTCTGGCTATCAAGCGACATACTGTCATCCCCCGTCTCCTGTTTCAACGGCAAAGTGTCGGCTTTTATGCTTTGTAGCAAACTTCTCAGCAGGCAAAGCAGCGGGATGGTAACGCTAATGATTGCCGCATCGCCACTCACCATCTGGGTAGACTCCTCAAAGTTTCAGAGGACCTGGCAGATATCTGCCATCCATGCCCACATCTCAGTAAAGAATTGCAGAGGCTGACTACCACACTGCCGGCCATGTTGCAGCTGGTATTCCACTATTGCTTTACGCTGCTCGTACAGCCTGGCCATGTGGGCACGTCGCACAGCAGTCGGTGCTTTGGCAGCTGAAACTGATATTGCAGGGTCCTCAGGGTGGCAGTATATGTGGTGGACTTGCGGAAATGTGCGCAGATGCGGCATACCTTGCAGAGCAGGTCAGACAAATGGGGGTAGTTTTTCAGAAACCGCTGAGCCACCAGATTGAAGACGTGGGCCAGGCATGGCACGTGTGTGAGGCTGCCGAGCTGCAGAGCCGCCACCAGGTTACGGCCGTTGTCACACACGACCATGTCTGGTTGGAGGTTCAGCGGCGAAAGCCAGAGTTTGGTCTGCTCTGTCAGACCCTGCAACAGCTCAGGAGCCGTGTGCCTCTTGTCACCTAAGCTGATTTGTTTCAGCAGGCCTTGCTGACGCCTGCCCACTGTTGTGCTGCCGCGCCACGCACTACCAACTGCTGGCGATGTGCTCACATTTCTTAATTGAGAGGTAGACGTGGTGGAGGAGGAGCCGGAGGGCTTGGAGGAGGTGGCATAAAACGCCGCAGATACCAGCACCGAGGTAGGACCCGCTATTCTGGGTGTGGGTAGGACGTAAGCGGTCCCAGGCTCTGACTCGGTCCCCAGCCTCCACCAAGTTCACCCAATGTGCTGTCAGGGAGATATAGTGGCCCTGCCCGCCAGTACTTGTCCACGTGTCCGTGGTTAAGTGGACCTTCTCAGTAACTGCGTTGGTGAGGGCACGATTTATGTTGCGGGAGACGTCCTAGTGTAGGGCGGGGATGGCACACAGGGAAAAAATAGTGGCTACTGGGGACCAAGTAGCGCGGCAGCGCCACCGCCATCATGTTTTTAAAAGCGTCCATTTCCACAAGCCTGTACGGTAGCATCTCCAGGCTGATTTATTTGGCAATGTGCACGTTTAAAGCTTGTGCATGTGGGTGGGTGGCGGCGTGTTTCCGCTTTCGCTCCAACGCTTGTGCTAGCGACAGCTAAACGCTGGGCTGAGAGACATTGCTGGATGGAGTGGAGGACGGTGGAGGTGAGGGTGTGGGTGCTGGCCGTGAGGCGGTCGTGTCTGTGTCCTGGGAGGGGGATTGGATCTGTGTGGCAGGTTGGGGCACAGGGGAAGAGGCAGTGGTGTGACCTGAAGGCGGTGAATGGCCTTTGTCCCACATTGTGGGATGCTTGGCCATCATATGCCTGCACATGCTGGAGGTGGTGGTGCTGGTATTGGTGGCTTTCCGGCTGATCTTGGTGCGACACAGGTGGCACACCACTGTTCATTGGTTGTCCGCGCTCTCACTAAAAAACATCCACACCTTTGAACACCTACCCCTCTGCACGGAGGCTTGCCGTGAGTGGGTGCTTTGGGAAACAGTTGGGGGATTCTTCGCTCTGGCCCTGCCTCTACCCCTGGCTACTCCACTGCCTCTTCCAACCTGTCCTGCTGCTGCACTTGCCTCCCCCTCTGAAGCCCTGTCCTCAGTAGGCTTAGCAAACCAGGTGGGGTCAGTCACCTCATCGTCCAGCTGTTCTTTCTCCGAATCCTCTGTGCGCTCCTCCCTCAGACTTACTGCCCTTACTACTACCTCACTGACAGACAACTGTGTCTCATCATCCTCATCCACAAAAAGCTCTTGACACAGTTGCCGGAAGTCCCCAGTCTCATCACCTGGACTCTGGGAACTTTCCAAAGGTTGGGCATCAGTCACGACAAACTCCTCAGGTGAGAGAGGAACTGTTTTTCCCACTCATGGCAGGGACCCGAGAACAGTTCCTGGGAGTCTGCCTTCTCAGAATATGTCATTTTCATGGAGTGAGGAGGCTGGGAGGAAGGAGGAGCAGCAGCCAGAGGATTCAGAGTTGCAGTCACTAGGCAGGGAGTAGTGGACCGCGTAGAAGACTGGGTGGTCGATACATTGCTGGAGGCATTTCTGCCATCCACGACAAGACCTGTTCGCACTGCTCTGTTTGTAATAAAGGTCTACCACCCGGACCCGTAAATTGTGATATGAAGCTGGGAAGCCCAGAAACTTGCCTCTCTCCTAATCCCTCAGCATCTGGCTGAGATTCACCACTTCCAGGAACTCGGTCTGTTCCCACACCCTCACTTGGATGTACGCATCCGCGTCCTCAACTCTTACCCCTACTCCTCATCATGGCGGATTAGGAATAGAGCAGGGCCCCAAAAAATTACCCCACTGTACAGCACTGAAAACTGTGGCTAAATTCACCGCACACAGAGACTTGTAGATAGCGGTGGCTCTATGCTGTGATTTGAAAAAATTAACCCGCTGTCTTGCACTGATACCTAGGGGTAATTTACCGCTCGTAGAGAGTTGTATATAATAGAGGCAATATGGAGTGGGAGAAAACTCTAAAGCCAGTGGATAGTGCTGGTAACTGCGGCTATCTCAACCCCACCAAGGAAAGGGTATTGTGAGATGCTTTGCACAGCGACAGAGCTGAAATACTTTGCAGTGGCCCAGGAAATATTACAGTACTGTTTAGCAGTGAGACCTCTGTCTAATGACTGCAGACACAGAACGGTATAACTGAAGTTGTTTGCAGTAGGCTAGGAAATGTTAGAGTGCAGTTTTACGGTGAGAGTGGTATTGTACGGCACTGCAGACTGAAAAAACGATTACTGGGAACAGGCCTAGATGCGTAATATAAAAATATCTGCACTACAACTCCCAGCAGGCCACAACTAAAATGCACACGGTCAGATGTAGCCCAACGAAGGAGCGTTGGGTTTCTTGTACAGAGGATCCGGAGGACTGTATAACTTTCCCTATAGAAGTGGCTGCGTCCCTAAACTCTGCGTTACTCAGTGCAGACACAGAACAGTATAACTGAAGTCGTTTGCAGTAGGCTAGGAAATGTTAGAGTGCAGTTTCACGGTGAGAGCTGGTTGTATGGCACTGCAGCCTGAGAAAGCTATTACTGAAAGTCTGGAAACAGGCCTA
Organism: Eleutherodactylus coqui; assembly: GCF_035609145.1. Classification (NCBI taxonomy): domain Eukaryota; kingdom Metazoa; phylum Chordata; class Amphibia; order Anura; family Eleutherodactylidae; genus Eleutherodactylus; species Eleutherodactylus coqui. Next base: position 130,339,874 of record NC_089847.1, read on the forward strand.
GATGCGTAATACAAAAATTGATGCACTACTGCTCCCAGCCAGCCACAACTATAATGCCCACGGTCAGATGTACCCCTAAGAAGGAATGTTGGGTTTCTTGTACAGAGGATAATAATAAATAATAATAAATAATAAACTTTATTTGTACAGTGCCAACATATTCCGCAGCGCTTACATAGACAGGGGGGAATACAGAAAGACAAAATACAAACATTACAGAACCACAGTTACATATAGTAATCAGTTGATGGAAACAATAGGGGTGAGGGTCTTGCTCCAACGAGCTTACATACTACAAGCAATGGGGTGATACAGAAGGTAAAGGGCTGGAGATGTGCACGGTATGGCGAAGTGTGAGCGATGTTATACACATAGACAATGGTCAGACATTTAGCCGTGTGATGGCAGAAACGGTGTGACTGCAGGAGCGGTTTATGATGGCTAGCAGGGATTGCAGTCAGTAGGTCAGGGAGCGTGTTATCAGGCGGAGTACAGAGAGGTTTTTTTAGGGAATGCGGTATGCCTCCCTGAAGAGGTGCGTTTTTAGAGCAGGAGGACTGTAGTGTATAACTTTCCCTATATAAGTAGCTGTTTCCCTACACTCTGCCTTATGCACTGCACACACAGAACAGTATAGCTGAAATGGCCTGCACAGTCCGAGATGCTTAAAAAAAAAATTGGTGCACTACTGCTCCCAGCCAGCCACAACAGTAATGCACACTATGAAGAGTAGCCCTAAAAAGGACAGTTGGGGTTCTTGATGACAGGATCCTACTCTAACACTTTACCTATATCAGCAACATCACTTTCCCTAACCTCTGCCGTCTAAGGCGAGACGCAGGCGGGACCAGTTTAAGTTCTCGGCGGTCACCTGATCTCGCCAGCCACTCACTACTGTGGGGGGTGGGGTGGGGGTGGAAGAGGGCTGGCATGTCACAGTGGGAAGTGATAATGCCTTCCCCGCATGTCTATTGGCTAGAAAATGGCGCTAAACATGCGGGGAACGAAATGCAATTGACTCGAGTACCGCGTGGTGTTCATCTCGAGTAACGAGCATCTCAAGTACCCTATTACTCGAACGAGCATCAAGCTCGGACAAGTGTGCCCGCTTATCTCTAGCCCACACTCTGGAATTCTACGCTGCACATGTTGGCCAGGCTGTACGAGGAGCATAGAGCAATAGTGGAATACCAGCTGCATCATGGGTTTTCAGCCTCCACAATTCTTTACTGAGGAATGGGCATGGTTGGCAAATATCTGCCAGGTCCTCGGAAACTTTGAGGAGTCTACCCAGATGGTGAGTGGCGATCCGGCAATCATTATCGTTACCATCCTGCTGCTTTGCCTGCTGAGAACTTCGCTGCTAAGCATAAAGGCCGACGCTTTGCGGTTGGAACAGGAGATGGGGGATGACAGTATGTCGCTTGATAGCCAGACCACCCTAATGTCTATATCTCAGCGCATTTTGGAGGAGGAGGAGAAGGGAAAGAGACAGCTGGCCACACAGCAGAGGGTACCCATGCAGCTTGCCTCTCATCTGCTCAGCGTGTATGGGCTGAAGAGGAGGTGCAGGAGAATCCTGAAAGTCATCCTCCAAGTGAGGACAGCAGTGTGTTGCGTACTGGGACCCTGGCACACATGGCTGACTTCATGTTAGGCTGCCTTTCCCATGACCCTCACATTAGACGCACTCTGGCCACGCGGGTGGTTGGTCGGCGCGGTGCGCGAGCTTGTAGGTCATTGGGGTCCGCCTATACTCTTGCTACAGAAATGTTACAGGGGTCTGCCTTTACTCTTGCTGCAGAAATCTTACAGGGGTTCGCCTATACTCTTGCTACAGAAATGTTACTGGGGTCCGCCTATACTTTTGCTACATAAATGTTACTGGGGTTCGCCTATGCTCTTGCTATATAAATGTGTTACGGTACGCTACCCGATGATACGCCAGCCTGGGTTGCCCTAGAACTTACCCGCAACCCCTGTCCCTGCCTACTAGCCTCTACTACTGGCTAACCCCAGGCGGGCAACTGGACGGCGGTCCCTACACTTGCTAGCGACCGAGGAGGGACGCTGGCGTACCAAGATGGAACAGGGTAGGATACCGACAGGAAGGGTAGGGTAATAAACAAACAGAAAATACCAGCAGACAGAGGCAGATGGATAACCTGGCAGAAATAGCAAAAGCTGAAACAGGAGACTGTCAGAGGCAGGAAGCTAGCACACTCAAACAGAAACCAATAACTGGCAGTAAATGGACCTCACTGCCAGCCTTATAAACAGAAGCCTGCGACCAGGGGCAGAGAGGGGGAGGCGACACCTCCTAACAGAATCTCATAACAGGGACTTGTGCATAGAGCTTCACTCACAGACACCCGTGCACATGCCGCCGTCTGGACCCACGAGTGCGCGCACCGCGCCGACCAACCACCCGCGGCCCCGGCAGCCGCTACATGGTAACAAAATGTTACTGGGGTCCGCCTATACTCTTGCTACATAAATGTTACAGGGGTCCACCTATACTCTTGCGACAGAAATATTACTGGGGTCCACCTATACTCTTGATACAGAAATGTTACTTGGGTCCGCCTATTCTCTTGCTACATAAATGTCATTGCAGACCGCCTATACTCTTGCTACAGAAATCTTACAGGGGTCCGCCTTTACTCTTGCTACAGAAATCTTACAGGGGTTCGCCTATACTCTTGCTATAGAAATGTTACTGGGGTCCGCCTATACTCTTGCTACATAAATGTTACTGGGGTTCGCCTATACTCTTGCTATATAAGTGTTACAGGGGTCCGCCTTTACTCTTGCTACATAAATGTTACAGGGGTTCACCTATACGCTTGCTACATAAATGTTACCGGGGACCACTTATACTCTTGCTACAGAAATGTTACAGGGGTCCGCCTTTACTCTTGCTACAGAAATCTTACAGACGTTTGCCTATACTCTTGCTACAGAAATGTCACTGGGATCCGCCTATACTCTTGCTACATAAATGTTACTGGGGTCCACCTATACACTTGGTATTGAAAGGTTTGAGGGGTTCACCTATACTATTGCTACAGAAATGTTACTGGGGTCCGCCTATACACTTGCTACTGAAAGGTTTGAGGGGTTCGCCTAGACTCCTGCTACAGAAATGTTCCTGGGGTACGCCTATACTGTCGGTGCACAAAAGTTTCCCATTGCGGTGTTGAGCTGCCTGACACATACACCGAATGAAGTGTGTGGGGACACATGGATTTCCCATACCTATTTAACTCACGACACCTTGTGTCACACAAGGTGGAGGCTGGGACCGAGCCTGACTCAAGGCCCGCTCACATACTTCCCACACAGAGTATTGCGGGTCCTACCTCATTCATGGTTTCTCGTTCTTATAATGCCACCTCCTCCTCCTGCTTGGGGTCTGGGGATTAGCGGTGGGTAACATGTATTTTTTCTCGTGTTACCACAGTTATCTGAAACAGTGGTTTGGGCCAAACAAAAGGAGCGTTAATGCATTAATGAGACGTTCACAGCTGCACTAGCATCCGAGTACGCTTTATGCCCACGATTACTGAGGGTGTGAGCCACAGCCGAGGTCCTTGGTGGGGTGAAACTGCCTTGTTTGGGGGCTCTGATTTCTTTATGTGCAATACCGTCTTTAAGTTTAATGGGCTCGCCTATGCTGTGGGTGCACAAAGACTTCCCATTGCATTGTTTTACCTGTCTGGCAGAAATACATTGACTGACTTGGCTAGGGTGCAGACAGCTTTCCCATTGTGGTGTTTTACCTATCTGGCACAAATACGCTGAATGAATAGGGCAGAAGTGTGGGCTGAGGTCCTGGGCGGGGTGAAAATCTACCATGTTTGGACACTCTCTTTTCTTCATGTTTAATACTGTCTTTGAGTTTCATGGGCTCGCCTATGCTTTGGGTGCACAAAAAGACTTCCCATTGTGTTGTTTTACCTGTCTGGCACAAATACACTGAATGAATAGGGCAGAAGTGTGGGCCGAGGTCCTGGGCGGGGTGAAAATCTACCATGTTTGGACACTCTCTTTTCTTCATGTTTAATACTGTCTTTGAGTTTCATGGGCTCGCCTATGCTTTGGGTGCACAAAAAGACTTCCCATCGCAGTGTTTTACCTATCTGGAACAAATACACTGACTGACTAGGGTAGAAATGTGGGCCGAGGCCGAGGCCCTTGGTGGGGTGAAACTCTGCCATGTTTGGGAACTCTGTTTTCCTCATGTTTAATACTATCTTTCAGTTCCTTGGGCTCGCCTATACTGTGGGTGAACAAAGACTTCCCATTGCGGTGTTTTACCTGTCTGGAACAAATACACTGACTGACTAGGGTAGAAATGTGGGCCGAGGCCTTTGGCGGGGTGAAAGTCTGCCATGTTTGGGCACTCTGTTTTCCACATGTGTAATACCATCTTTCAGTTCCTTGGGCTCGCCTATGCTGTGGGTGCACAAAGACTTCCCATTGCGGTGTTTTACATGTCTGGCACAAATACACTGACTGACTAAGGCCAGTCACATCTTTGCATACACACAGCATAGGCGAGCCCAAGGAACGCAAAGACTTCCCATTGCGGTGTTGAGCTATCTGACACCTACACAGAATAAATTGTGTGGGGACAGATGGATTTTCTATTGCTATGTAACTCACGGCACCTTGGGCCACACAAGGTGGAGGCTGGGACCAAGCCTGACCCTGAGCCTGCTCACGTGCTTCCCACACAGAGTATTGCTACATTGTGGAGATATGTAGAAGTGCTGGCACCTGAGTCCCCTTTATGCCCATGTTTGCGGCTCCTTACAATTTTGTGACGGAGGTGGCATGGGATTGGAATGATGAACGTACGTCAATTTTTCATCCACACCCAATAGCATTGTTGGCTATCGCCAACACTTTCAAAGAGGGTCGCTGCCCAGCCCTGCCAACCCTCTGCAGTGTGTGCCTCCAGTTCCTCCTCATCCAGTACGCACTTATAAATAGACATGAGGGTGGTGTGGCTATGAAGCGAGTGTGTGGCATGAGGCCAGCTGAACGCTGCGCAGGGAAAATTTTGGGTGCGCTGTGGATGCAAGGTCGTGCGGGGGGGGGGGTTGGACAGCAATGCCAGCATGTAACCCAGGAGAAGAGGCAGCTGTGTCACCCGCAGGCAGTGATTGTCCTTGGTTGCAGATAGTGTGGTGCTTAGCTAAGATGTGCCAGTGCATGTGCCTTGCTAATGAGGGTTTGTCCAAAGTAAATTGTTAGGGGGGTGACCGCCAGGCTCTTGCCCCCATTTTGGCTTAATAGTGAAACCTGAGAGCCTCAGATGCAGCCATGCATGCTGCCCCTGCCCTTCCCTATCTGTTTCTGTGGTGTTTCCATGACTTTCTGATGTTTTCTGGTGTTTGACAAGCCATCACCTATGCGGAGCATCGGTCCCATACAAAAATTCTCGAGTCCCCCATTGATTTCAATGGGATTCGTTACTTGAAACGAGCTCTCGAGCATTACGAAAAGTTTGACTTGAGTACTGAGCACCTGAGCATTTTGGTGCTCGCTCATCTCTACTGACTGGGGATGTGGAATCACTTTGCTCCTGGTGGCACAACCTTTGGGTGCAGGAGACTTCTGGTCCAGGGGCAGATGTTGCAAAGGGGGTGATGAGCTGGGTGGACCTATATCTAAAAAAATAGGAGATGTATGTTGGATGGAAAATGGAACTACTCCAGTGGGACCTCTGGAAATATGAGACTGGTGGATTGCGAGGAACTTGGTTAGCCCGTGGTTATAATTTGTATGAGGTTTGGAATGTAGACCTCAGATACATCATTGTGTGAAATGGATTGGGTATTAAATGAACAGAGTGAGTGTTTTCTGGTAGAGTAATGATCAAATGTTTGTCTATTTTCATATCCCTTATTTCTATTGCTTTTTCTGTGACCCCAAGATTTCCCATAGTGCCCGGTCCCCAATGTGCCTCGGAGAACCGAGTAAGCTCGACTATTACAGGACACTCTCGTCCAACCTGACCAGGTGGAAGAAAGAAAATTAGGAACATAGTTTTTCCCAGTACTGAAAGTTACTTTTTAAAATCCCTTATCAGAGACTGATTTAATAGGGCTTGGTTCCCCCCGAAAACCTCCATGACCCTTTTTGTATTCCAATGAGAAAATATTGTTGGATTGATCATCCATGCAATCTCATGCAATCTCATTTCAATTTGCCAAACTTTTGGGCGAAATAGGGCAAATTCCAAACAGTTGGTATGCAAGAGAGTATAAGTGAATTGTTAAGTAATTTTAAATTTGTATGTCTCCTACATAGTTAAAAAAAAAAACTAAAGTGGTTCAAATGTGCATCCAGAATAGATATGGAAATATATATCTTATCAAAAATGTGTACAGTATGTTTGCATATATTTGAGATATTAGTTTGAAATAAGAAAAAAATAAAAGTTTTTTTTGGAAATTTTCCGAATTTTGGAAGTTTTAATCAATATACACAAATTCTATCGGGCTATTTTTACTACCTACATGAAGTACAATAGGAGGCGAATTTCACCGTGGGGAACCACAAGGATAATAAAACGTAACTTTTATTGTTAATGTACATGAGGGGACAACACATGGATCTCTCTCGCGATCTGTTTACACCCAGGACCACGACGGTAACAAGAGGACATCCGCTACGATTAGAGGAAAGTAGGTTTCATCACCAACATAGAAGGGGATTCTTTACTGTAAGAGCAGTTAGACTGTGGAACTCTCTACCGGAGGAAGTGGTGATGGCAAAATCCATAGAGGAGTTTAAAAGGGGACTTGATGTCTTTCTGGAGAAGAAGGATATTACAGGATATAAATATTAGGTTAAGTGTCAATCCTGGTATATAGGCAGGTAGGAACTATTAGGGGTTGATCCAGGGAACAGTCTGATTGCCATTAGGGATTCGGAAAGGAATTTTTCCCCCAAAAGGGCTAATTGGCCTCTGGCCTTGGGGCTTTTTGCCTTCCTCTGGATCAACACAGTAGGATAGACAGGCTGGACTAGATGGAAATTGTCTTCATTCGGCCTTACATACTATGTTACTATGTAGAGGCGGACCACAGTAACATTTCTGTAGTAAAAGTATAGGCAGACCCCTGTAACATTTCTGTTGCAGAAGTATAGGCAGACCGCAGTAACATTTCTGTAGCAGAACTATAGGCAGACCCCAGTAACATTTCTGTAGTAAAAGTATAGGCAGACCCCTGTAACATTTCTGTAGCAGAACTATAGGCAGACCCCAGTAACATTTCTGTAGTAAAAGTATAGACAGACCTCTGTAACATTTCTTTAGCAAACGTATAGGCAGACCCCTGTAACATTTCTGTAGCAAATGTATAGACAGACCTCAGTAACATTCCTGTAGAAAAGGTATAGGCCGACCCCAGTAACATTTCTGTAGCAGAAGTATTGGCAGACCCCAGTAACATTTCTGTAGCAGAATTATAGGCCGACCCCAGTAACATTTCTGTAGTAAAAGTAGAGGCTGACCCCAGTAACATTTCTGTAGTAAAAGTGTAGGCAGGCCCCTGTAACATTTCTGTAGCAGACGTATAGGCAGACCCAAGTAACATTCCTGTAGCAAAGGTATAGGCAGACCCCTGTAACATTTCTGTAGCAAAGGTATAGGCAGACCCCAGTAATATTTCTGTAGCAGAAATAAAGGCAGACCCCAGTAACATTTCTGTTGCTAGAGTATAGACAGATTCCAGTAACATTCCTGTAGCAAAGGTATAGGCAGACCTCTGTAAACATTTCTGTAGCAAAGGTATAGGCAATCCCCAGTAACATTTCTGTAGTAAAAGTATAGGCAGACCCCTGTAACATTTCTGTAGTAAAAGTGTAGACAGACCCCAGTAACATTCCTGTAGCAAAGGTATAGGCAGACTCCTATAACATTTCTGTAGCAAAGGTATAGACAGACCTCAGTAACATTCCTGTAGCAAAGCTATAGGCCGACCCCTGTAACATTTCTGTAGCAGAAGTATAGGCAGACCCCAGTAACATTTCTGTAGCAGAATTATAGGCAGACCCCAGTAACATTTCTGTAGTAAAAGTATAGACAGACGGCAGTAACATTTCTGTAGTAAAAGTAGAGGCGGTCCCCAGTAACATTTCTGTAGTAAAAGTATAGGGAGACCCCAGTAACATTTCTGTAGTAAAAGTATAGGCAGACCCCAGTAACATTTCTGTAGCAGAAGCATAGGCAGACCCCAGTAACATTTCTGTAGCAGAAGTATAGGCAGACCCCAGTAACATCTCTGTAGTAAAAATAGGAGGCAGCCCTTTGAAAAAAATTGTTTTATGTTAAAGTATCAATACTTTTGAAACTTTGAAAAATTGAAAGCAGAGCCTTTTGGCATACAGGTCAGCGTGATCACATGATGTTTCAGGAGGAGGAGTTGGAGGAGGGGGACTAATATCCGAGAGTGATTGACAAAGCTAATACCACCTTTTTATACGGTGATAGAGAATGCTTTTTTTTCTGCGGTTGCAGCAGAAAGAATCTTCAGGTTCCGCTGCTCTCCACCGGTGGAGAAGAGAAGTCTGAGGAAATCCAGGCTTTGTTCATCTTTATGAGTGTAAGCATGTCGGCACTGGCAGTTGACAGGCGGGTATGCTTATCCGTGATGATTCCCCCAGCTGCACTAAACACCCTCTCTGACAACGCGCTAGCGGCAGGGCAAGCCAGCACCTCCAGGGCGTACAGCGCAGGTTCGTGCCATGTGTCCAGCTTTGACACCCAATAGTTGTATGGAGCAGAGGCATCACGGAGGATGGTGGTACGATCGGCTACATAGTCCCTCACCATCTTTTTATAGTGCTCCCTCCGACTCAGCCTTGACTGGGGAGTGGTGACACAGTCTTGCTGGGGAGCCATAAAGCTGGCAAAGGCCTTGGAGAGTGTTCCCCTGCGTGCGCTGGACATGCTGCCTGATCTCTGCGCCTCCCCTGCTACTTGGCCTTTGGAACTGTGCCTTCTGCCACTAGCGCTGTCAGATGGGAAGTTCAGCATTACTTTTTCCACCAGGGCCCTGTGGTATTGCATTACTCTTGTATCCCTTTCCTCTTCGGGAATGCGAGTGGAAAAGTTCTCCTTATACCGTGGGTCGAGAAGGGTGTACAACCAGTAATGCGTGTTGGCCAGAATGCGTCTAATACAAGAGTCACGAGAAAGGCAGCCTAACATGGAGTCAGCCATGTGTGCCGGGTCCCAGTACGCAAGACATGGCTGTCCTCACTAGGAAGATGACTTTCAGGATCCCATCCTCCTCTACAGCCCATACACACTGAACAGATGAGAGGCAAGCAGCATGGGTACCCCCTGCAGTGTGCCCAGCTGTCTCTTCCCCCTCCTTCTCCTGCTCCTCCCCCTCCACCTCCTCCAAAGCGCGCTGAGATATAGACATGAGGGTGGTCTGGCTATCAAGCGACATACTCTCATCCCCCATCTTCTGTTCCAACCACAAAGCGTCAGCCTCTATGCTTTGCAGTGAACTTCTCAGCAGGCATAGCAGCGGGATGGTAACGATAATGATTGCAGCATCGCCGCTCACCAGCTGGGTAGACTCCTCAAAGTTTCCGAGGACCTGGCAGATATCTGCCATCAAGGCCCACTCCTCGGTAAAGAATTGAGGAGGCTGACTACCACTATGCCGCCCATGTTGGAGTTGGTAGTTCACTATTGCTCTCCACTCCTCATACAGCTTGGCCAACATGTGCAGCGTAACCATGTGGGCACATCGCACAGCAGTCGGTGCTCTGGCAGATTAAACCAATGTCCGCAGGGTGGCAGCATCCATGGTGGACCTGCGGAAATGTGCGCAGACGCGGTGCACCTTGCCGAGGAGGTCAGACAATTGTGGGTAGCTTTTCAGAAACCGCTGAACCACTAAATTGAAGATGTGGGCCAGGCATGGCACGTGTGTGAGGCTGCCAAGCTGCAGAGCCGCCACCAGGTTACGGCCATTGTCAAACATGACCATGCCCGGCTGGAGGCTCAGCGGCGAAAGCCAGAGGTCGGTCTGCTCTGTCAGACCCTGCAACAGCTCGGGGGCCGTGTGCCTCTTGTCACCTAAGCTGATTAGTTTCAGCATGGCCTGCTGACGCTTGTCCACCACTGTGCTGCCGCGTGCTACTGACTGCTGGCGACATGATCACTTCTTAATTGAGAGGTAGAAGTGGCGGAGTAGGAGGAGGGGGAGGGCTTGGAGGAGGTGGCATAAAACGCAGCAGATACCAGCACCGAGGTAGGACCCGCTATTCTGGGTGTGGGTAGGACGTGAGCGGTCCCAGGCTCTGACTCAGTCCCAGCCTCCACCAAATTCCCCAATGTGCTGTCAGAGAGATATAGTGGCCCTACCTGCCAGTACTTGTCCACGTGTCCGTTGTTAAGTGGACTTTCCCAGTAACCGCGTTGGTGAGGGCATGTATAATTTTGTGGGAGACGTGCTAGTGTAGGGCTGGGACGGCACACCGGGAAAAATAGTGGCGACTGGGGACCGAGTAGTGCGGGATCGCCATCGCCATCATGTTTTTGAAAGCCTCTTTTTTCACAAGCCTGTACGGCAGCATCTCCAGGCTGATTAATTTGGCAATGTGCACGTTTAAAGCTTGCGCGTGCGGGTGGGTGGCGGCGTATTTGTACTTTCGCTCCAACGCTTGTGTTAGCGACAGCTGAACGCTGCGCTGAGAGACATTGCTGTATGGGTTGGAGGACAGTGGACGTGAGGGTGTGGGTGCAGGCTGGGAGGCGCTCGTGCCTGTGTCCTGAGAGGGGGTGCGTTGGGAAACAGTTGGAGGATTCTTCGCTCTGGCCCTGCCTCTACCCCTCGCCTCTCCACCGCCTCTTCCAACCTGCCCTGCTGCTGTACTTGCCTCCCCCTCTGAAGCCCTGTCCTCAGTAGGCTTAGCAAACCAGGTGGGGTCAGTCACCTCATCGTCCAGCTGCTCTTCCTCCGAATCCTCTGTGCTCTCCTCCCTCGGACGTACTGCCCTTACTACTACCTCACTGACAGACAACTGTGTCTCATCATCATCATCCTCCTCACCCACTGAAAGCTCCTGAGACAGTTGACGGAAGTCCCCAGCCTCATCACCCGGACTCCAGGAACTTTCCAAAGGTTGGGCATCGATCACGACAAACTCCTCAGGTCAGAGAGGAACCAGTTTTTCCCCCTCATGGCAGGGACCCGAGAACAGTTCCTGGGAGTCTGCAGTGAGGAGGCTGGGAGGAAGGAGAAGCAGGAGCCAGAGGATTCAGAGTTGCAGTCCCTAAGCCGGAAGTAGTGGAATGCGTAGAAGACTGGGTGGTCGATACATTGCTGGATGCATTTTCTGCCATCCACGAAAGGACCTGCTGACACTGCTGTGTTTGTAATAAAGGTCTACCATGTGAACCCATGAATTGTGATATGAATCTGGGGACTCCAGAAACTTGCTTCTCTCCAATCCAGCAGCAATCGGCTGTGATTCACCTGGACCAGGAACTCGGCCTGTCCCCACACCCTCACTTGGACGTCTGCGTCCACGTCCTCGACCCTTACCCCTACTTCTTATCATGGCGGATTACGAATAGAGCAGGGCCCAAATAAATTACCCCACTGTACAGCATTGACAACTGGGCCTTAATTCACCGCACACTGAAACTTGTAGATAGCGGTGGCTCTATGCTGTGACATGAAGAAAGTAACCTGCTGTCTTGTGCTGATACCTATGGGTAATTTACTGCTCACAGAGACTTGTAGATAATAGAGGCTGTGTGGAGTGGGAGAAGACTCTAAAGCCAGTGGATAGTGCTGGTAACTGCGGCAATGTCAACCTCACCAACATAAATAGTATTGTGAGACGCTCTGCACAGCGGCTGAGCTGAAATACTTTGTAGTGGCGCCAGTAATATTACAGTACTGTTTAGTGGTGAGACCGCTGTCTAATTCACTGCAGACAGAGAACGGTATAAATGAGGTAGTTCGCAGCAGACTAGGAATAATTGGAGTGCACTTTCCTGGTGAGAACGGTATAGTGCGGCACTGCAGCCAGAAAAAAGTATCACTGAAAGGCTGCAAACAGGCCTAGGTGCGTTATACTAAAATATTGAAGCACTAAAACTCCCAGCAGGCCCCAAGTAAAATGCGCACGGTCAGATGTAGCCCTAAGAAGGAGCTTTGGGGTTTTTGCACGGAGGATACGGACTGTATAGTGTATATTACTTTCCCTATAGAAGTGGCTGTTGCCCCAAACACTGCGTCTAATTCACTGCAGACAGAGAATGGTATAAATGAGGTAGTTCGCAGCAGGCTAGGAACAATTGGAGTGCACTTTCACGATGAGAGCGGTATAGTACGGCACTGCAGCCAGAAAAAAAAGGATTACTGAAAGGCTGCAAACAGGCCTAGCTGCATTATACAAAAATGGAAGCACTACTAGTACTACTACTCCCAGCAGGCCCCAAGTAAAATGCACACGGTCAGCTGTAGCCCTAAGAAGGAGCCTTAAGGTTTTTGCACGGAGGATACGGACTGTGTAGTGTATATTACTTTCCCTATAGAAGTGGTTGTTGCCCCAAACACTGCGTCTAATTCACTGCAGACAGAGAACGGTATAAATGAGGTAGTTCGCAGCAGGCTAGGACTAATTGGAGTGCACTTTCACGATGAGAGCGGTATTGTATGGCACTGCAGCCAGAAAAAAGTATCACTGAAAGGCTGCAAACAAGCCTAGCTGCGTTATACTAAAATATTGAAGCACTAAAACTCCCAGCAGATCGCAAGTAAAATGCGCACGGTCAGATGTAGCCCTTGGAAGGAGCTTTGTGGTTTTTGCACGGAGAATACGGACTGTATAGTTTATATTACTTTCCCTATAGAAGTGGCTGTTGCCCCAAACACTGCATCTAATTCACTGCAGACAGAGAACGGTATAAATGAGGTAAATAGCACTCAGGAGACATGGATTTCTTTAGAACTGGTGCCTACCAGCATTTATTGATACAGCACAGCAAATGAATTTTAGCATACATAAACACAGTCCATAAGTTTAGGGTTCACAACCCCCAGGGTCCTGTCACTAACCCCTCCTGGGGCATCTGGAGGGTGTTCTCTCTGTCAGACGAGCGATGAGCCCAAACTGGTCTACATGGATCAGGCTCCGAGTTCCTGATGCGGCTCCTTCACTGCCTCTCACTGGTCCACACTGGACCTTTGGTTTTCAGCCCTTCTCCTCCCTTAGGGGTAGCACGGGACCCAACCAAGTTACTGCTGGGGGAGTTTGAAAGGGTAACCCAAGATGTAATTTACCTTAAAGGGGTTGTCTCGCGAAAGCAAGTGGGGTTAAGCACTTCTGTATGGCCATATTAATGCACTTTGTAATGTACATTGTGCATTAAATATGAGCCATACAGAAGTTATTCACTTACCTGCTCCGTTGCTAGCGTCCCCGTCGCCATGGCTCCGTCTAATTCTGATGTCTTCTGGCGTTTTTAGACGCGCTTGCGCAGTCCGGTCTTCTGCCTGGTGAATGGGGCCACTCGTGCCGGAGAGCTGCTCACCGCGTCGTCATCGTAGCTCCGCCCCGTCACGTGTGCCGATTCCAGCCAATCAGGAGGCTGGAATCGGCAATGGAACGCAAGGAAGGAGAAGAAACTCCACGGTGCACCATGGGAGAAGACCAGCGGCACCATCTTTAAAAGAAGAATAGAAGAAGCTGCAGAACGCTGATGCAGGTAAGCGCAATGTGCTTTTTAAAAACTAACCTATGCTTTCTTTTTAACAGGGCAGAATGCGGGGGTAAGTGAAAAAATTTTTTTTCCGCTTTCGCCGCGAGACAACCCCTTTAAGTCCATGTTGTCACTCATGACACCACCGTTCCGTCCTCTGTGGTGAATCTGGATGGTTGAATAAAGTAGTGCACACACACAGAAATGTTTCAGAGCAAAACCGGGAATGGTCGGCAGTGCTCGTTTACTTGTTACTTGGTGTGACAGGGAGGAATCACAGGATGACAGATGAGTCCACAGTCCAAGTTATCTGCAGGGTTGTGTTCATGGCCACTCTCCTTCTTTCTCCCTCCAGCTCTCTACTGGTCAACACTCACACTTAAGGGACAGGCACTCAGCGCTGCATGGCAGTTCCTCTCACTCTCTCAGTCCTCTATGTTAATAGCAGGAAGTCCTGGGTGAATTGGGCCCAGGGCACACATAAGGCAGTCGCTTAGCCTCTTACATCCTGGGGCTCCTCACAAGAGAAGGCACAGTCTCTTCTACTCAATGAAAGTTTCTTGCTTCCTCCAGACTGCTGCTAAGCTGTGGCTAAGACTTTCTTAGACGTAGACTGTCTCAGACTCCCTTAGACTGACTTGCATACGCCTTGTTACCGTACTACCGTAGGACTGACAGTTATGTAATCGGGAAGGGCCAGGTTAACGCTGCTACACGCTGGACATGGGGCGAGAGAAGTAACCTGAATGATTGTTATTTTTATATAAATGGTAAATTGCTGTTGTATGTTTATACTTGAGAAAGGCTTGTCAAAGAAGCCAAAACGTGTTGCATTGGATGAATAAACTGAATCTGTCATTTGCTGCTCCTCACATCTTGCTACATTTGTGACACTATATGCTAGCTTGGATCAGGGGTGCCGAGGACAAGGCACCCCTGTGAAGTAAGTTTCATTCTCCTTTTCCATTTTATCCCTTTTCCATAAATCCTACACCGGAGCGATGGGGACTTTTACAACCCTTATCCATTTATATCTTCCGGTGTTTATACATGTCTGGAACCACTCCACGACGCTCTCCTGAAGGGATGTAATAATTGATCGGTGTATTGGATACCTATTCCCCCAGTTGAAGTCACTTCTGGATATATAATAGTGAAAAAGCTTCTCTCTGGAATTTGACACACTGGTGCCCCTTGGGGGAAGTCTGGTGATGTCAGGGTAAGTCCCATATAAAATATATATATTTTTTTATCCTCCCATCAGAACGCTACTATTGATTATTGTCAAATATCGCTAATTGGTATGGCAGTTTTCAGGTTTCCAAATTCAGTTAGTTTATGCTCGAGCATCGAGGAAGCTTACATATCACACACATATTAGATGCAATTGGAAGTCATCTGTTTATTCAATTAATAAGCAGAAGTATATATACAAAGACATTTTAAATAAGGTTACAATACACGTCACTTTGAATAATTATAATATATTATAATTCATTTAATATCACTAGTTATTAAAACACAACAAGAACAATGACGTTTTAGGGTGCATTCCCACGAACGTATATCGGCTCGGTTTTCACGCCGAGCCGATATACGTTGTCCTCATGTGCAGGGGGGGGGGGGAGGATGGAAGAGCCAGGAGCAGGAACTGAGCTCCCGCCCCCTCTCTGCCTCCTCTCCGCCCATCTACACTATTTGCAATGAAAAGAGGTGGGGCGGGGGCGGGGCTAAGTTCCGTGAATTATCCCTGCCCCGTCCCGCCTCTCCCCATTGCAAATAGCGCAGTGGGGTGGAGAGGAGGCAGAGAGGGGGCGGGAGCTCAGTTCCTGCTCCTGGCTCTTCCATCCTCCCCCCCTGCACATGAGGACAACGTATATCGGCTCGGCGTGAAAACCGAGCCGATATACGTTCGTGGGAATGCAGCCTTAGTTAGAGGAAAGACTTTTTTTAGACCGATTAGAACTATTTCTCATGAGACTCCCTGTAAAATGTCCTTGAAGACTGCCTTGTATTCTTATAACAGAACAGTAATATGAGCTAAAGAAAGAAAGAAAGTAGCTCAAAGAGGAGCAGGTTACAGAACATAAAATGGAGAACAGGAAATCTTTTAATTTCACTCTCAAAACCCCCCTTTTGCGACTGTTTCCTCATGGTCTATAGCCCTCACACATGATTTCCATTATCATCCCAGAAGCTTGAGATTACCACTAAGGAACGTGTTGCCCTACCTAACATCTAGGAACATAGATGTTCCTAAGAACTGCTCATGGTCCTATGGTTACACCCATGTAGGGTGGCCCTAGCCCATCCCTAAAGGCTCTATTTTAACTCTGGGTCTGAAGGTAGGAGACTCATGTGATCTGTGTATTGGGATAGATATAGCATGAGGAAACATGATGTAACTATTTAGTCATATCTGGGTTGGATTTCCTTTAATTGCATGAGTTGTGAATTTGTGTATTTGTAAACCTGTGAACCATTATTATATAAGCCCCACTAGATTTGATATGCACAAAATGCAGCAGCAAAGGAGTATACAACTTACCACTACACCACGAAGTATACTGGAAAGTCGATCAAGTCTAGCTGCACTGAACCAGCAACTGGAATGCCAATCAAACCATTCCAGGTCCTTATTTTGCCTGAGTGTCTGCACTAATGTTTTGACTTTATGAATAGATTCCAAATTATCAGTTAGGTTGAAATAACACATACCTTTAAATTCCCCACATCCAGGATTGAATACCATCCATTGTAGCTCAGTTCTGTAGAGCAGCTTTCTTAGTACCTTGTACATCCAACAGTAACAAGTCAGGAGCCTGTGAAGTAGCATTAAGGGCTCTTACCATATCACATGCTATACCATTTATTACCCTGATATTAGTTATTGGTAGTCCCCAGACCCCCACTATTGATGTCCCAAGAGCTATTACTACACTATTACTTAACAGTGTATCTCACAGGTTTTATCTAGCTGTCAGGATTCCATTTCTGCTCTAAATTGTAGTCAGGTGTTTGATGTCTGTGAAAATCTAAGTGTTACAAAGTGCAAAACATACTGGCATATGCCACTCTTGGGTAGCTGTAAGGTAACCTACCATGATTGTGTGTTGGTTAGTAACAACAATGAATTAAGCTTGAATTGCATTAGTTTGATTAACCAGCCCCCATACTGTAAAAATGTAATCATCTAGACAGTCAGTAGCTTTCACTAACTAATCCCTAATTTGTGGTATGAATCTTCAAATAAACCGTCCTGTTGAGCATGCCCATAGACACTTCTTAAGGCTGGTTTTCACGCCGAGCCGATATACGTTGTCCTCATCTGCAGGGGGGGAGGATGGAAGAGCCAGGAGCAGGAACTGAGCTCCCGCCCCCTCTATGCCTCCTCTCCGCCCCTCTGCACTATTTGCAATGAAAGGAGGTGGGACGGGGCGGTGCTAAGTTTTGTGAATTAACCCCGCCCCCATCCCGCCTCTCCCCATTGCAAATAGTGCAGAGGGGCGGAAAGAAGGCAGAGAGGGGGCGGGAGCTCAGTTCCTGCTCCTGGCTCTTCCATCCTCCCCCCCCGCAGATGAGAACGACGTATATCGGCTCGGCATGAAATTGAGATTTCTTTGGCATTTTTTTCAGGGTGATGTGTCGTAGGCTGATTCAACCAGGGTCTTCGGGTACCCTTTGGCATGGAAACGGGCACTCAATATTTTTGATTGTTCTTTATAATCCTCAATGTTGCTACAATTTCTCCTTATCCTGGTGAATTGCCCCATGGGAATATTCACTTTCCATTCTTTCGCATGGCAGCTACTAAAATTTAAAAAGCTGTTTGAATCCACCTTCTAAAAGAAGGGTTTTGTCTGGATTGTATTATTCTCTATGAACAGTTCCAGATCTAGGAAAACATTTTTTTCTTTGCTGAAATTTGTAGTAACATGCAATTCCCAGTTGTTTTTATTCAGATTCTCTGTGAACTTGATTAGATCAGTTTCCGCACCATCCCATATAATGAGAATATCGTTTATAAAGCGCCGATACACTACCATGTGTGGATCGCAGATATCTGCCTCAAAGGCCCCCATATAGAGGTTCGCATATGAGGGGAAAAACTTCGCCCCCATAGCTGTCCCACATGTTTGTAGAAAACATTCTTTATTATGGGTGAAGTAGTTATTAAACAAAGCAACATGAATTGCCTTTAGGATGAAGAGATTTTGGTGGTATGGCATTAACGGATCTGCATCCAGAAAGGTTTCCACTGCTTCTATTCCCTGCATGTGTGGGATGTTGGTGTATAGAGCAGTAACATCCAAAGTGGCCAAAATATATGAATTCTTCCAAGTGAGTTTCTCTGTGATGTTCAGAAGATGGCTGGTATCTTTCAGGTAGGCTGGCAGGTGTACCACATACCTCTGCAGATGTTGATCGATATAGGCCGACAAGCCACTTGTAACAGAGTCAATGCCTGAGATGATTGGATGGCCAGGTGGGTGAGTTATATTCTTATGGACATTAGGGAGAAAGTAAAAGTATGGTGTCTCTGGATTTTTAATGCAAATGTATTGTTTTTCTTCTTTAGATAAACAATTATTGTTGTAGGCTTCTTCCACGAATTCAAACAGAGCACTCTTGATCTCTTTTATAGGATCCGCTCTCAGTTTAAAGTAATATCGCACATCTTCCAATTTATTGTTGGCTTCTGCTTCATAATAGTCACTGTCTAGAATGACTATAGTTCCCCCTTTATCGGCATTTTTGATGACGATATCGTTATTCTTGGATAATGTGTGAAGGGTCGCTCTCTGTGTCTGGGTCAGGTTACTTGTCAGAGTAGATCTTCCTGCTTCTGATAGTTCATGGAAATCATCCAAAACCTTCTTATAGAAAATTTCAATGAACTGGCCCTTCTTCTCGGTAGGGTAGAACATACTTTTAGGCTTGAGATCTGTAGTAATTGGGTCATTTAGCATGTCAAAGGAATGGGTAGATAATAAGGATGGAGGTGCCCCCATTGTTTTGTGGGTATTCTCTATTTTCTGGATAGAGAAATACCGACTAATCGTGAGGTTTCTAACCAATTTATTTAGATCCATAAATAGTTTAAATAGATCTGAGGAATAGGTGGGACTGAACGAGAGCCCTTTACTTAGGACCTCTATCTCTTTCTTCTTTAGAGAGTATTTAGAGATGTTGATTACTCCAAAAGATCTAGCTTCCAAGTTATCTATAATTCATTCTGGGGATTTGTCCGGGGATTTAGTTTAGATTTTTTTGTGGAGGCGTTTTCCAGCTCTTTCCCCCCGTCTTCTTGTAGAGATCTTTTTCTGCATATTGGAGTAGTGGGTAGAACACTGTAGAATTCTGTGATCTTGGACCTCAACACGGGATGGGGGTTCCTTGTTTTGGTTGTGGATGTTCCAATTATAGGAGCTGTTATTTTTGCAGTATTTTGGAATAGGACCCAGGGGGCCTGTATTGGTTCTAAAAAAAACGGAGGGGGAGGGGTAAGGACAAATTGAGTCGGAGGAGCTATCGAATGTTGGCAAGGGTACAGTCTCAGATGATTGTGTATGGGAGGTGGTATATAGGAGTGGGGTAGCTTGCTCTCTTGGACCCTTGGGGGGGGGGGGGGAGAACGAGATGAAATAATGGTTGAAGTTGGTAATGCATCCTGTGTGGTAGAAGATGCTATTCTGCGATTGAAACTTAGAGTAGTGACAAAGTTAGTAGGTGTGCTGTCTACATGGAAGGGGTGATAATTCGGTCGAGGAGGGCGTAGGCCACCTTTATAGAAAGTCGTGGTTTTGCCTGACCATATATAAACATTTTTCTTAGTTTTCCCCCATGGGTGTGAAGATTTTTTATCAGTATCCTCGTCCTTCCTTGGGGGATTAGGGGGAGGGGGGGTATTTCTTTTTATATTCCCATGGGAAAATTTCTCGATTTGCAATGTCCCCTATATCTCTTTTGAGTTCCTTGACCTTTCTAGTGAATAATTCAAGTTCTACCTGGTTGGTGTATTTTAAAGCATGTCTAATGTTGTCTGGATTACTCAGACTGATCAAGAGGGAAAGTTTGTTGAGAGCTTCCTCACCCAAGCTTTTCTTCTTTGCAATTATTTTTTCGAGCATGAGGTCTGTAATGGTTTGGAGCATATATTTCTATTCACCGATAAAGGTGGACTCTTCTCTTTTGTGTGTAATTTACCACAATACTATCCAGATACACAAGAGGCGCTGTCCTACTATTTTCTCTTTGATGCCTACATCAGTCATTCATGATAAATGAGAATGGCCACATTGCACTGAGTCTATTTCAGAGAGAATCGGTAACAGCCCAAACCAGATTTATTGTGGCCCAAGATGTGTCATGAATGCCTTATGAGTTTATTATCCACCAAAGCTGATTAGAGTATCAAGAGGACCTACAGAAGACTCTAGAAACTACACACACTGAACCTACAATCTGTGGTATAAAATGTTGTTCTAGAATGATCAATATAATCCTTACCACAGTATTATGGTATTCTGCACTTCAGTATATAAGATTTTGTATTAATTTCAGGTCTGCAAAGAATGCTGTAACATTTAGGGAAAAATATGCAGCCCAAAAGTCCGGCATTAGAAGTCAGGATAGCAAATATCTCCACGGCCACCATGTATTTGCCTTTGGTGCTGAGATAAGCTGGGATCATGGCTATCCAGACGCTGCAGAACACCAGCATGCTGAAGGTAATGTACTTGGCCTCATTAAAACTGTCCGGTAATGTCCTGACTAAGAAAGCTGTAATAAAACTAATAGCTGCCAGAATTCCCATATAACCCAGCACAGAGTAGAAGCAAAGATCTGACCCTTCATTACACTGAACTATGATCTTCTTCTTATAAGAGTGCATGTCCTGCTCCTGGAAGGGGGGAGAGAAGGTCACCCAACTCATACAGAGGACAACCTGGACAGAGCAGCAGATCAGGAGCACAAAATTAGAGAGCTTTACTCCAGTCCATCTTCTGCAAACACTTCCAGGCTTGGTGGCTTTGAATGCGATGCAAACCATTATAGTCTTGGCCAACAATGAAGAGACAGATACTGAGAGTAATATTCCAGCAGAGATCTGACGTAACACGCAGGTTCCATCTACAGGACGACCAAGGAACAAGAAGACACAGAGGAAGCTGAACATGATGGAGACCAGGAGGACAAAGCTCAGGTTCTTGTTATTAGCTCTTACAATCGGGGTGTCCTGATATTTAATAAAAATCCCCAATATTCCTGCAGTCAATGTAAGAAGTAACATGGATCCGGATAGAACAATTACTGATATCACATCATCAGAGAAAGAAAGAAATTCTAGTAATTTGGGGACACACTGAGTCTTGTTCTCATTTGGCCACTCATGGTCGGGACATCTCCTGCACTTTTCACTGTCTATTGGAAATAAAAGCACATAACATCACATAATATGGAAATGACAAAATATACAGGGCTTAATAAGAAGCAGTACAGTACATTGCTATCCTTTGAGCCTTCATTAGGGTCCTTGCTACATTTGCAACCTATCAACACCCCACAATCAAGTTTTGGAGAGATCTATGGGGTGACAAAGCCCCCAGCTAGTGGCTTAGATGCCACAATCAGCACTAACCACAACATCTAAATAATTAAATGCTTGCAATCACAGTTATCTCTTAAACCCACTGTGGGAGGGTGTCAACGAATTTAAACAGCCGGCACCTGTCAAGTCTGGAGCAAGCTTGGCTCCCAAGTCTTCTCCATAGCCTGCCACGACCTATGCATTCATAGCGGCTTAACCTTTTCCAATCTAATTTTCTTGCCACCCGCACAGTCCCAACTCTTATAAATTGGATGGTAAAGTGTGTTGTGGATTGCCCTGTATACTGTAACATACATATGTAGAACAGCTTCTGACATCAGAGTGTTGTCCTGCGTACTGTTAGAAATGTGTCTGACCTCGTCTCACAACAGAGTTATGCATGGAAATCTAAATCAGACGAGGGCCTACACTGGATTGGAAAGGGATAATGGGATAAGAATAGCTGACCAGCTACAATATAAATGCTATATTTATTAAGCATAAGAATTTAGATAGGAAGCAGAAGAAAGAAAAAGAAATACTTACCAGATTTGTTTGACATTTCTCCTTCAAAACATGGTATACACCCATAACAACAAGAACTTCTTTTCACGAGTGTGAGTTTTCTACTTCCTGGTGGACAACTTTCTGTGCACCGGGCCTTTGGTATCTGAATGAAAGAGAGACCATAGTCTCTTAACTATTTTTAATAAGGAAAATTTACTCCCTACCTTAAATCCCATGGGCTTTCTTAGACTTAGGGCTTTTACCCACTAGCGTTTTTTTAAAACTCTTTATTACAATTTTTTTTCATAATCAAAAGCAAAACAAAACATATAATTAACTCACATTACAATACAAGAAAAAAAATTGCGTAATCAAATTACATTTACAGCCTGGACACATGTACATGTTGAATCGCAATGGTTAACAATTATATATGTAGCACATTAGCCTTAGGGGGTCAGTCACACGGGCGCCAATCCGCCCGTGTTTATGGACGATAGGACGGTCGCACTGCGTGCAGACGAATCTCCGCATGACCGTCTCCATTGCCGGCCATGTGTTCTTTTTTCCAGCCGGTGTGGAGGGTTGTCCGCACCTGCAGTGCTGCCGTCTTATCGTCCAGAAACACGGCCGGATCTGCGCCATGTGACTATGCCCTAATTGTCAACATAGAAAAATATAAAATAAATAAACAAACAATGGACATTAACGGTGGATTTTTAGAATATAGCTTTGTGTCCCTGTTTTTTCTTTTAATTTACTATATGCTATTGTGTATCAATATACAAAAATTTCTATTTATTGCCTGAAAATTACCACTTCCTGCTGTGACGTGCCAGCCCTATCCCATCCCACAGTAGTGAGTGGCTGGGCCGATCAGGTGACCACCGAGTACTTAAACTGGTCCCGAACGCGGTTCGCGTAAGACGCATGCTGGCAGAGATTAGGGATAGTGTTGCTAATACAGGGATAGTGTTAGCATAGGATCCTGTCTTCAAGAACCCCAACAGTCCTTCTTAGGGCCACATCTGACTGTGTGCATTACTGTTGTGGCTGGCTGTAGTGCACCAATTTTTTTTTAAAGCATTTTGGGCTGTGCAGGCCATTTCAGCTATAGCGCTCACAGTCTGCAGTGTATTACGCAGAGTTTAGGACCAGAGCTGCCTATATAGGGAAAGTTTTACAGGACTCCTGATCCTCTGTGCAAGAACCCCAACGGTCCTTCTCAGGGCTACATCTCACCGTGTGCATTACAGTTGTGGCTGGCTGAGAGCAGTAGTGCACCACTTTTGTATTACACATCTAGGCCTGTTCCCAACCTCGCAGTTATAGCATTCCCAGCCTGCAATGCATAACGCAGAGTTTAGGGACAGAGCTGCTTCTATAGGGAAAGTTATACAGTTCTGATCCTCCGTACAAGAACCCCAACGGTCCTTCTTAGGGCTACATCTGACCATGTGCTTTACAGTTGTGGTTGGCTGGTAGCAGTAGTGCATCCATTTTTGTATTACACATTTAGGCCTGCTCATAGACTTGCAGTTATAGGGTTCTCAGCCTGCAGTGCATAACGCAGAGTTTAGGGACAGAGCTGCTTCTATAGAGAAAGTTATACAGTCCTGATCCTCCGTACAAGAACCCCTACGGTCCTTCTTAGGGCTACTTCTGACCGTGTGCATTACTGTTGTGGCTGCCGGGGAGCAGTAGTGCATCAATTTTTGTATTACACATCAGGGCCTTTTCCCAGCCTTTCCGTAATAGCATTCTCAGCCTGCAGTGCCGTACAACCAGCTCTCACCGTGAAACTGCACTCTAAAATTTCCTAGCCTACTGCAAAGTAGTTCAGTTATATCGTTCTATGTCTTCAGTGCATTAAACAGAGGTCTTACCGCTAAACAGTACTGTAATATTTCCTGGGCCACTGCAAAGTATTTCAGCTCTCCCGCTGTGCAGAGCGTCTCACAATACATTTTCCTTGGTGGGGTTGAGATAGCCGCAGTTACCAGCACTATCCACTGGCTTTAGAGTCTTCTCCCACTCCATACAGCCTCTCTTGCCTACAAGTCTCTGCGAGCAGTAAATTACCCCTAGGTATCAGCGCAAGACAGCATAGAGCCTCCGCTATCTACAAGTCTCTGTGTGGGGGGAATTAGCCACAGTTGTCAGTGCTGTACAGTGGGGTAATTTATTTGGGCCCTACTCTATTCTTAATCCGCCATGATGAGGAGTAGGGGTAAGGGTCATGGACGCGGACGCGGGCATCCAAGTGAGGGTATTGGCACAGGCCGAGTTCCTGGGCGGGGTAAATCACAGCCGGCTGCTGGGGGATTAGGAGAGAGGCAAGTTTCTGGGCTCCACAGCTTCATATCACAATTTACGGGCTCGCGTGGTAGACCTTTATTAAAAAACAGAGCAGTGCGAGCAGGTCCTGTTGTGGATAGCAGAAAACACGTTCAGCAATGTATTGACCACCCAGTCTTCTACGCAGTCCACTACTCCCAGCCTAGGGACTGCAACTCTGAATCCTCTCGCTGCTCATCCTTCCTCCCAGCCTCTTCACTCCATGAAAATGACATATTCTTAGCAGGCAGACTCACAGGAACTTTCCCTGCCATGAATGGGAAAAAACGGTTCCTCTTTCACCTGAGGAGTTTATCGTGATCAATGCCCAACCTTTTGGAAAGTTCCGGGAGTCCGGGTGATGTGGCTAGGGACTTCCGGCAACTGTCTCAAGAGCTTTTTATGGATGAGGATGATAAGACACAGTTGTCTGTCAGTGAGGTATTAGTAAGGGCAGTAAGTCCGAGGGAGGAGTGCACAGAGTATTCGGAGGAAGAGCAGTTGGAGGTTGAGCTGTCTGACCCCAACTGATTTGCTAAGCCTACTGAGGACAGGGCTTCTGAGGGGGAGGCAAGTGCAGCAGCAGGACAGGTTGGAAAAGGCAGTGGAGTGGTCAGGGGTAGAAGCAGGGCCAGAACAAAGAATCCCCTAACTGTTTCCCAAAGTATACCCTCGCGGCAAGCCTCTGTGCAGAGGACTAGGTGTTCAAAGGTGTGGATGTTTTTTAGTGAGAGCGCAGACGACCAGCGAACAGTGGTGTGTAACCTGTGTCGCACCACTACCAGCCTTGCCACCACCACCATGTGCAGGCATATAATGTAGATAAAGGATTCCACAGCAGCACCTAATTTCAGGCAGGGTATGCGAATATTGACAAAAACGTGTGCAGGTTCAAAAAACGGGATTGGATCCAGTCCCCCAAACAACAGTTCAAACAAGAAGAAATATGAACAGCACAGTTAGGTGCAATAATAAAAGTTTTTCATCCACATGGATGTCACTTTATTTTTCATTGGCATAAAAAAAGGCGACGTTTCGACTGCACAGCGCCAGTCTTTGTCAAGCATGCGCAGGCATATCATGGCTAAGCACCCCACAAGGTGGGACGAAGGCCATTCACCGCCTCCGGGTCAGACCACTGCTTCTTCCCCTGTGACACAACCTGGCACACAGATTCAATCCCCCTCCCAGGAGGCAGGCACGAGTGCCTCCCGGCACCCACACCCTCACCTCCACCATCTCCACTCCATCCAGCAATGTCTCTCAGCGCAGAGTTCAGCCGTCGCTAACATAAGCGTTGGAGCGAAAGCGGAAACACGCCGCCACCCACCCACATGCACAAGCTTTAAACGTGCACATTGCCAAATAAATCAGCCTGGAGATGCTACCGTACAGGCTTGTGGAAATGGACGCTTTTAAAAACATGATGGCGACGGCGCTGCCGCGCTACTTGGTCCCCAGTAGCCACTATTTTTTCCCTGTGTGTCATCCCCGCCCTACACTAGGACGTCTCCCGCAACATAAATCGTGCCCTCACCAACGCAGTTACTGAGAAGGTCCACTTAACCACGGACACGTGGACAAGTACTGGCGGGCAGGGCCACTATATCTCCCTGTAGGTACATTGGGTGAACTTGGTGGAAGCTGGGACCGAGTCAGAGCCTGGGACCGCTCACGTCCTACTCACACCCAGAATAGCGGTTCCTACCTCAGTGCTGGTATTTGCAGCGTTTTATACCACCTCCTCCAAACCCTCCTGCTCCTCCTACACCGCCACCTCTACCTGTCAATTAAGAAGTGTGAGCATGTCGCCAGCAGTCGGTAGCGTGCGGCGTGACAGCACAGCAGTGGGCAAGCGTCAGAAAGCCGTGCTGAAACTAATCAGCTTAGGTGACAAGAGGCACATGGACCCCGAGCTTTTTGCAGGGTCTGACAGAGCAGACCGACCTCTGGCTTTCACCGCTGAGCCTCCAACTGGGCATGGTCAAGTGTGACAACGGCCGTTACCTGGTGGCGAATCTGCAGCTCGGCAGCCTAACACACGTGCCATGCCTGGCCCACATCTTCAATCTGGTGGTTCAGCGGTTTCTGAAAAACTACCCACACTTGTCTGACCTGCTTGGCAAGGTGCGCCTCATCTGCACACATTTCCGCAAGTCCACCACGGACGCTGCCACCATGAGGACACTGCAACGTCGGTTTCAGCTGCCAGAGCACCGACTGCGGTGCGACGTGCCCACATGCTGGAATTCTACACTGCACATGTTGGCCAGGCTGTACGAGCAGCGAAGAGCAATAGTGGAATACCAGCTACAACATGGGCGGCGGAGTGGTAGTCAGCCTCCGCAATTCTTAACTGAGCAGTGGGCATGGATGGAAGATATCTGCCAGGTCCTCGGAAACTTTGAGGAGTCTACCCATATGTTGAGCAGCGATGCCACAATCATTAGCGTTATCATCCTGCTGTTTTGCCTGCTGAGAAGCTCGCTGCAAAGCATAAAGGCCGACGCTTTGCGGTTGGAACAGGAGACAGGGGATGACAGTATGTCACTTGATAGCCAGACCAAATATTACTGGGGTCCGCCTATACTCTTGCTACAGAAATGTTACTGGGGTCCGCCTATACAGTTTATACTGAATGGTTTGAGGGGTTCGCCTATACTCTTGCTACAGAAATGTTTCAGGGGTCCGTCTATACTTTTGCTACAGAAATGTTACTGGGGTCCGCCTATACTTTGGCTACAGAAATGTTAGTGGGGTCTGCCTTTACCTTTTCCACTCAATGGTTTGAAGGGTTCGCCTATACTTTTGCTACAGATATGTTACTGGGTCCGCCTATAGTTCTGTTACAGAAATGTTACTGGGATCCACCTATACTCTTGCTACAGAAAGGTTACTGGGGTCCACCTATACAGTTTCTACTGAATGGTTTGAAGGGTTCGTCTATACTCTAGCTGCAGAAATGTTACTGTGGTCTGCCTATACTTTGGCTACAGAAATGTTACTGCAGTCTGCCTATACCTTTTCTACTGAATGTTTTGAGGGATTCACCCATACTTTTGCTACAGAAATGTTACAGGGGTCCGCATATACTTCTGCTACAGAAATGTTACAGGGGTCCACCTATACTCTTGCTACAGAAATGTTACTGGGGTCCATCTATACTCTTGCTACAGATATGTTACAGGGGTCTGCCTATGCTGTGGGTGCACAAAGATTTCTCATCGCGCTGTTTTACCTATCTGGCACAAATACACTGACTGACTTGTGCAGAAATATGGGCCGAGGCCGAGGTCCTTGGCGGGGTGAAACTCTGCCATGTTTGGGCACTCTGATTTCTTCCTGTGTAATACCATCTTTGTACACCGACAGCATAGGCGAGCCCAAGGAACTCAAAGAACTCCCATTGCGGTGTTGAGCTATCTGACACCTACACAGAATGAAGTGTGTGAGGATACACGGATTTCCCATTGCTATGTAACTCACGGCACATTGGGTCACACAAGATGGAAGCTGGGACCAAGCCTGACCCAGGGCCTGCTCACGTACTTCCCACACAGAGTATTGCGGGTCCTACCTTGGTCATGGTTTCTCAGCCCTATTATGCCACCTCTTCCTCCTGCTTGGGGTCTGAGGATCAGGGCTGGGCAACATGTATTTTCTCTTGTGTTTCCACAGCTATCTGAGACACTGGTTTGGGCCAAACGAAAGGAACGTTACAGCCTCCGACTCTGCTTTATGTCCACGATTACTGAGGGTGTTAGCCGAGGTTGAGGTCCTTGGCAGGATGAAACTGCCTTGTTTGGGCGCTCTGATTTCTTTATGTGTAATACTTTTCTTGGGTTCCAGGGGCTTCCCTATGCTGTGGGTGCACGAAGACTTTCCATTGCGTTGTTTTACCTGTCTGGCACAAATACACGGACTGACTAGGGCAGAAATGTGGGTCGAGGCTGAGGCCCTTGCAAAAATTGACTTAAGGTTCTAAGACAGCTAAATCTAACTAGCATATACTTTTTCTGCCCCTTTGCACAAACAGCCGCCAGTACTGGTGGTGAGGAACTGTAAAAGCGTCACAATACTCAGTGGTACAGACTTACCTGGAGATGCAGATGGTGTTCACTCAGATGGTCAGATGGAAGTAGGTAGTCAATTTGCAAGTGAAAAACGATGAAGAGAAAAGTATATATGAATCCTTCATTCTATTTTTCCCAACTCTAATGAAATGACTGTTTTAAGGTAACCGTTCTAGATGTGTAAATGAACATTTTAAACCATGTCAGATAAGGATCTGATCACTTAAAGTATTCAAAACACATTTTGCAAAATAAAATGGAGGATACATATACACTGGGCATGCTAGATGTAACCTTAATATATACAGTTATTGAATCTAAAAGGCTGTGAAGCAGTCCCTTTTTTATATAAAAAGGAGAGATCTATAGGATTATCAAGTTCAAATGTATTGCATATGTATAAAATAATAATGTGTAAAATTCATTCTACAGTATAATTTTATGTATAACTGTGAGTTCTACACATATGGGGAACTGCTGTGGAGACCAGATTCACCCTTAGCTAAGTAAACCCTTATATGGACCACCCATCCTGCTTTCCAGGAGGATAGATTTGGGTGTCTCTGGCTCTTATGGCAGAAATTCATATACCATATCTTTTTCATATGGGAGGCGGTAGATTTGTCTTGATATGTTCCTTAGTGAACTAAGCAATTATGACTTTCATCTTTCTTTCACCCCTATCATCAGTACTAGTGTGATGAATTTTCTTGACTTAACTATATTACCATTGACTACTGATTAAAAGTTACTGCAAGCCAATTGACTTGAGCAGTTTCATTTTGATGATCAGTTGTCACTTCCCACATATCTTGAAGACTTAGGTTAGGAGAATAAGACAAAATTGTTTGCAGACTTAAGAGTATATAGAAGAAGCAGATATTTTAGAAAGAAGAGCCGGACAAGGGCTGAAGATCAAAGAGCTAAGCCAGCATGGCTTGGCCTGGAGGCAGGAGAATTAGGAAAAAGATGTTAGAGGCATTAGGGAGTGAAAAGAGCCCTGAGCAAGGTATGGTATAGGCCTCTCCAGCTCTGTGTGGCCACTCAGGTGGCAGCCAACAAGTTATGTCCTTAAGTGTTCAGTATGGTAGCAGATGTGCTGTTATTCTTTTTATTCAGAGAATTGGGGTGTGTGTGTGCTACTGGTATTAGCGTGGTTGGTCTGGAAACGTTTTAAGTTGGTCTTAAATTGTTGGGGTAATTTATAGTTGTCATCTTCCAGCAAGATTTTACCATGGAAGGCCTAATGTCCACGGGGAAAATCAGGCCCGCCACGAATTCTTCATGCAGAATCCTGCAGCGGGTCCCTCCTTTCCCGCAGACATAAGGCCTGAAAAGAAGAATTACTTACCTGTCCGGACGCTGTGGATCTGCCCTCCGTCGCGGCCGAATCTTCTTTCTTTGGCCCAGCGGATGTACTCGGCACGCCAGCAGCGTGCCGCGCGCATGGGCCATGCACTCTTTTTTTTTAAACTCCAGCTCTCCCGCGCTCCCTCGCCGGAGAGCAGGAATTCAGCTGCGGATGCTTCAATAGAAGCCTACTGGAGATGTCCCCACGGGAGACCCGCACTGAAATGAAGCATGCTGCAGGTGTTTTCCCACACACACAATCCGCGCCTCAAGGGAAAATGACATCCGCAGATATTTAAATACCTGCGGGTGTCCAATGCATCCCTCTGGCGCACGGATCACGCGTGCGGGACACCCGCTGCGGATCTGTCCCCGTGGACGTGAGGCCTAAGTCTTGTACTTTGACTGGCTTACTTTGGTCTCCTGCTGCGTAGTGTTCTAAGGAGGGGATTTATATTTTAAAATAGCCATCTGTGGTTGCTTGTGGTGCCTTTGAAACAGTGGTAAACACTTTTTTCTTTAAGTTTGAAAACTCCTTTAAAGAAATGATGAACAACAATCTCTGCTGAAGAAAACTACAAGTGTTTCAAAACATGTTCGTTTAAAGTGCCCTTGCTTAGATGCTATACCCTGATAACCTCATTTGCCTTTAGCCATTTTTTGCAGGTTCACAGATTCAATTTTGGAATCTGGTGGTTAATTGTTGATCCCCACATAGTCGGTATTATATAAGGATTTTGGCCATTTGTTTTACAGTATTCATCATTTCCATCATCCAGTTACTATAATCCTCTCATTTAATAATGAGTTCCTAGTTGTATTTGTGTTTTTACTGTAACGATAAGGTAAAGGTAAAGTCCCCTGGTGCAAGAACCAAGTCATTACTGACTCTTAGGGTGACGTCACATCGTGACATTTTCTTGGCAGACCGTTTTTGCGGGCTGCTTTGCCATTGCCTTCCCCAGTCATCTTTACCCCCAGCAAGCTGGGTGCTCATTTTACCAACATCAGAAGGATGGAAGGCTGAGTCAACCTTGAGCCGGCTACCTGACCCGAGCGGGGATTGAACCTGCAACCTTCAGGTCATGAGCAAGATACTGTAATGATACGTGCTTCAATTCATATCCTTTGCAACATATTTTTTAAATATTATTTTGCTCTACGTAAGTGCTCAATCACACAAGTGGATTTTGGCTTGTAATACGCAGTGTGCAGCAAGTACTGCAAATTTTATCCATCCATAAATTATAGTGGTGCGTGAACAAACGGGAAGTATATCAGATGTTTTGTTACTTTATATCATGGGGTACCCATTAGGATGCCCTTTAATAATTTGGACAACCCCTTTAAGAAATCCTTATGAAGTATGCAGTATACATATGGCAGCAGTAAGTGGTTGCTATGTTTATATATACTGTTATAGTAAAGGGGTCATCTTGTCACAGATATTGATCGGAGATCAAAGCAGTGTAAGGGGCTCAGATGATGTTTCTCTTGGATGGTATGAACGCAACCCCTACTAGCTGTCATATATCACTGCATTTTGTGTATTTTGCTATGAATTATTGTGTATCACTTCTAATTGGCTGCAGAGCTCAAGTGGGATGTCTGGAGCAGTGGGAATGGTACTCGGACTCGGTGTGTTTGGGTGGGAATCATAGATGTCAGGGGCCAGCTGGAGAGTGATCTGAGTTTTGCTCAGCCTTCACAGACTACATTGCAGGGAGAGAGAGAGCTGCCAGGGAGTGAGGAGTCGGCTCATAGAGCCGTGTGAGATGTGTCGTGGAGATTTTGAGAAAGCATGAGAAAGGTGGCAGCCTGAACTAAGAAGTGTGGCCTCCTAATGCATCAGAACCAACATTACTGACAGAAGAAACCTGCAGGGACTGCAGGTAGAAAGATTGCTTCAGAGAGTCCACGTCATCCTGCAGTTCTATGCCCCAACAGATGTCCAAAGGTGCTTCACCCATGCTAGAGTACCAAACATGCTAGAGCCATGTAAGTGAGGTGAACCCGCAGAAAAAAAACGATGTGTGCACAAGGACAGAGACCAAAGCACAGGCCTGCCTATTAAAAAAAACAAGCTTGAGCCAACGGCAGAGAAATATAAATTCATTTGACAGTTGTTGACAAGAGTTTGGACATTTGTATTACTTTCGGACTGTGTGAGTGCAACTTCTACTGCTGGGTTGAAACTTTTTGTGGTACTACAACATGTTTTAGAATTGAGGTGCATTGCTAAGTTTCGTTATTTGTAAAAGATTGTTTTAACCCTTTCCAATCCAATTTGTATCCTTGTTTTCCTAGGGGGCTTACTCTTTTTCTGCCGTTATACAACGGCGCCATCTGCTGGCTAAAGCCAGTACTGCATGAGGTGACACGTTGAATAGGCTCCGACAGCAGAGAGGCTGGCAATATACAGTAAGAGAACCCCAACGGACGTCTTCCAACATCGGAGCTGTACAGCCTTAAATCATAATGTCTTTAGACGCCAGACAGTGGATTGGAAAGGCTTAATATTCTGTGCACGTCAGAATTGCACATATCCTTAGGTAGAGTTAGTAAGGTCTGCATTTCTGCAATAACGATATACCGATTATCTATTAATGAAAGCTTCTATTGCCAATGTATTTCCCAAGTTCATTAGTTATAATTAATATATATTTTTATAAACCACTATGTATTCTGGCTCCTGTGTCGCCTGTCCCTGCCTGCTACAGCAGCACAATATTTTCTTAGCTTTTTTGTGACTCTGTTCCAGCAACCAAGGATGGTCACAGTGCTCGAACTCTGCTGATTGAACATTGGTGGCATTTCTTTGGAAGTTGCCACAAATGTCTATGATTAGATGACCCTATAAAGGAAGACTTTGGGTTAAAGCATAAGAGTAAGTTCCTGTAGATGCCGTTTATTCATTCCGATTCATTAAAGAAATGTCAAAAGTTGACTCAGAAAGTTTCATCATGATGACAAATTACCTCATTATTGATGGTTTTCCACTGAATTAAACTTGCATTGATGTAAATGCCTGCCATGTTATGCTTATATAAAATTTCAGATAGACTGTAGCCAACAATACTTGAGAACAATGTTTGATTGACTATAATGTGGTTATGAATTTCGTAGTCTTCTGAGATTTCTCCATTTCTCTGGAATATCAGTTCACCAAAAACTTTTAGATGCATCAAAGCCTGTAATACCTTAGGAATAAAAGGAAAAAAAGGCTATATTTCAAAACAACAAAATTGAGAAGCCCAACCAGTATGCTTTAAATATGTTTTACACACTTGTACTATTTTGCTTGTTTCATATACATGGTTTGCTGCAACACTATAAACTACTATCCATAGTAGCTGCTAGGGATGCATTATAGGGAAGTCACATGGATGCCTGTCCAAGGGCCTCCACCACCCAACCATACTGATGGCAATATGGCGATCCTCTCCAGTTTAAAAGAGGTGCAGTTATACTCTGGCTCCATAACACTCACAAACTATAGTGCAAAGGGCAATTGCATGCCTGGCCTTATTTGTTATATGTTGTAAGGAAAGAAGATAGCCCTAGGCTATACCTGGCTAAACAAACAATTACCAAGAAAATTGCCAGAGGCAAGAGAATAGCCTAATGGTTATACCCTCCCAGACACAAACTAAATTGTATACTTTATTAACATATGTGTGCTCAAAAAAGGACAGAAACACTATATTTTCTGCTTAGGGAGAACACCTAGAAGTTGAGTGAGTGATGGAGGAGATTTATAAGGACATTCATGCTCCTCTGGGTAATGTCAAAATAAGGGAGATGGAACAATACCTCTGCAGTGCCAACTATTAGTATGCAGCATTCCTGCACTGGCTTGGCTTTCAATTCCCAGTTATTGACTTGCAGGAATTCTTCCTTCTAATAGGTGGCGCTGCAGAGGTATTGTTCCATCTCTGTTATTTGCAAAAAAGGACAAAGACTCTGTAAAATAAAGGAGTAGGTGGCTGAACTAGATCTGGAGTATGTCCATAGAGGAACTTAGTGTATGTTAGCTAGGCAAGCTGAAAGGCTATGATACAAAGGTGTGAGTTAATAGAGGTACTATGCAAGCAGCCTGATTATAAGTTTCCTAGGTAAGCTGAAAGAGCAGTCATTTATAGCTACTATCATATTCACTCAGAATGCTGTCCTCTGGGAAACAAGATAACCGCAGGCATCCAATACTGGGACGCACAGGGTGTTAGTTGATAGAGGTGCTATAAGAAGCAGCCAAAATATAAGATTCAGTACATTACTATATTAATTATGTTTATAATTAGAGATGAGCTAATTGCTTGCGTCGAACTTTTCATAATGCTCGAGAGATCGTTTCGAGCAACGCACCCCATTGAAGTCAATGGGGGACTCAAGCATTTTTCAAGCTGACCGATGCTCCACATGGGGGAGGTTGTGTAAAACACCTGAAAACATCAGAAAGTCATGGAAAAACCACAGAAACAGAAAGGGAATGGCATGGTAAGCATGCATGGGTGCATCTGAGGCTCCCAGGTCCCACTATTAAGCCAAATTGGGGGCAAGAGTCTGGCATCCCCCTAACAATTACTTGGGACAGACCATAAGCAGCATGGCACATGCACTGGCACATCTTAGCTAAGCACCACACTAGCCGCAACCGAGGACAATCACCGCCTGTGGGTTACACCGGTGCATCTTCTGCTGGGTTACATGCTGGCCAACCCCCCGCACGAGCCTGTGTCCACAGTGCACACAAAATCTTCCCTGCGCAGTGTTCAGCTGCCCTCATGCCACATGCTCACTTGATAGCCACACCACCCTCATGTCTATTTATAAGTGCATCTACGATGAGGAGGAACTGGTGACACACACTGCAAAGGGTTGGCAGGGCCTGGCAGTGACCCTCTTTGAAAGTGTGGGTGATAGCCCACAATGCTGATGAGAATTGCTGATAAATTAAATTACGATCATAATTCAAATCCCGTGCCACCCTCGTCACAAAATTGTCAGGAGCTGCAAACCTGGGCCTAAAGGAGACTTAGGTGCCATTACTTTTACACACCTCCACAATGCAGCAGCGCATACTAACACCAAAGATTGGTTTGAAGCAGGAGGTGTCACAAAAGTAGCCCCCACAGGTATACAGTGACCCTGTGAATGTCTCATTCAATCAGTTACGCTTACTGTGAACGCTCTATTCTAGTATCTCGGATAGCTGTGGTAAAATGAGAGATAATGGTGACCAGAGCTGTTCCCCAGACCTCAAGGAGGAGGGGGAGGTGGCATAATAAGCCCGAGAAACCATGACCGAGGTAGGACCCGCAATACTCTGTGTGGGAAGCACGTGAGCGGGCCCTGGGTCAGGCTTGGTCCCAGCCTCCACCTTGTGTGACCCAAGGTGCCATGAGTTACATAGCTATGGGAAATCCATGTGTCCCCACACACTTCATTCTGTGTATGTGTTAGGCAGCTGAACGCCGCAAAGGAAAAGCAGTCTGCACCCGATCCAAGTCATTCAGTGTATTTGTGCCAGATAGCTGAAAACCGCTATGGGAAACCTTTGTGCACCCACAGTATAGGCGAGTCCATGGAAACCAAAGACAGTATTAGGCCTTAGTCACACGGGCGGTTTTTCACGCGATTTGCGCATCGCATGACGGATGCGCATGCGCAAATCGCGTGACCGGCGCCGAAAAATCGGCCGAAAAATCGCCCGAAAATCTGCTCCTAGCCGCGTTTCATTAGAAACGGGCCGGAGCTGTCCAGCGCATTGCATTCAATGGAGCCGGCAATACAGCCGCCTCCATTGAATGCAAGCGCTGCGGGCGAGTGTGGGATGAATTGTCGGGAAGGGGTTAAATATATAACCCCTTCCCCGCAATGCATCCTGAAAAGTGAAAAAATAAAAAAAATGTATGTACTTACCTGCTCCTGGCAGCCGGAGATCCCCACGGCCGTCCTGCAGTGAGTGTGAATTCATGAATGGGTGTGACTGAGATCAGCCTCTGATTGTCTCAGGCTGAGCCAATCAGGGGCAAGCCTGAGTCACACCCCCTTCACACTCACTGCAGGACGGCCGCGGGGATCTCAGGCTGCCGGGAGCAGGTGAGTACATCCTTTTTTTTTATTTTTTCACTTTTCAGGATGCATTGCAGGGAAGGGGTTATATATTTAACCCCTTCCCGACAATTAACCCCGCGCACGCCGACAGCCCATTGCTTTCAATGGAGCGGCTGTATTGCCGCTCCATTGAATTCAATGGGCAAACATCGTTCTTCTCTGCCACAGCTGGAACAGCTGTGGCAGAGAAGAATGATTTGTCTTCTATATGTTCTCAATGGGGTCGGCGCTGCTGCCGCCGGCCCCATTGAGCGCATATAGAGAAGAGAACAGGAATCGCAGATCGCAGATAGGTGCGATCTGCGATTTCTGTTCTCTAATTTATCGGACGAGCGCATAAAAAGCGCTCATGTGTCCGATACCATTGCAAAGCAATGGTTTTAAAAAATCGCCGGACGCATGCGCAAATCGCGGCAATAAACGCCCGTGTGACTGAGCCCTTACACATGAAGAAATGACAGTGCCCAAACATGGCAGAGTTTTACCCTGCCCAGGACCTCAGCCTCGGCCCACACTTCTGCCCAAGTCATTCAGTGTATTTGTGCCAGACAGCTGAACACTGCAATGGGAAAGTCGTCTGCACCCGAACCAAGTCATTCCGTGTATTTGTGCCAGACAGCTGGACACCGCGCTGGGAAACCTTTGTGCCCTTACAGTATTGGCGAACCCCTGAAACATTTCTGTAGCAAGAGTGTAAGCGAACCCCTCAAACCTTCCTGTAGTAAGTGTATAGGCGGACTCCTGAAACATTTTTGTAGCAAGAGTATAGGTGAACCCCTCAAACCGTCCTGTAGCAAGACTGTAGGTGAAGCCCTCAAACCTTTCAGTAGAAAGTGTATAGGCAGACCCCTGAAACATTTATGTAGCAAGAGTGTAGGCGAACCCCTCAAACCTTCCTGTAGCAGGAGTATAGGCAAACCCCTCAAACCTTTCAGTAGCAAGTGTATAGGCAGACCCCTGAAACATTTTGTGTAGCAAGAGTGTAGGCGAACCCCTCAAACCTTCCTGTAGTAAGTGTATAGGCGGACCCTTGAAATATTTCTGTAGCAAGAGTATAGGTGAACCCCTCAAACCTTCCTGTAGCAAAGCTGTAGGCGAACCCCTGAAACATTTATGTAGCAAGAGTATAGGCGAACCCCTCAAATATTTCAATAGCAAGTGTATAGGCAGACCCCTGAAACATTTCTGTAGCAAGAGTGTAGGTGAGCCTCTCAAAGCTTCCTGTAGCAGGAGTGTAGGTGAACCCCTCAAACCTTTCAGTAGCGAGTGTATAGGCAGACCCCTGAAACATTTCTGTAGCAAGAGTGTAGGCGAACGCTTCAAATCTTCCTGTAGCAAGAGTATAGGCGAAGCCCAGAAAAATTGGTGTACCAAGAGTACAAGTGTACCCCTGAAAGATTGCTTAACCCCAAGGGCAGGTTAAAGCCATAAACATTTTTTTAAAGATACAGCTGTTTGTTGCTTAATGTTATAACAGAGCCTGGAGTCAGCCCTATGAAAAAATTGGTTTTCACTTAAACGTTTTAAACTTTTAACGGAGACTTTTGGGTTGCAGAAAAATTGGTAGTTCAGCGTGATGACATGCTGTTTTAGGAGGAGGAGGAGGAGTAATACCCGAGAGGGATTGACAAAGCTACTTCTCCCCTTTTTGGGGGTGATAGAGGATGCATTTTTCTCCTGTTGCAGCAAAAATAATTTTTAGGATCCGCTGCTTTCCACCGGTGGAGAAGAGAAGTCTGGGGAAAAAGCAGCATTTGTTCATCTTTATGAGTGTAAGCATGTCGGTGCTGTCAGTTGACAGGCGGGTATGCTTATCTGTGATGATCCCCCCCAGCTGCACTAAACACCCTCTCTGACAAGACGCTAGTGGCAGGGCAGGCCAGCACCTCCAGGGTGTACAGCGCAAGTTTGTGCCACGTGTCCAGCTCTGACACCCAATAGTTGTATAGAGCAGAGGGATCACGGAGGACGGTGGTATGGTCGGCTATGTACTCCCTCACTATCTTTTTACAGTGCTCTGACTTATCCTTGACTGGGGAGTGGTGACACTGTCTTGCTGGGGAGCCATAAAGCTGGCAAAGGCCTTGGAGAGTGTTCCCCTGGCTGTGCTGGACATGCTGCCTGATCCCCACGCCTCCCTTGCTAGTTGGCTCTCTGAACTGTGTCTTCTACTGCTAGTGCTGTCAGATGGGAACTTTAGCATCACTTTTTCCACCAGGGCCCTGCGATATTGCATCACTCTCGTACCCCTTCCCTCTTCGGGAATGAGAGTGGAAGGGTTCTCCTTATACCGTGGGTCGAGAAGTGTGTACACCCAGTAATCCGTGTTGGCCAGAATGCGTCTAATGCGCGGGTCACGGGAAAGGCAGCCTAACATGAAGTCAGCCATGTGTGCCAGGGTCCCAGTACGCAACACATCGCTGTCCTCACTAGGAGGATGCTCCTCATTCTCCTCTTCAGCCCATACACGCTGCACAGATGAGAGACAAGCAGCATGGGTACCCTCTGCAGTGTGGCCAGTACTCTCTTCCCCCTCCTCCTGCTCCTCCTCCTCGTCCTCCTCCTTTCCCTCCTCCTCCTTCTCCAAAATGTGCTGAGATATAGACATGAGGGTGGTCTGGCTATCAAGCGACATACTGTCACCCCCCAAATCCTTTTCTAACCGCAAAGTGTCAGCCTTTATGCTTAGCAGTGATCTTCTCAGCAGGCATAGCAGCGGGATGGTAACGCTAATGATGGCCGCATCGCCGCTCACTATTTGGGTAGACTCCTCAAAGTTTCCGAGGACCTGGCAGATGTCTGCCATCCATGCCCACTCCTCTGTAAAGCACTGCGGAGGCTGACTACCACTCTGCTGCCCATGTTGCAGCTGGTATTCCACAATTATCCTACACTGCTCGTACAGCCAGGCCAACATGTGCAGCATAGAATTCCAGTGCTTGGGCACATCGCACAGCAGTCGGTGCTCTGGCAGCTGAAACTGACGTTGCAGTGTCCTGAGGGTAGCAGCATTCGTGGTGGACTTGTGGAAATGTGCGCACAGGCTGAGCAGGTCAGACAAGTGTGAGTTTTTCAGAAACCGCTGAACCACCAGATTGAAGACATGGGCCAGGCATGGCACATGTGTGAGGCTGCCAAGCTGCCGAGCCGCCACCAGGTTACGGCCATTGTCACACACGACTATGCCTAGTTAGAGGCTCAGCGGCGAAAGCCAGAGGTCGGTCTGCTTTGTCAGACCCGGCAGAAGCTCAGAGGCCGTGTGCCTCTTGTCACCTAAGCTGATTAGTTTCAGCACGGCTTGCTGACGCTTGCCTACCGCTGTGCTGCTGTGACACGCGCTACCGA
Organism: Eleutherodactylus coqui; assembly: GCF_035609145.1. Lineage (NCBI taxonomy): Eukaryota > Metazoa > Chordata > Amphibia > Anura > Eleutherodactylidae > Eleutherodactylus > Eleutherodactylus coqui. The sequence continues at coordinate 130,378,947 of NC_089847.1, forward strand.
CTGCTGGCGACATGCTCCCACTTAATTGAGAGGTGGAGGTGGCGGAGGAGGGGGGATTTTGGAGGAGGTGGCAGAAACCAGCACCGAGGTAGGACCCGCTATCCTCAGTGTGGGTAACACATGAGCGGTCCCAGGCTCTGACTTGGTCCCAGCCTTCACCAAATTCACCCAATGTGCCATCAGGGAGATATAGTGGCCCTGCCCACCAGTACTTGTCCACGTGTCCGTCCTTAAGTGGACCTTCCCAGTAACTGCGTTGGTGAGGGCACGGTTTATGTTGCGGGAGACGTGCTGGTGTAGGGCGGGGATGGCACACCGGGAATAATAGTGGAGACTGGGGACCGAGTAGCGTGGGATCACCGCTGCCATCACGTTTTTGAAAGTCTCCATTTCCACAAGCCTGTACGGCAGTATCTCCAGGCTGATTAATTTGGCAATGTGTACGTTTAAAGCTTGTGCATGCGGGTGGGTGGCGGCGTATTTCCGCTTTTGCTCCAACGCTTGTGTTAGCGACAGCTGAACGCTGCGCTGAGAGACATTGCTGGATGGAGTGGAGAACCAGGGAGGTGAGGGTGTGGGTGCTGGCCAGGAGGCACTCATGCCTGCCTCCTGGGAGGGGGATCGGATCTGTGTGGCAGGTTGTGGCACAAGGGGAAGAGGCAGTGGTGTGACCCAGAGGCGGGGAATGGCCTTTGTCCCACCTTGTGGGATGCTTGGCCATCATATGCCTGTACATGCTGGTAGTGATAAGGCTAGTAGTGGTGGCTCCCCGGCTGATCTTGGTGAGTCACAGGTTGCACAACACTGTTTGTCGGTCGTCCACGCTCTCACTAAAAAACATCCACATCTTTGAACACCAAGTCCTCTGCTCTGAGGCTTTCCGCGAGGGGGTGCTGTGGAAAACAGTTGGGGGATTCTTGGCTCTGGCCCTGCCTCTCCCCGTGGCCACCCCATTGCCTCTTCCAACCTGTCCTGCTGCTGCACTTGCCTCCGCCTCTGAAGCCCTGTCTTCAGTAGGCTTAGCAAGACAGGTGGGGCGAGTCATCTCATTGTCCAGCAGTTCTTCCTCCGAATCCTCTGTGCGCTCCTCCCTCGGACTTACTGCCCTTACTACTACCTCACTGAAAGACAACTGTGTCTCATCATCCTCATCCACAAAAAGCTCTTGAGACAGTTGCCAGAAGTCCCCAGCCTCACCTCCTCAGGTGAGAGAGGAACTGTTTTTTCCTGTCATTTTCCTGGATTGATGGAGCTGGGAGGAAAGAGGAGCAGCCAGAAGATTCAGAGTTGCAGTCCCTAGGCCGGCAGTGGTGGACTGCATAGAAGACTGGGGGTTCGATAGATTGCTGGACGTGTTATCCGCGATCCACAACAGGACCTGCTCGCACTGCTCTGCTTGTAATAAAGGTTTAGCACGTGGACCCGCAAATTGTGATATGAAGCTGGGGAGCGTAGAGACTTGGCGCTCTCCTAATCCCACAGCAGCTGGCTGTGTTTCACCATGCCCAGGACCTTGGCCTGTGCCCACACCCGCACTTGGATGCCCGCGTCCACGACCTTGACCCTTACCCCTACTCCTCATCATGTCAGATTAAGGATAGAGCAGGGCCTAAATAAATTACCCCACTGTAAAGCGCTAAGAACAGTGGCTAATTCACCGCACACAGAGACTTGAAGATACCGGAGGCTCTATGCTGTGGTCAGAAAAAATTAAACCGCTTTCTTGCGTTGATACCTAGGGGTCATTTACTGCTCACAGAGACTTGTAGATAAGAGAGGCTGTATGGAGTGCGAGAAAACTATAAAGCTAGTGGATAGTGCTGACAAATGCGGCTACTTCATTGCACCCAAGGAAAGGGTATTGTGAGACACTGTTTAGCGATGAGAACTTTGCCGACTGCACTGCACATGGAGAACGGTATAGCTGAAATGCTCTGCAGTGGCCCAGGAAGTATTAGCGTACTGTTTAGTGATGAGAACTCTGCCAAATGCACTGCACACTGGAAACGGTAGCTGGGATATGCTCTGCAGGGGCCCAGGAAAAATTAGTGTACTGTTTAGCGATGAGAACTCTTCCGAATGCACTGCACACAGGGAACAGTAGCTGTGAAATGCTCTGCAGGGGCCCAGGAAAAATTAGCGTACTGTTTAGCGATGATAACTCTGCCGAATGCACTGCACACAGTGAACGGTATAGCTGAAATGCTCTACAAGTGCCCAGTGAATATTAGCATACTGTTTAGCGATGAGAACTTTGTCGAATGCACTGCACACAGGGAACAGTATAGCTGAAATGCTCCGCAGTGGCCCAGGGAAAATTAGCGTACTGTTTAGTGATGAGAACTTTGACTAATGCACTGCACACAGGGAATAGTAGCTGTGAAATACTCTGCACAGGCCTGGATGCTTTAAAAAAAATGGTGCACTACTGCTCCCAGCCAGCCACAAAAGTAATGCACACAATGAGGAGTAGCCCTAAGAAGAACCGCTGGGGTTCTTGAAGAGAAGATCCCTACTGTAATACTTTCCCTATCTCAGCTGTTTCCCTAATCCCTGCCAGCATGCGTCTGAGGCGAGCTGCGGGTGGCACCAGTTTAAGTACTTGGCGGTCACCTGATTGGCCCAGCCACTCACTGCTGTAGATGTGCACAAGGCTGGCACGTCACAGCAGGAAGTGGTAATGCCTTCCCCGCATATTTATTGGCTAAAAATTGGCGCTAAACATGCGGGGAAGGGAAATGAAATTGACTCGAGTACTGAACATCTCGAGTACCCTAATACTCAGAGGATCATCAAGCTTGAACAAGTGTGCTCGCTTATCTCTAGTCTTAATCACAGTTGTGACATAGGCTGAGAATATCAGAGATATCTCTGTATATTCATATAGCATATGAGCTGCTGTGCTAGTATGCTGTGCTGCTGTGTTATCCAGTAGACTGCCATGCTGATTGGGCATTGAACACAGTTGTGATAGAGATTAGTAATGCCAGAGTGGTCTCTAGTATACACAGCATGCAGTGTATTGTGAAATAGTGTGACTTTTGCCAGTCAGAGAAGTCTTTATTAAACCACAAAGAGACTGCCTAGATGCCTTACTATCTATAAACATATATTGTATAGTGGAGCCATCCCTAAACCTATTTTAAAAAACATATAGCACATGTCCTCCCAACATGTTTCACCACAAGGCATTATCAAGGGAGCTCAGGTAGTCTATAGCTATTTTTTTTATACGCAGATTTTGTAAGAGGTCAAGTGGAATCCATATTAACACAGTGGACCCAGAGGCTCCTCCAACCCTAATTGATCCATAGCAACAGCTATGAGAACTACCACAAGGGGAATGCTGATGACCAAAGTAGCACTAGACTTTCCTTCACCCAGGAACAAAAGTCTAAAAAGCCTAGTCAAGGCCGGGTGCACAACCCTTTTGAGACTACAGGGCTTGGGACAATCAGCTCATCGATCCAAGTTCCACTCTAAGCACCTCCAGCAAATAGCTGCTGGTAAAATCCTTCGCTAGTCTGACATTTCCCCTGCAGCAACTATTGCAGGGTTAGGGCGCCTACCCACTGGCATTGCCGATTTTCGTGCATGAAAAACGCAGCGTTTTCCGCACGTTTTCCGCACCTTTTTCGCGGCGTTTTTTGTTAATTTCCATTGACAATCATGGGTGCATTAAGAGAAAAATAAGGAGACATATGCAACTGACAGTTCCTATGTGAAAAATTGCAACGAAATGGAAAAAAAACCCCAAATGGACAAGAACACATTCTATGCTAATTGCTCTTCAGAAAAAACGCAAAACGCAATTTAGCATCGCAGGAAAAAAAATCGCCAGTGGGTAGGCACCCTTAATGTAGTATTAAAGGAAGGCACATGAATGATAGAGTTGCCCTTTCCGGTGGATGTGAGGAATAAAATTATTAGATGTGCCCCGCCAGCGTACAAGTCTGTTATTATGGCTTTATTGGTAAACCAGATTGGACAGGGAACAGGAGCCATCCTGGAGGCGGTCAGACAATTGGGAGACTGAGGGAAATGGGGTTTCCTGCAATATTCTACCAGAGAAAGAGGAGATGGGGAACAGAGTATTAATATTAAGAATCGAGTTTTCAGAAAAGAAATGTTTGTTGCATTATTGGAAGATGGGGCGATGAGAGAAACAATAGATGGTATAAGCACAGCAGATATGTGGCGGATATACCAAGAAAGGGGGCTTAATAAGAAACAGGGGTCCCAAAATAAAAACATAATTATGATTAAAGATGCAGAAATTCCACAGCAGGGGTGTAGTGAATCACGTGGCTAGAGAGACGTTCCTCCTTCTATGTCGCCGGAACAACCCACTGCATCCAGGTTAGAGGATTTATATTCAGAAGTAAGATCATTGGTGGAAATATTAAAACAAAATTGAGGAGGAGGAGTCACAACAAGATCGAAATCCCAATCCTAATAGAGCAGAGGTGAATCAAAATAGAGTGAGCAGGAAAGATATGTTATCAGTTTTATTAAAAGATGGGGTCCCACAGGAGAAAATAGGCGGGATCTGTACTAATGACTTGTGGAGAATGTATAAGAAAATGGGATTATATGACTCGGGGCAAAAATTCAGGAAAAAAGTACCTGATATTACTGCAAATTCTCCAAGGTGGAAAGATTATAATGGTTTGAATAATCTTTTGTTTAATATGCTATATGTCTCACTGTGTGTTTGTATTTCCTTTTCCCCTTTTCAGCTAACAGGAGACATATTCTGACAAGGAATACTAGGATGATGATGTGCTGGCTGAAATCTTTGGGTTTGAAAAATAAATATTTTGTATGTTTTTTCTAATGATAGGTTTTATTTTACAGATCAGATGTCAGGACTGTTTGTTTGGGGGGAAGGAAATGCTAATGACTTTTGTTTATTTGTAGGAATACAAGAACAGAACTTTGGTCATTCATTGGCACGTGATATCACCACACAATAGATAGAATAGATAGTGTTAGCTTTGTTTCACTATCCATTGTAAAACCAAAGAAAAGCAACCTAAATTTAGTGAAGGTTTTTTTTTGGAGCTCTAGTGCATATGGAGTTCAGAAGAACTCATGTGTGTTGAAAAAACAGACTGTCTTTATTATGCACATTAGCTGTAGGAAAACCCTTGTTCAATGTCTTTGTTTGTGTAAATGTTTGTGTACCTTAAATCTTTGTGGATACTGGTAACATCTGAGACGATGCAGAACGCAATACAATTGTGGGGTTTATGAAATATATGGTCATTTGTGTAGATCAGAAATGTTACTGCATATTGAATGGATGGATTGGTGAAGATTAGAGATGAGCGAGTATACTCGCTAAGGCACATTACTTGAGTGAGTAGTGCCTTAGCCGAGTACCTCCCCGCTCGTCTCCATTGATTCGGGGGCCGGCGCGGGGCGGGGAGCGGTGGGGGAGAGCGGGGAGGAATGGAGGGGAGATCTCTCTCTCCCTCTTTCCCCCCTGCTCGCTCGAGTAATGTGCCTTAGCGAGTATACTCGCTCATCTCTAGTGAAGATAGGGTAAGTGTGAATGTGAGATACACAAAATTGATGACTATGTGCTGGGATATTGTTATGTACAAATTCATTTACATGAATTGGATTAATAGTATATCTATTTGGGTTTTGATTTGTGGGATAGTTATGAAAATTATGTGAATATAATGATTTACTTGTGAAAAAGTGTTATGACTAGAGATGAGCGAGTATACTCGCTAAGGCAAATTACTCGAGCGAGTAGTGCCTTAGCCGAGTATCTCCCCGCTCGTCTCTAAAGAATCGGGGGCCGGCGCGGGTGACAGGTGAGTTGCGGCGGGGAGCGGGGGGGGGGGGGGGGGGGAAGGGGGGAGAGGGAGAGAGAGATCTCCTCGCCGTTCCTCCCCGCTCTCCCCTGCCGCTCCCCGCCCCCTACCAGCCCCCGAATCTTTAGAGACAAGCATGGAGATACTCGGCTAAGGCACTTCTCACTCGAGTAATTTGCCATAGTGAGTATACTCGCTCATCTCTGGTTATGACAAATCTAAGATTATTGCAGTATAAATTTGATTAATTTGGTTTGCAGTGTTTGATAACATATGAGATAAATAAGTAATTGTACTGATGACGATGATGATATTGATGTTGATAAATATAAGGTTATTGTATTGTTAACTTGATTGAGGGTCATTTACCATTTCCATATACTAGGTAGTCTGATGGCTAATGGAAGACATGATTTCCTGGCCTTTTGACATCAAAAGACCTTACAGGTGCGAGGAAAGGGGAGTGAGATTAAAACACTGACCTCACCTTTCCCAGTATCCTAAGTGGCATGTTGCTATGGATAGTTGGGGGACACTTTATCAATATCTCTATATCACAATATTGATCTTTGTCATTGTCTTTATTCATTTGCAGTAGGGTGGTATTATTCCATCACTATGTAGTTGTAAAGGTAGTGATCATGGTGTGGCAGTATTCTTTGGCCCGAATATATCATTGTTATTGGTAATATCTTGATTTTTGTAGTGGTCCTTGTTTAGTAACCGTACTGTTATACTAATCACTATGTGGTGGTGATATGTAAGCATGGCGTGGCAGTGTTATCTGGCCCTTATATAGTTATTATTGGTAATGTTGGTATTGTTATAGTGGGTTTTGTTAATTAACAGTATGGAGGTGATTACATAAGTCATGATGATTGTAGTGATGTTGTGTGCTTTTTTGCTTTTAGAAAATAAAACAAAACATGGTTTTAATTTAGGTGGCACCTCATTGTTAACCTCCAGTTCTAACATGTTCTGTGTTCGCAGAAAATTTGCTATGATAAGCTGTGCACGCTGCATATACTGCTCACTACTACCGCTAATGTAGTTGTGGCTGGCAGTTTCTGAGACCTGCCTACTTGTATTTGTCCCATTTGCAGCATGTTTAGGCCCACCTATAACAGCAGGCCACTTTGTAATTTTTTTCTAGGGCCACTTTGGGTTCACAGTGGTTGCAATGTTGGCTCAAGCCCTTTAATGTGAAGGAATTTTCTTATCAGACAACTGGTTCACATGTCAGGAAAAAATATTTCAGTATACAAGTGAATGTTTCATACATTTGAATGTGCATAAGGAATAATTGTTAGTAGCCAATAACTCAACACCAAAGTGCATTCATTAACGGATCAGAACCAGAGTTATTTCCAAAAATACTGTAAATATAGAGACCGCAGCCACTGGCTTTGCTCACCCCTGTTAGCAGATGTGATCCCACCAGAAGTGTGCAAGTGTGTTCAGTCTGTCTCTTAGAGAACAAGCGCAAGCACGCAGTTTTTCCATCCTCGGCCAATCCTATCAATTTCTACCCTGTTTTAAGCTCCCTCTTCCACAAAAGGGTGTCTGGGCAATTAGTCTCTTCAGTATGTAAAGGTGTTTGCTATTCTATCTGTTCTCCTGGTTTTGATCGGTGCTTATCTCATACAGCTTTTCCTGACTTCTCCACTCCTGACCTCGGCTCGTTTATTGACTGTTTACTGTGTCTGCTGCCTGCTCTGTCTTTCAGCCTTCTTCTTGGCTATGTAACACTTTTGTCTGTTCCAACCTTGACTCTGTTCCTTAACTACATCTCTGTCTACAGCCTCTGGTATTGCATTTCCTGCTGCACCATTTGGAGAGAGCAGGGACTAGTAGATGAGCAGAGGTACTGCTTTCAAGCTGTGTCTAGTGTGTTAGTTTGTAGATAGGAAAAGGACTTTAGAGAGAGGCTGTATTGTGGACAGCTACTTCATCGTTTGTGAGACTGCTGGGGAGTCCAAAGCAGCAAATTGTTAGGAGGAGAGAGAGGGAGCAAGACTGCGCTACTGAGCAACTAGACCAGAACAAAAAAAGGACATCTAGGTGTTCATTGGCATCTGCATCATATCCAGAAGTTGCATTGTGATAACGGCCCCTGCAACACTGGCTCTAAGCCAATTCAGTTTAGATTTATAGTAGATCCCCAGCAAATGTTTTGACAAATATAATATTTTACTAGAAACGAAGTGTTTACTATGTCCTAGTGAATTATTCAGCAATATTCATAAAAGGTTTTGGAATTATTTATGTAAGCAATATCTAACCGTATCAATCTTTGATTTATGGAGTAGCAACACCAGCTATGGCTATAGTAAAAGGAACAAGTAATGGAGAACTGAAGAATACATACAAATTTTAATACACTATAATTTTCACCACAACTTATGTTCTCTAAATAGAGACAACTGGCTCAGTAGCTGTTTTATGACACATCAAATTTCTATCTTACTTTCATTTACCTGAAATTGATAGGATGCATTTGTTCTAGACCGGTTGTCTTGGGAATAGTGTATTTGATGTAGAGCGTTGACCATAATGAACACTGCATTAAATACTGGGTCATAAATTGTATCATGCAAGTAATTCCAGGTATCCTTAATCCGCTCCCGTCCTGTGCAGTTGTGCAGGGATATCTCATAAATCTTTTCATACAATTTATCTTTTTCTTTTTTTCCTGACGCACAGTGGAATATTGTCATCCACAGGTTCTCAAGTAACAGGTCTTCTGGATAGTTTAAAGGATAGAAGCCATCAATGAAATGCTTTAGTTTTGCATTGTGTTTTGAGAATGTTTCCAGGGACAAGCTTCCATTGAAGATCTCTGGATACTTCTCAATGAGAACAATATTTGGTCCCCAGGAAGGAGTGAAGATCATGGTCACATGACTGAGCCATTTACTAAAAGAGGATTCGAATATCTGATCATGGTAGGTTCCACAAAGTATAATCACTTTAACAGGATTTTCTTTATTTGCCTCAATGAGCTTTTCATAATTAGTGTTCATACTCTGAAAAGCTTTAATCATATCTGTAAGTATAAAAGCTACACAAATCTTATAGTATGATAGGAATTGCATTAATAAGGTGGATTCTCTCTCTCCGCTCTCATTATCAGACGTGATAATCCCAACCCAATTCCATCCAAAGTGTTTCAGGAGTAAACATAAATTCCCATAAATTTCATAATCTCTTGGAACTGTCCGGAAAAAATGTGGGAAAAGATGTCTGTCACCCAAGATGCTGTCTGTTGCTCCATAGCTGATCTATAAAACAAAAAAAATGTCAACGTGCATTGGAGGGAAAAAGAGGAAAATGAGCTTCCATAGAGATGAGGACACAAACTACAAAAATGTCATATAATTAGAGATGAGCGAGCACCAAAATGCTCGGGTGCTCGTTACTCGGAACAAACTTTTCGCGATGCTTGAGGGTTCGTTTCGAATAACGAACCCCATTGAAGTCAATGGGCGACCCGAGCATTTTTGTATTTCGCCGATGCTCGCTAAGGTTTTCATGTGTGAAAATCTGGGCAATTCAAGAAAGTGATAGGAACGACACAGCAACGGATAGGGCAGGCGAGGGGCTACGTGTTGGGCTGCATCTCAAGTTCACAGGTCCCACTATTAAGCCACAATAGCGGCAAGAGTGGGCCCCCCCCCCCTCCCAAAAACTTTTACTTCTGAAAAGCCCTCATTAGCATGGCATACCTTTGCTAAGCACCACACTAGCTACAACAAAGCACAATCACTGCCTGGATGACACTCCGCTGCCACTTCTCCTGGGTTACATGCTGACCAACCGCCCCCCCTCCCCCCCACAGCGCACACCAAAGTGTCCCTGCGCAGCCTTCAGCTGCCCTCATGCCACACCACCCTCATGTCTATTTAGAAGTGCGTCTGCCATGAGGAGGAACCGCAGGCACACACTGCAGAGGGGTTGGCACGGCTAGGCAGCGACCCTCTTTAAAAGGGGCGGGGCGATAGCCCACAATGCTGTACAGAAGCAATGAGAAATAGAATCCTGTGCCACCGCCATCAGGAGCTGCACACGTGGGCATAGCAATGGGGAACCTATGTGCCACACACTATTCATTCTGTCAAGGTGTCTGCATGCCCCAGTCAGACTGGTAATATGTACCTTAACAGTAACCGCGTTGGTGGTAATGTGGTGGTGACTGCGGACCTAGTAGAGCGGTTTTATTTTGTTGGTTTTCGGAATGTGGCCAGGATTAAGTGGGCCGTGGCGGGGGGATGGTGGGGGGGCTCTCTTGTAGTGTCGGTAAAGGTGAAATTCTTGGACTGCCACCAGACGAACCAATGCAAAGGCATTTGCCAAGAATGTTTTCCCTGTTGGAGGAGGAGGGGGATGTTTTTGAGGCACTACGTGTCCTCTCCACGTGTCTGTGGTTATATGCACCTTAACAGTAACCGCGTTGGTGGTAATGTGGTGGTGACTGCGGACCTAGTAGCGCGGTTTTATTTTGTTGGTTTTCGGAATGCGGCCAGGATTAAGTGGGCCGTGGCGGGGGGATGGTGGGGGGGCTCTCTTGTAGTGTCGGTAAAGGTGAAATTCTTGGACTGCCACCAGACGAACCAATGCAAAGGCATTTGCCAAGAATGTTTTCCCTGTTGGAGGAGGAGGGGGATGTTTTTGAGGCACTACGTGTCCTCTCCACGTGTCCGTGGTTATATGCACCTTAACAGTAACCGCGTTGGTGGGAAATGGCCTCGCCGCCATCATGTCTTTGGGAAGCCTCTGTTTCCACACCCCAGAGACATACCATTAGCAGCGGTATAGGCAGAGCCCAGAATTCGTAACATTTCAGCCGTAGCATTAGGACAGGCCCCACTAACATATCACTAGCAGCATTATAGGAGGAGCGCAGTCTTCGTTCCATGTCAGCAATAGTAGCACTCAAGACAGGCCCCAGTAACAATTCCGAAGCAGCAGTATAGCGGGAGCGCAGTCTTCGTTCCATGTCAGCAATAGTAGCACTCAAGACAGGCCCCAGTAACAATTCCGAAGCAGCAGTATAGCGGGAGTGCAGTCTTCGTTCCATGTCAGCAATAGTAGCACTCAAGACAGGCCCCAGTAACAATTCCGAAGCAGCAGTATAGCGGGAGCGCAGTGTTCGTTCCATGTCAGCAATAGTAGCACTCAAGACAGGCCCCAGTAACAATTCCGAAGTAGCAGTATAGTGGGAGCGCAGTCTTAGTTCCATTTCAGTAGCTGCAGTATAGCCAAGGCCCAAGTTACATTTATGTAGCTAAAGTGTAGGCCAACCCCACACACACTTCTGTACCATGAGTGCAGGCGAAGAACATACAAATTGCTATGATTACACTGTAGGTGAGGGCCCCAAAAAATTGGTGTACCAACAGTACTAATGTACCTCAGTAAAAATTGGCCATGCCCAACCAAGATGGCAGGTGAAACCCATTAATCGCTTTGGTTAATGTGGCTTAAGTGGTAACTAGGCCTGGAGGCAGCCCAGTTTAATGAAAAATTGGTTCAAGTTAAAGTTTCAACGCTTTTAAGAGCATTGAAACATATAAAAATTGTTTAGAAAAATTAGATGAGTGAGCCTTGTGGCCCTAAGAAAAATTGCCCGTTCAGCGTGATTACGTGAGGTTTCAGGAGGAGGAGCAGGAGGAGGAGGAGGAATATTAGACACAGATTGATGAAGCAGAAATGTCCCCGTTTTGGATGGTGAGAGAGAACGTAGCTTCCATCCGCGGGTGCAGCCTAATGTATTGCTTACGTATCGCTGCTGTCCGCTGGTGGAGAAGAGAAGTCTGGGGAAATCCAGGCTTTGTTCATCTTGATGAGTGTTAGCCTGTCGGCACTGTCGGTTGACAGGCGGGTACGCTTATCTGTGATGATTCCCCCAGCCGCACTAAACACCCTCTCCGACAAGACGCTAGCCGCAGGACAAGCAAGCACCTCCAGGGCATACAGCGCGAGTTCAGGCCACGTGTCCAGCTTCGACACCCAGTAGTTGTAGGGGGCAGAGGCGTCACCGAGGATGGTCGTGTGATCGGCTACGTACTCCCTCACCATCCTTTTACAGTGCTCCCGCCGACTCAGCCTTGACTGGGGAGCGGTGACACAGTCTTGCTGGGGAGCCATAAAGCTGGCCAGGCCCTTAAAGACTGTTGCACTGCCTGGGCTGTACATGCTGCTCGATCTACGCACCTCCCCTGCTACCTGGCCCTCGGAACTGCGCCTTCTGCCACTAGCGCTGTCGGATGGGAATTTTACCATCAGCTTGTCCGCCAGGGTCCTGTGGTATAGCAACACTCTCGAACCCCTTTCCTCTTCGGGAATGAGATTGGGAAGGTTCTCCTTATAGCGTGGGTCGAGCAGTGTGTACACCCAGTAATCCGTAGTGGCCAGAATGCGTTGAATGCGAGGGTCACGAGAAAGGCATCCTAACATGAAGTCAGCCATGTGTGCCAGGACACCTGTACGCAACACATGGCTGTCCGCACTAGGAAGATCACTTTCAGGATCCTCCTCCTCCTCCTCCTCCTCAGGCCATACACGCTGAAATGATGACAGGCAAGCAGCATGGGTACGGTCAGCAGTGGGCCAAGCTGTCTCTTCCCCCTCCTCCTCATCCTCCTCATGCTCCTCCTCCTCCTCCTGAACGCGCTGAGATATAGACAGGAGGGTGCTCTGACTATCCAGCGACATACTGTCTTCCCCCGGCTCGGTTTCCGAGCGCAAAGCGGCTGCCTTTATGGTTTGCAGGGAAGTTCTCAAGATGCATAGCAGAGGAATGGTGACGCTAATGATTGCAGCATCGCCGCTCACCACCTGGGTAGACTGCTCAAAGTTTCGAAGGACCTGGCAGATGTCTGCCAACCAGGCCCACTCTTCTGAAAAGAATTGAGGAGGCTGACTCCCACTGCGCCGCCCATGTTGGAGTTGGTATTCCACTATAGCTCTACGCTGCTCATAGAGCCTGGCCAACATGTGGAGCGTAGAGTTCCACCGTGTGGGCATGTCGCACAGCAGTCGGTGCACTGGCAGATTAAAGCGATGTTGCAGGGTGCGCAGGGTGGCAGCGTCCGTGTGGGACTTGCGGAAATGTGCACAGAGCCGGCGCACCTTTCCGAGCAGGTCTGACAAGCGTGGGTAGCTTTTCAGAAAGCGCTGAACCACCAAATTAAAGACGTGGGCCAGGCATGGCACGTGTGTGAGGCTGCCGAGCTGCAGAGCCGCCACCAGGTTACGGCCGTTGTCACACACGACCATGCCCGGTTGGAGGCTCAGCGGCGCAAGCCAACGGTCGGTCTGCTCTGTCAGATCCTGCAGCAGTTCGTGGGCCGTGTGCCTCCTATCTCCTAAGCTGAGTAGTTTCAGCACGGCCTGCTGACGCTTGCCCACCGCTGTGCTGCCACGCCGCGCGACACCGACTGCTGGCGACGTCCTGCTGCTGCTGACACATCTAGATTGCGAGACAGAGGTTGAGGAGGAGGAGGAGGGTGCTTTAGTGGAAGAAGCATACACCGCCGAACATACCACCACCGAGCTGGGGCCCGCAATTCTGGGGGTGGGTAGGACGTGAGCGGTCCCAGGCTCTGACTCTGTAGCAGCCTCCACTAAATTCACCCAATGTGCCTTCAGGGAGATGTAGTGGCCCTGCCCGCCTGTGCTTGTCCACGTGTCCGTAGTTAAGTGGACCTTGCCACTAACCGCGTTGGTGAGGGCGCGTACAATGTTGCGGGAGACGTGGTCGTGCAGGGCTGGGACGGCACAACGGGAAAAGTAGTGGCGACTGGGAACTGAGTAGCGCGGGGCCGCCGCCGCCATCATAGCTTTGAAGGACTCCGTTTCCACAACCCTATACGGCAGCATCTCAAGGCTGATAAATTTGGCTATGTGGACGGTTAACGATTGAGCGTGCGGGTGCGTGGCGGCGTACTTGCGCTTGCGCTCCAACACTTGCGCTAGCGATGGCTGGACGGTGCGGTGCGAGACATTGCTGGATTGGGAGGTGAGGGTGTGGGTGCAGGCCATGAGACGGTCGTGCCTGTGTCCTGAGAGGGGGGTTGTATCTCAGTGGCAGGTTGGGGCACAGGGGGAGAGGCAGCGGTGCAAACCGGAGGCGGTGAACGGCCTTCGTCCCACCTTGTGGGGTGCTTGGCCATCATATGTCTGCGCATGCTGGTGGTGGTCAGGCTGTTGGTGGTGGCTCCCCGGCTGATCTTGGCGCGACAAAGGTTGCACACCACTGTTCGTCGGTCGTCAGGCGTCTCTGTGAAAAACTGCCAGACCTTAGAGCACCTCGGCCTCTGCAGGGTGGCATGGCGCGAGGGGGCGCTTCGGGAAACAGTTGGTGGATTATTCGGTCTGGCCCTGCCTCTACCCCTGGCCACCGCACTGCCTCTTGCAACCTGCCCTGCTGCTGCCCGTGCCTCCCCCTCTGAAGACCTGTCCTGTGTAGGCGTTGCACACCAGGTGGGGTCAGTCACCTCATCGTCCTGCTGCTCTTCCTCCGAATCCTCTGTGCGCTGCTCCCTCGGACTTACTGCCCTTACTACTACCTCACTGCAAGACAACTGTGTCTCATCGTCATCGTCCTCCTCACCCACTGAAAGGTCTTGAGACAGTTGCCGGAAGTCCCCAGCCTCTTCCCCCGCACCCCGGGAACTTTCCAATGGTTGGGCATTAGTGACGATAAACTCCTCTGGTGGTAGAGGAACCACTGCTGCCCAATCTGAGCAGGGGCCCGAGAAAAGTTCCTGGGAGTGTTCCCGCTCCTGAGCATGTGTCATTGTAGTGGAGTGAGGAGACTGGGAAGAAGGAGGAGCAGCAGACAGAGTATTCGGATTTGCAGCACTGGACGGCGCAGAACTCTGGGTGGATGATAGGTTGCTGGAAGCACTTTCTGCCATCCAGGACAGGACCTGCTCACACTGCTCATTTTCTAATAAAGGTCTCCCGCGTGGACCCATTAATTGGGCGATGAATGTGGGGACGCCAGAAACGTGCCTCTCTCCTAATTGCACAGCAGTCGGCTGCGACACACCTGGATCAGGAGCTCGGCCTGTGCCCACACCCTCACTTGGCCCTCCGCGTCCTCGGCCGCGTCCACGTCCTCTAGGCCTACCCCTACCCCTCAGCATGCTGTATTACCAGTGATTTGATTTCCCAGGCAGGAAATAAATTGGCGCAAGCCTGCAGGCCAAATATAATTTTTTCCCTGCTTTTTTGCAAAGGGAAGGCCCCACTGCAAATATTCAATGAACAATACGTTTAATTAATAACTGTGGTGTGGCCCTGAAAAAGTGTCACACAACTTTAGTGTAGCAGAGTTATTAACTCTGGCAGAGCAGGTATTTGCCAGTCAGGAAAGACAATGGCGCAAGCCTGCAGTAAACCGTAGCTGGTTGCGTCTGATTTTTGTACGTTCTCCACGCAGCACACACGTACACGGAGACCTTAGGACTGACACAGGCAGGCCAAATATAATTTTTTCCCTGCTTTTTTGCAAAGGGAAGGACCCACTGCGTATATTCAATGAACAATAACTGTGTTGTGGCCCTGCCTACACAATTCTGTCCCTGTAGTATCAATGGAGGGTGCAATGCTCTGCACAGACGATTTTTAGAAAAAAAAAAATGCAACACTGCTAACAGCAGCCAGCACAGTACTGCACACGGTTAAATTTGGCCCTAGAAAGGACCGTTGAGGTTCTTGAAGGCTACACTCACTCCTAACACTCTCCCTGCCTAAGCACCACTTCTGTCCCTAATGCCGGGTGCAATGCTCTGCACTACCGATTTTGAGAAAAAAAAACCCAAAACACTGCTAGCAGCAGCCTGCACACAGGTAGATGTGGCCCTAAGAAGGACCTTTGGGGTTCTTGAAGCCTACACTCACTACTAACACTCTCCCTACAGCAGCTCAGGCACCAGCAGCACTGTCCCTCAGCTAACTCACAAGGCATGTGTGGCGAGCCGCGGGAGGGGCCGACTTTTATACTCGGGTGACATCTGATCTTCCCAGCCACTCACAGCAGGGGGGTGGTATAGGGCTTGAACGTCACAGGGGGAAGTTGTAATGCCTTCCCTGTCTTTCAATTGGCCAGAAAAGCGCGCTAACGTCTCAGAGAGGAAACTGAAAGTAACCAGAACATCGCGTGGTACTCGTTACGAGTAACGAGCATCCCGAACACCCTAATATTCGCACGAATATCAAGCTCGGACGAGTACGTTCGCTCAGCTCTACATATAATATTAATCTTTATTTAGTACCAACATGTTCTGCAGCACTTTACAATTAAAGCTCCATTTACACAGGACGAATGTCAGGCAAATGGTGTCTCCGTGCTGCCATGCTCCTGCACTGGAGCTAGCAGAGCAGGCTGGTTCACGGAGGGGCCAGCAGGGAGGTGGGGTAGTGCAGGAGATTTCTATCCTTTCACTCCCCTGCCCCCCTCTATTCACATAACACAGCCACCATTCACTACTGAAATAGAGGTACACCAAGGTAAAAAGTGTTTGTTCTGGCCAATGGTCGGCCATCTTTTATATAGATAAGGTAGTACACATAAAGCTGTATGAGCCATCACTAGGGTGTATTAGAGTGTATGTGGTGTTGCGGTACTGATGGGTGACTTGAATAATGTAAAAATGGGGTAAATGGAATTTGATAGAACAGCCTAAAAGATGTGTTGCAGGGCGCGATTAAAACTGTGGATGTTGCTGATTAACCTGATTGTCCAGAGTAACACATTCATGAGAAGGGCTGCAGCATAAGAAAAGTCTTGAAGACTGAAATAGGAGGTTTGTATTTGGCAGAA
The DNA here is from genome assembly GCF_035609145.1 of Eleutherodactylus coqui. NCBI lineage: Eukaryota > Metazoa > Chordata > Amphibia > Anura > Eleutherodactylidae > Eleutherodactylus > Eleutherodactylus coqui. Next base: position 130,395,606 of record NC_089847.1, read on the forward strand.
TATTAATTTTAGATCATTGGCAGAACAGAGAGCATGGGTATGGTGGTATACATAAATGAGGGAGGAGATATATGGTGGTGCAGCACTGTGTAGAGATTTATGGATGAGAGTAATGAGTTTAAATTGCATTCTGTAGTGGACAGGCAACCAGTGCAGTGACTGGGACAGGGCTGTGGTAATGGTGCAGTGATTGGCACAGGGTGGAAGCATCAGTGTACTGACTGGCATAGGGTAGAGGCCTTGGTACAGTGACTGGCACAGGATAGAAGTATCAGTGCAGTAACTTGCATAAAGTGGAGGCCTTGGTGCATGTGACTGGCACAGGGTGGGGGCCTTGGTGCATGTGACTGGCACAGGGTGGAGGCAGCAGTGTAGTTCCTGGCACAGGGTGGAAGCTGCAGTGCAGTGACTGGCACAGGGTAGAGGCATGGGTATAGTGACTTGCACAGGGTGGAGGCAGCAGAGCAGTGACTGGTGCAGGATAGAACCATCAGTACAGTGACTGGCGCATAGTGGAGACTGCAGTGTAGTGACTGGCACAGGTTGGATGCATCAGTGTAGTGACTGGCACAGAGCAGAGACAGCAGAGCAGTTACTGGCTCAGGTTGGATGCATCAGTGTAGTGACTGGCACAGGGTAGAGGCAGTGATGTAGGACAGAAATATGACCTGGCTGCTGCATTCTGGATGAATTGAGAGGGGAGAGATTAGTGAGGGAAAGATCAATCAGTAGATAGTTACAGGAGTCAGAATGAGAATGGCTCAGGTCAACCATAAGAGGTTTTCATGTTTCCACAGTGAGGAAAGGAAAGAATCTGGAGATGTTTTTGAAGTGCAGGTGAAATGAGTGAACAAGAGGTTGACTATAGTGTGCGAATGAAAGATCAGAGTCAATTATGACCTCAAAACCATAGCCATGCTTTTGAGAAGTTATGGTGGCATCACATTGAGATGGAAATATCGGGTTTAGGTAGATTATTAGATGATGAAAACACAAGAAGTTCAGCTTTTCAAAGATTCAGCTTCAGGGTGAGAGAAGACATGGGGGTAAATGCATTAGAACCAGCATTTCAGATTGGCTCAATACTATCAGATACAACAAGGAGCAGAAAAAAAACACACTCCAAATATCACACCTGCATCTCTACTTATAGACAAGGGACACCAACTCCCAGCCAAAAATGACAACACAAAATATCAATTCACTCACTGAAAAGGGGTTGTGTTTGCACAAAATGACATGGTTAATGATTGGGGAAAAGATCAGTATATGTAACCGTATCTCATGTCTATGACCAACTTCTATCTACATGCAACTCAAATAAAGTTACGTAAAACTTTGTAACGTGTTTCACCATATTCACTGCCACTGTCTTCCTTTTAGCTGATGTTTACTTTGAAACTCACCACCTATCTGGCGGATTCCATCCACATCAGTCCCCCTTCTCCTTTCTTCATCTATGTACAGCTCACATGCACTATTCAAGTACTTGAATCACCTAAATCCATCTTGTTCCATTGTGTAAGACATAAAATGCTTTCATATATCATTGAAGCCTCTGCTCTCTCTATTCTCATGCTATCAGCTGCAGGGGATATTTCCTCTAACCCTGACCACATTTCTAATTTCAACTACTTACCAACCAAAACCGATTACTTATTCAGTAAATCACTTACTTTGCTTTACTTCTTGCATTTTTCCCCTTGCTATTGGGGTTCTTCGGGGCTCAATTCTGGGTCCTCTCCTCTTTTCCATCTACACAGCCCTAATTGGACAAACTATTTGCAGATGTGGCTTTCATTACCATCTCTACACTGATAGCTTAGGCAGAAAAGAAGGTGAATAAACAGTGCTCTGAGCAGGACACTTCAATTCTTCATAAGGAACCTTATTGGGCAACACATTTCAGTGCTGTAATGGCACCTTCATCTGGCCTTTGGCAATGAGGAAAAAGCAGCAAGGAGATTCAAAAGCTACAAGCAATCACAGTGGGTTTCATCATCTGGGTCCCTTAAAAATGATCCTTGTTACGTGTAAACTTAGCTCTCTTTACTCACCACTGGATATTTATACACTGCCAGTAGTTGGGATATGGGTACAGTTGTGATTGAACCCTGGTCCCCAATAAACCCGGCTAATCTCTGATTCTTTCTGCAGGAGTAATTAGGGATGATCACCCCGGGTCCCGATAAAACCTGTAATAAATTTTTTATCGCCTTACGAGGATTTGAACACGAGTCATAAATGTGATATCCAAGAGTCATGTTGGGTAAAAGTCTTGGGTCTTTGTTTAGTTGGTCAATAGCAAAAAGAAAAATTTGTAGATTTCTGTAGAACTGATGCAGCGGCCTGTTACGAAAGAAAGACCAGTTGTAAATTATATATACAGTATATATTTTATGTGTACGGTACAATTGTTGATAACACAGTTTTATTACAGTATATTACAGGAACTTGGTCGTTATCAGAGGAAGAACTTGGATTTTTCCGGTTCTCAATGCAAAACTTGAAACAAGGCTTCCCACTTTCTATGAACCATATGTCATTCTAGGATATTCTTATCTGGCAGTAGGGCGAGTGGATCGTCTCAGGCATCAAGCACTGGGTGTGACTGCTACCTCTGCACCCCCGTTAGTCATTGTATATTGACAGCTGTATTAAATGTTACAATCTATAATGAATATGCAATGCAGCTATTGTTTCACTGACCTGACTGTGGGCTATTCCTAAGAGCAGCTCCAAGAGGTCCCTGGTTTTCATTCTATAACCCATTTTTAGAGGGATCTGGTCTTCACGGCAGAGGACCTCTTAGATTTTAGCTCAGGACTAGTCTCAGTTCAGTGACAGCTGAACCAGTCAGGTCTAAAGGAACTGGAATGTGGCATGGAGGGGTCAGGCTAGCATGGAGTCAAATATCAAATCAGCCTCAGGACAGGCAGAGTTTATGCAATATGATAAACCAGGCTGGAGGCTAGATAGGTGGAAATCAAGCAAATATAGACAGTATACAGGCTGAGGTTCGCACAGGCAGAGTTTAGGAAAGCTGGGTATGCAGGCTGAGGATCAAAACTGGGAAGCAAAGAGAATAAAGTAGACCTTTTCTTGGACACTAAGAAACTTATCGCTGAGGCAACTTTCATGCTTAAGTAACCCAGAAAGGGTTGGGTTAGGCTGGGGATAGGAAAGAAGGGTGCAGTATAAAAAAAAAACACATTAAGATAATTGGTATCACCACATATGAAGAATCCTAAACTATCTAAGTAACACATTTTATATCTCACATGGTGAACGCTGTGAAAAAAACAATGTCAGAATGGTATTTTTTGGTTACTTGTCTCCCTATAAAAAAGGAATAAAACATGGTCAAAAATTTGTATGTACCGATAATGCTAACAATAAAACTACAGCTACCCCTCAATAAACCTGTCCTCACACCGTCCCAGTGAAGTAAATATAAAAAAAAGTTATGGGGCTCATTTTTTTTTTTTTAATAAAAAGGGTTTTAATTCTTAATAGTACTAAAACATAAAGAAATCTATAAGTATAGTATCAACATGATGGTAAAATCAATAGAGTTAAGTTATTATCTCATTTTTACCACACAATGAACACCTCAAAAGCAGAATCCCTGAAAATGGCAATATTATGTTTTTTTTTCCCATTTAGCCCCACATAATTTTTAAAAGCTTTCCAATACATTATATAGTACATTAAATGGTATGTTGGCAGAAAAATAAAAAAAGTTATGGCTTTTGAAAGTCAAGCATGTTAAAACGAAAATCTAAAAAATAGCTGGTAGTTAAAGGGTAAGGCCTCCTTCCCACGAGCGTGACGGGGTCCGCCGCGTAATATTACGCAGTGAAGCCCGTCACGGCGCCCCCCAGAGCCCCTATACTTACCTGCGGGAGATAGCGTGAAATCGCTTCCCCGCCCACCACCGCCGCGTCACCGCCCGTCACCGCCCACCACCGCCGCGTCACCGAGCGTGTCACGTGACGCGGCCGGCCGCGTCACGTGTCGCGGCCGGCCGCGTCATTTGGCGTCAGATGACGCGCGGCGGTGGGCGGGAAAGCGTTTTTTCACGCTATCTCCCGCTGGTTACAGCGGGAGATAGCGTGAACGGACGGCTTCCATTGACTGCAATGGAAGCCGTCAGTGCGTACAGCCCGTCCTCACCCGCAGAAAATAGAGCATGCTGCGGGTGAGGACGGGAGAAATCGCGGTGCGTAATTCCGCGCTGGAATTACGCATCGTGAGCATTGTGCTATTAGGTTCAATAGAACCTAATAGCTGCGGGCAACGCAGCGGATTTTCGCCGCGAATTACGCGGCGGAAATCCGTTCGTGGGAAGGAGGCCTTAATCTCCCTAAAGGCCATTTCCAAATGTTGCAAGTATGTCCTATTGAAGTCAATGGATAGATGAATTGGGTCTTTGAATCATGTGCATAGAGGAAACTAGATATGTGAATTGTATTAGCATGGTGTGCCTTTTTTTGATGAAAATTACAGATATAGCAAAGTTTACCTTGACAATACAGTAAATAAACTGAGGCACGGAACGTTTTCTTTATTTTCTGAAAATGTTAATGGATTTTGTTAAGATTACATAATTTGTTCCAGCAAATTATTAGCATTAAATTACATTTTGCTACATCTGTATTGGTGTATCAGTAGGATATCCATGAGGAGGCATACAGAAGAGATAGATGATTATCAAATCTAGTTCGTATCACCAGAAATATGGAAACCACCTATGTGCACAATTTAGAGTTTCTTTCTTTGCAATTTACACCATATTTACTAAGTCCTACATTTGTGCCTTTTAAGACACTGCTGATAAATCTTGTCCTCTATGATTTGCTTCAAAAACCTTGTGAAGAGCTCAGCGGCTGCACCTCTCTATAATACAGTGTATCACATTTACTTACTTGGCACAAAACATGGATCTGATAAATGGGTTTTCTGGTATTGATTTTTGCCCAATCAAGCAGTGGACAGAGAATATCCCTCCGATGATGATGTCACCATCCTGCACATATTCATAGTCCTCATAGGCTGGGACAATTTGCAGGTTACAAGCTGATGATGGATTTTTGGTTCTGGAACTGCAAGGTGTCACACACAGCAGTAGAAACAGCAGCAAAAGTAGTAGCATTGCCAATGAATCAAGAGGTCCTGTAAATGTGGAGATTCTGTCAGCAGAGAAGTATCACAGGTTCTGTAGACTCCACTGTGACTGTCAGTGTAAGGAGCCTCAAACTGAATTGTCAGACATCTTATATAGCATTCAGCAACACAGAGATCTGATATTCTGCCAACAACAACTGTGACTATTCTTATTGTATGTAATGCCCGGAGGGGAAAACTCAAAAATACATTTCTTCTTTTTATCATTTTTTTTTTCAAATACAAGGATGATTAAAAAATAGACAATGTACAAAGTGTGCGCAGCCCTGATGCAAGAGTGTTGTGTGCTGTTGAAAAATCATATCCAGCATCTAAAAGTAAAATAAAGCTTCCAATTTATTGCATCATGTTAAAATGGCAGCCTGTGCACACAGGTACCTCAAAATCACAGACACGTTTCGGCAGAACATCTGCATTAGTCATAGCATGCTGAAAAATGTACGAACTGTTAAAAAATGCCTTGGAGGAACCGTTCCGTAATCCAAATATTATTATCAAAGAGGCTGATAAAGGGGAAGCTATTGTGGTATTAGACAAGGCATTGTATATCAGAGAGGTGCTGTCTATATTATCTGATCCTCATACATATGTTTCACTAACGGCGGACCCCACTGGGCATTATTCCAAAGATCTAGACAACCTACTCACTGAGTGTCTCATTCTCGGGGTAATTAGCCCTAAACAGCTAAAATATTTTGGTGAAGATCATCCTATTCATCCTATTTTTAATGCCCTCCCCAAAATTCAAAAGGACCATTGACCTCCCAAACTTTGACTAATCAGTGTCAGCAGGGTTCCCTCTTTAAGAAACTATCACAATGGCTGGATACCCTGCTCAAACCATTGATCACTCAGGTTCTGCGCTTCCTTAAGGACGCTAATTTTGTTTTACAGGTTCTGGACAAGTTGCAATGGAAGAAATATTACAGGGGGATCACTTGAGATAGACATGCTCTATACTCTTCCATATCACACAATAAGGCCTTGCTTGTAATTATATATCATTACGACACTTTAAGCAATTATTCTTGTGAGCTAAAGAAATACATCAAAATGGTGATTTCTAGAGATGAGCGAGCACACTCGTCCGAGTTTGAGCATTAGGGTACTCGAGATGCTCGTTACTCGAGACGAACACCACGCGGTACATGAATCAATTGCATTTTCTTCCCCGCATGTTTAGCACCATTTTCTAGCCAATAGACATGCGGGGAAGGCATTACCACTTCCTGCTGTGACGTGCCAGCTCTCTCTCCCCCACAGTAGTGAGTGGCTGGGCCGATCAGGTGACTGCCAAGTACTTAAACTGGTCCCGCCCGTGGCTCGCCTCAGACGCATGCTGTCAGAGGTTAGGGAAAGTGCTGCTGCTTATACAGGGATAGTGTTAGCGTAGGATCCTGTCTTCAAGAACCCCAACGATCCTTCTTAGGGTTACATCTGACCGTGTGCATTTTAGTTGTGGCCTGCTGGGAGTAGTAGTGCATCAATTTTTGTATTAAGCATCTAGGCATGTTCCCAGACTTTCAGTAATAGTGTTCTCAGGCTGCAGTGCCGTACAACCAGCTCTCACCATGAAACTGCAAACGACTACAGTTATACCGTTCTGTGTCTGCAGTACATTAGACAGCGGTATCGCCGCTAAACAGTACTGTAATATTTTCTGGGCCACTGCAAAGTATTTCAGCTCTGCCGTTGAGATAGAACCGCAGTTATCAGCACTATCCACTGGCTTTAGAGTCTTATCCCACTCCATACAGCCACTATATTCTACAACTCTCTGCGAGTGATAAATTACCCCTATGTATCAGCCCAAGACAGCCCAAGTCACAGCATAGAGCCTCCGCTATCTACCAGTCTCTGTGTGTGGTGAATTAAGCCACAGTTGTCAGTGCTGTACAGTGGGGTAATTTATTTGGGCCCTGCTCTATTATTAATTCGCCATGATGAGGAGTAGGGGTAAAGGTCGAGGACGCGGACATCCAAGTGAGCGTGTGGGCACAGACCGAGTTCCTGGGCGTGGTGAATCACAGCCGGCTGCTGTGGGATTAGGAGAGAGGCAAGTTTCTGGGCTCCCTAGCTTCATATCACAATTTATGGGCCCGCATGACAGACCTTTATTACAAACAGAGCAGTGCCAGCAGGTCCTGTCGTGGGTGGCAGAAAACGCCTCCAGCAATGTATCGACCACCTAGTCTTCTACGCATCCACTACTCCTGGCCTAGGGACTGCAACTCTGAATCCTCTGGCTGCTGCCCCTCCTTCCTCCCAGCCTCCTCACTCCATGAAAATGACATATTCTGAGCAGGCAGACTCCCAGGAACTGTACTTGGGTCCCTGCCATGAGAGGGGAAAAAAAACCCGGTTCCTCTCTCACCTGAAGAGTTTATCGTGACCGATGCCCAACCTTTGGAAAGTTCCCGGAGTCCAGGTGATGAGGCTGGGGACTTCCAGGCAACTGTCTCAAGAGATTTTTGTGGATGAGGATGATGAGGCACAGTTGTCTGTCAGTGAGGTAGTAGTAAGGGCAGTAAGTCCGAGGAAGAAGCGCACAAAGTATTCGGGAAAAGAGCAGCTAGATGATGAGGTGACTGACCCTTACCTGGTTTGCTAAGTCTACTGAGGACAGGTCTTCAGAGGGGGAGGCAAGTGCAGCAGCAGGACAGGTTGGAAAAGGCAGTGGGTTGGCCAGGGGTAGAGGCAGGGCCAGAGCAAAGAATCCCCCAACTGTTTCCCAAAGCACCCCCTCGCGGCAAGCTTCCATGCAGAGGGCTAGGTGTTCAAAGGTGTGGATGTTTTTAGTGAGAGCTTGGACGACTGACGAACAGTGGTGTGCAACCTGTGTCGCACCAAGATCAGCCGGGGAACCACCACTACCAGCCTCACCACCACCAGCATTTGCAGGCATATGATAGCCAAGCACCCCACAAGGTGGGACGAAGGCCATTCACCACCTCTGGGTCACACCACTGCCTCTTCCCCTGTGCCCAAACCTGCCACACAGATCCAATCCCCCTCCCAGGACACAAGCACGAGCGCCTCCCAGCCTGCACCCACACCCTCACCTCCATGGTTCTCCACTCCATCCAGCAATGTCTCTCAGCGCAGCGTTCAGCTGTCGCTGACACAAGCGTTGGAGCGAAAGCACAAACACGCCGCCACCCACCCGCATGCACAAGCTTTAAACATGCACATTGCCAAATTAATCAGCCTGGAGATGCTGCCGTACAGGCTTGTGGAAACGGTGGCTTTCTAAAACATGATGGCGGTGGTGGCCCCGCGCTACTCGGTCCCCAGTCGCCACTATTTTTCTCGGTGTGCCGTCCCAGCCTTTCACCAGCACGTCTCCTGCAACATAAATTGTGCTCTTACCAACGCAGTTACTGGGAAGGTCCATTTAACCATGGCCACGTGGACAAGTACGGCGGGCAGGGCCACTATATCTCTCTGACGGCACATTGGGTGAACTTGAGGGGGCTGGGACCGAGTCAGAGCCTGGGACCGCTCACGTCCTACCCACACCCAGAATAGCGGGTCCTACCTTGGTGCTGGTATCTGCGGCGTTTTATGCCACCTACGTCAAACCCTCCCCCTCCTCTTCCTCTGCCACCTCTACCTCTCAATTAAGAAGTGTGAACATGTCATCAGCGCGCGGCGCAGCAGCACAGCAGTGGGCAAGCGTCAGCAAGCCGTGCTGAAACTAATCAGCTTAGGTGACAAGAGGCACACAGCCCCGAGCTGCTGCAGGGTCTGAGAGAGCAGACTAACCTCTGGCTTTCGCCACTGAGCCTCCAATCGGGCATGGTCGTGTGTGACAACGGCAGTAACCTGGTGGCGGCTCTGCAGCTCGGCAGCCTAACACACGTGCCATGCCTGGCCCACCTCTTCAATCTGATGATTCAGCGGTTTCTGCCACCCTGAGGACCCTGCAACGTTGGATTCAGCTGCCAGAGCACCAACTGCTGTGCGACGTGCCCACACGCTGGAATTCTACGCTGCACATGTTGGCCAGGCTGTACGAGCAGCGTAGAGCAATAGTGGAATACCAGCTGCAACGTGGGCAGCGGAGTGGTAGTCAGTCTCCACAATTCTTTACTGAGCAGTGGGCATGGATGGCAGATTGACCCCCGGTATAAGGAGAACCTTTCCACTCTCATTCCCGAAGAGGAAAGGGGTACGAGAGTGATGTCATCACGCTGAACTGCCAATTTTTCTGCGACCCAAAAGGCTCTGTTTAAAAGTTTTTTACAATTTTTCAACGTTTCAAAAGTATTGATACTTTAAAAGACACAATTTTTTTTCGCAGGACTGCCTCCAGGCTCAGTTACAAATTAAGCAACAGCGAGCTGTATTTTTAAAAAATGTTTATGGGTTTCACCTGCCCTCGCGGTTGAGCGATATTTCAGGGCCTTGCTAATGAGGGTTTGTCCAAAGTAAATTGTTAGGGGGGTGACGCCAGACTCTTGCCTTCATTTTGGCTTAATAGTGGGACCTTGGAGCCTCAGATGCAGCCATGCATGCTGCCTCTGCCCTTCCCTATCCGTTTCTGTGGTGTTTCCATGACTTTCTAATGTTTTCTGGTGTTTCACAAGTCATCCCCTATGCAGAGCATCGGTCCCATTCAAAAATGCTCGAGTCGCCCATTGACTTCAATGGGGTTCGTTACTCGAAACGAACTCTCGAGCATTACGAAAAGTTCGACTTGAGCGACGAGCACCTGAGCATTTTGGTGCTCACTCATGTTTAGTGGTTTCTTTTTTGTTGACACACAATTTGTTTTTGCTTCAACAAAAAAAGTATTAACAACTATGTGGATATCCTATGGGCTCTGCCTTTTCACCACCTTGGCTAATTTGTGTGTGGCATGGTAGGATGTTCAGTTTATATACAATTCTTGCAATATGTTTTGGAAACTATAGTATGGTATAGACAATATATAGATGATATTATCATAATGTGGGATTACAGATCTTCTTCTTAACAAAGTTTTTTTCATTATCTAAATGACAACATCGACAATCTGGTCTTTACATGTGCACAACATGGGGATACGACAGAGATTATAGATCTACTTCTGATGAGGAATTAAATTAGTGAAAGAGTAGAGACTGACTGTTTATAAAACCCTTATCAGGCAGTTCTATGTTACACGCCAGAAGCTGTTATCCAACACATGATTTCCAACCTACCCACTGGGGAATTCATCAGGGCCAGAAGGGCCTGTTCACAACAGGCAGATTATATGCAGGAAGAATAAACTATAACTAACAGGTTTCTATAAAGTGGGTATCCAGTACACACCACTCAGAATGCACTTTCTAAAGTAAACAAGAAGTCTAGAGATTTCTACCACAAAAGAAAACTCCATTGAGGAGTCAATAGTCCATCCACGGTTTTCTCCGTGCCTTATCCTAGTAATTTTTGTGCTATTGTCAGGATAGTATGCAATAATATACCCAATTTGAGACAAAAGGATGCCTTTACACACATTTTGGACAGTTGCACTTAATTTGTGGCAAGAAAGGCACCCACTATTAACAATCAACTAACACATAGTGCACACAATATATCCAATTTCAATTGGTTACATTTAAAGGACTGCTTTCAGTGTGGGATCAGGGGAAGTAGTCTGTGCAAAAGGATTGTATATATATATATATATATATACACTACCGTTCAAAAGTTTGGGGTCACCCAAACAATTTTGTGTTTTCCATGAAAAGTCACACTTATTCACCACCATGCGTTGTGAAATGAATAGAAAATAGAGTCAAGACATTGACAAGGTTAGAAATAATGATTTGTATTTGAAATAACATTGTTTTTACATCAAACTTTGCTTTCGTCAAAGAATCCTCCTTTTGCAGCAATTACAGCATTGCACACCTTTGACATTCTAGCTGTTAATTTGTTGAGGTAAGCTTGAGAAATTGCACCCCACGCTTCTAGAAGCATCTCCCACAAGTTGGATTGGTTGGATGGGCACTTCTGGCGTACCATACGGTCAAGCTGCTCCCACAACAGCTCAATGGGGTTCAGATCTGGTGACTGCGCTGGCCACTCCATTACCGATAGAATACCAGCTGCCTGCTTCTGCTGTAAATAGTTCTTGCACAATTTGGAGGTGTGTTTAGGGTCATTGTCCTGTTGTAGGATGAAATTGGTTCCAATCAAGCGCTGTCCACTGGGTATGGCATGGCGTTGCAAAATGGAGTGATAGCCTTCCTTATTCAGAATCCCTTTTACCCTGTACAAATCTCCCACCTTACCAGCACCAAAGCAACCCCAGACCATCACATTACCTCCACCATGCTTAACAGATGGAGTCAGGCATTCTTCCAGCATCTTTTCATTTGTTCTGCGTCTCACAAACGTTCTTCTTTGTGATCCAAACACCTCAAACTTGGATTCATCCGTCCACAACACTTTTTTCCAGTCTTCCTCTGTCCAATGTCTGTGTTCTTTTGCCCATCTTAATCTTTTTCTTTTATTGGCCAGTCTCAGATATGGCTTTTTCTTTGCCACTCTGCCCTGAAGCCCAAAATCCCGCAGCCGCCTCTTCACTGTAGATGTTGACACTGGTGTTTTGCGGGTACTATTTAATGAAGATGCCAGTTGGGTACCTGTGAGGCGTCTGTTTCTCAAACTAGAGACTCTAATGTGCTTATCTTCTTGCTTAGTTGTGCAACGCGGCCTCCCACTTCTTTTTCTACTCTGGTTAGAGCCTGTTTGTGCTGTCCTCTGAATGGAGTAGTACACACCGTTGTAGGAAATCTTCAATTTCTTAGCAATTTCTCGCATGGAATAGCCTTCATTTCTAAGAACAAGAATAGACTGTCGAGTTTCAGATGAAAGTTCTCTTTTTCTGGCCATTTTGAGCGTTTAATTGACCCCACAAATGTGATGCTCCAGAAACTCAATCTGCTCACAGGAAGGTCAGTTTTGTAGCTTCTGTAACGAGCTAGACTGTTTTCAGATGTGTGAACATGATTGCACAAGGGTTTTCTAATCATCAATTAGCCTTCTGAGCCAATGAGCAAACACATTGTACCATTAGAACACTGGAGTGATAGTTGCTGGAAATGGGCCTCTATACACCTTTGTAGATATTGCACAAAAAACCAGACATTTGCAGCTAGAATAGTCATTTACCACATTAGCAATGTATAGAGTGCATTTGTTTAACTCCTTCCCGCTCCTGGACATACCTGGTACGTCATGGCAGCCTGGTACTTCCCGCAACATGACGTACCTGGTACGTCCTGGAGATAGCACGGGATCACATAAGATCCCGCGCTATCCCGCAGCGGGAGCCGGCTGTCAGTCACAGCTGGCGTCCCGCTCCAACAGCGGGGGGACATCGGAGATGCGCCCGCCGCTGTTAACCCCTTCCCTGCCGCGATCTAAGTAGATCGCGGCAGGGAAAGAGTTCACAGAGGGATCGCGATCCCTGTGTGTCTCCGGCCGGAACTCGCGATGTTATCGCGAGAGCCCGGCCTGTCACCATGGCAACAGGACGCCAGACACTGGCGTCCTGTATTGCCTGTGCCTATAATCGCTGTACAAGCGATAAGGCATGGCAGAGCAGTAGCTTTGCCATGCCTTATGACAGCGATCATAGGCACAGTGATGTAAGTCCCTCAGAGGGACTCAAATAGTATAAAAAAAAGAAAAGAAAAGTGTAAAAAAAAGAAAAATGTAAAAAAAAAAAATGTAAAGAACCCCTTTTTTATGCTTTTTCTAATATTAGCATAAAAAAGGGAAAAAAAACTAAAACCCCACATATTGGATATTGACGCGTCCGTAACGACGTGTACAAAAAGTTGAACACGCTTTTTATTTTGTACGACAAAAAGCGTTAAAAAAAAACGCTAAAAAACAGAGGCAAAATGCTAATTTTTAGCATTTTGCCTCACAAAAAATGCAATAAAAGTGATCAAAAAAGCCGTACATTTCCCAAAATAGTACCAATAAAAACTACAGCTCGTCTCGCAAAAAATAAGCCCTTAAAGAGCTCCGTACATAGAAAAATAAAAAAGTTACATGACTTTGAATGCAGCTATAGAGAAAAAAAAAAGATTTCCAAAAAAAGGGGGTTTTATTGCAAAAAAGTGTAAAAACCTAAAAAAAATATAACAATTTTGGTATCGTTGTTACCATACCGACCCGCAGAAAAAATTTAGTGTGTCATTTATGCTGCATGATTAACGCTGTAAAAAAAAAAAAAAAAATCTATGGCAGAATTGATGCGTTTTCTCTCCCTGTTATCATTAAAAAAAAAATAAAAAAATTTTACGATATTGTCTATATACCCAAAAGTGGCACCGATAAAAACTACAGATCGCCACGCAAAAAACAAGCCCTTATACGGCCGCGTCCACGGAAAAATAAAAAAGTTATGGCTTTTGAAAAATGGAGATGGAAAAATACCAAAAAATCGCTTGGTCCTCAACGCCAAAATAGGCCGTGTCATTAAGGGGTTAAAGTTAGGACTAGTTTAAAATTATCTTCATTGAAAAGTACAGTGCTTTTCCTTCAAAAATAAGGACATTTCAATGTGACCCCAAACTTTTGAACGGTAGTGTATATATATGTATGCCTCTTTGGATCTATTTCACTATGCTTGAGGAACAATCCTGAGAGGTTCGAAAGCTTGCAATAACATCATGTATCTTTGTTAGCCATTAAAAGGTATCATGTCTACAAGATTGCTTGGTTTCTCTTGCTGGGAAATCCCTGGATCAACATTTGAGATCATCAACCACACTGGTCACCTAATGTCTATATCCTGTATTATCATAGTATTCTAGAAAGACATCTAGTCCCCTCTTAAATTCCTTTATGGATTTTGCCATCACCACGTCCTCAGGCAGGGAGTTCCACAGTCTCACTGCTCTTACAGTAAAGAACCCCCTACTGTGCTGGTGATGAAGCCTGCTTTCTTCTAGATGTAGAGAATGCCCTCTTGTTACCGTCACAGTCCTGGGTATAAACAGATCATGGGAGAGATCCTTGTATTGTCCCCCAATGTATTTATACATAGTTATTTGATCGCCCCTTAGCCGTCTATTTTCCAGGGTAAATAATTCCAACTTTGAAAGCTTCTCTGGGTATTCTAGTCCTCTCATTCCATTTATTAATTTAATCGCCCTTCTTTGAACCACCTCAAGTGCTGAAACATCTTTTCTTTGCAGCGGTGTCCAGAACTGTGCACAGTATTCCATGTGGGGCCTGACAAGTGTCCTATATAGTGGAAAAATAATGTTCTTGTCTCCCACCCCTATACCTCTTTTAATGTACCCCAAGACTTTATTTGCTTTTGCAGCAGCTAAAGTAACATGGATCAACTGAGCCACGGACTGGTCCAAATCCTGATGCGACACTTGAGGTACTGTCACGTCTGTCTCCTGAGATCTGTGTTTCTATAGGTGCTCTGGAGTTCTCCTGCTCAGGTGTTGGTGATATTGCTGGCTGGGTGTGTGTCAGGCAGTCAGTGAATCGCTCCAGATCAGTACACATAAAGCTGTTTTCCCAGGTGTGGGTGTGGTCAGCTTTCTCTGTTCTCATTCTGTCTCTGTTTGTCGTGAGAGCAGGTACTATGTGTGGTGGCTGCAAGAAAAGTTTGTGTTTTATGCTGGTTTGGTTGTGTCGCTGGACTCTTGGTTAGTGTAGTGATTAGCGGTATAGCCAGGAGCCATGAAATAGCCCGCTAGCTTCCATATTTTGATCAAAATGTCAACTAATACTTGGCGTTGTTATCCAGAGGTACCATACAGGTCTATATGGAGTGCCTACACATAGGCTGAGATTCATTGCGCTGCTATATAAGACTGCACCACTGACTTTGTGGCATGCATGAGGCCTTCTGATGAGTCAATGTATACGATAGACATGACTAAACTTTCTTTTGTGTTGTAGATCAGTTAGGAAGCAACAGATGAATCTATTAACAGATATCATTTCCCAGCTTTTTTGCAAACTATTGATGCAGTTAGCCAGAATAGGGGTGAAAATATGGGCAGATGGTGTTTAGCCCCACAGTGACAGATACAGTGTAAGTCAATTCTCCAAACAGCTACACTACAGTGAAAAATGTGGGTGAAGGGCTGGTCTCTGCTCCTTGTTATGATGGTAAAGTGTAGTGTGTACCATGCAAAGAAGAGTACAGAGAGTCAGGATGAGAGTAACAGTGTAACTTAGTTGTTATTGATCCAGAACTACGGTGGTTCAACATCCAATTTATGAAGGCACAAAACTTTGTAATCTAGTTTCAGACATCCTGAGGATGGTTGTTTAAGCAAGTGCTACCCATTTCTGCTCCATACTACTGATGTAGGGTTCTCACTACAGCTCTGGTTTGTGTGGCCCAGCTATGGCTTCATAAGTCTGATGTGACTTTTCACACCACGGCCCTGGAATATGCAGCTTCCCCAATACACCACTGCTACAGGGACTAGATCCAAGATTGCCTATGAGCTTCTGTTCCGTTAAACCAGATTACTAATTCATATGACACTCTGCTCTCTTCTTCTAAATTTTCTAGGTTACAAGAACTTTTAGAGCTTTTGCTTCTCATACTAGCTTCTTGCTGATTGGCTGCTATGAAAGAAGCTGCATCACTGGTCTGTTCTATCCCTCTGTGTATACTATTACTCTATCAAACCATCATCTTCGAGTCTAGACATAAAATAAAATATCTTTGGAAAGACATAAAATTATTTTTTGCTTCAATTTTTTTACATCCTTAACTTTTTTAGTTTTTTGTCAACATAGTTGTTTGAGAGCTCATTTTAAGTGGGATGTCCTATAGTTTCTTTTTAGACCATTTTTGAGTACACTTGACTTTTTCATCGCTTTTTACTAGATTTTTTTCTTGCAGACAGGTTGAACAAAAAAAGCTCAATTCTGACATGCATTTTTTTCCAGACAACATTCACCTTTTTTTTATTTAAAAAAAACTTTTTTCAAACTAATTTTTTATATATTTTTTTATAGAGTACAATGCAATACCATGACTCAAAACTGACAGCAGTATTTACAGGGTTAGCAGGGATGATCAGCATTCACACTTACAGTGGTTGTTGCCTGGGGGTCAGCTGTCAGAAACAGCCAACACTACCATGTATGGAGCGAGATCAGCTCCCTATCCCCCTCTATACAAATTCTAAACCACCAGAATGTAACAATACTGTTAGTGCAACTATGCTTTTTGGGTATAATATGGGTGCTAAATTAGGTGTGGTCGCTACGAGCTCGGATAATCAACACATGCAACATAGCAGGTGTGTTTCAAGAGTGACTCTACTCTTTTATTATCAGGCATGGGTTTTATAGCAGAATGCAAATGGCTTTATGCCAGGGGGTAGCAGACATGAACATTAGAAACTGCTGCATCATTCTTAGATAACTGATCATCTTTCAGACATAAAGTGATCACAAGCTGTTGCATCATATTTCTAGGCTAGGTCCGCTGTTATAAAAAGCTGACCAGTGTTTTCCTGGAATCCTGCTTATGATGATGCTTCTATCCAAGGACATTGATAGTTGTTTGGTAAACATCCCTCCTATTATTCTCCCAGACACAGGTTATTTTCTAGGATCAACATTTCCTGGTGGATTTTCCTTTTCTTGTAAGAGAGTAAGAGAGGTGACAATCAAAGTAGCGTTCTGGTCAGACCACGCCCCGTGGTACTCAAATTATATCTTCTATTTTTGGTAGCTGGAGGAACCATACATTTCTAGTGAAAATTCTGAGATTTCAGGAAAGGGTTCGTACTGCAATAGAAGAATATTTTCACTTTAATGATTCACCAGAAATGCGTTGATTCACACTGTAAAATGCACACAAGCTTGTAATTAGAGTGGTAATGATACAGCAGGGTTTTATTTATAAAACCCAAATGATGTCAGAACATTGCACTTATGAAAAACTACATGCGTGTAGGAACAATGGGGTTGAGAGTTTCAAAGAGGTTTTGAGGACTTGGTTGGACCACTTTAGCTTGGAAAGTTTTGTACCAAAAACATAATTTTTAGCAATAGCAACTTTTAATCCAAGCCTTTGGAGAACACCATCTTTTGTTTATTCTTGGTCAGTATGCTGTATTGGTAAAAGGTAGATGATTGAAAAAGGAGATACACACGTTGGAATTATTGCGGATCCTACAATCCTCTTTTTTCCCCTTTCATTATCAAGTTTCCCCCCCTTCTACCCCTCTCATCACCTTCCCCTCTGCCCAGGTTTTTCTCTTTTATATAAGTACTGTTGTAGATGAGTCTTATAAACTAGCAGGTCTAAGAGGGAGAGGGTATAGAGCTACTTATGCACTGATCATGTTTTATGCTGATACGATTGAATATTTTGACTTCTTTGGTGCATGTTGTGAAACTTATAACAATAAAAATAATTGAACAATAAACACTAACGAATTCCTAAAATGACAGGACATTTAGGGGAGGCAATAAGATGGAGGCTAATTATAATTATTATCTCACGGTGACCAGGTTCTATAATGATTTCAAGTTCAATAGTTTCATGAGTCGCCAGCCCAGAAGACAATGGTAAACTGTCCACAGTTTCCATATCAAATGGGGTGGATTTGGTGCTACTTGGGATGTTGTTGTCAAGGGCATATCTCAAGTGTATGAAATTCCCTCCTGCTCCAGAATCCAACCTGGCAGTACATTGTAACTTGTGACATCCAGCATCGATCTATATGGCGAAGACAAAATGAAATGGTGAGGAAAGCATCTTTATCTTCTCTTGTATTAAAGAGGATATGGCCTGAGACCCCCAATCCGTCAGTTCAGAAACCTTGGAATTGTTCCCCATCTTGGCATTGGTGAAAGCAATGGTTCTCAGGGACCGATTAGGACAATAATGAGCAAAATGTCCTGGGTTCCTGCAATAAAAACAGAAACCCTCTGCCTGACACTTCTCCTACTCTGCTGTGGATAGAGGTCCATCAATAACATCAACCTGCATAGGTTCAGGTATAGGTTCTAGTCTCAATGTGCAAATGGAGCCAGAGGGATTGAACCCCCACTGCTTCTCCTTCCTTTGCTAAGTGAGTCTTTGATCGATACTGATAGAAATGGAATGAAGTCCTCCAAATTGTCTGGAGTTTAACTAGATCCAATAATCGACATCGACACTGGCTTTTCTGAGCGACTAGGTTCCATTTGGCATCGGTTACCCAGCGCCTAAACTCTCCAGTATATTCGGCACCTGAGCTTCGCCCTTGTCACATGGTAGGTAACTTTCTCTATACGCTGGTGTAGCAGTTAGAGTCATCGAAGCCTGAACCAAAGCAGTAATGAATAATACATTGATTCAGGAATCCCCTATACAGATGATGAACCCCACTGAATTTCGCAGGCAATGGCATACGGACATCAGAAGCTGAACTGTGCTGATCAGAAGGTGCCTCTGTAGGTTGTCTATATTGTTGTGTTGTTCCTGGACCAATCTCTGTAAATCATCCACCTTCTTCTAGTAGGTAGCGCAAATGTATCTAAGTTTATCAACTTGTTTACTCAGAATGGTCACAACGGACTCCATTTTTTGGCGAGATTATTTTGTTAGGAAGAGGGTCTGGATTGGAGTCTGGAAGAGAAGCTGGAGCAAGGAACCAAGACAATGCTCAGCAGGGAAGCTGTCCACGGGAGGAATAGCTCACAGGGAAGAGTCCTTGCCTGGGACACAGGAACTTGAAGGTTCCAGTCTTGACATATATACTGACAAGAGTACAGGATAAAAAGCAGACAGTAAACCTATACTGGGTGACTGAGATAAACAAGAAGGCAGCAAACAAACATATACAGATATATAGTACAGGATAAGAGAAAACAATAAAGTCAGACACAGGAGACCTATGCTGGGTGACAGAGACAAACTCATACCAACACTGAGGCAAAGAGGAGGGTCACCAGCTCAGCTAAATAAGAGGCTAATAGCCATTTACCCTGCAGCTGGGCTGAGTGTGCTAAGGAGGGCTAATAGTCATTTACCCTGCAGCTGGGCTGAGTTTACTAAGGAGGAGTTAAGATAAGGAAGAGCAGAGCAATGCCCAAAATAGCAAGAGGGCAGCAGACATACCAACAGTATATACTGAGAAGACTCTAACTGATCCCTTTGTGCATTTACTGAAAGATTGTAAAGTACGTAAGGAAGTGCTTCAACCTCCAGTCTGAGAGTAGGTTTGCATAAAAAGAGGCCTTACCTTTAAGGGTGAAAGGTAAGGAGAGTTTTAGGGGTGGCACATTCCCCAGAGGGACATCGGTGCATACAGTCTGAGGAGAATGTAATGCTCCTCTACATGTATATGTTGAAGAATTTATAAAGAAGTACACCTAAATCAGGTAAAATCAATTAATAAGAGTCACAAGTGACTTAGCCGTTAACCAAAAACTCAGACAAGAGATCTGAATCAAGTTAATGGTAATGGTGTTCTGGAAGTCCAGGCACCCGACACCGTAATTTTATTGAGAGGAAAGAAAAGGAGTAACTATCATATAGACATGGGAAGGATTATACAAATGTCACATATGCAAGATATAAGATTATATACATTTTTGCCTAAAAAATGTTTTTTTCAGGCTTAAGATATCATATTTTGCGTAAACACGTTGGAATTTGCAGATGTCGTGTAAACAGCGCAGTTAAAGGATAACCCCTACACACTCAGCAATTCTTGCAACATCCTGATACCATTTCTAAAATAATTTTGCCCGTAATTGTGTCTCCACAGTTTGGGAAAGTACAAGATTTCTCAAGTCCGTAAATGGTTCATGACCAGGCCATCGTGTTCTTTCTGAATGCCTTAAAGGGATCATCAGAATGAACCAAGATCTATGAACCAAACTAAATTTCTCTCACAACTCCCTCCTTAATTATCTCTGAAATGGCTTTCAAGGATCCTACCCTATCTAGAGAACTTAAAATAAAGCAGACCTGCTATCTTTGCTATGCTCACTAGCCCTGCCTGTCAAGACCTGCCCCGAGGAAACTCAGGAGATCTTCCTCCTACTCCTCTGTCTCATCCCCCGACTGGTTCAGGTCTCTACTATCCCTATGTCTGTTGCTTTGAACAATTAGCGTATAAGGGGTTATATAATTTCAAAATATTTCATCCAAAAGGGAAAGTATATACGTGAATAAAAGAGTCCAATAATAGTCCATTATAGTAAATTGTCCATGGTATATATGTTGTAGTCCATTTGGGTTTGTGAATCTTTCAGATAGCATGGAATCCTTTTTAGAATACACTCTCATATCTGCAATACATGCAGTTGTCGAATTTCTGCAGCGTATGTTTTCTACATAAGGTACAAGGTGCTTTATTAGTTGTCGGAATAGTCATAAGGTGCGTCTCAGTATTGTATGCATCCAAAAGTTTCTTAAGGGATTGTCCTGAAAAAACATCTACTATTAGTGCTCATGATTTTTTTTAGATACCATAATAATAATCTTAATGATGATGGCAATCACCAGAATCAACAGTACTCCTTGTATGAACATATTTACAACTCCTGAAATCATGCCACCCAAACCTTTAAATCAATTTACCGGGTTTAAATAGGATAACCACTCCGGCCACATAGTCTCGTCGTCAGATATAGCTTTGCGGCACAACTCCTTCACTTTTCTAGCTTGCTCTAGATCATGAGTAATCTGCAGTGTTCCTGATGGATTTATGTAGTGATAACAGGATGGTCCTACTATTTGGCATAGCCCTCCTTGTGAAGTGGTAGATAGTCTAAAACTACTGTATGTTGATTAGTAACTAAAATTAATTGCTTTGTATATTCATTTTGAACACCGAGTATATCAAATAAGGTATCAGTGATGTTATCAAAGGCATCTCCCAAGGCTTCTATCATATGAGTGTTCCTCAATGAGTTAAACATCATACCTATTGGTCCTCCCAGAACTGCTCCAGTCTTCCAGGCCCAGTGTGTGTGTGCAAAGCGTACCTTCTGATCTGATGTATCATATTTGTATAACATATGTGATGGAACATCTTGGTAGAGAAATTCATCATTTGTCCAAACCCAGGTGGCTGGTTCCAACTTTTCTAAGGTGCATGTTCCTCCAGCTCCGTGTGGAATCCACCTGTAGGCTTTATTGCCACATACTGCATAGACGCCTTCTGGCAACTTAATCTGTGCTCCATGGATGAAAGCATCTGCAATATAGGCTAATAAAATGGTATCAGGAAATAAACACCAAGAGGAAGTCTTATCTTCAGTAAGTGCGGCATAGTAAGCTTTAGGGCTACACTTTGGTTTTGGCTGCTCATCTTCTGCATTCTCCTGTACTACAGGCTGAGTGTAATCTGTAGTATGCCGAGTTCCACAAATTTCTCCTCACCCCTTATAATACCCTTGCAGTTCTTTACACTGTCCAGGGTCACCAACTGGGAACTTCTCGGCATAATTCCAAGAGGAATTATGTAATTCCCGGAGAAGAACAGGAGGGTTCCTCTGTACCACACTAGCTCCTGAAATAATTCTGGATTGCACAATTTTATAATTTTACCTGATAGGGAGCAAGTTCGTAAATGCTGAAGCTCTACACCTGACACTGACACCGCAGGCCACCCCCTCTCTAAGGAGAAGTCAAGAGAAATCTCTTGCCCCGGGGTACTGCTTCGTCCAAGATAAGAAGGCCGCTGCTCTCCGTTCAGTAGTAAGTGTAAAGGACTAGCATCTCGCTGGGGCCTCCAAACTGTAGAGTAATCAAGATCATGAGTAATCTGCAGTGTTCCTGATGGATTTATGTAGTGATAACAGGATGGTCCTACTATTTGGCATAGCCCTCCTTGTGAAGTGGTGAGATAGTAACTAAAATTAATTGCTTTGTATATTCATTTTGAACACTGAGTATATCAAATAAGGTATCAGTGATGTTATCAAAGGCATCTCCCAAGGCTTCCAACATATGAGTGTTCCTCAATGAGTTAAACATCATACCTATTGGTCCTCCCAGAACTGCTCCAGCCTTCCAGGCCCAGTGTGTGTGTGCAAAGCGTACCTTCTGATCTGATGTATCACGTTTGTATAACATATGTGAGGAAACATGTTGGTAGGGAAATTCATCATTTGTCCAAACCCAGGTGGCTGGTTCCAACTTTGCTAAGGTGCATGTTCCTCCAGCTCCGTGTGGAATCCACCTGTAGGCTTTATTGCCACATACTGCATAGACGCCTTCTGGCAACTTAATCTGTGCTCCATGGATGAAAGCATCTGCAATAAGAGCTAATAAAACGGTATACGGAAATAAACACCAAGAGGAAGTCTTATCTTCCGTAAGTGTGGCATAAGAAGCTTTAGGGCTGCACTTTGGTTTTGGCTGCTCATCTTCTGCATTCCCCTGTACTATAGGCTGTATGTAATCTGTAGTATGCCGAGGTCCACGTATTTCTCCTCCCTCCTTATAATACCCTTGCAGTTCTTTACACTGTCCGGGGTCACCAACTGGGAACTTCTTGGCATAATTCCAAGAGGAATTATGTAATTCCCGGAGATGAACAGGAGGGTTCCTCTGTACCACACTAGCTCCTGAAATAATTCTGGATTGCACAATTTTATAATATTACCTGATAGGGAGCAAGTTCATAAAAGCTGAAGCTCTACACCTGATACTGACACCGCAGGCGACCCCCTCTCTAAGGAGAAGTCAAGAGAAATCTCTTGCCCCTGGGTACTGCTTTGTCCAAGAGAAGAAGGCCGCTGCTCTCCGTTCAGTAGTAAGTGTAAAGGACTAGCATCTCGCTGGGGCCTCCAAACTGTAGAGTAATCAAGATCATGAGTAATCTGCAGTATTCCTGATGGATTTATGTAGTGATAACAGGATGGTCCTACTATTTGGCATAGCCCTCCTTGAGAAGTGGTAGATAGTCTAAAACTACTGTATGTTGATTAGTAACTAAAATTAATTGCTTTGTATATTCATTTTGAACACCGAGTATATCAAATAAGGTATCAGTGATGTTATCAAAGGCATCTCCCAAGGCTTCTATCATATGAGTGTTCCTCAATGAGTTAAACATCATACCTATTGGTCCTCCCAGAACTGCTCCAGTCTTCCAGGCCCAGTGTGTGTGTGCAAAGCGTACCTTCTGATCTGATGTATCATATTTGTATAACATATGTGATGGAACATGTTGGTAGAGAAATTCATCATTTGTCCAAACCCAGGAGGCTGGTTCCAACTTTTCTAAGGTGCATGTTCCTCCAGCTCCGTGTGGAATCCACCTGTAGGCTTTATTGCCACATACTGCATAGACGCCTTCTGGCAACTTAATCTGTGCTCCATGGATGAAAGCATCTGCAATATAGGCTAATAAAATGGTATCAGGAAATAAACACCAAGAGGAAGTCTTATCTTCAGTAAGTGCGGCATAGTAAGCTTTAGGGCTACACTTTGGTTTTGGCTGCTCATCTTCTGCATTCTCCTGTACTACAGGCTGAGTGTAATCTGTAGTATGCCGAGTTCCACAAATTTCTCCTCACCCCTTATAATACCCTTGCAGTTCTTTACACTGTCCAGGGTCACCAACTGGGAACTTCTCGGCATAATTCCAAGAGGAATTATGTAATTCCCGGAGAAGAACAGGAGGGTTCCTCTGTACCACACTAGCTCCTGAAATAATTCTGGATTGCACAATTTTATAATTTTACCTGATAGGGAGCAAGTTCGTAAATGCTGAAGCTCTACACCTGACACTGACACCGCAGGCCACCCCCTCTCTAAGGAGAAGTCAAGAGAAATCTCTTGCCCCGGGGTACTGCTTCATCCAAGATAAGAAGGCCGCTGCTCTTTGTTCAGTAGTAAGTGTAAAGGACTAGCATCTCGCTGGGGCCTCCAAACTGTAGAGTAATCTAGATCATGAGTAATCTGCAGTGTTCCTGATAGATTTATGTAGTGATAACAGGATGGTCCTACTATTTGGCATAGCCCTCCTTGTGAAGTGGTGAGATAGTAACTAAAATTAATTGCTTTGTATATTCATTTTGAACACCGAGTATATCAAATAAGGTATCAGTGATGTTATCAAAGGCATCTCCCAAGGCTTCCAACATATGAGTGTTCCTCAATGAGTTAAACATCATACCTATTGGTCCTCCCAGAACTGCTCCAGCCTTCCAGGCCCAGTGTGTGTGTGCAAAGCGTACCTTCTGATCTGATGTATCACGTTTGTATAACATATGTGAGGAAACATGTTGGTAGGGAAATTCATCATTTGTCCAAACCCAGGTGGCTGGTTCCAACTTTGCTAAGGTGCATGTTCCTCCAGCTCCGTGTGGAATCCACCTGTAGGCTTTATTGCCACATACTGCATAGACGCCTTCTGGCAACTTAATCTGTGCTCCATGGATGAAAGCATCTGCAATAAGAGCTAATAAAACGGTATACGGAAATAAACACCAAGAGGAAGTCTTATCTTCCGTAAGTGTGGCATAAGAAGCTTTAGGGCTGCACTTTGGTTTTGGCTGCTCATCTTCTGCATTCCCCTGTACTATAGGCTGTATGTAATCTGTAGTATGCCGAGGTCCACGTATTTCTCCTCCCTCCTTATAATACCCTTGCAGTTCTTTACACTGTCCGGGGTCACCAACTGGGAACTTCTTGGCATAATTCCAAGAGGAATTATGTAATTCCCGGAGATGAACAGGAGGGTTCCTCTGTACCACACTAGCTCCTGAAATAATTCTGGATTGCACAATTTTATAATATTACCTGATAGGGAGCAAGTTCATAAAAGCTGAAGCTCTACACCTGATACTGACACCGCAGGCGACCCCCTCTCTAAGGAGAAGTCAAGAGAAATCTCTTGCCCCTGGGTACTGCTTTGTCCAAGACAAGAAGGCCGCTGCTCTCCGTTCAGTAGTAAGTGTAAAGGACTAGCATCTCGCTGGGGCCTCCAAACTGTAGAGTAATCAAGATCATGAGTAATCTGCAGTATTCCTGATGGATTTATGTAGTGATAACAGGATGGTCCTACTATTTGGCATAGCCCTCCTTGTGAAGTGGT
The DNA here is from genome assembly GCF_035609145.1 of Eleutherodactylus coqui. Lineage (NCBI taxonomy): Eukaryota > Metazoa > Chordata > Amphibia > Anura > Eleutherodactylidae > Eleutherodactylus > Eleutherodactylus coqui. The sequence continues at coordinate 130,420,829 of NC_089847.1, forward strand.
AGATAGTCTAAAACTACTGTATGTTGATTAGTAACTAAAATTAATTGCTTTGTATATTCATTTTGAACACCGAGTATATCAAATAAGGTATCAGTGATGTTATCAAAGGCATCTCCCAAGGCTTCTATCATATGAGTGTTCCTCAATGAGTTAAACATCATACCTATTGGTCCTCCCAGAACTGCTCCAGCCTTCCAGGCCCAGTGTGTGTGTGCAAAGCATACCTTCTGATCTGATGTATCAAGTTTGTATAACATATGTGAGGAAACATGTTGGTAGGGAAATTCATCATTTGTCCAAACCCAGATGGCTGGTTCCAACTTTTCTAAGGTGCATGTTCCTCCAGCTCCGTGTGGAATCCACCTGTAGGCTTTATTGCCACATACTGCATAGACGCCTCCTGGCAACTTAATCTGTGCTCCATGGATGAAAGCATCTGCAATATAGGCTAATAAAATGGTATCAGGAAATAAACACCAAGAGGAAGTCTTATCTTCAGTAAGTGCGGCATAGTAAGCTTTAGGGCTACACTTTGGTTTTGGCTGCTCATCTTCTTCATTCTCCTGTACTACAGGCTGAGTGTAATCTGTAGTATGCCGAGTTCCACAAATTTCTCCTCACCCCTTATAATACCCTTGCAGTTCTTTACACTGTCCAGGGTCACCAACTGGGAACTTCTCGGCATAATTCCAAGAGGAATTATGTAATTCCCGGAGAAGAACAGGAGGGTTCCTCTGTACCACACTAGCTCCTGAAATAATTCTGGATTGCACAATTTTATAATTTTACCTGATAGGGAGCAAGTTCGTAAATGCTGAAGCTCTACACCTGACACTGACACCGCAGGCCACCCCCTCTCTAAGGAGAAGTCAAGAGAAATCTCTTGCCCCGGGGTACTGCTTCGTCCAAGATAAGAAGGCCGCTGCTCTCCGTTCAGTAGTAAGTGTAAAGGACTAGCATCTCGCTGGGGCCTCCAAACTGTAGAGTAATCAAGATCATGAGTAATCTGCAGTGTTCCTGATGGATTTATGTAGTGATAACAGGATGGTCCTACTATTTGGCATAGCCCTCCTTGTGAAGTGGTGAGATAGTAACTAAAATTAATTGCTTTGTATATTCATTTTGAACACTGAGTATATCAAATAAGGTATCAGTGATGTTATCAAAGGCATCTCCCAAGGCTTCCAACATATGAGTGTTCCTCAATGAGTTAAACATCATACCTATTGGTCCTCCCAGAACTGCTCCAGCCTTCCAGGCCCAGTGTGTGTGTGCAAAGCGTACCTTCTGATCTGATGTATCACGTTTGTATAACATATGTGAGGAAACATGTTGGTAGGGAAATTCATCATTTGTCCAAACCCAGGTGGCTGGTTCCAACTTTGCTAAGGTGCATGTTCCTCCAGCTCCGTGTGGAATCCACCTGTAGGCTTTATTGCCACATACTGCATAGACGCCTTCTGGCAACTTAATCTGTGCTCCATGGATGAAAGCATCTGCAATAAGAGCTAATAAAACGGTATACGGAAATAAACACCAAGAGGAAGTCTTATCTTCCGTAAGTGTGGCATAAGAAGCTTTAGGGCTGCACTTTGGTTTTGGCTGCTCATCTTCTGCATTCCCCTGTACTATAGGCTGTATGTATTCTGTAGTATGCCGAGGTCCACGTATTTCTCCTCCCTCCTTATAATACCCTTGCAGTTCTTTACACTGTCCGGGGTCACCAACTGGGAACTTCTTGGCATAATTCCAAGAGGAATTATGTAATTCCCGGAGATGAACAGGAGGGTTCCTCTGTACCACACTAGCTCCTGAAATAATTCTGGATTGCACAATTTTATAATATTACCTGATAGGGAGCAAGTTCATAAAAGCTGAAGCTCTACACCTGATACTGACACCGCAGGCGACCCCCTCTCTAAGGAGAAGTCAAGAGAAATCTCTTGCCCCTGGGTACTGCTTTGTCCAAGAGAAGAAGGCCGCTGCTCTCCGTTCAGTAGTAAGTGTAAAGGACTAGCATCTCGCTGGGGCCTCCAAACTGTAGAGTAATCAAGATCATGAGTAATCTGCAGTATTCCTGATGGATTTATGTAGTGATAACAGGATGGTCCTACTATTTGGCATAGCCCTCCTTGAGAAGTGGTAGATAGTCTAAAACTACTGTATGTTGATTAGTAACTAAAATTAATTGCTTTGTATATTCATTTTGAACACCGAGTATATCAAATAAGGTATCAGTGATGTTATCAAAGGCATCTCCCAAGGCTTCTATCATATGAGTGTTCCTCAATGAGTTAAACATCATACCTATTGGTCCTCCCAGAACTGCTCCAGTCTTCCAGGCCCAGTGTGTGTGTGCAAAGCGTACCTTCTGATCTGATGTATCATATTTGTATAACATATGTGATGGAACATGTTGGTAGAGAAGTTCATCATTTGTCCAAACCCAGGTGGCTGGTTCCAACTTTTCTAAGGTGCATGTTCCTCCAGCTCCGTGTGGAATCCACCTGTAGGCTTTATTGCCACATACTGCATAGACGCCTTCTGGCAACTTAATCTGTGCTCCATGGATGAAAGCATCTGCAATATAGGCTAATAAAATGGTATCAGGAAATAAACACCAAGAGGAAGTCTTATCTTCAGTAAGTGCGGCATAGTAAGCTTTAGGGCTACACTTTGGTTTTGGCTGCTCATCTTCTGCATTCTCCTGTACTACAGGCTGAGTGTAATCTGTAGTATGCCGAGTTCCACAAATTTCTCCTCACCCCTTATAATACCCTTGCAGTTCTTTACACTGTCCAGGGTCACCAACTGGGAACTTCTCGGCATAATTCCAAGAGGAATTATGTAATTCCCGGAGAAGAACAGGAGGGTTCCTCTGTACCACACTAGCTCCTGAAATAATTCTGGATTGCACAATTTTATAATTTTACCTGATAGGGAGCAAGTTCGTAAATGCTGAAGCTCTACACCTGACACTGACACCGCAGGCCACCCCCTCTCTAAGGAGAAGTCAAGAGAAATCTCTTGCCCCGGGGTACTGCTTCATCCAAGATAAGAAGGCCGCTGCTCTTTGTTCAGTAGTAAGTGTAAAGGACTAGCATCTCGCTGGGGCCTCCAAACTGTAGAGTAATCTAGATCATGAGTAATCTGCAGTGTTCCTGATAGATTTATGTAGTGATAACAGGATGGTCCTACTATTTGGCATAGCCCTCCTTGTGAAGTGGTGAGATAGTAACTAAAATTAATTGCTTTGTATATTCATTTTGAACACCGAGTATATCAAATAAGGTATCAGTGATGTTATCAAAGGCATCTCCCAAGGCTTCCAACATATGAGTGTTCCTCAATGAGTTAAACATTATACCTATTGGTCCTCCCAGAACTGCTCCAGCCTTCCAGGCCCAGTGTGTGTGTGCAAAGCGTACCTTCTGATCTGATGTATCACGTTTGTATAACATATGTGAGGAAACATGTTGGTAGGGAAATTCATCATTTGTCCAAACCCAGGTGGCTGGTTCCAACTTTGCTAAGGTGCATGTTCCTCCAGCTCCGTGTGGAATCCACCTGTAGGCTTTATTGCCACATACTGCATAGACGCCTTCTGGCAACTTAATCTGTGTTCCATGGATGAAAGCATCTGCAATAAGAGCTAATAAAACGGTATACGGAAATAAACACCAAGAGGAAGTCTTATCTTCCGTAAGTGTGGCATAAGAAGCTTTAGGGCTGCACTTTGGTTTTGGCTGCTCATCTTCTGCATTCCCCTGTACTATAGGCTGTATGTAATCTGTAGTATGCCGAGGTCCACGTATTTCTCCTGCCTCCTTATAATACCCTTGCAGTTCTTTACACTGTCCGGGGTCACCAACTGGGAACTTCTTGGCATAATTCCAAGAGGAATTATGTAATTCCCGGAGATGAACAGGAGGGTTCCTCTGTACCACACTAGCTCCTGAAATAATTCTGGATTGCACAATTTTATAATATTACCTGATAGGGAGCAAGTTCATAAAAGCTGAAGCTCTACACCTGATACTGACACCGCAGGCGACCCCCTCTCTAAGGAGAAGTCAAGAGAAATCTCTTGCCCCTGGGTACTGCTTTGTCCAAGAGAAGAAGGCCGCTGCTCTCCGTTCAGTAGTAAGTGTAAAGGACTAGCATCTCGCTGGGGCCTCCAAACTGTAGAGTAATCAAGATCATGAGTAATCTGCAGTATTCCTGATGGATTTATGTAGTGATAACAGGATGGTCCTACTATTTGGCATAGCCCTCCTTGTGAAGTGGTAGATAGTCTAAAACTACTGTATGTTGATTAGTAACTAAAATTAATTGCTTTGTATATTCATTTTGAACACCGAGTATATCAAATAAGGTATCAGTGATGTTATCAAAGGCATCTCCCAAGGCTTCTATCATATGAGTGTTCCTCAATGAGTTAAACATCATACCTATTGGTCCTCCCAGAACTGCTCCAGCCTTCCAGGCCCAGTGTGTGTGTGCAAAGCATACCTTCTGATCTGATGTATCAAGTTTGTATAACATATGTGAGGAAACATGTTGGTAGGGAAATTCATCATTTGTCCAAACCCAGGTGGCTGGTTCCAACTTTTCTAAGGTGCATGTTCCTCCAGCTCCGTGTGGAATCCACCTGTAGGCTTTATTGCCACATACTGCATAGACGCCTTCTGGCAACTTAATCTGTGCTCCATGGATGAAAGCATCTGCAATAAGAGCTAATAAAATGGTATACGGAAATAAACACCAAGAGGAAGTCTTATCTTCCGTAAGTGTGGCATAAGAAGCTTTAGGGCTGCACTTTGGTTTTGGCTGCTCATCTTCTGCATTCTCCAAAAAAGAAAAGGGAGTATTTTTAGGGAGTCAATGTTTTTATGCAATGAAATTAATTCCATGGGGTTTGGAATTTATTCAGTTGTGCCCTGAAATCTGATAGATGTTCCCTCCATTACAGACCTAGCCATGTGTCCAGTGAGCAGACTGGGTATGTTTGTGAACACAGGGCAAATAGGGGGATACATCTTGGGGTGCAAGTCTTCATTCATATGTATGCTGTACAAAAAAAACTGTTTTTAAAATGACACAATTGCCAAAAAAAGTGTAAAAAAAAAACAAAACTGTTTTCTGCTTTGTGTAGATTCATTCAAAAACTGTGGGGTCAAAATACACAATACACCCCTAGATTAATTTCTTAAGGGGTCTAGTTTTCAGAATGGTGTCACTTGTGTGGGTTCTCCATTAGAGATGAGTGAGCACCAAAATGCTCGGGTGCTCGTTGCTCAAGTCGAACTTTTCGCGATGCTCGAGAGTTCGTTTCGAGTAACGAACCCCATTGAAGTCAATGGGCGACTCGAGCATTTTTGTATATCACCCATGCTCTGCTAAGGTTTTCATTGGTGAAAATCTGCAAAACCCAGGAAAGTGATGGAAACGACACGGAAACAGATAGAGCAGGCGAGGGGCAACATGCTGGACTGCATTTTAGGTTCCCAGGTCCCACTATTAAGCCACAATAGCGGCAAGAGTGCCCCCCCTAACAATTTTTACTTTGGACAAACCCTCATTAGCAAGGCACACCTTAGCTAAGCACCACACTACCTCCAACTAAGCACAATCACTGCCTGCGGGACACACCGCTGCCTCTTCTCCTGGGTTACATGCTGCCCAACCCCCCCGCACGACCCAGTGTCCACAGCGCACAGCAAAGTGTCCCTACGCAGCCTTCAACTGCCCTCATGCCACACGCTGGCTGCATAGCCACACCACCTTCATGTCTATTTCTCAGTACATCTGCGATGAGGCGGAACCGGAGGCACACACTGCAGAGGGTTGGCAGGGCCAGGCAGCGACCCTCTTTAAAAGGGGCGGGGCAATAGCCCACAATGCTGTACAGAAGCAATGAGAAATTCAATCCTGTGCCACCTCCGTCAGGAGCTGCAAACGTGGGCATAGGAATGGGGAATCCATGTGCCCACACAGTATTCATTCTGTCAAGGTATCGCATAGCTCAATCCACACTGCAAGGGTAAAGCCGTCAGCGCTCTGCCCTCTACCCAAGTCAGTCAGTGTCTTTGTGCCAGACAGGTCAAACACCACGATGGGAACTAAGTTTGCACCAACAGCATACGGGGGTCCTAGGAAGCCCAAGACATGAACAAAAAATTGATCTGAGTGGCCAAACATGGCAGACTTGCACCGCGCCCGCGACATAGGCCTGGGCCCACAGCTTCAGCAATCATAGGCAGGAAGCAGACTTTCACTGCACCAAGGACATAGGCCTCTGCACAAACCCTCAGCAATCGCGGACCTACAGCGGACTCCTATGCTAGCGTAGCTGTGCACGTCTCATTAGCGCTGTATTGCTCCTGTAGTTTGTCCCAATGCAGTGCCCCGGATAGTAGAGCTGAGGTAACATCAGATTTAATGCAGGTGGGCTTCGGCCCACACTGCATTCCCCAGTCAGACTGGGGTTCTTTATAAGTAGACACATGCAGTTACAACTCCGTGTGGACCGACAGCATGGGTGGGTCCAAGGAAGCCACCGGCGGTACATAAATAAATCCCATTGCATTGCCCAGCACAGCTGAGGTAATGTCAGATTAAATGCAGGTGGGCTTCGGCCCACACTGCATGCCCCAACCTGACCGGGGTTTTGAATTCATAGACACAGGCAGGTACAAATCCCCTATGTGAAGTCCCTGTGGACCCACAGCATGGGTGGCTCCCTGGAACCCACCGGCGGTACATAAATATATCCCATTGCAGTGCCCAGCACAGCTGAGGTAACGTCAGATTTAATGCAGGTGGGCTTCGGCCCACACTGCATGCCCCAGTCAGACTGGGGTTCTTTATAAGTAGACACATGCAGTTACAACTCCGTGTGGACCGACAGCATTGGTGGGTCCCAGGAAGCCACCGGTGGTACATAAATATATCCCATTGCAGTGCCCTGGACAGCAAAGCTAACGTCAGATTACATGCAGGTGGGCTTCGGCCAAGAATGTTTTCATAGTTGGAGGAGGAGGACGGGAAAGTTTTTGAGGCAGTACGTGTCCTGTCCCCGTGTCCGTGGTTATATGCACCTTCCCAGTGACCGCGTCGCTGAAAAGTTGTCGCGCCTGTGGAACCTAGTAGCGTGGCCTCGCCACCATCATGTCTTTGGGAAGCCTGTAACATTGCAGTAGCAGCAGTATAGGCAGAGCCGAGAATTAGTAACATTTCAGCGGTAAGAGTATGCACAAACCCCTGTAACATTTCATTGGCAGCAGTGAGGACAGACCCCACTAACATTTCATTTGCAGCAGTATACACAGACCCCAGTAACATTTCAGTAGTATCAGTATAGACAGACCCCAGTAACAGTAACGTAGAAGCAGTATGGGCAAAGCAGCAGATTCACATTTCCATGGTAGCAGTGTAGGGAGAGCATAGTATTGGTAACATTTCAGTAGTAGGAGTATAGTCAGGCCCCAGCAACAGTAACGTAGAAGCAGTATGGACAAAGCAGCAGATCCACATTTCCCTGGCAGCAGTGTAGGGAGAGCGTAGTATTGGTAAGATTTCAGTAGTAGGAGTATAGTCAGGCCCCAGCAACAGCAACGTAGAAGCAGTAGGGACAAAGCAGCAGATTCACATTTCCCTGGCAGCAGTGTAGGGAGAGCGTAGTATTAGTAAGATTTCAGTAGTAGGAGTATAGTCAGGCCCCAGCAACAGCAACGTAGAAGCAGTAGGGACAAAGCAGCAGATTCACATTTCCCTGGCAGCAGTGCAGGCAGAGCGTAGTATTGGTAAGATTTCAGCAGTAGGAGTATAGACAGGCCCCAGCAACAGCAACGTAGAAGCAGTGGAGACAAAGCAGCAGATTCACATTTCCCTGGCAGCAGTGTAGGGAGAGCGTAGTATTAGTAAGATTTCAGTAGGAGTATAGACAGGCCCCAGCAACAGTAACGTAGAAGCAGTATGGACAAAGCCCACTATTAGGTACATTTCTGTTATAGCAGTATATACCTGCCCCAGTAACATTTCCGTTGAAGCATTATGGGCAGAGCCCGGTATTAGTAAAATTACAGTAGTAACAGTATACACCAACCAAGGTAACATTTCAGGAGCAGAAGTATCGGCAGACCGAAGTATCATTTCTGTTGCTGAAGTATAGTCAGACCCCTGTAGCATTGCTGTGGCAGAAGTATTGGTAGGCAGAACAGAGTAACATTTCTGTAGCAAATGTGTAGGCCAACCCCAGACACAGTGGTGTACCATGAGTGCAGGCGAAGCCCATAAAAATTACTTGGATTACATTGTAGGCGAGGTCCTGAAAAATTGTTGTACCGACAGTACAAATGTACCCCAGAAAAATTGCCCATGCCCAACCCAGAGGGCAGGTGAAACCCATTAATCGCTTAGCGTACTATGGCTTAATTTTTAACTAGGCCTGGAGGCAGCCCAGTATAAAAAACAATAGGTTCAGGTGGAAGTTTCAATGCTTTAATGAGAATTGAAACAGATAAATATTATTTAGAAAAGTTATATGAGCCTTTTGGCCCACAGAAAAATTGCCCATTCGCGGTGATTACGAGAGGTTTCAGGAGGAGGAGCCGGAGGAGGAGGACGAATAGCATACACAGATTGACAAAGTTCTTTAGGTAGCGCTGCTGTCCGCTGGTGGAGAAGAGAAGTCTGGGGAAATCCAGGCTTTGTTCATCTTTATGAGTGTAAGCCTGTCAGCGCTGTCAGTTGACAGGCGGGTACGCTTGTCCGTGATGATTCCCCGAGCTGCACTAAACACCCTCTCTGACAAGACGCTAGCCGCAGGGCACGCCAACACCTCCAGGGCATACAGCGCGAGTTCGGGCCACGTGTCCAGCTTTGACACCCAGTAGTTGTACGGAGCAGAGGCATCATGGAGGATGGTGGTACGATCGGCTGCGTACTCCCTCACCATCTTCTTACAGTGCTCCCTCCGACTCAGCCTGGACTGGGGAGGTGTGAGACAGTCTTGCTGGGGAGCCATAAAGCTGGCAAAGGCCTTGGAGAGTGTTCCCCTGCCTGCGCTGAACATGCTGCCTGATCTCCGCGCCTCCCCTTCTACGTGGCCCTTGGAACTGCGCCTTCTGCCACTAGCGCTGTCAGATGGAAAGTTTACCATCAGTTTGTCCACCAGGGCCCTGTGGTATTGCATCACTCCCAAACCCCTTTCCTCTTCGGGAATGAGAGTGGAAAGGTTCTTCTTATACCGTGGGTCAAACAGTGTGCACACCCAGTAATCCATAGTGGCCAGAATGCGTCTAACACGAGGGTCACGAGAAAGGCATGCTAACATAAAGTCAGCCATGTGTGCCAGGGCACCTGTACGCAACATAGGAAGATGACTTTGAGTATCCTCCTCCTCCTCCTCAGGCCATACACGCTGAATGGATGAGAGGCAAGCTGCATGGGCACCCTCTGCAGTGGGCCCTGCTGTCTCTTCCTCCTCAGGCTCCTCCCCCTCCTCCTCCTCCTCCATGCGCTGAGATATAGAGAGGAGGGTGCTCTGACTATCCAGCGACATACTGTCTTCCCCCGCCTCCGTTTCCGCCATCAAAGCATCAGCCTTTGTGCTTTGCAGGGAACTTCTCAAGAGGCATAGCAGGGGAATGGTGATGCTAATGATTGCAGCATCGCCATTCACCATCAGGGTGGACTCCTCAAAGTTTCCAAGGACCTGGCAGATATCTGCCATCCAGGCCCACTCCTCTGTAAAGAATTGAGGAGGCTGACTACCACTTCGCCGCCCATGTTGGAGTTGGTATTCCACTATAGCTCTACGTTGCTCATACAGCCGGGACAACATGTGAAGTGTAGAGTTCCACCGTGTGGGCACGTCGCAAAGCAGTCGGTGCACTGGCAGATTAAACCGATGTTGCAGGGTGCGCAGGGTGGCTGCGTCCGTGTTGGACTTGCGGAAATGTGCGCTGACCCGGCGCACCTTGCCTAGGAGGTCTGACAAGTGTGGGTAGCCTTTCAGAAACCGCTGAACCACCAAATTAAAGACGTGGGCCAGGCATGGCACGTGCGTGAGGCTGCCGAGCTGCAGAGCCGCCACCAGGTTACGGCCGTTGTCACACACGACCATGCCCGGTTGGAGGCTCAGTGGTGAAAGCCAGTGGTTGGTCTGCTCTGTCAGACCGTGCAACAGTTCGTGGGCCATGTGGCTCTTCTCTCCTAAGCTGAGTAGCTTCAACACGGCCTGGTGACGCTTGCCCACCGCTGTGCTGCTGCGCCGCGTGACACCGACTGCTGGCGACGTGCTGCTGCTGACAAGTCTTGATTGCGAGGTAGAGGTTGCGTTGGAGGAGGAGGAGGAGGAGGAGGAAGGTTTAGTGGAGGTGGCATACACCGCCGCAGATACCAGCACCGATCTGGGGCCCGCAATTCTGGGGGTGGGTGTACATGAGCGGTCCCAGGCTCTGACTCGGTCCCAGCCTCCACTAAATTCACCCAATGAGCCGTCAGGGAGATATAGTGGCCCTGCCCCCCTGTGCTTGTCCATGTGTCCGTTGTTAAGTGGACCTTGGCAGTAACCGAGTTGAAGAGGGCGCGTACGATGTTGCGTGAGATGTGGTCGTGCAGGGCTGGGACGGCACACCGTGAAAAATAGTGACGACTGGGGACTGTGTAGCACGGGGCTGCCGACGCCATCATGTTTTTGAACGCCTCCGTTTCCACCAGCCTTGAAGGGAGCATCTCCCGGCTGATCAATTTGGCTATGTGGACATTTAAAGCTTGAGCGTGCGGGTGCGTGGTGGCGTATTTGCGCTTTCGCTCCAACGATTCTCTTAGCGACAGCTGGACGCTGCGTTGAGAGACATTGCTGGATGGGGCCAAGGACAGCGGAGGTGAGGGTGTGAGTCCAGGCCAGGAGACGGTCGTGCCTATATCCTGAGAGGGGTTTGGATCTCAGTGGCAGGTTGGGGCCCAGGGGGAGAGGCAGGGACGCAAGCTGGAGGCGGTGAACAGCCTTCGTCCCACCTTGTGGGGTGCTTGGCCATCATATGCCTGCGCATGCTGGTGGTGGTGGCTCCCCGGCTGATCTTGGCGTGACAAAGGTTGCACAACACTGTTCGTCGGTCGTCCGCCATCTCCGTGAAAAACTGCCACACTTTAGAGCACCTTGGCCTCTGCACGGTGGCTTGGCACGAGGGGGTGCTTTGGGAAACAGCTGGTGGATTATTTGCTCTTGCCCTGCCTCTACCCCTGGCCACCCCACTGCCTCTTCCAACCTGTCCTGCGGCTGCATTTGCCTCCCCCTCTGAAGACCTGTCCTCAGTTGGCTTATCACGCCAGGTGGGGTCAGTCACCTCATCGTCCAGCGGTTCTTCTTCCGAATCCTCTGTGCGCTCCTCCCTCGGACTTACTGCCCTCACTACTACCTCAGTGATAGACAACTGTATCTCATCGTCATCGTCCTCCTCACCAACTGAAAGCTCTTGAGACAGTTGCCGGAAGTCCCCAGCCTCATCTCCCGGACCCCGGGAACTTTCCAAAGGTTGGGCATCGGTCACGACAAACTCCTCCGGTGGGAGAGGAACCATTGCTGCCCAATCTGGGCAGGGGCCCGAGAACAGTTCCTGGGAGTCTGCCTGCTCCTCAGAATGTGTCATTTTCATGGAGTGAGGAGGCTGGGAGGAAGGAGGAGCAGCAGCCAGAGGATTCAGAGTTGCAGCAGTGGACGGCGTAGAAGACTGGGTGGTGGTAGATTGCTTGATGCACTTTCTGCCATCCACGACAGGACCTGCTCACACTGCTCATTTTTTAATAAAGGTCTACGACGTGGACCAGAAAATTGCGATATGAAGCTGGGGACCCCATTAACTGTCCTCTCTCCTGCTCCCGCAGCAGCCGGCTGCGATTCACCTGGACCAGGAACTCGACCTATGCCCACACCCTCACTTGGGACTCCACGTCCTCGACCGCGACCGCGTCCACGTCCTCTGCCCCTACCCCTACCCCTCAGCATGCTATATTAAGAATCGAGCAGAGACAGAGCGGTGTAAAAATGTTTGTGAATTATTGCCGCGCAGTTGCTGGCTGCCAGCGGTAATATAACACTAAATGAAGCCAGAGATAAATTATAAGGAAGGATGCAAGCAAGACTAGCAGTGCACTATGCAGTTGACATTCACCTCCAGTCCCACAGGCCACGCAGTTATGTGCACTGGGTTACTAGCAGACGTACAAAAGGATCCCTTTTTTAAAATTTGTATTTTCCAATGCAATGCAAGCAATGGAACGTGTATTGGACTCTCCCTCTATGGCTGTTTGGCACCGTACACTGCGCCAGCAGCTGTCTGGTAACTGAGAGCGGAGAAAAATATGAGTGCTTTTTAAACGTGCACTTGGATGCAGAGAGCGCTTACGTAACACTAACTGCCCCCAGCAATAAATGACACGGAAGCGTGAACTGAGGCCTTGGTGTGCACTATGCAGTTGACATTCACCTCCAGTCCCACAGGCCACGCAGTTATGCGCACTGGGTTACTAGCAGACGTACAAAAGGATCCCTTTTTTAAAATTTGTATTTTCCAATGCAATGCAGGCAATGGAACGTGTATTGGACTCTCCCTCTATGGCTGTCTGGCACCGTACACTGCGCCAGCAGCTGTCTGGTAACTGAGAGCGGAGAAAAATATGAGTGCTTTTTAAACGTGCACTTGGATGCAGAGTGCGCTTACGTAAAGCTAACTGCCCCCAGCAAAAAATGACACGGAAGCGTGAACTGAGACCTGAGGTACTACAACTCCCAGCAACCACGGAGATAAATGCACAGGTAGACAGGATTCTACACTACCACTGTCCCTGCCTCACCAATACTTCCCCTATACTACTTAGTACAGAATGCAGCCTGAGAACGCTATAGCTGTAATGGGGCTGCACGCCCGACATAGCAAAAAAAAAAAAAGGCTAAACTGCTCCCAGCACCCACAACAGTAGTGCACTAGGTGAGCTATGGCCCTAAGAAGGACCGTTGGGGTTCTTGTAGACGCTAACACTCTCCCTAAACCAGCAACAGCAGCAGCAGCACTGTCCCTCATCTATCTTTGCGTGTGTCTGTGGCGAACCGCGGGTGGGGCAGATTTAAATACTCGGGGGTCACTTGATCTCGCCAGCCACTCACTGCAGGGGGGTGGGATAGGGCTGGAACGTCACAGGAGGAAGTTGTAATGCCTTCCCTGTCTTTCTATTGGCCAGAAAAGCGCGCAAATTTGTCAGGGAAGGAAATGTAATGGAGTCGAGTGCCGCGTGGTGCTCGCCTCGAGTAACGAGCATCTCGAACACCCTAATACTCGAACGAGCATCAAGCTCGGACGAGTGTGCTCGCTCATCTCTAAGCAGCATGCATGCAGGTTGTGTTTTTTAACATGATTTAAGAAATTTTAAGTGTTTTTTTTATTTCTGGATTCTGGGTATGATTTTTCATCGACATATGTGGAGTACAGGACTTCAAGTATCTCTGTGCATCCTTTTGGAATATACAGTCCATTTTTCAAAAATACATGAGGTGAATCTCTTTTTTTGTGTTTCATTTAGATAATGATCATCACTGCAGAAATAAACAAACTCCATCATGAAACAAACCACCATATTTAATTTTAATAGTTGCTGGGAGAAACACAAAACCCAGTTGCTAGATGAGATACAAAACTCAGCAATGTTCTCCTACCCAACCTAAAGGAGACTGCATGAATTGAATAGCACAGAACCAAGGCAGGGTGGAAATAAAAAAAAAAACTCCCTAATTGTCCTCAGGTGTACCCCCATAACAACTCCCACCAATGTTAGAGGAGACAAAGGAAAAGAAATCCAAAACAACCAGCAGAGTCAAACTCAGACCGACACAATAGTCAGGTTGTGAAGTCCTGTTCCTATAATGATTTGCTGTTTTTGTTTGCTTATTGCTCTCCTAGATATAGACTTTTGGGACCCTGTGATGGGACTTTACCTGTAGTCGGCCCATATATAGCATTGAACCTGTTGCGCTTGTTACACTATGTTAATAAAGTTGAGCATGGAAGGTCTTTTATGCCTTTAGCATAGAGGATCTCTTAGCATATAAGATCTCTTAAGATGAGAATGGCCACATTAAACTGGATCTATTTCAGAGAGAACCAGTCACAGCCCAAACCAGATTTATCATGGCCCAAAATATGACACGAATGCCTTATCATTCTATTATCCACCAAAGATGACCAAAGCACCATGACTCTATGTTAGACTGCAAACTGACGCTGTACTAGTTCAACCCTCTTCTGTTGCTCATGGGAAACTCCAGCCTACTTCTCGGCACAGTGTTAAACACATACAGTTTTTTCTTTCTTTTTGTTCCGCATTACTGCAGAGTAGGGTTTTGACAGACTAGGTAAGAAGTCATCAATGTGAGTTCAGGAGAATTGCATGGCCTACAAAACTCCCTACACCCTTGTAGTGCTCTCTCCTGTGGTACTTTCTGCAAGGCGAAACATTACCATCTTCCCTGGGCACTAAGACAAATCATTTCCAAATGGAGAAAATTCAGGACTGTTTCTATTCTTTCTAGGAGCGGGCATCCTGTTACGATCACTCCAACAGAACAACAGACAATCCTGAAAGATAAAAAAGAACCCAAGGAGAACAGCCAAAGTCCCAAAGAAGACTATAGAAACTAAAAAAACAACATAAAATCTATGGTATAAAATGTTGCTCTAGAATGATCAATACAATTCTTACCCCAGTATCATAGAATTCTGGACTTCAGTATATAGGATTTTGTATTAGTTTCAGGTCTGCAAAGTATGATGTAACATTTAGGGGAAAATATGCAGCTCAAAAGTCCGGCATTAGAGGTTAAGAGAGCAAATATCTCCATGGCCACCATGTATTTGCCTTTGGTGCTGAGATAGGCCGGGATCATGGCTATCCAGACGCTGCAGAACACCAGCATGCTGAAGGTGATGTACTTAGCCTCATTAAAACTGTCCGGTAATGTCCTGACTAAGAAAGCTGTAATAAAACTAAGAGTGGCCAGAATCCCTATATAACCCAGGACAGAGTAGAAGCAAAGATCTGACCCTTTATTACACTGAGCTACCATTTTCTCCTTATAAGAGTGCATGTCCAGCTCCTGAAAGGGGGGAGAGAAGGTCACCCAACTCATACAGAGGACAACCTGGACAGAGGAGCAGATAAGGAGCACACAATTAGGGAGCTTTACTCCAGTCAATCTTCTCCACACACTTCCAGGCTTAGTGGCTTTGAATGCAATGTAAACCATTATGGTCTTGGCCAACAATGAAGAAACAGATACTGACAGTAATATTCCAGCAGAGATCTGACGTAACATGCAGGTTCCATCTACAGGATGACCAAGGAACAAGAAGACACAGAAGAAGCTCAGCATGATGGAGACCAAGAGGACAAAGCTCAGGTTCTTGTTATTTGCTCTTACAATCGGGGTGTCCTGATATTTGATAAAAATCCTCAAGATTCCAGCAGTCAATGTAAGAAGCAACATGGATCCGGATAGAACAATCACTGATATCACATCATCAGAGTAAGAGAGAAATTCTAGCAGTTTAGAGACACACACAGTCTTGTTCTCATTTGGCCACTCATGGTCGGGACATCTCCTGCACTTTTCACTGTCTATAGGAAATGACATCACATAATAAGGCAACAACTAAACATGCAGAGCTTAATAAGCATCAGTATAATACTTGGCAACCCTGTGAGCATTTATTAAGCTCCTTGCTAACTTTGAAACCTATCAGCAACCCACAATCAAATCATGGAGAGATTGACGGGGTAACAACACCCCCAGCTAGCAGCTTAGATGCCATAATCAGCATTGACCATAGCATCTAAATGGTAAATGCTAGCAATAGCAGTTATCTCTGATTATGGCCATTGAGGGAGGGTGTCAACGATTTTAAACAGCCAGCAACTGTCAAGTAGAGAGTGAGTTTGGCTGCTGAGCACACCCCATTCCCTTTCTAATCCAATTTCCCAGCTGCCCGCACACTCCTCAACTCTTATTTAAATTGGGCGGGAAAGTGAGTTGTAGTTTCCATGGAATTACTCAAAAGAAACACATAAAAATTAACTGTCATGATTATTTTATTACCAATTTTGTGTCCTGTATACTCTAGCATACATATGCAGAACAGCTTCCAACATCAGAGCGCTGTCCTGCATAGATATTGTTAGAAACATGAGTCTGATCTTGTCTGACAACAGAGCTATGCAGGGAAATCTAAATGTTGGATTAGGGTCGACACTGGATTGTAAAGGGTTAATGGGTCAAGAATAGCTGACCTGCTACAATATAAATGCTATATCTATTAAGCATTTAGATAAGAAGCAGAAGAAAAAGAAGAAGACATACCAGATTTGTTTGATATTTCTCCTTCAACACATGGTATACACTCATAACAACAAGAACTCCTTTCCTTGGGTACATGTTTCCTACTTCCTGGTGGACAACTTTCTGTGCACTGGGCTTTTGGTATCTGAACAAAAGAGACCATAGTCTCAATTATTTTTAATTAAGAAAGTTTACTCCTTACCTCGAATTCTATGGCCTCTCTTAGACTTACAATGCAGGCTGTCCCCAGTAATAAGGAAAAGCTTTTTCTGCTGCCCTCCTCCACAGCAAATATGTAAATGGATGTCAGTAGCACACTTTCAAATGCCCGCAAGGAATGGACAAACAAATGCAAAAGCCACCTTACAGATCCTGACCCGGTCAGATCCAAAAGTTCTAAGATGAAATACAAAGCGATGGCAGCATACACGGTGCTATTTCAAAGAAGGTTTTCCCCTTTATTTTCTTCACAGATGGTTACAACGTTTTGATTTGCGTCTTTATCGAGTATACCAATATCATATACTTGATAAAGACGCAAGTCGAAACGTTGTAACCATCTGTGAAGAAAACAAAGGGGAAAACCTTCTTTGAAATAGCACCGTATGCTGCCATCGCTTTGTATTTCTTCTCCTCCACAGCAAAATCCTTAATCCCTCTATCGAGGAACCAATGGCTCCAAAACGTTAACCACATATTCCACAGAACCTTTAGCTTGTGAGATTTGGTCACGCACCAGAATTGGCTACCATGAATAGCGATGAATGCATTTTTGTAAAGTTCAGGTTGACCAGTTTGCTAAGTTGTGTGGATTTCCTTTTGTGTCCAACGACTTACTCAATTAGGAATGTTTACACCCTTCCAGATTAATTCTGAATTGATTATGCGCATAAGAAGATTTCCCACTGACACAGGTTCAGCATGTATAAGCTTCCTCAATTCTGCTTTATTGTTGGGCGCACAGCCTCTTTTAAAAGAGTTTAACATATCTGGGCAGGTCAAAGATTACATAGATACAACGTATTGTTTAATTATTGGATAAGCATCTTGAAATTCTTCCATCCTCCGGTCATCTGTAATTGGCCATCAGGTGGTGAACGAGATGAGTGGGTTGTCTTGGACCCACGTGTGGTTCCTTCGATATGATTGGATATTACAGCTTGAACTATTAATTGCACAAACCCCCTGTGTTATTTGCATAAGTTTCCAGTAAAACTGCTTGGGTTATTATTGCGGTAGCTGTTTCAGACTGCGGTTATCTATGTCTGATTTTTACTTCTTCTAAAGTTGTAAAACAGATGGAAAAATATAGCGTGTCTATGTTAAATATTATCTTGTCAGCAAAGTTTAGGGAATAGAAGTTTCATTACAGGAAGTAGAAATATTGCATAGATGTAAGAACATATATCTATATTTGTATCAGAACAGAAGGCAAACATGGTAAAGTACTGTCATTTGTTATACAGAATAAAAACAGATTCACTGTCCCCTACAAAGGTCCACAGTCCAAAATATAGATATATTGGGTTACCATTACACCTGAACTTCACCAACACAACTAAAACTGGTATATAACACTGTTTAAGAGCCATAAAAGCTCCGTATAGCACTACTAGGTCCTCTAGGAGTGTATATAAGTGCTTTTGAACTGTTTTAAGGCAAAGTTATTGAGGAAAAATGCAGAAGGAAAAGAAGAAAATGTCAGGTTTGTGCTGCTGGCATCTGTTGTTTTATATTTTCCAGGAGCACACCTTCACAGGTGTGTAATAATTGTGTGGGCTAGGTGTGGACTTCTACTACCAGTCAATCTCCACTTGTCTGTTGTCTGTTGCATATATATATATATATATATATATATATATATATATATATATATATATATATATATATATATACACCAGTCCCTCTGCAAGAGGAAGCTGTTATCTCTTCATTCTAGGGCTTAGTTTTCTTGCATGCCTGTTATGTGTTGCGTGTTTAGAGGTGTAAACAGTGTCGTGTTCAGTGGCTGTGCAGGAGGCCAGACATCAGGTGTGAACAGGCATGTTCAGTGTATATGTGTGTGAACAGTGGCATGTTTGTAGGGTCTGTGTAGGTGGCCAGACATAAGGTATGAACAGTCCTGTTCTATGTTGCATGCTATCTCTAGTGTATTGGTGTGAACTGTGTCCTTTTCTGCTGTGGATCGTTTACCATCTCTGGGCGAGTTAGGTCCTTAGGTTCCAGTGCAGGGCCGTCCTTATCAGGACGATCATCCTGCTTGCAGGCAGGTGTCATGTGGGTTTAGTCGCATTAGAATAGGGGACCACGAGACAACAAGTAGCCCTTGAAGTGGGCTTGCAGGCTTAAAGGGGTTGTCTCATGAAATCAAGTGGGGTTCAGCACTTCTGTATGGCCATATTAATGCACTTTGTAATATACATCGTGCATTAATTATGAGCCATACAGAAGTTATTCACTTACCTGCTCCGTTGCTAGCGTCCCCGTCGCCATGGATCCGTCTAAATTCGCTGTCTTCTGGCGTTTTTAGACGCGCTTGCGCAGTCTGGTCTTCTGCCTGGTGAATGGGGCCGCTCGTGCCGGAGAGCTGGTCCTCGTAGCTCCGCCCCGTCACGTGTGCCGATTCCAGCCAATCAGGAGGCTGTAATCGGCAATGGACCGCACAGAGCCCACGGTGCACCATGGGAGAAGACCCGCGGTGCATCGTGGGTGAAGATCCCGGCGGCCATCTTGGAGAAGGAAGAAAGAAGTCGCCGCAGCGCGGGGATTCGGGTAAGTAATAAACTTTTTTTTTTTAACCCATCCCTTGGGTTTGTCTCGCGCCGAACGGGGGGCCTATTGAATAAAAAAAAAAAACCGTTTCGGCGTGAGACAACCCCTTTAAGTAACTTGGCAAATCCAAAAACTAAAACCTCGGACTTTTGATAAGTATTTCATCTGATTATGCGTGCGGGCATCCAAGGTGAGTGCTTTGGCCATTTGTCAGTCCTTATGTTATGTCTGTCCATGAGTCCAGTATGCAGTTCACTGTCCCTTTGATGTTCCGTGTGCACATTTGTGTGAGCTCTGCAGATGACAGATCTAATGCATCAATGTTGGTGTCCTACTAGGCCCGGCGGATGTAACAGAAAGAATATTCATTTGCCTTCCTTTTCCTTCTTTTAACTTCTTTGTCTTTATTCTCCTACTTTTACTTCTTATTTTTCCTTTTTTTTAACTTTGTCATCTGCTTTTTAAAAGAAGAAGAAGAAGAAGGAAGAATCTTATTAGGTTTGGCCGAGACGAAGGTTTAGCAAAATTTAACCAGAAACAGTTTGACTGTCTATGACTAACCTAGAGCTATAGATGGTGTTTACTCAGTAGGTCAGATGGAAGAAGGTTGTCAGTATGCAAGTGAAAAATGCTGAGGAGAAAAGTTAATATGAATCCTTCATTTTATTTTTTACAAATCATTAATGAAATGATTGTTGTAAGGCAACCTTTCCAGATATGTGAATCAACATTTATAAACATGTCAAATCATGATCTGATCACTTAAAGTATACAAAAGACATTTTGAAAGAGCTGGAATAAAATAAAATGCAGGATTCATATATACTGGGCATACTAGATGTATCCTTATTATATACAGTTATTGAATCTATAAAAGGCTGTGAAACAGTCTCCTTTTTATACAAAAGGAGAGATCTACAGGATTATCAAGTTCAAATCTATTGAATCTATATATGTAAAATAGTATGTATGGGCCACTATACCTTATGTACAGCTGGAGCAATTTCAACCACACTTAGTACATATATAACAAATGTGGGGGGATAAGACAGCCCCACTACCCCTGGGTGGGAGGGGGGAAAATGTCGGAATTGCACTTGAGCAAATGGTTTTTATTTTACAGTCTTATCTAACATAGATGACCTCCTACTCATCATACACTAATCTATTACACAGACGACCTCCTCCTCCTCAAATACTAACATATTACACAAACTTCCTGCTCCTCAGATAGTAATATCTTACACAGACAACCTCCTCCTCTGCTCCAACTACCATACAGCTTCCCACCAGCACCAAGCCACTATGTACCACACAGAAATGAGCCCAGCACCCACTCTTATGAAAGCTGCCCAAAAGGAGATCTGTGTTGCCCATAGCAATTAATCACAGTGCAGCTTTCATTTTATCTCAGCAGTATAAGAAATAGCAACCAATCACAGCACAGCTTTCATTTTGCCTGAGCAGTATAACAAGTGAAAACTGAGCTGTGATTGGTTGCTATTGGCAACAGAAATCACAGAGGAAGTGGGTGAGTTTTGTATTTTTAATTATGCCAGTATTACACAGACCTCCTGCTCCTCAGATAATACCTTACACAGACAACTTCGTCCTCCTCAAATACTAATATTACACAGACGACCACCTCCTTATATACCAATATACTACACAGATGACCTCCTCCTCATATACTAATATATTACACAGATGACCTCTTCCACCTCATATGCTAATATATTAAATCAGTACACACATTATATATATATATACACACACATATATATATATATATATATATATATATATACGCATTTAAATTCCTTTCATGTTTAAAAATAAAATACACAATATGACTTCTATTTATAGATATGGGGAACTGCTATAGACACCAGATTCACCCCTAGCTAAGCAAACCTCTATATGGACTGGTGCAACCACCTGTTCATCTTAACAGGAGGATAGATTTGGGTGAGTCCAGCCCTATGGCAGAAATTCATAGACCACATCTTTTTTATATGGGAGTGAGCAGATTTCTTCAGATATATTCCTTGGTGAACTAATTAATGATGACTTAGATCTTTTCTCACCCCTATCATCAATACTAGTGTCATGCATTTTCTTGATTTAAATATTTTTGTGGATTACCATTGACTACTGATTAAAAGTTACGATTAGCCAATTGACCAGTTTCTTTTTGATGGTCAGTTGTCCATTCTCACAGAGCTATTAAATATCCTGAAGATTTAGGAGAATCAGACAAAATTGTATGCAGACTTAAGAGTATATAGCAGATATTTTAGAAACGAGAGGCCACACAAGGGCTGAAGGCCTAGGGGTAAGCCAGCATGACATGGCCTGGAGGCAGGAGAATCGAGAAAGGAGGTGTTAGAGGCTTTTGGGATGATATGAGCCCAGAGTAAGGTATGTTATAGACCTTTTCAGCACTGTGTGGCCACGTGGCAGCCAACAAGTTATGTCCCAACCAGCCTCCCTAAATTTTCGGTATGGTAGCAGATGTGGTGTTATTCTTTTTCTTCAGAGAATCAGGTGTGTGATATGTGTTTATGTGATGGTCAAGTCAGCAGTGGTTGGTCCGGGAACTTTTTGAGTTAGTGTTAAATTGATAACACATCAGTACTGACCTTTACAGTGCACTTGTGATGTTTACATAACGCTAGGTTATGTAAAATATTTCTTAGTGTATATAATAAGTTCGGGAACCCCAATTGAGTTAGAAGCCCTGTACCTAGTGCCGAAGACGTCTGACCCGGTGTTGTGAATTTCCCAGGGGTTCTGTGTCTTCACTAATTCTTCTCCAGCTGATGTTTCCAGACAGATGATGCTTGTAACAGCTCTTGGTGATGCATAAATAAGTAACTAAGTACTTAACCTTTGCTAGAAATAATTGCAAAAGTGTATGTGATATCATTTTTTTTAAAAACAATCTCTTTTATTTATTTCACGGTAAGAAAAGTCCGCAATACAGTATAAAACAAGCGAAGAAAATTATGCAGTTGAAAGATAATTAAAGTAGGCCACGTAGGGCGTCTGACATAGTAGAATCATGCAGTTACATAGAATGGTTATTCCATGAGAAGGAAGCATAACAATAATTCTCTTGACCTATGCGGCCGGGTATCTGTTGTCGGCCGAGCAAGTAAGGCACTTGGTTTTGGTGCTGTTGGTAATGCGTAGCAGAGATAACATTCAGATTGCAGGAAAAGAGTAGGTGAAAGATTGTTAACTTAGACAAGAAAGAAAAAGAAAGAATAACGACGAGATGTCAGATTTTAGTTTTAAGAGAGGCGGTGGTAAGCCAGGTTGAGGTTTAGCAGTGATCAAGTTTTGAGTTGGGGAGCTGGGTCTTTGTTAGGTTGCTGCGAAATAGTGAATCCAGGGGTTCCAGATTGTTAGAAAACTCTCTCTATGTGCTGTCTCCCAAGCTGACAGTTCATCGAACCTGTAGATCTGGGAAACTTTGTCCCTCCAAAGGTCCAGGGTGGGGGTCGTCTTTTCTCTCCATAAGAGGGGGATAATTAATTTGGCTACTGTAAGGACTGGCGGTTTGCGGGTCTGTCGCGCCCGCACCGCCGATCCTGTCACACGTGCGGCTGCTGTGCGGCGCAGGGGGGCCCCGGTTCTCGTCACATCCCCTGGCCGCCGAGCTCCTCCTCACTGCCGGGTTATTAGGGACGCGGTGGGTGTTGCCCCACGTCGCGTCCTTGGTATCATAGCAACCAGGCATGTGTCTCCTTTCCTGCCTCCTGCAGTGCTCGGGGTGGGTTCCCCAGTGCTGCTGGGTGTACTCAGCTGCTGTCAGGCTCCCCGCCCCAATCAGCTGCTGGGGCAGGAGCTCTGACAGCATTTATACCTGCTTGTGTCTGCAGACCAGTGCCAGTGTTAGTTTGGTCTTCCTGCTACACCAGCGTACTTCGTGTTTTTGACTCCTGATATTGACTCTCTGCTTTTTGACCTGACGTTGCCTTTGCCTGACCCTCTTGTACCGCGTACCCTCTCGTTGCTGACCCGGATTGTCTGACTCTCCTTGCTCTTGTTTGTTCCAGTGTCTGTCCGTTTGTTAGTCCCAGTGTGCCCCTTCCTTAGTGAGTGTAGGGACCGTCGCCCAGTTGTTGCCCTGGGGCTTAGCCCAGGGGGGCAAGTAGGTAGGGACAGGGGTTGCGGGTATTTTCAGGGACTTCCAGTTTCCCGGACCCTGAGTCCTGACAGCTGCTGACAGGAGTATCGTCGGCAGGTCTTTCTTAGATGGTGTGAATTGCGGAGTGGGTTTCCATATAAGGACCTCTTCTGGGGTAAAAGTATATGAAGATTTGCATATTATATTTATTTGGTCGGTGATTTTTTCCCCAAAAAGGTTTTATAGCAGGGCATTGCCACCAGATGTGTAGTAGAGAGCCTCTGTCGGCGTCACATCTCCAGCAGTTATTGTTTGGCAAGAGGTTTGCTTTGAATAGGGAGTCAGGTGTTTTATACCATCTGGTAAGGATTTTGAAAGAGTTTTCCTGAATCCGGAATTATCTGGAAAATCCATGTGAGTTACTGAGAACCTTCTGGGTCTCTTTCTTATTTAGGGAGATTTTTAGTTCGCTTTCCCACTCTCTAATAAACCAAGGTTTTTCTGAAACTTGGTTAAGTAGCAAGCCTTTGTACAAGAGGGTCATATTTTTCTTTGGAAGGGGTGTAAATGATAGATAAGCCTTGAACCAGAGGGGGTCTCTTATTCTGTTACAGAAGATTGTTTGAAATCTCTTGATAGAGTTGAATATATCTAGGCTCTCTATGAAGTTAAGTGGTTTGTCTGGGATTAATATTTTGATTTGAGATGGGTTGGAAAGGCGGCGATTTTTCAATATCTCCGATATAGTCATTGAGCTAAGGTGTGTCCAGGCTCCGGGCACCTCCAATGGTTTGTTAGCTAGTATTGCCAGAATTAGTGAGGCTGGAGTCATTGGGGCTAATTTTGCCTGGGGTTCTGTAGTGGGGCGTAGGGAGCGGACTACTTTAATAGTACCTCTCGTGGTCGGGCTAAGATTTGAGAACGTGGTTGTGAGAGGACCAACTGACCAGAGATGATATTGATCTTTGGGCTGTAGGATGTTTTTTTCGAGCTTTGTGTCTGGTGGATTTTTGTCCAGATTAGATAATGATAACCATCTGGCCAAGTGTATGGCCTTGTAGTAGAGTAGAACATTGGGGAGGTTGAAGCCGCCTTGTGCTTTTTTCTGAGTTAGATATGTGAGAGCTAAGCGAGGTTTACGTTTATTCCAAATAAAACGACAGAATGCTTGGTTGAGTTTAGTGAAGAAACACAGTGGTATTTCTATTGGTACTGTCTGTAGGGTGTAGAGAATGTAGGGTAGAATGTACGTAGAGATTAAGTTTTTCCTGCCCATCCAAGAAAGGTATGGAATAGAGATGAGCGAACGTACTCGTTTTGAGTAATTACTCGGTCGAGCACCGCGATTTTCGAGTACTTCAGTACTCAGGTGAAAAGATTCGGGGGGCGCCGGGGGGCGGGGGGAGGCGTGGCGGAGCGGGGGATAGCAGCGGGGAACAGGGGGGAGCCCTCTCTCTCTCCCTCTCCCCCCCACTCCCCGCTGCAACCCCCCACTCACCCACGGCGCCCCTCGAATCTTTTCGCCCGAGTACGTAAGTACTCAAAAATCGCGGTATGAGGGCGAAAAAGGGGCGTGGCTGAGTACGCTCGCTCATCTCTAGTATAGAACATTTAATTGCTGTAGCAGAGAGTGAACTTTCTTAAGGAGAGGGACGTAGTTGGCTTTGAAAAGGAGAGAAGGATTTGGGGTCAATATTATACCTAGGTGTTTTAAGCCTGAGGAGGGCCATATGATGGGGTGTTGCTTTTTGAGTGTGTTTATTGTGTTGTTTAGGGATGAGATGTTTAGGGCTTCAGATTTGCTATAGTTTACTTTAAAATTCAAAATTTTCACGAATAGTTCGAAGATTTCTAGGCTTTTGGGGAGTGCTTCTTTAGGAGTGGACATTAGGATGAGGAGATCATCTGCGAATGCAGCTGTGGTGTGGGTATTATTTCCCACTTTTAGTCCTCTAATGTCCATAGTTTGCCTGATCTTCTGTAGTAAAGTTTCCATAACTAATAAAAAAAGGGTTGGTGACAGTGGGCAACCCTGCGTAGTGCCATTGTTGATAGGGAAGGGGTTCAATAATGAGCCATTTACCCGGATTCTAGCTGAGGGTTTAGAGTATAACGATAATATCGCCGTTATAAATTGTGCCAGAAAGCCAAATTTGGTCAATGTGTGGGTCATAAAAGTCCAATTCACTCTATCAAATGCCTTTTCGACGTCTGTGCTGAGGAGAGTGGGTGGGACTCCATTAGATTTAGCGTAGTGGATGGCATTAATAATACGGGTTGTATTAAATTTACCTTCTCGACCTGGGACGAATCCCGTTTGGGCCGGGTGGATGAGTCTGGAGATTACTGGGGCAATGCGTTGTGCAATAAGTTTTGCCCACCATTTGAGATCTGTATTTAATAGTGAAATAGGGCGATAGTTACCGCAGATTTCTGAGTCTTTGCCCTCTTTTGGCATTAGGGTGATAAAGGCCTCGAGAGCTTGCTTAGGAGCTCCGCACCTTGAAGTATTGAGTTGCAAAGGTTTGTAAAATGTGGTAGTAGTGTTTTCGAGAATTTTTTATAAAAGAGAATTGGAAGACCATCTGGGCTGGGGCTTTTCCCGATGGGAATGGAAGATAGGGTGTCATATACCTCCGATGAAGTGAATGGGCATAGCAACTGGGATCGCTCTTCTCCATTTAACATAGGGAGATTAAGAGAATTAAGGAAGGAGGTTATTTCTACTGATTCTGTATTCTGTTTGTTGCTGGTTGTGGGATCATTCAGGTTATACAGAGATGTATAGTATTTTTCGAATTCTTTTGCTATATCTGCTGTGGAGGTAGCTATATTGTCAGATGAAGATTTTATTCTGTAGATAAAAGCTTTTCTTTTTGTTTCTTGATTAGGTTTGACATGAGTTTAGAACCTTTGTCTCCATGCGAGTAAATTTTATATCTGGAGATAAGGTGAGCTTTTGCTGTCTTTATATTCAGTGTATTCTTCAGCTTAATCCTGACATTTTTTAGTTTGCATAGGACTTTGGGATCATGTGAGTGTTTGTGTGTTAATTCTAGATTAGAGATTTGGGCCAATAAGTCATTAATCTCTTTTTCTCTTTGTTTCTTTAATTTTGTGCCGAGGGCTATTAGTTCACCTCTAACAAAGGCTTTGTGTGTTTCCCATAGAATCGGTTGTGGTGTTTCAGGTGTATCGTTAAATTTGAAGAATTCTTTAAGTTTACTTGTTAATGTCTTTGTTTGTTCTTCATGATCGATTAATGTGGGGTTTAGCTGCCACGTCCACTCTTTCACTGGGAGGTTGTCGAAAGTAAGTTTTTTTAGAGAGACTGGGGCGTGGTCTGATATTGAGATAGGTCCAATGTCCACTGCCTTGATAGCTTGGACATGTGTCCCTGACATTAATATATAGTCTAGCCTGTGATATGTGGAGTGGACTTGGAAAAAATAGGTGAAGTCCCTTGTCTCGGGATATAGCAATCTGTAGACATCATGTAAGTTTAAGTCTGAGAGGGTGCTTTTAAGTCTACGGAGTTGTTTGTAAAAAATCGAGGAAGAGTGGGCCGTGGTGTCTATTTCTGGGTCTATTGCTAGGTTAAAGTTTCCTCCTATGATCACTACACCGTCTGCAAATTCGTTCAAGGTGCGAATTAGCCATGGGATTTGGTTTTTGTTGGGGGCATACAGATTTGCAAGTGAAATTTTTTTGTGCGCTATCGAGCCCTTTAGAAACAGAAATCTGCCGTAGGGGTCTGCTTTCATGAGGGTTGCATTGAAGGGGATGTTATTTCCTATTGCTATAGAGACTCCTCGCGAGGCTGAGGTGTGGGTACTATGGAACCATTTGTTGTAGTGAAAGGTAGGGAGTTTGGGAAGGTGGTTGTGTCTAAGGTGGATTTCTTGTAAGAACACTATTTCGGACTTCAGCTTTTTAAGTATAGTAAAGATCTGGCTTTGTTTTTGGGGGGTATTCATCCCTCTAACATTGAAGGATGCATATTTAATATCTGCCATTGTATTTGTGAGAAAAGTAGTTAGTGTCAACCAAATCTCTAAACATCATCGCACTTGGTTGGCAAGTCATCTTGTCAAAACAGAACATGTAAACAAGGCTCACTGTGTTAAGTAGTGAGCAAGAAAACTGAAGTATGCCCGGGTGTGTGTGAGACCCAAAGAAGGTGTCTACCCAATTCCGGCCATCATGTAGTGTACGGAGTAAGCCGACTTGTTGGGCCTCCCTGACACAGCCGCGCGTGTGGGGGTTTAGGGCGAACGTGACCCACTAGGAGGGGAGTTGGGCGAGCCGCTCAGACCTCAGGGTTAGTTAAGCATCAAGGACAGTTGTTATGGAGTGGGTGGGGGAGCGAAGGGTGAGTCGCAGTGATTCTTAGTGCAACCGGCACCGATCGCACCCCACCGCCATGCCACCCCCGGTCCCCCCACCGAAGAGAGGTTGGGAGGGTAGCAGGCGAGGGGCCGCATGCCGGCAGGAGGAGAGCGGCACCAGCCACATCTAGCATAGTATACATAAAGGACAACATGCTCAAATGCGACTGCTTCTCCCAGATGTCTCCTGTATATTATTGCAAGCGTTCTCAATAGACCTTATAATAGATTTAGTGTGTAGCATGTAAGCTATATTTTTCCTCTGCCCAGCTGGGGAGGCGCTCCCAGAGCACCAGAGGGCCGTCTGCCAGAGGCCACGCCAATTCCACCACCCCGTCCCCCGAAGGGTCAGCCACAGGGGGTGACAGAGACGGCATAGGCATGGGGGGGGCAGCAAGAGGAGAGGGCCCCCCAACCAAGACCCAGGGCAGCTACAACAAAGTATGAGGCAACAGTTGTGGAGTTATCAACTCACAAGTCCCAAAGAGGTGAATTCACCAGAGTCCCAGCCGGTTGAAGTCCACAGAGAGTTTTGTGCATAAACGGAGGGACCTACAATCACATGAAGAGGGAAACAAAATAGGAGGGGGGACAACAACTGTCAACTTGTGAGAATTATGGGTCAGCAATCTGGTTGCTTTTGGGAGTTTTGCGCTTTGTGGTGAGCTTCCACCCATCTGGTCTCGCGAGCTGTGGTATCTGGTGTTGCAGCTGAACCGGGAGCCACGACGGGATGTCGATTGGTGGAATTTCTAATTTTAGCCAAGCTTCTTTGAGGTCCTCCGGATATCTGATGGAGATTTGTTGGCCCTCTTTAAAGGTGGCAAGACCAAAAGGAAAGAGCCATTTTATTAGAAGCTTTTTTGCTCTCATGGCGTCTGTTAGGGGCTTTAGGATCCGTCTCTTCGCCAGTGTGCTTGGAGCTAGGTCCTGGAAGAGTAGGATCTTGGAGTTTTCTAGGAGGACGTTCTGAGCCTCTCGTGCTTTTTGGAGGATGGATGAAGTGTCCACATAGATAAGGAGGCCACAGATTACATCTCTTGGCGGGTCTGTAGAAGAGGGTTTAGGACGTAGTGCTCTGTGCATGCGTTCTATTTTTATGTCTTTTGCACGTTCCTCTCCAAAAAGTGTCTGAAAAATCTGTGAGGCTGCAGACTCGAGCGATTCTCTGGCAATGGACTCGGGGATCCCTCTGAAGAGGATGTTTTTGCGTCTGCTCTGATTTTCTTGGTCCTCGAGTAGTAGCATGGCCTGGTTCAGCTGGTGCTGTTGTGCTGTTAGGTTGGCCTGCAGCGCAGAGCTGTGGAGGAGTATATCCTGTTGAGTGTTTTCTAGTTCTTTGACTCTACGTCCTATGTGTTTCACTTCAGTTTTGATGTCAGCTAACTCCTTTAGGACAGGCGAGATAGCTTGCTTTAGGAATTGCTTAAAGAAGGCTTTAGAGATTGCTCCTTGATCTTGATCCTCATTGTGATCTGAGGTGATCGATGCACTGTCTACATCAGAGTCCTCTATATCTATATCTGGTTGTGCGTCATTTGTGGCTTTATTTTTCTGTGCAGCTGGGGAGCTGTGTTTTTTTCTTCAGATATTTATCCATCTCGTTTTGGTTTTTGTTTGGTCTTGGAGTTCCCGTCTGATCTCTACTCCTATCTCTGCTGGTCTTTACCATTCTTGCGCTTGGTTTTCAATCTTGAAGATAAAAGAGGTCTGTGCTGAGGTCTTGTGGAGGCTCGCCCCGCATTAGTTTAATATATGCAACTGTATCACAGCTCATTCTATTAATAAAGTTGCGTTTTATTGAAATCCCTGTTCTACTTTAAAGGTGTAACAGAACCTCAAACACAGAAACTTGGCAGTAGAGCAAGTAACTTCCACTGCTGGGTTGAAACATTCGGTGGTACTACAACATGTTTTATAATTGAGGTGTATTGCAAAGTTTTGTGATTCGAAAAAAGATTGTTATACTATTCTGCACATTAGAGTTGCACATATCCTTGGGTAGAGTTAGTGAGGTTATCCAACATTTCTGCAATAACTTCATACCAATTATCTATTAACGGAAGCTCCTATTGCCAACCTACTCCCCAAGTTCATTTGTAATAATATATATATTTTTTTTGTGACTTTATTTCAGCAACCAAGTCACAGTGCTCGAACTCTGCTGATTGGACATTGGTGGCATTTTCTTGGAAGTTGCTACAAATGTATATGATTAGATGACCCCATAAAGGAAGACTTTAGTTTAAAGCATAAAAGTAAGTTCTTGTAGATGCCATTTATTCATTCAGAAAAGTCAAAACATGAGTCACAAAGTTTCATCACGATGACACATTACCTCATTGTTGATGGTTTTCCACTGAATTAAACTTTTATTGATGAAACTGCCTTTCATGTTGTGCATATATGAAAATTCAGGCGGAATGTGGCCAACAATATTTGAGAACAAAGTTTGATTGATTATAATGTGGTTATGAATGTCGTAAGCTTGTGACATGTCTCCATTTCTCTGGAAAACCAGTCCACCAAAAAGTTCTACATGCATCAAAGCATGAAATACCTTTGCAATAAAAGAAAAGGAATGTTATAGCCACACACTGAAACATATAAAAACTAGAAAATTGAGACGCCCCAACCAGTATGCTTTAAATATTTTTTACACACTTGTAATATTTTGCTTGTCTCACATATATGGTTTGCTGCAACAATATCAACTGCTAATTATAGCAGCTGCTGGGGACAAATTATAGGGAAGGCACATGGATGTCTGCCCAAGGGCCTCCACCACCCAACCTTCCTAATGGTAATATGGTGATCCTCTCCAGTTGAAAACAGGTACAGTTTTACTCTGGCTCCATAGCACTCACAAACTCTAGTGCAAAGGTCCCTTGCATGTCTGGCCTTATTTCTTATATGTAGATTTTGTAAGAGGGCAAGTGGAATCCATATTAACACAGTGGACCCAGAGACTCCTCCAAGCCTAATTAATCCATAGCGACAGGTACGAGAACTACCACAGGAGGGATGCTGATGAACAAAGTAATACTAGACTTTCCTTCACCCAGGGAAAAGAGTCTAGATAGCCTAGTCAAGACAATCAGCCTCATCACCCAATGTTACACTCTCAGCACCTCCAGCAAATAGTTGTATTTGTCCCAATTGCAAAAGGGTTTAGGGCCACCTATAACTGAAGGCCACTTTGGAATTTTTTTCTAGGGAAACCTTGGGTTTCCAAATGTTGCAAACCTATCACTGATTTGAACTATAAAAACGGGCAGCCTACCATCAAGGCTGTCAGTCTATCGCTCCACCATCCTTGTTTATTTATTTTAATTACCGTGCTCTTTTCTTCTACTATTTATTGATCAGGCTATTTATCAGGTCACAGAAAGAGGGAAAAGGGAAAAAAGAAGATAGATAGTGGAACAGCGAGAACAAGTGGGAAAGTTCTCAGATATCTATGGAGAAACCTAAAAGTGGAGGATAGCTAGAGCAGTAATCTCCAACAACTATGTACAAATAAGCTGTGGATGAGAGCGTGAGTACTGCCAGAAAATTAAGTTGCTTCCCAAGTTCAGGCACTTAACATTCTGGATGATAGAGAGCAGACGTCATCTGAATAAGCAGTGTTGAATAGAAGACCCCTGGAATTATAGAAAGCCAGAAAAGCACAGTTCTTTAGGTCCAAGGATATCTAAGATGACCTTATAATTGATATAAGAAATTGACAGGAGAATTCGATACTTACCTGCTATTGATTTTGCTCCCTACACTTTGTATTACAAATCAAAGTTGTATGAGGAGCTCAATCAAATGGTGTTACAAAAAAACAAACACATTTTTTTCTTCTTATCGAGCCTAGAGGTATATCCAGGCGTATCTAGGTCCCTGAGGAGCTCTTTTGTGAGCGAAACGTGTTGGACCAGGACTTATCTATACTTTGAGACTAAATCTCTTTCTTTGTGAGTTGATTAGACAGGTACCGTTCCTTTGCCTCTGGGAGGTGCAAAACTGAATTAACTGTTCTTTGATAAATCATAGTGACACCAAACACAATTGGAGCTATTTATTGAAGTGGAGGAATAATCCACACAGATTTTGACTCTGTTGCTCCCAATATTGAGTAAAAAGTTTTTTCTACATTTTTTAGTATATGTTTGTTTGTGAGTGTTGATTCAACTTAATTGATATTATTAAAAGTTATCTTTTAAACAGTGATAGGTTTAATTAATACATATACTTTTTGGACTATTCTTGCCTCATTGAAACCCCAAATGTTGCAATGTTTTCACAAGCCCTTTATTGCTAAGGAATTGTCTTCTTAGACAACTGGTTCACTCATCATGAAAAATATTTTAGTGCACAAGAGAATATTTCATAGATTTAAATATGCATGAGGAATAAATGTAAGTAGCCAATCACTGAACTTCAAGGTGCATTTATTAAATTATTATAACCAGAGTTATATCTAATAACACTGTCAAATATTGGGGCCACAGCCACTGGCTTTCCTGACCGCCTCTCAGCAGATGTGATCCCTGTCTTCCTGTCTCTCAGCCTTCCTCTTAAAGGGCAAGCGCAAGCACCCAGCTTTCCCATTTTCAACCAATCTTAACAATTTCTGCCCTAATTTAAGCTCCACCTTCCATCAAAGGGTGTCTGGGCAATTAGTCTCTTCAGTGTGCAGAGGTGTTTGCTGTTCTGTCTGTTCTCCTGGTTTTGATCTGTGCTTATCTCTTTCAGCTTTTCCTGAGTTCTGCACTCCTGACCTCAGCTTGCTTATTGACTGTTTACTGTGTCTGCTGCCTGCTGTGTCCTTCAGCCTGCTTCTTGGCTATTAGTATTGCATTACAGTAAACCTGAAAATTTCCTGCTGCACTATTTGGAGTGTACAGAGACAAGTAGATGAGCAGAGGTGCTGCTTGCAAGCTGTGTGGAATGTGATAGCTTGCAGGAGGAAAAGGGACTGTGAAAAGAGAGAGAGAGAGGTTATATTGTTGACAGCTGCTTCATTGCTTCTGAGACTGTTGGGAAGTCCAAAGCAGCAAACTGTTTGGAAGTGAGAAAGGGAGCAAGACTTCGCTAAAGAACAACTAGACCAGAACCAGAGAAGGACATCTAGGAGTTCATTGGCATCTGCATGATATTCTGAAGTTGCATTGCGATAACAGCCCCCGCAACACTGGCTTTAAGCCAATTCAGTTTAGATTTATAGCAGATCCACATCCAATGCTTTGACAAATATAATATTTTACTAGAAATGAAGTGTTTACTATGTCTTGGTGAATTATTCAGCAAGTGTCATAAAAAGTCTTATTCATGCAAGCAATATATAGACATAACAATCTTTGATCTATGGAGTAACAAAACCAACTATGGCTATAGTAAAAGGAACAAGTAATGGAGAACTGAAGAAGACCTAAACATTTTATACAGTGTAATTTTCACTATGTCTTAGGCCTCATGTCCAGGGCACACGCAAATTTTTCATGTGGATATCAGCAGTAGATTCATTGCGAGTCTTCGTTAAAAGGATTTTTTATTGCTTGCGGGAGATCATGGATTGTGTTATTTTTCCTGCGTGGATGTACCCGGATGGCCTTTGGATTGTCCACAAAAAAAAAAACTGCAACCTCACCTCCCAGCCTTTTCCCCACCTCCCTAATTGATTTTAACCTTCAAATCCGCAGTGCATCCAAAAATGTATTTAAATATATTTGCGGATGCACTGTGGATCCTAAACTTCCATACAGATGAATGATCCGCAGTAAAATGGAGCATGCTGCGATTTATTATCAGTGTGTGGCATTCGCAGATTATTTAAAATCCACAGTTATGGATGCCACATGCTTCTCTATGGACGGCTTGAACTGCGGATTACCCACGTGCGACACCCACGTGGATTTTGCAAATCAAATCCGCTAATGGACATTGGGCCTTATATTCTCTAAATAGAGACAACTGGCTCAGTAGCAGTTTTATGAGATTTGACAAATTTCTATCTCACTTTCTTTACCTGGAATTGATAGGATGCGACTGTTCTAGACCGGTTGTCTGGGGAATAGTGTATTTGATGTAGAGCGTTGACCATAATGTGCACTGCATTAAATACTGGGTCATGAATTGTCTCATGCAAGTAATTCCAGGTATCCTTAATCCGCTCCCGTCCTGTGCAGTTGTGTAGGGATATCTCATAAATCTTTTCATAAAATGTATTTTTTCCTTTTTTTCCTGACGCACAGTGGAATATTGTCATCCACAGGTTCTCAAGTAACAGGTCTTCTGGATAGTTTAAAGGATAGAAGCCATCAATGAAATGCTTTAGGTTTGCATTGTGCTTTGAGAATGTTTCCAGGGACAAGCTTCCATTGAAGACCTCTGGATACTTCTCAATGAGAACAATATTTGGTCCCCAGGAAGGAGTGAAGATCATGGTCACATGACCGAGCCATTTACTTATAGAAGATTCGAATATCTGATCGTGGTAGGTTCCACAAAGTATAATCACTTTTACAGATAATCTTTTAATTGTCTCAGTGACTTTTTGATAATTAGTGTTCATACTCTGAAATGTTTTAACAATATCTGTAAATATAAAAGCTACACAAATCTTATAGTATGATAGGAATCGCATTAATAAGTTGGTTTCTTTCTGTCCGCTCTCATTATCAGACGTGATAATTCCAACCCAATTCCATCCAAAGTGTTTCAGAAGAAAACATAAATTCTCATGAATTTCATAATCTCTTGGAACTGTCCGAAAAAAATGTGGGAAAAGATGTCTGTCACCCAAGATGGTGTCTGTTGCTCCATAACTGATCTATAAAACAAAATAATGTAAACGTGCATTGGAGGGAAAGTGTAGGAGAGTGAGCTTCCATAGAGATGAGGACACAAACTACAAAAATGTCATATAATAGTAATCTTTATTGCCAACAAGTTCTGCAGCACTTTACAATTAAGGGGGTACATGTAATCAGACCTTACCTAATAATAAACTCATAAACAATTCAAACAATAGGAGTGAGGGTGCTGCTCACAAGAGTTTACAATCTATGAGGAAATAGCAGTTACAGCAAGGTAAAAAGTGCTAGTTCTGTCAAATGGTCGGCCATCTTTTATATAGATTGATATTGGTGCAGTGACTGGCACAGGGTGAAGGCAGCAGAGCGGTGACTTGTACAGGTTAGAAGCATCAGGGCAGTTATTGGCATAGACTGGAGACATAAGGTCTCATGTCCACTGGACAATTAGAATTAGGAAATCCACGTGAGTGTCCAGAATGCGTGATCCGCGCCCATAGGGATGCATTGGACACCCGCAGATAAGTAAATACCTGCAGATGTCATTTTCCCCTGCTGCTCAGATCGCACGTGCTGGAAATTACCCGCAGCATGCTCCATTTTCTGCGAGTCTCCCCAGCAGACTGCTCCCGCAGGC
The DNA here is from genome assembly GCF_035609145.1 of Eleutherodactylus coqui. Taxonomy (NCBI): domain Eukaryota; kingdom Metazoa; phylum Chordata; class Amphibia; order Anura; family Eleutherodactylidae; genus Eleutherodactylus; species Eleutherodactylus coqui. Next base: position 130,455,957 of record NC_089847.1, read on the forward strand.
TTCCATAGTAGCCTATGGAAGCCGTCCGGATTCGCGGTACACCAGCAGCTGAATTTCTGCTCTCCTGCGCGGGAGAGCAGGAGTTAAAAAAAAAAGTGCATGGCGCATGAGAGTGGCAAGCTACCGGCGTGCCGAGCACATCCTCCGGGAAGAGGGAAAGAAGATCCTGCCGCGATGGACTGAATTTTCTAGTGGACATGAGGCCTAAATATAGTGGAAGGAACGGGGTAGAGGCAGCAGTGCAGTGACTGGCACAGGGTGGATGCATTGGTGCAATGACAGGCACAGGGTATAGGCAGCAGAGCAGTGACTTGTACAGATTAGAAGCATGAGTGCAGTGATTGGCACAGGGTGGAGGCATTGGTGTAGTGACTGGCACACGGTGGAAGCTGCAGTGCCCAATGAAAGATCAATAATAATAATCTTTATTTGTATAGCACCAACTTATTCTGCAGCGCTTTCAAAGCATGGGGGAACACAGAACAGAAAGACAATAACATGTGGTATACACTTATTTAGAGAGACAGAGTAGGGGTGATACAGGAGGTATAGCAGCAGAAGAGGAGGCACGGGGAACACAAACAGTACAAAAAATACATGTGGTATATAGTTATTAGGAAACAGAGCAGGGTTGGGTGATAAGGAGGTACAGGGCAGAAGATGTATATCATAGGCAAAGTGGAAAGTGTGGGGAGCCATAGGGAGGAGCAGGGGGCATATTGTGGCGGGTTAGAGGATTGGATGAGGAGATTTGGTATGCCTCCCTCAAGAGCTGCATTTTCAGGTCTGGCAGATGTGGCAGTCGTTCTGCCTCTTGAGTCTGCTTCATTTTTTACGGCATCTGCATGGTTACTGTGTCTGGCTTCTCCATCAGCTGGAGGTTATTCACAATCATCTTCCTATTTAAACCCATCAGACCTTTCCCAGGGTGCTCCTGTGTTGTCATTTCCTGTATTTAAGCTGCTGGTGTAGTCTTCTTGTCTATATTCGGTTCTCTGTGTATCCTTCACTAGTTTATGCTGTGTCTTTGTGTCTTCCCAGCTCCCTATATGTTTTGCTGCTGGGTTTTGTTTGTATGTCTATTCTCTGTATCTGGAATCTCTGCGCAGGATTCTCTCCGGTTTCCACCATACGTCCACACCTGCATATCAGCGTGGCTTGGTGCATCTGACCCTGGATTCCCATCCTCACCAGGGAGTTCTAGGAATCAGGGTTAGGTAAGGTGGCTTGGATCTCTCCACCTTCAGGAGTATCTCCAGGATAGGGACACCTAGTCCATCTGAGCTCAGGGTAAGGCCCATTCTTACCCCTTGTACTGAGTCTGTTCTGCTGGATGGTTCAACTTGGCAAAATAACAAAGTGAATCCACAAACACCACGTTACAGTATAGCAGAGCCATGGGTCCTGCTGATTCTCACCATGCAGCACTGCCAGATTTGGTTCAGGTACTTACTGAAGAGCGATGTAGACAGGGGCAGATTTTGGCATTTCTTCATACTGCAAGTGCTTGGCTTGATGGTATCAAGGCTACCATGGCGGCAATGCAGCCTTCTACCAGTTCGGCTGCCACTGCGCTGGTTTCATTAGTGAGTGATGCTTCAGGCCTCCGACCCCAGTTGGTATCCCCACCTTCCTATGAGGGAAACCCTGGACTTTGCCGACGTTTTGTGAATCCGTGCACGTTATATTTTGAGCTCCTGCCACACCTTTTCGTGCCTGATCATGCCAAGAATGCATTTATTATGTCACACCTTGCAGGTCAAGCACTGGCATGTATCAACTCCCTTTCAGAGCGTAGCAACCCCCTTGTTGACAATTTTGGTCTCCTCATTGAGACTTTTCGCCAGGTCTTTGATGAGCCATGTCATTCAGCCTTAACCACATCAGTGATCTGACAGTAGGTCAGTACATCATCCAGTTTCACACACTGGTCTCAGAATTAGGGTGGAATAATGAAGTGCTGGTGGCCGCGTTTTGGGAGGGGCTTACTGCACATATCAAGGATGAATTGGCAGGATGCGGGGTTCCGGCCTCATAGGATGCCCAGATCTCTTTAGTTGCAAGGATTGACTTAAGGTTTCTGGAAAGGTCCAGGGAGATTAGAAAGGAAATGAGGCTCTTCCGGATGAAAACCACTCTCCCTCCCTCAGACTGGGGGACTCCACCACCTCAGATCCGTTGGCTGGGTGAGCCTGGGTGAGAATGTCCCCTCTCCCTGTTTAAACCTGCCAGGAACCCTGATTCTGTCAGGGCCCCCTGTTGCTGTGGTGGCCCTTTTGGACTCCTGTGCCTCTGGGAACTTTCTGCAACAATGCTTTCTTGAGCAACATTAGATTCCCATTCAGCGCCCCAGGAGTCCTCTGGTGGTTACTATGGTTGATGGTAGTACTCTGTCAGAAGCTATCCAGTGGACCACGGACCCCCTAGAACTAAGGGTTGGCACACTCCATTCCAAAGAATCTCTTTTTTGGTACTTCCTATGTCTACTAGCTTGCTACTTCTGTGTTTACTCTGAATCCAGGATCATAATTCCTCTCTTAATTGGAGGACTGGCGAGGTGCTTGAATGGGGAGAGTCCTGCCATTCTAGGTGCCTATGTCCTGTTTACCTGGTATGCATTGCTCAAATATCCTCAAGTCCCCAGGGCATTCCGGAGGTGTACCAGGTTTTTGCAGACGTGTTTGACAAGAGAGAAGCTGTATGGTAAGGCCCATTCTCACCCTTTTGTACCGAGTCTCCGCATTTTGCTCACTCTTCACCTCAGTGTCAGCTGTTTGTCCTGCCGGGTGGTTCCACTTGGGAGGATCACACAGTGAATCCACAAACACTATGTTACAGCACGTCTGAAGTTCTGTAAGTCGGGGATTGTCTGAATGTTTTGGAGTAGTGCGTTGCAGAGGAGCGGTGCTGCTCTAGAGAGGTCCTGGAGGCAAGCATGTGAGGAATGAATCAGAGGAGCGTTTAGTCGGAATGTGTTAGCTGATCGGAGTGTGTGGGCTGGGTGGTGTATGGACAGAAGGGAGGTGATGTACAGTCGTGCGTTAAAATGGAGAGCTTTGTGGGTGAGGGTGATGAGTTTGAATTTAGTTCTGTAATGGATGGGTAGCCAGTGCAGTAACTGGCATAGTGCAAGGGTGTTTGAGAAGCATCTGGATAGGAAGATGAGTCTAGCTGCTGCATTTAGTTTGGATTGGAGAGTATTGTGGGGGAAGGCCAATGAGCAGTGAATTGCAGTAATCAAGTCGGGAATAAATGAGGGCAACAATGAGTGTCTTTATTATGGTGCCAGATACTGATATGGAGATGTTGGGGAGAGGTCAGTTGGAAGGTGGAAAGATGAGAAAGTCAGTTTTTAAAAAGTTAAGGTTGAGCAAAAGGAAGAACATGTTGTTACAGACAGCAGGCAGACAGTCAGTGACATTTTGGAGGAAGGGTGCAGAGATGTTGTGGGAAGAGGTGTATAGCTGGGTGTCATCAGACTAGAGATAGTAGGCCAAATTTGCAGATGGTTTGCCCAATTGGGAAAGCGTGGATAGAGAAGAGGAGGGGACCTAGGACCGAGCCCTGGTTGACCCCAACAGAGACAGATAGTGGAGAGGAGGTAGAGCCATCAAAGGAGATGCAGAAAGAGTGGCCATAGAGATAAGAGGAGAACCAGGAGAGAGCAGTGTCCTTTAGGCTGATAGATGAAAGCATAGCGAGGAGGAGGTCATGGCCAATAGTGTTAAACACAGCAGAGAGTTCGAGGAGGATTAGTAGGGAATAGTTGCCCCTCGACTACTCAGATTAGAGTTAAATATGACCTCAAGACCATGCCCATGCTTTCAAGGAGTTATGATGGCATCATACTGAAATGGGAATATCAGGTAACGTATTTGATGATGGAAACACAAGAAGTTCATATTGTAAATGATTCAGCTTTAGGCAGAGAGAAAACATGGGAGGAAATGTATTAGAACCGGCATTGCAGATTGTTTCAATATTATCAGATACATCAAGGAGCAAAAGAAAGCACACCCTAAATATTACATCTAATCTCCACTTATAGGCAGGTCACATTAACTACCAGTCAAATACTACCACACAACAAATCAATTCCCTCACTGAAAAGGGGCATTTGCACAAAACGACATGGACAATAATTGGCTGAAAATCAGTATATGTCTATGACTAACTTCTATCTACATGTAACTCAATTAAAGTTCTGTTAAACCCAGTAACTTGTTTTGCCATATTTATTGCCTCTGTCTTCCTTTTAGCTGCTGTTTACTTTGAAACTTACCACCTATCTGTAGGATTCTATCCACATCAGTCCCTCTTCTCCTTTCTTCGTCAATGTACAGCTCACATGCACTACTGAAGTTCTCGAATCAGCTAAATCCATCATATTCCATTGTGCAAAACATAAAATGCTCTCATATATCATTAAAAACCTCTGCTGACCCTATGCCCCTGCTATCAGTTGGCAGGGGACATCTCCTCTAACCCTGACCGAAATTCTTCTTTTGCTAATTTCAATTTCTTACCTGCCAAATATGATTGCTGATTCAGTGTATCATTTGCTTTGTTTTACTTCTTATATATTTCCCTTGCTATTGGAGTCTGTTAAAAAAGTCTTTACTTACCACCGGATACTTATATACTGCCAGTAGTCGGGATATGGGTACAGTTGTGATTGAACTCTGGTCCCCAATAAACCCGGCTAATCTCTGATTCTTTCTGCAGGAGTAATTAGGGACGATTACTCCGGGTCCTGATAACACCTGTAATACATTTTTTATCGCCTTACGAGGATATGAACATGAGTCATAAATGTGATATCCAAGAGTCATGTTTGGTAAAAGTGTTGGGTCTTTGTTCAGTTGGTCAATGGCAAAAAGAAAAATTTGAAGATTTCTGTAGAACTGATGCAGCGGCCTGTCAGAGGAAAACGACTAGTTGTAAATAAAATACATAGTATATATTACATGTGTACTGTACAATTGCTGATAATATAGTTTTATTACAATATATTACAGGCATAACTTATTATCAGATGTGGAACTTGGATCTTTTGGGTTCTCAATGCAAAATATATAACATGGCTTCCCAATTTCCATATTCCATAGGTCATACTGCCATGTTCTTATGTGACAGTACTGCTATTGGATCCTGTCAGGCATCAAGGCCTGGGTGTGACTGCTACCTCTGCACCCCGTTTAGTGATTGTATTTTTACAGGTGTTTTAAATGTTTCAATCTATAAGGCCTGGTTCACACGGGTGACAAAGTAGCATGATTTTCTCGCGATGTGGCAGTGCTACAAATCGCAAGCATGTGAAGCCCATGCTTTCCTATGGGTTTCTTCACATTTGCGATGTTTTGTAGCATGCTACATTGCGAGTCAAAAACCTCCTGGGCTTCACGGTATGTACGCAACTTTTGAGGTTTTGCAGCTCATGTTTTCCTATGGAGCCTTCCTGTCCAAAAACGCAATCTTGGTGCGGTGCTATGTAACTTTGACAGTAGAAAATCCTACTGTCAAAGCCCCAAACTAAGCCCTAGCTGCAAAAAAAAAAAGAATACATCACCATAGAAGCACTGTCTGGCTCCGCTATATCTTCTTCCCAGTCCCCGACACCATTCTTCTTCATGTCTTCTGGCCGGGGATTGAAAATTCCCCGCCTCCTGGAAATGCTATCTCTGATTGGCTAACACTTAGCTAATCAGAGCCAGTGCTCCATGAACCAATCGCAGCCATTCGTCAAGCACTGGCTCAGATTGTCTAAGCTTCTGCCAATGAGAGGCAGCGCATCCAGAAGAGATGAAGAAAACCAGTGCCGGACAGTGCTACTAGGTGATGTATTCTTTTTTTCCCCCTGCAGCTAGGGCTTATTTTCGTTCAAGCCCATCCCCAAAAATTCTCGCATGTGGTACTACAAAGATGCGCTACTTTGTAGCACCAGGTGGGACTTTGTAAATCTACAAAATCGAGAAAACACAGCAATATTGCACGGACCAGCGATGTGATATTGCTAAAATTTTCTCGCAGCCATGCTGTGTTGCCCGTGCAAAGGAGGACTAATGCATGTGCAATGCAGCGGGCATTTCACTCACTGTCCTGACTGTGGGCTAATCCTAAGGGCAGCTCAAAGAGGTCCCTGGTCCTCATCCTATAACCCATTTTTAGAGGGATCTGGTCTTCACTGCAAGGAACCCCTTGGATGTTAGCTCAGAATTAGACTCAGTTCAGTGACAGCTGAACCAGGTGGGTCATAAGGAACTGGAATGTGGCATGGAGGGGTTAGGCTAGCGTGGAGTCAAATATCAAATCAACCTGAGGACAAGCAGAGTTTATGCAATACACTAAACCAGGCTGTAGGTTAGACAGGCGTAAATGAGGCCAAATGTAACCAGTATACAAGCTGACGTCAGCATAGGCAGAGTTCAGGAAAACTGGGTATACAGGCTGAGGGTATACTGGGAACTGGGAACACAACAAACCTTATTGCTGAGGCACTGTTCACGCCTCAAGTAACCCAGGAAGGGTTAGCTTAGGCTGGAGATAGGAAAGCTGGATGCAGAATTTAAAATAACCCTTAAAGCTAATTAGCATTGCTGCATCTGATTAATCCCAAACTATCTTAAGCAATGCATTTTATCTCACACAGTGAACACAGTAAAAAATAAATTTCAGAATTGTGATTTTTTTGGTTACTTGTCTCCCAAGAAAAACTGAATAAAAAGTGATTAAAAATTCATGTGTATCAAAAATGCTAACAATAAAATGACGCCTACACCGTAATAAACCTGTTCTCACACCACCCCATCAACTTTAAAATAAAAAAGTATGGGGCTCTGAATATGACGACAAAAAACATTTTTTTTTAAATAAAAAGGGTTTTTAATTTTTTAATAGTACAAAAACATAAAGAAATCTATATGTACAGTATCAATATAATGGTTAAATCAATTGAATCAAGTTATCTCATTTTTACCGCACCTTAAACACCGCAGTAGCGAAATCCCTGAAAAAGTGCAATTATGTTTTTTTCCTATTTTGCCGAACTTAGTTTTAAAAAGCTTTCCAATACATTATATGGTACATTAAAAGGTGCTGTTAAAAAATATATCTCATCCTGCAAAAAAAAAAAAAAAAAAATCATATGGCTCTGTTGGCAGAAAAATAAAAAGTTATGGCTTTTGAAAGGCGAGCATTAAAACCTTAAAAATGTCTGGTAGTTAAGGTGCATTCACACGAGGGTGTGCGTACATAGGTGTACACAAAACCGCGCACCCAAGTACATGCACAAACATGCTTGACTGCAGGTCCATACAGCATTGCTTTCAATGGGGCCATGGCTGCTGTCACAGTGTTCAGCAAAAAGGGGACTCCCCGCGGGGAGTAAAAGGTGAGTAAAGAATCCCTTGCCACAGCTCTAACAGCTGTGACAGCTGTGGCAGGGGATCGCAAAGCTCTCCCATTGATTTTTAATGGGGCACAGCGCTTAGCTAATCACAGGTAGCGCTTGGCCATTTATTGAATTTAATGAATGGCCGAGTGCTGCCTGTGATTGGCTGAGCACTTTGACCAATCACAGGCAGCGCTCAGCTGTCATTCAATGAATGGCTGAGTGCTGCCTGTGATTGACTGAGCGAACCAGGGGGGTAACCACTCTGTTGGGCTCTGCCTCTCTGTCCAGCTTTTTTATTATAGGCTGGAAGGGCTACAGACTTTCTTTTCCTGAGGGACCATTTAGCTATCATTAACAAGGTCCTTCTAGTGCCCTCTTTCCTGGGATAGTTTGATCCCTGGTTTATCTTTAGGTGTGCCTTTTGTATCGTAGGCTTCACCTAATACCACTGGTATCAATCTTCCCCACTATATGTGGATGCTTTAATGAGGAACTTCGATTGTAGAGAATTCTCGTTGTTCTCTCCTTTCTGGTTCTATCACCCAGTACGTGGTGACATTTTTTTCAATCACCTTGTTGCATCTCTCATGCTTATATTGAATGTTATAGGTTCCTGATGAGTTATTTGATTAACGGAAACGCGTCGAACCAAACCATTTGAACCAGTTAAAATAGCTGAGTGAACCAAACCAATTGAACTAGTTAAAATTGATGAGTCAGCATAACCAGCCATTATTGAACCAAACCAATTGAATCAGTTCAAATAGCTGATTCAGCGTAATCAGCCACTATTTTTTCAGGGAACATAAGTGAATTTACTTGTAAAGGAAAATATTCTCTTACAAGTTGAACACCTCCTAGATTGGCACGAGGGTTTGACCCTTATTAAGGGAACCTGGATGCCAATTATCCAGTTACTAAGTCCACCCGCATATCATCAGACATTTGGGATTGAAACACCCCTCACTGTAAATACAGTGTCTGTTAGTTTGCTATTAGGACTGTCTGGATTGTTAACAGACCTCTCTGTCTTTAATCTTCCTTGTTTTGGGAGATAGTTTTTAGGACCTTTAAGACACCTTTGATACTGCATTCATTTCATCTCATATCTTAGTATAGGTATTACGTAGTTAGAATTGATAAACATTTCTCATAGGGTCTTTGGGTCTATGAGTGGTTTATCCTTCTCATTTCTTGTGACCACGTCTGGTCTCATGTCTAGTATTCACGTGTATATGTTTGTTGTCACACCTTTGTTTTGTTAGAGGCTCTTTATTTTAGAATTGAGAATAAAAGTTACATTTTAACATTTATAAGGATCAACACAGTGAATAGTGATGCAAAAAACAAGCCATCACAGAGTTCCGTTCATGGAAAAATAAAAAAGTTATGGGACTTTAAATGCAGCGATGTAAAAATAATTACAATTTCCAAAAAGGGTTTTTATTGTGCAAAAGTGGAAAAACCTAAAAAAATTATAATATGTTTGGTATCCTCGTAATCTTACTGACCTGCAGAAAAAATGTATTGTGTCATTTGTGTTGCATGATTGGCGCTGTAAAAAAAATAAAATAAAAAACAATGGCAGAATTTATATGTTTTTTCTGCCTGTTTTTAAGAAAAAAAAATAAAAGTTTTACAATGGTATACTGCACGCAAAAATGGTACCAATAAAAACTATAGTGCAACACGCAAAAAACAGGCCCTTATATGGCCATATCGACGGAAAAATAAAAAAAGTTTTGGCTTTTGAAATGAGGAGCTGAAAATGCCCCCCAAAATCATTGCGTCCTTAAGCCCAAAATAAGCCATGTTCCTAAGGTGTTAAGACACTGCTGATAAATCTTTTTCTCTATGATTTGCTTCAAAAACCTTGTGAAGAGCTCAGCGGCTGCACCTCTCTATAGTACAGTGTATCACATTTACTTACTTGAAACAAAACATGGAGCTAATAAATGGGTTTTCTGGTATTAATTTATGGGCAATCAAGCAGTGGACAGAGAATATCCCTCCAATGATGATGTCACCATCTTGCACATATTCATAGTCCTCATAGACCGGAACAATTTGCAGGTTGCAAGCTGATAATGGATTTCTGGGTCTGGAGCTGCAAGGTGTCACACACAGCAGGAGAAACAGCAGCACAAGTAGTAGCATTGCCAATGAATCAAGAGGTCCTGTAAATGTGGAGATTCTGTCAGCAGAGAAGTATCACAGGTTCTGTAGACTCCACAGTGACTGTCAGTGTAAGGAGCCTCAAACTGAATTGTCAGACATCTTATATAGCATTCAGCAACACAGAGATCTGATATTAGCTTCTACAGACAACAACTGTGACTATTCTTATTGCATGTAATGTCTGGAGGAAAAGCTCAAAAATACATTTTTTTTCAAATATTAAGATGATTAAAAAATAGGCAATGTACAACATCTGTGCAGCCCTAATGCAAGAGTGTTGTACACTGTGTTGGTCATTGAATGGCTGTGGTCAGCTCATACCATTTGGTCACATTGCAAGTAAAACCAATTGAGAGGTGAGTTGTTTGGTTCATAGGATCCCTTTTCCCTGAATGTTTTTTCTGGATCACACCATTCTTGGTATACTCCCCATACTATTCCACAAGAAAGCTGTTGAAGTCAATCGGCGACTCGAGCATTTTTGTATGGGACCGATGCTCCGCATAGGGGATGATTTGTGAAGCACCTGAAAACCTCAGAAAGTCATGGAAACACCACAGAACCGGATAGGGAAGGGCAGGGGCAGCATGCATGGCTGCATCTCAGGCCCCCAGGTCCCACTATTAAGCCAAAATGGGGGCAAGAGTCTGGCGTCACCCCTCTAACAATTTTTACTTTGGACAAACCCTCATTAGCAAGGCACACCTTAGCTAAGCACCACACTACCTGGAACTAAGAACAATCACTGCCTGTGGGTGACACCGCTGCCTCTTCTCCTGGGTTACATGCTGGCATTGCTGTCCAACCCCCCGCACGACCTGTGGCTGCAACACACAAAATTTTCCCAGCGCAGTGTTCAGCTGGCCTCTTGCCACACGTTCGCTTCATAGCCACACCACTCTCATGTCTATTTATAAGTGCAAACTGGATGAGAAGGAACCGGAGGCACACATTTCAGAGGGTTGGCAGAGCCAGGCAGCGACCCTCTTTGAAGTGTGGGCGATAGCCCACAATGCTGTTGAGAATGGATGATAAATTGACATACAATCATCATTCCAATCCTGTGCCACCTCCGTCACAAAATTGTCAGAAGCCGCAAATGTGGGCATAAAGGGGACTCAGGTGCCTAGCACTTCTACACATCTCCACATCTCCACAATGCAGCAGTGCATACTAACACCAAAGATTGGTTTGAAGCCGGAGGTGTCGCAAAAGTAGCCACCCCAGGTGTACAGTGACCCTGTGAAAGTCTCATGAAATCCGTTTCACTTCCTGTGAACGCACCAATCCAGTATCTCGGATAACTGTGGTAATTTGTAGCATGAGAGATAATACATGTAGCCCAGCGCTGATCCCCAGACCCCAAGCAGGAGGAGGAGGTGGCATAACAAGCCTGAGAAACCATGACCGAGGTCGGACCCACAATACTCTGTGGGGTAAGCACATCAGCGGGCCCAGGGTCAGGCTTGGTCCCAGCCTCCACCTTGTGTGACCCAATGTGCTATGAGTTACATAGCTATGGGAAATCCATGTGTCCCCATACACTTCATTTTGAGTAGGTGTCAGATAGCAGAACACCGCAATGGGGGAAGCCTTCTGCGCCCTACCCAAGTCATTCAGTGTATTTGTGCCAGATAGTTAAAACACTGGAAAGCCTTTGTGCACCCACAGTATAAGCAGGCCCCTGGAACCCAGGGATAGTATTAAACATGAAGAAAAGAGAGTGCCCAAACATGGCACAGTTTCACCCCGCCCAGGACCTCAGCCCACACTTCTGCCCTAGTCAATCAGTGTATTTGTGCCAGACAGGTAAAACACCGCAATGGCAAGTCTTTGTGCACCCTCAGCATACGCGAGCCCATTAAACTCAAAGACAGTATTACACATAAAGAAATCAGAGTGCCCAAACATGGAAGAGCTTCATGCTGCCAAGGACCTCGGCCTCTACAGACTCCCTCAGCAATCATGGGCATAAAGTGGACTCGGATATTAGTACAGCTGTGAACGTCTCATTAAATCAGTTACGGTTGCTTTCATCGCTCCAAAGACTGGATGAACCACAAAGAAGTTCCACAGGCCAAACCTGGTGCAGTTGCATCGCCCCCTCCCAGGACCTTGGCCTCTGCCCACACCCTCAGTAATCGTGGGCATAAAGCGGATTCGGGTGCTAGTACAGCTGTGAACATTTCATTAATTCAGTAATGCTTCTTTTGATTGGTCCAAACCAGTGCCTCAGATAACTGTGGTAACACGAGAGCAAATACATGTTGCCCAGCGCTGATCCCCAGACCCCAAACAGGAGGAGGAGGTGGCATAATAAGGCCAAGAAACCATGACCAAGGTAGGACCCACAATACTCTGTGTGGGAAGCACGTGAGCGGGCCCTGGGTCAGGCTCAGTCCCAGCCTCCCCCTTGTGTGACCCAAGGTGCCGTGAGTTACATAACTATGGGAAATCCATGTGTCTCCACACACTCCATTCTGTGCATGTGTCAGACAGCTCAACACCGCTATGGGAAACCTTTGTGTCCCCACAGTATAGGCGGACCCCTGAAACTTTTCTGTTGCAAGAGTATATGCGAACCTCTCAAACCTTTTAGTAGCATGTGCTTAGGTGAACCCCTCAAACCTTTTAGTAGCAAGCGTATAGGCGATCCCCTCAAACCTTTCAGAGGCAAGTGTATAGGCAGACTCCCCCAAACCTCTTAATAGCAAGTGTATAGTCGAACCCCTCAAACCTTTTATTAGCAGGTGTATAGGTGAACCCCTCAAACCTTTCAGTAGCAAGTGTATAGGCGAACCCCCCAAACCTCTTAGTAGCAAGTGTATAGTCGGAACCTTGAAACTTTTCTGTTGCAAGAGTATAGGCGAACCCCCGAAACATTTCTGTTATCCCCCGTCTCCTGTTCTAACCGCAAAGCGTCGGCCTTTATGCTTTGCAGCAAACTTCTCAGCAGGCAAAGCAGCGGGATGGTAACGCTAATGATGGCTGCATCGCCGCTCACCATTTGCGTAGACTTCTTAAAGTTTCTGAAGACCTGGTAGATGTCTGCCATCCATGCCCACACCTCTGTAAAGAATTGTGGAGGCTGACTACCACTGCGCCACCCATGTTGCAATTGGTACTCCAGAAGTGCTCTACACTGCTCGTACAGCCTGGCCAACATGTGCTGCGTAGAATTCCATCACGTGTGCACTTCGCACAGCAGTCGGTGCTCTGGCAGCTGAAACAGGTATTGCAGTGTCCTGAGGGTGGCAGCATCCGTGGTGGACCTGCGGAAGTGTGCGCAGACGCAGGTCAGACAAGCGGGGGTACTTTTTCAATAACCGCTGAACCGCCAGATTAAAGACGTGGGCCAGGCAGGGCACGTGTATGAGGCTGCAAATCTGCAGAGCCACCACTAGGTTACGGCCGTTGTCACACACGACCATGCCCGGTTGGAGGCTCAGCGGCGAAAGCCAGAGGTCGGTTTGCTCTGTCACACCCTGTAACAGCTCTGGGGCTGTGTGCCTCTTGTCACCTAAGCTGATTAGTTTTAGCACGGCTTGCTGACGCTTGCCCACCGCTGTGCTGTCGCGACGCACGCTACCGACTGCTGGCAACGTGCTCACACTTCTTAATTGAGAGGTAGAAGTGGCAGAGGAGGAGGGGGGAGGGTTGGAGGAGGTGGCATAAAACACTGCAGATACCAGCACTGAGGTAGGACCCGCCATTCTTGGTGTAGGAAGTACGTGAGCGGTCCCAGGCTCTGACTCATTCCCAGCCTCCACCAAGTTTACCCAATGTGCTGTCAGGGATATATAGTGGCCCTGCCCGCTAGTACTTGTCCACGTGTCTGTCGTTAAGTGGACCTTCCCAGTAACCGCGTTGGTGAGGGCATGGTTTATGTTGCGGGAGACGTGCTGGTGTAGGGCTGCGATGGCGCACTGGGAAAAATAGTGGCGACTGGGGACCAGTAGCGCGGGACTACCGCCACCATCATGTTTTTGAAAGCCTCCGTTTCGCAAGCCTGTATGGCAGCATCTCCAGGCTGATTAATTTAGCAATCTGCATGTTTAAAGATTGTGCATGGGGGTGGGTGGCGGTGTATTTCCGCTTTCGCTCCAACGCTTGTGTTAGCGACAGCTGAACGCTGTACTGGGAGACATTGCTAGAGGCTGTGGAGGGCCGTGGAGGTGAGGGTGTGGGTGCAGGCAAGGAGGCTTCGAGCCTGCGCCCTGGGAGGGGGATTGTCTCTGTGTGGCAGGTTGTGGCACAGGGAAAGAGGCAGTGGTATGACCCGGAGGCGGTGAATGGCCTTCGCCCCACCTTGTGGGGTGCATGGCCATCATATGCCTGCGCATGCTGGTGGTGGTAAGGCTGGTAGTGGTGGCTTCCCGGCTAATCTTGGTGCGGCAGGTTTCAAACCACTGTTCGTCGGTCGTCTGCACTCTCACTAAAAAACATCTAGCCCTCTGCACGGAGGCTTGCCGCGAGGGGCTGCTGTGGGAAACAGTTGGGGGATTTTTGGCTCTGGGCCTGCCTCTCCCCTGGCCACCCCACTGGCTCTTCCAACCTGTCCTGCTGCTGCACTTGCCTTCCCCTCTGAAGCCCTGTCTTCAGTAGGCTTAGCAAGCCAGGTGGGGTCAGTCACCTCATCATCCAGCTGCTCTTCCTCTGAATCCTCTGTGCGCTCCTCCCTCAGATTTACTGCTCTTACTACAAATTCACTGATATACAACTGTGTCTTATCATCCTCATCCCCAAAAAGCTCTTGAGACAGTTGCTGGAAGTCCCCAGCCTCATTACCAGGACTCCGGGAACTTTCCAAAGGTAGGGCATCGGTCACAGAAAACTCCTCAGGTGAGAGACGAACCGTTTTTTCCCACTCAGGGCAGGGACCCGAGAACAGTTCCTGGAAGTCTGTCTGCTCAGAATCTGTCATTTTCTGTGAGTGACAAGGCTGGGCAGAAGGAAGGGCAGCCAGAGGATTCAGAGTTGCAGTCCCTAGGCCGGGAGTAGAGGACTGCGTAGAAGACTGGGTGGTCGATACATTGCTGGACGCGTTATCTGCGATCCAAGACATGACCTGCTCACACTGCTCTGATTGTAATAAAGGTCTACCATGCGGACCTACAAATTGTGATATAAAGCTGGGGAGCGTAGAGACTTGGCGCTCTCCTAATCCCTCAGCAGCCAGCTGTGATTCACCCCGTCCATGATCTCGGCCTGTGCCCACACCCTCACTTGAATGGCCGCTTCCATGTCCTCGACCCTTACCCCTACTCCGCATCATGTCGGATTAAGGATAGAGCAGGGCCAAAATAAATTATCCCATTGTATAGGGCTCAGAACTGTGGCTAATTCACCGCACACAGAGACTTGTAGATATCGTAGGCTCTATGCTGTGGCCGGAAAAAATTAAACCGCTGTCTTGCACTAAAACCTAGGGGTCATTTACCGCTCACAGAGACTTGTACAGCTGTATGGAGCAGCAGAAACATATTTACCCAGTGGATAGTGCTGATAACTGCGGCTACTTCAACCCCCCCAAGGAAAGGGTATTGTGAGACGCTCTGCACATGGGCAAAAAACTATAAAACCAGTGGATAGTGCTGATAACTGTGGCTACTTCATGACACTCAAGGAAAGGGTATTATGAGATGCTCTGTACAGGGGCAGAAAACTATAAAGCTAGTGGATAGTGCTACTTCACCCAACGCAGAGAATGGTATCAGTAAAATGCTCTGCAGGGGCCCAGGGAATATTAGTGTACTGTTTAGCGATGAGAACTCTGCCAAATGCACTGTACACAGAGAACGGTAAAGCTGAAATGCTCTGCAGTGCCCCAGGAAATATTAGCATACTGTTACTATGCGGCACTCGTGGGTCTGGGCGGTGACGTGCGCGCGTGCCTGTGAGTGCAGCTTTATGCATGAGCCCATGGTTGTGGGATTCTGCTGGGAGGTAGTCGCCTCCCTCTCTCCGTCCCGGCCGGCTTCTGTTTATAAGGCTGGCAGTGAGGTCCATTCACTGCCAGTTATTGGTTTCTGTTCAGAGTGCTAGCTTCCTGCCTCTGTCAGTCTCCTGTTTTTCAGCTTTTATTTTATCTGCCAGGTTATCCCATCTGCCTCCGTCTGCTTGTATTTCTTGTTGGTTTTCTTCATCTGCCCTTCCTGTCTGTATTCTACCCTGTTCCATCTTGGTATGCCAGTCCCCCCTCTAGGTCCCTAGTGAGAGCAGAGACCGCCACCCAATTGCCCGCCTGGGGCTAGGCAGGAGTGGAGGCAAGTAGGCAGGGACAGGGGTTGCGGGTAAGTTCTAGGGCAACCCAGGCTGGCGTATCATCGGGTAGGATACCGTAATATAAAGGTTTTGTGAGCTGTATACACGTGAGCACACCACATACAGTTGCCCAGGAGAAAAATATGCTTTTTCTAAACGTACACCTGCTATCTTAAGTGTTTGCCCTTGTGCTTTATTGATCATCATCAGGGAATTGCAGCATTTTAAATTTAAAAGGCAAATTCTTTGGTTTTATCGGAATGCAGGAAATTAAAATACTTTCTCCTTTTGCTATTCCAGTCATAATAATGGCTCTTATAATATTCCACCCTAGGCGTGTAATTTGTAATTATGTGCCATTGCACAGTTTTAGAGCATCAAGATTATGCATTAATAGGACCGAAAAAACAGCTTTCAGGGTGGCTACCCACTACATTTCTTTTTTAATGCGAAATTCGCAACGTTTTTTTTTTTCTCCAGGGGTCTACGGGTTCTGTTAATGTTAAAATCGCATCGCGCAAGATTTTAGGGTAAATTGCGATTTTGCCACAATGCGTTTTTAACATTAGAAAGTCCCATAGATGCCTTGAAAAAAAAAATGCAGCAAATTCGCAAATGCTAGTGGGTAGTCACCCTTAACCTCGGATTATGGGAAGGCACTCCTGACAATTTCAAAGTGTTAAGGAACGCTACAGGGTATGAGGTGACCTGTTCAGTGTCCATAACATTATCCACTGAAAGAAACTCTACAATGTCTCCTTCAACTTGTGAAATCATTTTTTTTCCATTCATCCGTCATATAGTTTCGCTGCTTGGTGCCAAAAGTGCCATTTGACACAAACATTCTATCTTTCCCATATTAGGTTGCAGTTGAGAATACACCTTGCTATTCAGTTCCTCTGTACTATGAACAACACTATAAAATTCACAATTTAATGCTATCATACCAATAGTATCTGTTGCGATTAGAGATGAGCGAACGTACTCGTCCGAGCTTGATGCTCGGGCGAATATTAGGGTGTTCGGGATGCTCGTTACTCGTAACGAGCACCACGCGATGCTCGGGTTACTTTCACTTTCCTCTCTGAGACGTTAGCGCGCTTTTCTGGCCAATTGAAAGACAGGGAAGGCATTACAACTTCCCCCTGTGATGTTCCAGCCCTATACCACCCCCCTGCTGTGAGTGGCTGGGGAGATCAGATGTCACCCGAGTATAAAAGTCGGCCCCTCCCGCGGCTCGCCTCAGATGCGTTGTGAGATAGCTGAGGGACAGTGGTATAGTGTTGGAGCTGCTGTAGGGAGAGCGTTAGGAGTTAGTGTGGGCTTCAAGAACCCCAACGGTCCTTCTTAGGGCCACATCTAACAGTGTGCAGTAGTGTGGAGGCTGCTGTCAGCAGTGTTGCACATTTTTTTTTTTTTTTCCAAATCGGCCGTACAGAGCATTGCGCCCTGCAGTAATACTACAGGGACAGAAGTGGTGGTTAGGCAGGGAGAGTGTTAGGAGTTAGTGTAGGCTTCAAGAACCCCAACGGTCCTTCTTAGGGCCACATCTAACAGTGTGCAGTAGTGTGGAGGCTGCTGTTAGCAGTGTTGCACTTTTTTTTTTTTCCAAATCGGCCGTGCAGAGCATTGCGCCCTGCAGTAATAAATACTCCAGGGACAGAATTGTGT
The DNA here is from genome assembly GCF_035609145.1 of Eleutherodactylus coqui. Lineage (NCBI taxonomy): Eukaryota > Metazoa > Chordata > Amphibia > Anura > Eleutherodactylidae > Eleutherodactylus > Eleutherodactylus coqui. Next base: position 130,473,463 of record NC_089847.1, read on the forward strand.
AGGCAGGGCCAGAAGACATATTTTATTGATTGAATATACGCAGTGGGTCTTTCCTTTAAAAAAAAGGGCAAAAATTCTATTTGGCCTGCAGGCTTGCGCCAATTTATTTCCTGGCTGGGAAATCACCGCTCTGCTGCAGTTAATAACACTGCAGTTCTGTGACACACAGCAGGGCCACAACACATTATTGATTGAATATAGTCAGTGGGCCTTTCCTTTTAAAAAAAAAGGCAAAAATTCTATTTGGCCTGCCTCTGACAATCCTCAGCGTTCTGGGTACGTGTGTGCTGGGTGGAGAAGGTAAAAAAAATCATACGCAGCCAGCTAAGTTTAACAGCAGGCTTGCGCCAATTTATTTCCTGGCTGGGAAATCACCGCTCTGCTGCAGTTAATAACACTGCAGTTCTGTGACACACAGCAGGGCCACAACACATTATTGATTGAATATAGTCAGTGGGCCTTTCCTTTTAAAAAAAAGGGCAAAAATTCTATTTGGCCTGCAGGCTTGCGCCAATTTATTTCCTGGCTGGGAAATCACCGCTCTGCTGCAGTTAATAACACTGCAGTTCTGTGACACACAGCAGGGCCACACAACACATTTATTAATTGATTGAATATAGTCAGTGGGCCTTTCCTTTAAAAAAAAATGGCAAAAATTCTATTTGGCCTGCAGGCTTGCGCCAATTTATTTCCTGGCTGGGAAATCACCGCTCTGCTGCAGTTAATAACACTGCAGTTCTGTGACACACAGCAGGGCCACAACACATTATTGATTGAATATAGTCAGTGGGCCTTTCCTTTTAAAAAAAAGGGCAAAAATTCTATTTGGCCTGCCTCTGACAGTCCTCAGCGTTCTGGGTACGTGTGTGCTGGGTGGAGAAGGTAAAAAAAATCATACGCAGCCAGCTAAGTTTAACAGCAGGCTTGCACCAATTTATTTCCTGGCTGGGAAATCACCGCTCTGCTGCAGTTAATAGCACTGCAGTTCTGTGACACACAGCAGGGCCACAACACATTATTGATTGAATATAGTCAGTGGGCCTTTCCTTTTAAAAAAAAGGCAAAAATTCTATTTGGCCTGCAGGCTTGCGCCAATTTATTTCCTGGCTGGGAAATCAAATCACTGGTAATACAGCATGCTGAGGGGTAGGGGTAGGCCTAGAGGACGTGGACGCGGCCGAGGACACGTAGGCCCAAGTGAGGGTGTGGGCACAGGCCGAGCTCCTGATCCAGGTGTATCGCAGCCGACTGCTGCGCGATTAGGAGAGAGGCACGTTTCTGGCGTCCCCACATTCATCGCACAATTAATGGGTCCACGCGGGAGACCGTTATTAGAAAATGAGCAGTGTGAGCAGGTCCTGTCGTGGATGGCAGAAAGTGCTTCGAGCAACCTATCATCCACCCACAGTTCTGCGCCGTCCAGTGCTGCAAATCCGAATCCTCTGGCTGCTGCTCCTCCTTCCTCCCAGCCTCCTCACTCCACTACAATGACACATGCTCAGGAGCGGGAAGACTCCCAGGAACTGTTCTCGGGCCCCTGCTCAGATTGGGCAGCAGTGGTTCCTCTCCCACCAGAGGAGTTTATCGTCACAGATGCCCAACCATTGGAAAGTTCCCGGGGGCCGGGGGATGAGGCTGGGGACTTCCGGCAACTGTCTCAAGACCTTTCAGTGGGTGAGGAGGACGATGACGATGAGACACAGTTGTCTTGCAGTGAGGTAGTAGTAAGGGCAGTAAGTCTGAGGGAGGAGCGCACAGAGGATTCTGAGGAAGAGCAGCAGGACGATGAGGTGACTGACCCCACCTGGTTTGCAACGCCTACTCAGGACAGGTCTTCAGAGGGGGAGGCAAGGGCAGCAGCAGGGCAGGTTGCAAGAGGCAGTGCGGTGTTCAGGGGTAGAGGCAGGGCCAGACCGAATAATCCACCAACGGTTTCCCAAAGCGCACCCTCGCGCCATGCCACCCTGCAGAGGCCGAGGTGCTCAAAGGTCTGGCAGTTTTTCACAGAGACGCCTGACGACTGACGAACAGTGGTGTGCAACCTTTGTCGCGCCAAGATCAGCCGGGGAGCCACCACCAACAGCCTCACCACCACCAGCATGCGCAGACATATGATGGCCAAGCACCCCACAAGGTGGGACGAAGGCCGTTCACCGCCTCCGGTTTGCACCGCTGCCTCTCCCCCTGTGCCCCAACCTGCCACTGAGATCCAACCCCCCTCTCAGGACACAGGCACTACCGTCTCCTGGCCTGCACCCACACCCTCACCTCCGCTGTCCTCGGCCTCATCCAGCAATGTCTCGCACCGTCCAGCCGTCGCTAGCGCAAGTCTTTGAGCGCAAGCACAAGTACGCCACCACGCACCCGCACGCTCAAGCGTTAACCGTCCACATAGCCAAATTTATCAGCCTTGAGATGCTGCCGTATAGGGTTGTGGAAACGGAGTCCTTCAAAAGTATGATGGCGGCGGCGGCCCCGCGCTACTCAGTTCCCAGTCGCCACTACTTTTCCCGATGTGCCATCCCAGCCCTGCACGACCACGTCTCCCGCAACATTGTACGCGCCCTCACCAACGCGGTTACTGCCAAGGTCCACTTAACAACGGACACGTAGACAAGCACAGGCGGGCAGGGCCACTACATCTCCCTGACGGCACATTGGGTGAATTTAGTGGAGGCTGGGACAGAGTCAGAGCCTGGGACCGCTCACGTCCTACCCACCCCCAGAATTGCGGGCCCCAGCTCGGTGGTGGTATCTTCGGCGGTGTATGCTTACTCCACTAAACCACACTCCTCCTCCTCCTCCGCAACCTCTGTCTCGCAATCTAGATGTGTCAGCAGCAGCAGGACATTGCCAGCAGTCGGTGTCGCGCGGCGTGGCAGCACAGCGGTGGGCAAGCGTCAGCAGGCCGTGCTGAAACTACTCAGCTTAGGAGATAAGAGGCACACGGCCCATGAACTGCTGCGGGGTCTAACAGAGCAGACCGACCGTTGGCTTGCGCCGCTGAGCCTCCAGCCGGGCATGGTCGTGTGTGACAACGGGCGTAGCCTGCTGGCGGCTCTGCAGCTCGGCAGCCTCACGCACGTGCCATGCCTGGCCCACGTCTTTAATTTGGTGGTTCAGCGCTTTCTGAAAAGCTACCCACGCTTGTCAGACCTGCTCGGAAAGGTGCGCCGGCTCTGCGCACATTTCCGCAAGTCCCACACGGACGCTGCCACCCTACGCACCCTGCAACATCGGTTTAATCTGCCAGTGCACCGACTGCTGTGCGACGTGCCCACACGGTGGAACTCTACGCTCCACACGTTGGCCAGGCTCTATGAGCAGCGTAGAGCTATAGTGGAATACCAACTCCAACATGGGCGGCCCAGTGGGAGTCAGCCTCCTCAATTCTTTTCAGAAGAGTGGGCCTGGTTGGCAGACATCTGCCAGGTCCTTGGAAAGTTTGAGGAGTCTACCCAGGTGGTGAGCGGGGATGCTGCAATCATTAGCGTCACCATTCCTCTGCTATGCCTCTTGAGAAGTTCCCTGCAAAGCATAAAGGCAGATGCTTTGCGCTCGGAAACGGAGGCGGGGGAAGACAGTATGTCGCTGGATAGTCAGAGCACCCTCCTGCCTATATCTCAGCACGTTGAGGAGGAGGAGGAGGGGGAGGAGGATGAGGAGGAGGGGGAAGAGACAGCTTGGCCCACTGCTGACGGTACCCATGCTGCTTGCCTGTCATCCTTTCAGCGTGTATGGGCTGAGGAGGAGGAGGATCCTGAAAGTGATCTTCCTAGTGAAGACAGCCATGTGTTGCGTACAGGAACCCTGGCACACATGGCTGACTTCATGTTAGGATGCCTTTCTCGTGACCCTCGCGTTGCACGTATTCTGGCCACTATGGATTACTGGGTGTACACACTGCTCGACCCACGGTATAAGGAGAACCTTTCCACTCTCATTCCCGAAGAGGAAAGGGGTTCGAGAGTGTTGCTATACCACAGGACCCTGGCGGACAAGCTGATGGTAAAATTCCCATCCGACAGCGCTAGTGGCAGAAGGCGCAGTTCTGAGGGCCAGGTAGCAGGGGAGGTGCGGAGATCGAGCAGCATGTACAGCACAGGCAGTGCAACACTCTTTAAGGCCCTGGACAGCTTTATGGCTCCCCACCAAGACTGTGTCACCGCTCCCCAGTCAAGGCTGAGTCGGCGGGAGCACTGTAAAAGGATGGTGAGGGAGTACGTAGCCGATCGCACGACCGTCCTCCGTGACGCCTCTGCCCCCTACAACTACTGGGTGTCGAAGCTGGACACGTGGCCTGAACTCACGCTGTATGCCCTGGAGGTGCTTGCTTGTCCTGCGGCTAGCGTCTTGTCAGAGAGGGTGTTTAGTGCGGCTGGGGGAATCATCACAGATAAGCGTACCCGCCTGTCAACCGACAGTGCCGACAGGCTTACACTCATCAAGATGAACAAAGCCTGGATTTCCCCAGACTTCTCTTCTCCACCAGCGGACAGCAGCGATACCTAAGCAATACGTAGGCTGCACCCGCGGATGGAAGCATCGTTCTCAATCACCATCCAAAACGGGGACATTTCTGCTTCATCAATCTGTGTATAATATTCCTCCTCCTCCTCCTGCTCCACCTCCTGAAACCTCACGTAATGACGCCGAACGGGCAATTTTTCTTAGGGCCACAAGGCTCACTGATATAATTTTTCTAAACCATTTTTATACGTTTCAATGCTCTTAAAAGCGTTGAAACTTTAACTTGAACCAATTTTTCGTTAAACTGGGCTGCCTCCAGGCCTAGTTTTACCACTTAAGCCACATTAACCAAAGCGATTAATGGGTTTCACCTGCCATCTTGGTTGGGCATGGCCAATTTTTTCTGAGGTACATTAGTACTGTTGGTACACCAATTTTTTTGGGCCCTCACCTACAGTGTAATCATAGTAATTTCTATGTTCTTCGCCTGCACTCATGGTACAGAAAGGTGTGTGGGGTTGGCCTACACTTTAGCTACATAAATGTAACTGGGGCCTTGTCTATACTGCAGCTACTGAAATGTGAAAGAGACTGTTATCTCCCTAAACTGCTGCAATGGGAATGTTACTGGGGCCTGTCTTGAGTGCTACTATTACTGAAATGGAACTAAGACTGCGCTCCCCCTATACTGCTGCTATTGATATGTTAGTGGGGCCTGTCCCTAATGCTACCGCTGAAATGTTAATAATTCTGGGCTCTGCCTATACCGCTGCTAATGGTATGTCACTGGGGTGTGGAAACAGAGGCTTCACAAAGACATGATGGCGGCGAGGCCATTTCCCACCAACGCTGTTACTGTTAAGGTGCATATAACCACGGACACGTGTAGAGGACACATAGTGCCTCCAAAACATCCCCCTCCTCCTCCAACAATGAAAACATTCTTGGCAAATACCTTTGCATTGGTCCGTCTGGTGGCAGTCCAAGAATTTCACCTTTAACGACACAACAAGAGAGCACCACCACCATCCCCCCGCCACGGCCCACTTAATCCTGGCCACATTCCGAAAACCAACTAGGTCCGCAGTCACCACCACATTACCACCAACGAGGTTACTGTTAAGGTACATATTACCAGTCTGACTGGGGCATGCAGTGTGGGCCGAAGCCCACCTGTATTGTATCTGACGTTAGCTCTACTGAGTAGGACACTGCAATGGGATATATTTATGTACCGCCGGTGGGTTCCAGGGAGCCACCCATGCTGTAGGTGCACACGGAGTTTAACCTACATCTGTCCACTTGTAAAGAACCCCAGTCTGACTGGGGCATGCAGTGTGGGCCGAAGCCCACCTGCATTAAGCACGACATTACCTCAGCTGTGATGGGCAATGCAATGGGATTTATTTATGTACCTCCGGTGGCTTCCTGGCACCCACCCATGCTGTGGGTCCACAGGGAGTTGTTACTACATCTGTCCACTTGTAAAGAACCCCAGTCTGACTGGGGCATGCAGTGTGGGCCGAAGCCCACCTGCATTAACCACGACATTACCTCAGCTGTGATGGGCAATGCAATGGGATTTTTTTATGTACCGCCGGTGGCTTCCTGGCACCCACCCATGCTGTGGGTCCACAGGGAGTTGTTACTACATCTGTCCACTTGTAAAGAACCCCAGTCTGACTGGGGCATGCAGTGTGGGCCGAAGCCCACCTGCATTAACCACGACATTACCTCAGCTGTGATGGGCAATGCAATGGGATTTTTTTATGTACCACCGGTGGGTTCCAGGGAGCCACCCATGCTGTAGGTGCACACGGAGTTTAACCTACATCTGTCCACTTGTAAAGAACCCCAGTCTGACTGGGGCATGCAGTGTGGGCCGAAGCCCACCTGTATTAAGCACGACATTACCTCAGCTGTGATGGGCAATGCAATGGGATTTATTTATGTACCGCCGGTGGCTTCCTGGCACCCACCCATGCTGTGGGTCCACAGGGAGTTGTTACTACATCTGTCCACTTGTAAAGAACCCCAGTCTGACTGGGGCATGCAGTGTGGGCCGAAGCCCACCTGTATTAAGCACGACATTACCTCAGCTGTGATGGGAAATGCAATGGGATATATTTATGTACCGCCGGTGGGTTCCAGGGAGCCACCCATGCTGTGGGTGCGCACGGAATTCCCATTGCGGAGTTGTACCTGGCTGTGACTATTTATAAAAAACCCCGGTCTGACTCGGGCATGCAGACACCTTGACAGAATGAATAGTGTGTGGCACATAGGTTCCCCATTGCTATGCCCATGTGTGCAGCTCCAGATGGAGGTGGCACAGGATTGGATTTCTCATTGCTTCTGTACAGCATTGTGGACTATCGGCCCGCCCCTTTTATGGGGGGGTCGCTGCCTAGCCATGCCAACCCTCTGCAGTGTGTGCCTGCTTTTCCTGTGGCAGACGCACTTATAAATAGACATGAGGGTGGTGTGGCATGAGGGCAGCTGAAGGCTGGGCAGGACAATTTGGTGTAAGCTGTGGACACTGTCGTGCGGGAGGGGGGGGGGGGGGGGTTGGGCAGCATGTAACCCAGGAGAAGTGGCAGCGGAGTGTAATGCAGGCAGTGATTGTGCTTTGTTGGAGGTAGTGTGGTGCTTAGCTAAGGTATGCCATGCTAATGAGGGCTTTTCAGAAGTAAAAGTTGTTGGGAGGGGGGGGGGCCCACTCTTGCCGGTATTGTGGCTTAATAGTGGGACCTGTGAACTTGAGATGCAGCCCAACATGTAGCCCCTCGCCTGCCCTATCCGTTGCTGTGTCGTTCCCATCACTTTCTTGAATTGCCCAAATTTTCACACATGAAAACCTTAGCGAGCATCGGCGAAATACAAAAATGCTCGGGTCGCCCATTGACTTCAATGGGGTTCGTTACTCGAAACGAACCCTCGAGCATCGCGAAAAATTCGTCTCGAGTAACGAGCACCCGAGCATTTTGGTGCTCGCTCATCTCTAGTTGCGATCTTCATGGATTCTGCCGGCTACTGGGTATGCACCCACCGGCAAAATGCCGGACACATTCGCAGGAGCAAGGGAGCCCAGGAAATTTTAAATCTCCTTGCTCCGTGCTCCGTGCTTGGAGCAGAGACCGGTGGCCTCATTGAGCGGTCCCCAGTCACGTGATAAAGTAGCAATATAACATTAGGCCGGTCACACATGACCGGAGAGGAATTACGGGTTCTGCATGCGCTTGATCAGCGGTAATCCAGAAATCAATCACATGCATTGGATTACATAATTCCCCCCAATTAGCGAGTCAGAATTACGTAATCCACTCGCAGAAACAGAACACAGCATGTTATATTTTACCGCGGATATCCGTGACCTAGAGCCCATTGTGCTCTATGACCGCGGATATACTCGCAGCCCATATGCAAATACATTGTGTACTGGCTGCGGGTACCCAGGTCATCTCTAAGTGACGGCGCGGGATATATAAACAAAAAACGGTATACTACGCATGACCGTCTGTGTGAGTATGCAGCTATGCGCAGTACATTACTCGGCCGTACGCAGGGTCACAGCCAGGCTCGCAGCTGGGATCCGCTGTGGACCTCCGTAAGCGGATTCCACATATGGCTGTGTGAGCCCCGCATTATTCAGCCCGCTACCTGTAATACGTAATTTACAAGAAGCCCTAGGAACGCTCGCCTTCATGCAGTTCCAGCGGCAGCTTGTTGAGCGCCTTCTATGTGAGACTGCTGCACAGCAGCAAGATTACCAAGCCTCACAGAGCGCCACTTTTTACACCCCATTCCCGCCGCTGAGGTCACGAAATACTCCCAAAAAGCATGAGAGGAGGGAGGATACCCGGTTTTCTTGCCCCATGTGCCCATCCCAACCAGCCTCCGTAATTACCCTCGTCTTCGGACATAAAACTCAGTTTATATTATTACTTTTATCTAATATTTAGAGAATGCCAAAAAATGGGGATGACAGGGGGGATTATTTTCAGGAAGTCAATTCTTTTTCCGTATAAGTGGGCAATGGGGCCTGGAATTTATTCAGTTGTACCCTGAAATCCAACGGGCATTCTCTCCATTATGGGTCTAGCCATGTGTCCTGTAAGTAGATTTGGGCCACAATGGGTATGTTTCTGAACACGGGACAAATGGGGGTATCCAAAAGTTTTTATTCATATGTGTGTTGTACAAAAAAACCTCTTTTTAAATTGACACAATTGCCAAAAAAATAAAAAATTGTATTTATTTTCCTTCAGTTTTGCATAGACTCATTCAAAAACTGTGGGATCAAAATACGCAGTACACCCCTGGATGAATTTGTTAATGGGTCTAGTTTTTAAAATGGGGTCTCTTGTGGGGTTTCTCTATCATTTTGGTCACTCAAGGGCTCTATAAGTGGGCAATGGGGCCTAAATCTCCTTCAAGCAAAATTTCTCTTCCGAAAGCCACCGTTTGCTGCTTTCATTTTGGGCCCCATTGTGCATACAGACGTAATACTAGGGCCACAATGGGTATGTTTATGAGCAGAGGACAAACAGGAGTATCCATTTTGGGGTGCAAGTCTTCATTCATACATGTGCTGTACAAAAAAAACTGCTTTTAAAATGACAAAATTACTAAAAAAATGAAACTCGTAATTTTTTTCCTTCTGCTTGGCTTAGATTCATTAAAAAACTGTAAAGTCAAAAAAGTCATCGTACCCCTAGATAAATTCGTTAAAGGGTCTACTTTTCAAATTGTGATCACAGGACAAACAGGTGTATCCATTTTGGGGTGCAAATCCTCATTTTCATGTGTACTATAGAAAAAAGTCCTGTCTTTAAAATGACATATTTGCAAAAATATGAAATTTTAGTTTTTCTCTTCTAAATTGCATTGACTCCTGAAAAAAAAAAACTGTAGGGTTAAAATACTCATGACACCCCTGAGTGAGTACGTTAAGGGGTGTAGTTTTTAAAAAGGGGTCACTTGTGTGGTCTATCATTCTGACTCCTATGAGCCTTTCCAATCTTGGCTTGGTGTAGGAAAACAAAGTGTTCCTCAAAATTCTGAAAAGTAATTAGAGATGAGCGAGTATACTTGGTAAAGGCAATTGCTCGAGCGAGCATTGCCTTTATCGAGTACCTGCCCGCTCGAGATGAAACGTTCGGGTGTCAGCAGTGGGCTGGGAGCTGCAGGGGAGAGCGGAACGGAGGGAAGATCTCTCCCTCCCTCTCTCCCCCTGCTCTCTCCTGCTGACAGCCGCTACTCACCGCTCCCCCGCGCCGGGAACGTTTCATCTCGAGCGGGCAGGTACTCGATAAAGGCAATGCTCGCTCGATCAATTGCCTTTACCGAGTATACTCGCTCATCTCTAAAAGTAATGTTAAATCTGTAGGTCTCCTAAATGGTTAAAAAAAATGAACGTTTTTCCAATGTGCACCCAAAATAAAGTAAACGGATGGAAATATATATCTTAGCAAAAATTTCTATATTATGTTTGCGCCTATTTGAGATATTGCAATTGGAAATGTGAAAAAATGACGATTTTTTAAAAATGTTCCCAATTTTGGCGCTTTTAATAAATAAATACAAATTCTATCGGTCTATTTTTTCCGACTTAATGGAGTACAACATGTGGCGAAAAAACAATGTCAGAATCGCTTGGATATGCAAAACCTTTCTGGTGTTTTTCCATGTTAAAGTGACACATGTCAGATTTGCAAAATTTGACCTGGTCATTAAGGCGCAAACAGGCTTGGTCACTAAGGGGTTAAACTAGCAGGGATACCAGGCACTTGTGATGTGCACCCTCTCCCCTCTGCCTCGCCGTGGGGCGCAGCGGAGGTGTGCCTGCGCAACACCAAATAAATCTGTCTTGTTGCGCTCCCTAGAAGACTATAAATTTTCAGGATAAAACATAGCCTATGTCCTTCCTCGGGATGCAAGCTATCTCCCGGGCAAATTTAATCAAAATCGCTTCAGCAGTTTGGCTGTGAAAAAGTAACAAAAATTCAGACAGAGTTACTATCGCATTTCTAATATTAGTATGGATTATAATTATTACAAGTGAGGCGTATCCTGGCCTCATAGTAAGTTAGTGAGATGAATATGACTCCCTGTTCTATACTAGGCGTAGCCATTTTTCGTATCAGATCACATCCAGTTGTGTGTGGTTTACCAGTTATTTCCAAGCTTGGTCATACACTTCTAACCATTTTGGAGGCCAAAGGCATACCATATAGCAAAGATTTATTTGCACTAACATGATATATATACTGCCATCCAATAGGTGGTGCTGCAGAGGTAGTATTTCCAGCTTCTTCTATGAGCAGTCTATTAACATCTTCTTCTATGTGCATTAAGGATAAGAGACATCATAAAATCTGCCACATTCCTCAGCTCAGTGGACTGATTTAGTATTTATTTCTCTGCTCAGATTATCTTAAGTCTCAAATTTATGTGTGTAAACATACAGTTAGGGCCAGAAATATTTGGACAGTGACACAAGTTTTGTTATTTTAGCTGTTTACAAAAACATGTTCAGAAATACAATTATATATATAATATGGGCTGAAAGTGCACACTCCCAGCTGCAATATGAGAGTTTCCACATCCAAATCGGAGAAAGGGTTTAGGAATCATACTCTGTAATGCATAGCCTCCTCTTTTTCAAGGGACCAAAAGTAATTGGACAATGGACTCTAAGGGCTGCAATTAACTCAGAAGGCGTCTCCCTCGTTAACCTGTAATCAATTAAGTAGTTAAAAGGTCTGGGGTTGATTCCAGGTGTGTGGTTTTGGATTTGGAAGCTGTTGCTGTGACCAGACAACATGCGGTCAAAGGAACTCTCAATTGAGGTGAAGCAGAATATCCTGAGGCTGAAAAAAAAGAAAAAATCCATCAGAGAGATAGCAGACATGCTTGGAGTAGCAAAATCAACAGTCGGGTACATTCTGAGAAAAAAGGAATTCACTGGTGAGCTTGGGAACTCAAAAAGGCCTGGGCGTCCACGGAAGACATCGGTGGTGGATGATCGCCGCATACTTTCTTTGGTGAAGAAGAACCCGTTCACAACATCAACTGAAGTCCAGAACACTCTCAGGGAAGTAGGTTTATCTGTCTCTAAGTCAACAGTAAAGAGAAGACTCCATGAAAGTAAATACAAAGGGTTCACATCTAGATGCAAACCATTCATCAATTCCAAAAATAGACAGGCCAGAGTTAAATTTGCCGAAAAACACCTCAAGAAGCCAGTCCAGTTCTGGAAAAGTATTCTATGGACAGATGAGACAAAGATCAACCTGTACCAGAATGATGGGAAGAAAAAAGTTTGGAGAAGAAAGGGAACGGCACATGATCCAAGGCACACCACATCCTCTGTAAAACATGGTGGAGGCAACGTGATGGCATGGGCATGCATGGCTTTCAATGGCACTGGGTCACTTGTGTTTATTGATGACATAACAGCAGACAAGAGTAGCCGGATGAATTCTGAAGTGTACCGGGATATACTTTCAGCCCAGATTCAGCCAAATGCTGCAAAGTTGATCGGACGGCGCTTCACAGTACAGATGGACAATGACCCCAAGCATACAGCCAAAGCTACCCAGGAGTTCATGAGTGCAAAAAAGTGGAACATTCTGCAATGGCCAAGTCAATCACCAGATCTTAACCCAATTGAGCATGCATTTCACTTGCTCAAATCCAGACTTCAGACGGAAAGACCCACAAACAAGCAAGACTTGAAGGCTGCGGCTGTAAAGGCCTGGCAAAGCATTAAGAAGGAGGAAACCCAGCGTTTGGTGATGTCCATGGGTTCCAAACTTAAGGCAGTGATTGCCTCCAAAGGATTCGCAACAAAATATTGAAAAAAATATATTTTGTTTGGGTTATGTTTATTTGTCCAATTACTTTTGAGCTCCTAAAATGTGGAGTGTTTGTAAAGAAATGTGTACAATTTCTACACTTTCTATGAGATATTTTTGTTCAACCCTTTAAATTAAACGTTACAATCTGCACTTGAATTCTGTTGTAGAGGCTTCATTTCAAATCCAATGCGGTGGCATGCAGAGCCCAACTCGCAAAAATTGTGTTACTGTCCAAATATTTCTGGCCCTAACTGTATTATTTAGATCAAGAGGGGTGTCCCCCCTCCCCTCTGCACCTGTATATTATATGTGTGTGCCATCCAAACTAGTTTCATTGATCAGCCTGACGAAAAGGTCAATAGAACCCAAAAGCTTGCTGTAACATCATGAATTTTTGTTAGCCATTAAAAGGTAACATATCTACAAGATTACTTGGTTACTCTTATTGAGAAGATTCACACTATAGTGATATGGAGCATGCTGGTATAACCGAGATATGTTCTCTATATAATTATTTAGGTCCAGCTGGTATAAATTATTCCAGCTATACATATTTGATTACATACAGCACATACCTTGTTACACCACATGATCGCCGCTCCTCTCCTCCACTATCAGCCACTGTCGGCAGGACTAGTCACTCGACCAGCAGGGAACTGATATACTGCAGTTGGGATGAATCACAACTGCAGTTTCTCAGTGGAATGAAGGAACGCATGCCGAGGAGTCTGCAGCATGGAAATGGCTGCCTGTTCCCTCGAAAACGGTGCCTCCCGTCCCTGAGCGCCCCACATAGCCAGCCCATGGGCTGCAGTGGCGCCACAGTATATGGCGGGGTATTGTGAGCCCCCATTCGTTAAGGGGCTAAATTGCAATTGCAACCCCTGCGACCCCCTAGCGGTACACCAGTGATCTTAGGTTCTGTAGAGTCCATGGTAACTGTCAGTGTAAGGACCACATGGTAAATGTATACCATTCAGCAACACAAAGATCTGATATGAGATTCTGCCGACAACAACTATGACTATTCTTATTGTATGTAATGTCTGGAGAAAAAAGCTCAAAAATTAATTTTTCATTTTTCTTTTTATTATTCATTTTTTTCAAATATAAAGGCAAAGAAAAATAGACAATGTACAATCACAGGAAAGAAAAAACGGCTGTCCGCGCTCCTAGGGATATCAGACTCTGATCCAGGATAATAAATTCCTTTTTTTATTGGGAACACATACAAGGATCTTCGAGCAACGCGTTTCAGTAGATACAACTACCTTTCTCAAGCTCTACACAACTAAGACTGACACACAACATAAATAGACGTTAGTATAATCACGAAATTAACACAGCTAATTATCACATAGCTGCTTGATTAAATGGGGGCGTGATAGTAACCTCCCAAGTAACTCTATACGTAGTCCAGGTAACACACTCGGAACGCCCTTTAGCGATCCGTGTACATCCATAAAACTTTATTTGGATCACTACGGGACAGCAATCTCTCTCCAATGTGCGTGGACACCTGTTTTATGCTAGGTTTTAAACATTAAAATTTTCATTAAACATCCTCATAGTAACATTATTCACAAGATAAAACTAATGAATAAACTTTGCAAGAATAAATTATCTACAAACAACTTCATTTATCCTCCATAACAGTATAAAATAGATTATAAACATATGTTGCATATAATAGGCGCTTAAACCTCAACACCTTTAAAAATTTATAACAATCATAATGTATTATATAAGTAATGTATGTAAAAAAAAAAAAGAAATTTTTTTATAAAAACCTTTTATACAAGATAACATTCTACATACTAATATTAAATATTACCTATCATATAAAACTAAACTAATCTATATATAAACTAATTTCACCCCCTTAGCCTATGCACGATTATATAGGAATTTCATAAATATTATAAAAATTATTCTGAAAAATTATTATAAAAAATATTATTATAAAAATGTATGTCCTCTATATTTAATGGTAATGATAATCTTTATGTAAAACCAAATTCATTTTTCTATGCAGATAAGATTAAATATAACTACCCACCCACAATTCATTAACATTAAAATCCCATAATTTTTCTATGCAGATAAGATAAAATATAACTACCCACCCACAATTCATTAACATTAAGATCCCATATTCTATATCTCAAACTAAAGTAAATACTAATTAATTATCATATTTTTTCCAGTACTTCATTTAAGCCATGGGGGCATAACGTATTTAATCTATGGATCCAAAACATTTCACGTTTCCTCAATTCACTAATGGAGTCGGTTACTATATGTTCACATAGCGTATCCCGACATTTTAATGATGTACATAATGCTGATTTTTTAAAAATGACCGTTACCCCAATAGAACATATAGTAACCGACTCCATTAGTGAATTGAGGAAACGTGAAATGTTTTGGATCCATAGATTAAATACGTTATGCCCCCATGGCTTAAATGAAGTACTGGAAAAAATATGATAATTAATTAGTATTTACTTTAGTTTGAGATATAGAATATGGGATCTTAATGTTAATGAATTGTGGGTGGGTAGTTATATTTTATCTTATCTGCATAGAAAAATTATGGGATTTTAATGTTAATGAATTGTGGGTGGGTAGTTATATTTAATCTTATCTGCATAGAAAAATGAATTTGGTTTTACATAAAGATTATCATTACCATTAAATATAGAGGACATACATTTTTATAATAATATTTTTTATAATAATTTTTCAGAATAATTTTTATAATATTTATGAAATTCCTATATAATCGTGCATAGGCTAAGGGGGTGAAATTAGTTTATATATAGATTAGTTTAGTTTTATATGATAGGTAATATTTAATATTAGTATGTAGAATGTTATCTTGTATAAAAGGTTTTTATAAAAAAATTTCTTTTTTTTTTTTTACATACATTACTTATATAATACATTATGATTGTTATAAATTTTTAAAGGTGTTGAGGTTTAAGCGCCTATTATATGCAACATATGTTTATAATCTATTTTATACTGTTATGGAGGATAAATGAAGTTGTTTGTAGATAATTTATTCTTGCAAAGTTTATTCATTAGTTTTATCTGGTGAATAATGTTACTATGAGGATGTTTAATGAAAATTTTAATGTTTAAAACCTAGCATAAAACAGGTGTCCACGCACATTGGAGAGAGATTGCTGTCCCGTAGTGATCCAAATAAAGTTTTATGGATGTACACGGATCGCTAAAGGGCGTTCCGAGTGTGTTACCTGGACTACGTATAGAGTTACTTGGGAGGTTACTATCACGCCCCCATTTAATCAAGCAGCTATGTGATAATTAGCTGTGTTAATTTTGTGATTATACTAACGTCTATTTATGTTGTGTGTCAGTCTTAGTTGTGTAGAGCTTGAGAAAGGTAGTTGTATCTACTGAAACGCGTTGCTCGAAGATCCTTGTATGTGTTCCCAATAAAAAAAGGAATTTATTATCCTGGATCAGAGTCTGATATCCCTAGGAGCGCAGACAGCCGTTTTTTCTTTCCTGTGGTTTGCCTGAATTAAGCCCCGGTTACCCGGTGTAGCTTACCTGGAGTGTCCGGCTGCTCTCCGACGGAGGTTGGATGGATTAAAGACCTATCTTACAAGCGGACTTGGATTGCGGTGTCAGCGAGATACCTTTTGCAAGGTATTCTCGCTAGACACCAGGTGAGTTTAACACCCTACTCTGTTTTTCTTTTCATGTTAAGATAATATAACATGATTTAGTAAAAAGCATCAAGGCGCCTCCTTATAATTTATTTGTGAGACAATGTACAATGTTTGTGTAGCCCTATTGCTGATTGAATGGTTGTGATGAGTAGCACACCATTTGGTCAGGTTTGGTATTGGAAGCAAAATTTCAAATTAATGGCACAACATTTTTGGCATATAACCTGTAAATCAACTGACAAGAGCCTTGTAGGCCTCTGAGAGCTTAAATGACGGCTCCTGCTACCTGACTGTTCTGATACATTCACTTGACCAAGAAGCATGAAATTTTAACTCTTCTGCTGCTGTTTGGTGAGTATCGATGCACAAATGGAACCATTACAGTTGTCCGGTTACAGAACAAAATCTTTTTTTTTTTTTTCCAAATATTTTTTATTAAACATTTTCTATAAAGTATACATACGTGAAAGAATAATTTGTGATATACAGAATGACAGAACTATATGTAAAGCATTGCATGCAGTAGACAATAGCAGCAACGAGAGTCAGTTGGCAGATTACAATATTATCAAAGTTACCATTCCTTGCCGCAACTATTAAATGTAAATAGGTTATTTCCTTGAGTCCGTATGTAAAGTAAAATTAAAACTATAACTAACGTTTTAACTTGAATTGCTGCCCAGGTTCCCATATGCGGTTGAATTTGGGTAGAGAATTGTTGTTTTTAGCATAAATTTTCTCGAAGCAATGGTGGTCGGATACGGTATCTAGTAATTCTTTCAGAGTTGGTGGAAAGGTCGTTTTCCATCTTCTTGCAATGAGGCTCTTAGCTGTTAAAAGAAAGTGGCATGCCCAGATTCTCACATCTGCTGGGAGTGAGTCACATTCTAGAAGGAGAAGGGCTAGTTGTGGAGATTTGGTAGGTCTAACTCCAGTGACCAATCGAATGGTGTCAAAAACTTCTCGCCAATAGTTTTGGATCAAAGGGCAGCCCCAGAATATGTGATATAAGGAGCCTTCTGCTCCGCAGTTTCTCCAACACTCTTTGCTCATGGCTGGGAAACATTTGGCTAGCTTGACGGGGGTGAAATACCATCTTGACAACACTTTGTAGTGTGACTGGAGTAGACCGGCTGAGATCGTTGATTTGTTTGCTCTTTCAAAGGCTTTCAGCCAGTACGTGATTTCAAATTTTTTTCCGAAATCTCGCTCCCAATTTAGTAGATGAACTTTTTTGGAATTGTTCATATTTCCTGCTATGATGTCGTAAAATATTCTTGTCATGGAATTTGATGAGATAGTGCATTTATGAAACAGAATCTCTAGATCATTTGGGAGAGAGTATGTTTCTGGACGTAGGCTGTTGATGATCGACAGGATTCTTAAGTAGGAAAAGGCTTCCTTGTCTGGCAGGTTAAACTTGGATTGAATACTTGAGAAGAGTCGAGGTGTTTTCTCCTCTAGGAGATCAGATAAAAGAGTAATCCCACATCTGTTCCACTCTCTCAGATTTAGATCGTGAATAAAATATTTTAAAATTTCCAGAGGGAAGTTAGTCGGGGGAGCTCTGGCAGACTGTTCAAATTTGTACGCTAAGAGATTCCAACAGTGTACTGTAGTTAGCATCAAGGGTGAAATATTTGTTAAAGGAAGGAAGGGAGGCCCTTCTGTGTTGAGAATGCCCACAACTGAGGCTTTGATGAGTAGACTTAGAGATTGGTTTTGATTTCTATGCTTTTCCATGTGGCCCCATGATGGGATTTGCGAGCTTTTAAACCAGATGGCTGATTGGCTTAGGATAGTTGCATTGTAGTAAGCCTGGAGGTTAGGCACACCCAGACCTCCCTGTCTTCTATGTTGATATAGGATGGAAGCGGCCAATCTGGGTCTTTTGTAATTCCAGATAAAGTCCAGCATCTGTCGCTGAAAGTTTGCTATAGTATTCTGGGGAATTGGGTAGGATATTGTGCGAAATAGGTACAAGATCTTCGGCAAAATGAGCATTTTATATAAAGCCACTCTGCCAAACCACGAGATCTCTCTTCTGCTCAGCTCCCCCAGCTCCTCCCTGAGTAGGGCAAAAAGTGGACCAGCATTTTGTGGTATGACCTCCGACATAGTGTTGCAAAGTTTAATTCCTAGATAGGGGATTGTGGACTTCCATTGAAATGGGAATTCTTTTTGTATATTTTCTTTTAGTTTTTTATCTATATTAAAGCCCATAATTTGGGACTTGCTTACATTAAGTTTATAATAGGAAGCTTGGCTGAAGCTAGCAATACATTTGTTGACCTCTCTAAGAGAATTTAGGGGGTCAGTCAGGGTGATAAGTATGTCGTCTGCAAAGAGGCCAATTTTGTACTGCCTCATGCTGACTGGTATCCCCCTAATTGTCAATGAGGTTCGGATCATTTCGGCCAATGGTTCAATGATCATGGTAAATATCAGGGGGGAAAGGGGACAACCCTGACGAGTACCATTCGTGATCAGGAACGGCATGGAGAGAGCCCCATCCACAAGGACCCTCGCAGAGGGCCGCGTGTATAGGGCCTGTACCGCGCGAAGAAAGCCCTCACCCACCCCGAACTTACGGAGGACGGCGAAAGCAAACCCCCAATGGACTCTATCGAACGCCTTCTCCGCATCCAGGGAAAGGAGGAGAGAAGGCGTCCGACTCGAGTTTGATAGTTCCACTAGATTTTGAGTTCTTCTCGCACCATCCACCGCATTTCTGCCCTTTGTGAAGCCCACCTGATCATCATTGATGACTTCAGGAAGGAGCTCCAGTAGTCTAGTTGCTAAAATTTTGGAATAAATCTTGACATCAGAATTCAGAAGAGATATGGGCCTATAATTTGATGGGGATGAAGTGGACTTCCCCGGCTTGGGAATAGTAACAATTGTAGCTTGTAACATCTCCTCTGCCATCCTACCCTGGTTCATTGAGTCATTGAAAATGGCTGTTAGATATGGTGCTAGGGAGAGAGAGAACTTTTTATAATATTCGTTGGATAGCCCATCTGGGCCAGGGGATTTGTAGTTTTTTAGTCCGTTGATGGCTCTAATTATTTCTGGGATAGTTATTGGTTTATTCAGTGGTTCGTTTATTAGTTCCAAGGAAGGGAGAGATATATTTTTTAGAAATTTCTCTATCAGCTCTGGGGTGGGTTGAATAGTGTTTGGGTCGTTCGCTAAATTGTATAATTTCGCATAGAAGGTTTTAAACTGATCTGCAATTTGTTGGGGATGAGTAATTTTTATGTTAGGGTCTGTGGGAGAGTCTAAGAATGGAATCTTTGCTTTGACTTGTTTCTTCTTGGCTAGTTTGGCCATTAATTTGGATGATTTATCGATATGAGAATAGAAGTTTGCCTTCAAGAAGGTGAGGTTGTTGGCGTGTTTGGTTAGGAGGATTTTTCTTATTTCATTTCTCGTCGCTGTTAGTTCTAAATGATGTCTCGTCTGCGGAGACTCCTGTTGGGCCTTCTCTAATTTCTTTAGGTTTTCTAGCAGAGAGTCTATTTTTGTTTGTTTGGTTTTTCGGTCCTGAATTTTGAGTTTTATTAAAATTCCTCGAATCACTGCCTTATGGGCGTTCCACAAAGGGAAATTACTGATATCAGGGGTGGAATTGATGGTAAAATATTCTTTTAATGCGTCTTTGATAAGTGTTTGGTTGGTGTGTGAGTTGAATAGATTTATGTCATTTCTCCAAATCCTTGCTGGGTTGAAAGGAGCGCTAACATTTATTTTTAAATAGATAGGGGAATGGTCGGACCATGTGGTGGTTCCTATTGATGAGTTAGTAACAGAAGTAAGAGTCCATCTATCCACCAGTAGAAGATCTATTCGCGAAAAGGTCTTATGTCTTGGGGAGTAATAAGTATACTCTCTTGAGGAGGCGTTCAAGCATCTAAAGGAGTCATATAGCCCTTCCCTATGAAGCCAAGATTGGAGCGTGGGAGCAGTCCTTGTTTTGGCTGTAGAGTCAAAGTCTTTATTTGGGATAATGTTAAAGTCTCCACAGAGGATTAATTTCCCTTCGTGGATCTTTTTGATTTTTTTGATCAGTTTATTTAGAAAAGATATTTGTGCCCTGTTGGGCGCATAGATATTTACTATTGTAATTGGTGTTTCATTTAATTTACCTACTAAAATAAGATATCTACCTTTAGTGTCCACTACTTGTTCTTTAAGGGAGAAATTTAATGTTTCTTTAAATGCTATCAGCACGCCTGAATGTTTTTTGGGAGCATTTGCAAAAAAAATATTTGGGTAGAGCTTGTTTGAGAACCTAGCAGAAGAGAGGTGTGTGAGATGTGTCTCTTGCAGGCACAATAGATCAATGTTTGCCGACCTAGCGTCCCTCCAAACCATTGCCCTTTTAAAAGGGGAGTTCAGACCTTTAGCATTAAGTGAGCAAACATTCATCGACATTTTGCGTGGTAAATATATGCAATGTATGTGGGATTACCTTGGCAGCATAAATAACAATAGATAGAACAGGTTGTAAACTTACAACAAACGAACGGTGTCTTCTGTAGTATATAGATAACGATCTGCGACCACCGAACCTGTAGAGGAGGTTGTCCATCTTGGGAGGCTGGGTTCGCGAAAGTTGTTCCTTGGTTGATGGCTCGAAGACAACATTGCAGGCGGGTCTTCTCTTGTGCGTAGGCAGAGGGTTGTAGGTGTTGTTCCTGAAGGTAGGGGAGTTTTGCCTATAAGGAGAGGATCGAGGGGAAAACTCCTCGGCCATGTAATTGAAGATCCGCCAACAAAAACAAAGTAAACATAACAGTGAGACAGGTATTAAAACCTGGTTCATTTGGGGGAAAAGTTCGGCACATCAGTAACAGCCTTTTTTTTTTTTTTCCTGTAAATCTGGTATTAGTATTCCAGCGGATAAAATGAGGTTAAAGTAAGCGTATTGTAAATTTCTCACGGAGGTGTAGATGGTAAAGTACGCCTACCATGAGCTCCTTGCGGTCTCTGTGGCTTCGCCATTTGTGGGATGTCCGGCAAAGGGATATTCCAGTTGGATAGGGATTTTCTTCCCTCCTCTGGAGAGGATATGATTCGAGTCGTATTGTCTCTGCGGACTATCAGTTTGACAGGGAAGCCCCATTTGTATGGTATCTTAGCATTCCGAAGAGCAAGGGTTATCTGGGAGAAATCTTTTCTAGCCTGAATTGTGGACTGGGATAGGTCCATATAGAGATGGATATTGTTGTACGGCGGTTTTAGAGAGCCTGAGGTTCTGGCAGCCGACATAAGTGCTTCTTTTGTATGAAAAAAATGAATTCTAGCAATTACATCTCTGGGAGTAGTTTCTGGGAGGAAGTTTGGCTTAGCTAGCCTGTGGGCTCTGTCTATGGTACAGTCGTTGTCAGTGGCGTCCGGAAGAAGATGTTTTATTAATTTAATGAGGTATTTTCCGAGGTCGCCTTGTAGTATACTTTCGGGAATACCTCTAAATTTCACATTATTCCTTCTACTTCTATCTTCCAAATCTGTCACTTTAATTTTAAGGAACTCCACTTCCTCTTCCAGCGAATAATGTGCGTCAATGAGACTATTGTGGGATGACGCTATTTCTCCTACTTTGTTTTCAACCTGGTCCGTGCGCTGCTCCAGCTCTCGCACAGATACATTGAATGTATTGGACAAAGATTTAATATCTCTCTGTAGCGAGCCGCGCAAGGCCAGGATCATACTTTTTATAAAATCTTCCGATGCGGGGAGATTTGAGGAAGGGAGATCTATTATAGGGTCATCTTCTATTTGTAGAGGTTGGTTGAGAGTGTCACTAGTTGAGGACATGCGGGGCCTCTGTTTTTCAGGACTGTTTGATGGTGTGACAGACTTAGGAGATGACATATTGTGTGGGGAGTGTGTGTGCTGCGACGCCATTTTGTCTGCATCAGGATCGTTAATGGCAGAGCTATCACTATGCTCACTCACCCTGCGCTGAGATGGAGTCTTTTGCCGATCTTTGGGCATCCTCTCTGGGCCGGTCACCGCTTCATTTCTCCTGCAGGGAGAGCCAGCAGTAGCTTCTTCAGCTCCGGCGGCAGCAGCGGAGCTAGCGGACATCGGGGGACTCCCCTGCACTGCCGGCTCAGTCCGTCCCGCGCTACGAGAGGAGAAGAAGTCCGAGACCCGCTGTACCGGGACTTTAACAGATTTCCTCTTCGGCATGATGTCCAGGGAAGCCTCCGGTACAGTTCAGGTGAGTTTGGTCCGCTGGAAAAGCTTTTAAAGTAGCTTAAAAGGCCGGTAATGAGCGGAGCGCGGGCTTATGCTTCCAGCTCTACTCGCATCCAGGCCACGCCCCCAGAACAAAATCTTTTTGATAGGGCTGCCTGTAGTAAGATTTTACACAGAACTGTACTTAATCCTTCATAATGACAGGACTTTTTTGACATGATGTTGCAGCCTCTGAATGGCTGCAGTGGTCAATTCACTTCTTGTGGTGGCAGCTGTCACAATTAATACGGTCAGAAATCAGTTGTCCACTGCAGCTTATCAGTCATCAGTGCTCACATCCTGAGCACTATGATGCCAGGAGTTCGGGAACATGACGTTGCAGTTTCTGATTGCCACTTGACTTCCAGTATCAGCAGTTGTCACAACTAATGGTGTTTATTTTTTACTATGGTCAGCTCTGTTGAAGGGACATCTTAAAGACAGTAAACACTTTAAATAAGGACACCTTTAAGATATAAAGTGCAGCATTGGTTAAAGCCACATCTGCTCAGACGGGGAGGAGAGGGATTAGCTGCAGTCACATTAAGTCTGTGAAACAGCTATACCTTTTTTGTGTCAAATTTGTTATAAAAAATATAGGAGCTGCTCTGGAAATTATGACACGTCACACTCAGTTTGGTGTAATCAGAATGCTTTCCTTTATTTCATCATGCAGCAAAACCTTATAATTCTAAATCAATCTGTGTACCTATCTGCCTAGCCAATAAAGTTCAAACAAGCGTGCATTAGTTCTGCTTTGTCATCTTATTTTTGCTATTCGAGCGCATATTATGATGTCCATCATTTCTTATCAAGGGTGTATCTTTTGGTTGTGTCATCTAGATAGAAGTCCGAAGCAGTTATGCTAGACTGCACCCATATCTAGTTTTATAGCAAACCACTTAATATAAAATATCTGTTTGTAGCTTTCTTAAAGATACACATACAATTTTGATCATATAAAGAAATCTAAAGATGGAGTCAGCCTTGCTACACAATCATATATTCTCTAGCAGGGGTTGCGGTAGTTGAAGTTTCCCCTGTAATTTAGATCATGGCGAGATTCAGAAGGTCTCTCTAAGAAAGGTAATATGAGTGATGCATAATAGTTGGGTGCTTATTTTAAAGATTTGAAATAGGGACTGAGGAGCTTCAAGTTAGGGAGGCAGTGTTACATGTATGTACTGTATATTATGTACAGAGAGTCCATTTAGACTCTCGTGACCCGGCGATGGGACCATATTTACAGTTGGCCCGTATATGGCCTTGAACCTGTTGTGCTTGCTGTATTGCTAAAATAAAGTTAAACTTTTATTTCCAGCATAAAAGATGTCTGATGTTTATGTCAGTTATTCCCATAGACTAGAACAGCCACATTGCCACGGGTCTATTTCAGAGACAACTGACCACAGTCCAAATCTGATTTATTGTGGCCGTAGATGGAACAAGAACACCTTATGAACGTATTATCCACTATAGCTGACGAGAGTACCGTTACTACATGTTCGTCCGAAACCGCTATGCAAATTGTCACTGTACTAACTCAACCCTCTCTTGTGGCCCAGGGAAAACTTCAGCCTGATTCTCGGCATCATGTTAGACACATACAGCTTTTTTTCCCTCTCTGTCCTGATTACTACACAGTAGGGTTCTGGCCGGCTAGGTAAAAGGTCATTAATGAGATTTTTGGACTATTTTCTAGCCTAAAAGACTTCCTATACCCTGTGCTACTTTCTGTAAAGAGAAACATTACCACCTCCCCAGGACAGTTAGATAACTCATCTACATATGGACAATTGTTTCTATTCTTCCTGGGAGCGGGCATTCTGTTAAGATCATTCCAAGAGCACAACATGCAATCCTGAAAGGTAAGAAAAAACTCAAGTGGAACAGCCAAAGGCCTACAGAAGACTCCAGAAACAAGATATAAACAAACTTGACATAAAATCTGGGATATAAAATTCTGTTCTAGAATGATCAATATAATCCTCACCCCAGTATCATAAAATTCTGCACTTCAGTATATAGGATTTTGTATTTATTTCAGGTCTGCAAAGAATGATGTAACATTTAGGGAAAAATATGCAGCACAAAAGTCCAGCATTACAGGCCAGGATAGCAAATATCTCCATGGCCACCATGTATTTGCCTTTGGTGCTGAGATAAGCCGGGATCATGGCTATCCAGACACTACAGAACACCAGCATGCTGAAGGTGATGTACTTGGCCTCATTAAAACTGTCTGGTAATGTCCTAGCGTAGAAAGCTGTAATAAAACTAACAGCGGACAGAATCCCCATGTAACCAAGGACAGAGTAGAAGCAAAGATCTGACCCTTCATTACACTGAACTACCATTTTCTCCTTATAAGCGTGTGTGTCCAGCTCCTGGAAAGGGGGAGAGAAGGTCACCCAACTCATACAGAGAATAACCTGGACAGAGGAGCAGATCAGAAGCACACAATTGGGAAGCTTTACTCCAGTCCATCTTCTCCACACACTTCCAGGCTTGGTGGCTTTGAATGCGATGCAAACCATTATGGTCTTGGCCAGCAACGAAGAGACGGATACTGAGAGTAATATTCCAGCAGAGATCTGACGTAACATGCAGGTTCCATCTACAGGATGACCGAGGAACAAGAAGACGCAGAGAAAACTCAACATGATGGAGACCAGGAGGACAAGGCTCAGGTTCTTGTTATTTGCTTTTACAATCGGGGTGTCCTTATATTTAATAAAAATCTTCAAGATTCCAGCAGTCAATGTAAGGAGTAGCATGGATCCGGATAGAACAATCACTGATATCACATCATCAGAGAAAGAGAGAAATTCTACCAGTTTGGGAATACACTGAGTCTTGTTCTCATTTGGCCACTCATGGTCTGGACATCTCCTGCACTTTTCGCTGTCTATAGGAAATAAAAGCTCATAACATCACATAATATGGCAGCAACAAAACATACGGGGCTTAATAAGCATCAGTTCAATACTTGGCTACTCTGTGGGCCTTTGTTAAGCTCCTTGCTATCTTTGCACCCTACCGGCACCTCGCAATCAAGTCACGGAGAGATCGATGGGGTAACAAAGCTCCCAGCTAGCAGCTTAGATTCCACAATCAACACCGACCACAGCATCTAAATGGTTAAATGTCATCAATCACCATTATCGCTGATTGAGGCCACTGAGGGAGGGTGTCAATGATTTTAAACAGCCGGCACCTGTTAAGTATGACTCCCGAGTTCATTCCATATCCTGCCATGACCTATGATATCATAGAGGCTTAACCCCTTCCAATCCAACCCGCACACTCCCCAGATCTAATTTAAATTGGGTGGGAAAACGCATTGTGGATTCCTTGCAATTATTTTATTACCAATTTTTTGTGCTGCATACTGTAACATGCATATGCAGAACAGCCTTCGACATTGGAGCACTGTCCTATATGCTGTTAGAAACAAGTGTCTAACCTTGTCGATATCGGAGCTATGCAGGAAAGCCCTAATGTCGGATGAGGGCCAACACTAGATTGGAACAGGTTAATGGGATAAGAATAGCTGACCAGCTGCAATATAAATGCGATATTTGTAAAACATTTAAATAGGAAACAGAAGAAAAAGAAGAAATACTTACCAGAATTGTTTGATATTTCTCCTTCAAAACATGGTATACACCCATAACAACAAGAACTTTTTTCCTTGAGTACAAGTTTTCTACTTCCTGGTGGACAACTTTCTGTGCACCGGGCCTTTGGTATCTGGACAAAAAAGACACCATAGTCTCTTAATTATTTTTAGTTCAGAAAGTTTACTCCCTACATGAAACCCCATGACCTTCCTTAGACTTCGAATGCAGACTGTTCTCAATAATCAGGGAAAACTTTTTCTGATGACCTCCTTCACAGCAAAATCTTTAATTTCTCTATCCAGGAACCAATCGCTTCAAAATGTCTATCACATATTCCACAGAACTGTCAGCTTGGGAGCCTGGTCACACACCATGGATAGTAATGAGTGAAGTTTAGTTCCACCAGATTGCAAAGTTGCATTTGGTCCAAATTAGTTTGAACTGTACTTGACCTTCACCAATACCTATAAAACTGGTGCATAGCATTGTCTTAGAGCCATAAAGCCCCATATAACACTATTAGGTTATCTAGGAGTGTATCTTAGTAGTTTTGAACTGTTTTACGACAAAAAGTTATTGAAGAAAAGAAGAAAAAGAAGAGAAAAATTATTAATTTTCCCTCTTTTAATTTCCCCATTTTGTCCTTAGTCTCCTACTTTTCCTTCTCCTTCTTCTCTTTTTCCTTTGTCATCTTCTTTAAAAAAAAAAAAAGAAGAAGGAAGAAGAATTTTAGTAGGTTTGGCCAAGGCAACGTTTAGCAAAATTTGACCTGAAACTGAATTTGACTGTTTCAATTCACTCAACACTACAAAGGGATCTGGAACAGACACATTCATAATGAAAGTGAGCTTTTAACCACCCATCCCCACTCTTCCAAACCAAGAAGTACGCCTATAAATGAACAAAATAGAATGTAGCTACAACCTAAATATATTACCCACCGTGAGCCAGGCTGTAGACCTGCAAGAATTGACCAAAGGATATAAAACAGCCCAAAACAACTAGCATAGACTTTTGTTGACACTTTGCACAAATAGTCATCAGTACTGGTGGTGAGGAACTGTAAATGTATCACAAAAGTCAGCGGCACAGATGACGTAGCCTGGAGCTACAGATGGTGTTCACTCAATTGGTTAGATGAAAATAGGTAGTCAATTCACAAGTGAAAAATAATGGGGAGAAAAGTATATATGAATCCTTGATTTTATTTTTCCCAGCTGTAATGTAATGACTGTTGTAAGGCAAGTTTTCCAGATATGTAAATAAATATTTACAACCATGTCAAATCACAATCCTCTCACTTAAAGTATACAGCACACATTTTGCAAGAGCTGGGATAAAATAAAATGGAGGATTCATATATACTGGGCATACTGGATGTAGCCTTATTATATACAGTCATTGAATCTATAAAAGGCTGTGAAACAGTCTTCTTTTTATATAAAAAGGAGGGTTCTATGGGATTATCAAGTTCAAATCTATTGCATGATGTATAAAATTCATCCTGCAGTATAATTATTTTATATATAACTATGCGTTCTACTTACAGATAAGAGAAACCACAATGGAGATCAGCTTCACTCCTAGCTAAGCAAACCTCTATATGGACTGGTGGGACACTTATTCATCTTCCCAGGAGAATAGATATGGGTGAGTCAGGTACTATAGCAGAAATCCGTAGACCATATCTTCTTCATATGGGAGGAAGCAGATTTCTCTTGATGTATTCTTTAGTGAACTAAGTAATGATGACTTTCATACTTCTTTCACTCCTATTAGAATTTTCTTGATTTAACTTTTTTTTGTGGATTACCATTAATTACTCATTAAAAGTTACAATAAGTTAATTGACGAGCAGTTTCATTTTGATGATCACTTGTCACTTCCCACATAGCTATTAAATATCCTGATTCCTGAAGTTTTAGGTTAGGAAAATAAGACAAAATTGCATGCAGACTTAGGAGTGTAAAAAGGGCAGATATTTTAGAGAGGAGAGGCCAGACAAGGGCTGAAGGCCTAGGGGTAAGCCAGCCTGACTTGGCCTGGAGGCAGGAGAATTGAGAAAAGAGGTGTTAGAGGCATTGGGGCAAAAAGAGCCCAGGGCAAGGTATGTTATAGGCCTCTTCAGCACTGCGTGGCCACTCTCGTGGCAGCCAACTAGTTGTGTCCCAACCAACCTCCATAAATTGTGGTACGGTAGCAGATGTGTTGTTCTATTTCTTCAGAGAATCAGGTAAGTATGTGTGACTGGTGTTTGTGTGATTGTCACACCAGCAGTAGTTGGTCTGGGAACCTTTTGAGTTGGTAATAAATTGTGGGGGTAATTCATAGTGTTTATGTTTCTCCAAGATTTTACCATGTAAGTCTTGTACTTTGACTGGCTTACTTTGCACTCCTGCTGGGTGATGTCCTAAGGAGGGATGTATATTCTAAAACAGCCATCTGTGCTTGCTTGTTGTGCCTGTAAAACTGCAGGAAGTAGTTGTTTTTTTTTGTAAGTGGAAAAACCACTTTGAGAAAGTAGTGAACAACAATCTCTGATGAAGAAAACTGCAAGTGTTTCAAAACATGTTGGTTTACAGTGTCCTTACTCAGATGCTAAACCCTGGTAATGTCATCCAGCATTTTTTTTAAATCTTGTTCAAACTGGCACATGGTGAATATCATTGGGTGGAGCACAATTTTGGAAAAGTGTCCAGTTTTTTTGCCCTAAGCTTGACAAGTATTCCACTAATCATTTTTTACTTGCAAATAGACTGTCTTCTTCCATTTGCCCAATTGCAAAGTAAGCTATGTGAGTACCATCTGGAATTGGAGGTTCTCCTGTGCAGTTGAGTTTACAGCTCTTTATAACTAGGGCAGTTGCTATGACCTGTAAGAGGGGATCACTGGACCTCACTGTTCAGCCTCATTACAGAGAGGAGAGTCTGAGTGGTTAGCTTTACTTTAAATACTTTTGATTTCTGCAGAGCAGTACGGTTGATAGCTACGACAATATGTTGTATCCAGTATTCCTTGTTCTAGTTCCTAGTACCCAATTTCAGTCCAGTCTCTGTTTTGCTACTTTGTTTTCTTGTCCAGTTTATGTTTACTAGTTTGTGGTTTGTCTAACCTCTCTTGTTTGTTTCTGTTTGCTTTAAGTCATTTCAGCATTTGCTTCTTTAGGCCGAATGCCCACAGATGGATTATCGCAGTGGAATCCGTGGCCAGAAACCCACCACAGATTCCACTGCAATAACTGTCCATGAACATGCTATACTAAATGATTATCCCATGTCCACGAGCGGAAATTAGCTGCGATTTTTCCGCTCGCGGGTCAGAATCACATCATGTATGTTCTATTTTGAGTGGAAAAATGCACAAACGACTTACATTACAGTCAATAGGAATTGGTGTCACGGGGCTTACTTCGTGGACCTCAAAACTAATAAATATTAAAATATAACTTTTATTATTAGTGATTAAAATAAGGAAGAACAAACACATACATATATTATAAAGGATAGAAAAGATTAGAGAAGTGTACTCTAATTTGTAATTTGTGCCACTTTAGTAAAGGGATAAAGACTAATCAAGTTAAGTGGCAGCCAGTCCGCTTATCCACCTTATATTATTAGTCTTGAACTGACAAATGTCTTGGATATTTCCAAACTTAATGCGCAGGTGTCATCCTGATAGTGAAAAATTACAAATTACGAGAAACCTGAGCAAATCATTAACCCTACGCGTTTCCCCCACTAGGTGGGTCCCTCAGGGGCAAAGATACAGTGATTCCAGTCAAGGATGATAAACTGAATAGTGGCTTAGAGAAATACACGTATCCTAATAGATTCTTAAACTAACGTATTTCATGTAAATAATAAAGGATACAAGAAAGAGGAGTAGGATGGACATAAGATGGAAATAAATCTATTCTCCTGAATCAGTTTAAGACCAGGATTGCAATTCCTGGCCAAAATTACGCCGTTTAGTTTTGATTGGTAATGAACTAGCTAAAACCTTCAATAAGTAGAGAAAGAATGAGATTACACTGACTAGTCCCTATTAGAGCTCTGTCTGGGCTAAGATAACCCTATTTGATCCTAGTAACCTATAATCAGAACTAGGTAACAAAATAGAAGAGCTATACCTGGGCTAAGATAACCCTGAATTTGTCCTAGTGCCCTATGATAAGAGCTAGGCAAAAAATAGGAACAAAATAAATGAAAAAAACGGCGGCATGTCAGTCCTGGTGGTGGGCTGACAGCATAATGAACACATAGACCTTATGATCTTAAATAGGGGTTAGATCATACAGCCTCCCAGTGGGAGCGTCACTTTAATAGCCAATCATGATTGTTTGTATCATACGTCATGAGGATCGTCGCCAAGGTTACTGGATAGCTCCACCACGCTGTGCTGCTTGTACGCCTGTAGGGTGAAGTACCTATAGCGCTCAATGTTATAGTAGCGGTCCGCAAGCCCGAATGTACTTGCTTGTAAGACCAGATAGCCAAACGACGTGTTTGATCGTTCCGAAATCTATCCTCACCGAGTCAGGTAATCCTCCTGTGCGTCTCCGTCGTAGTAGCGTGATGACGTATGCGCATAGCGTGACGCCACCACGCAACGCCACCACGCAACGGTCATGTGATGCAGCAGGTTTTGTTACCATGGTTTACTCTGTAAAGGGATTCCTAAAGGCCAGTTCCTATAATCTCAGAGGCTCAGACTTTTGCAGCTAGCAAAAACCGAGCTGAATTACTACAACCCCGCAAGAAGAAGGACAATAACATCACCAGAATCATAGAAGCCAGTGACCAAGTGTGGGAGAAGTAAGCTGGAGAGTGATCTAAGTGGTGCTTAGCCTTGAGAGACTGCATTACAGGGAGAGGGAGATGCCAGGGGAGTGAGGAGTCAGCTGAGAGACACGTGTGAGATGTGCCCTGTGGTGCCCCAGAATAGGGGGCCCTCAAGCACTTCAATATCTGTCTCCTATGGTGTGTTTATGTGTTTGTACTGTGGGATGTGATAGTCCGTGTGTTATGTGTATTGGCTCTGTCTGGGTCAATGCTAGATCATTTGTCTGGTGTCTGTGTTATCCTAATCTGATGTGTCTTGTTAGTTACCCTAAGCAGGCCAAGGATTGGCTAGGTAGCTCACCCATAGCTTGGGTTAGGTTCTGAGTGCAACTATTAAAATCCAGGGAATGGGCTGAGAGGGTGGACTTAAGATAACAGGGTTTACGTTATTAAAGCTGGTGTGGGCTCTTTATTTTTGACCGACCAATCAAACGTACTGGTGTCGCAAGAACAATTCAATTTACTCACTATTTTTGCTGTTAACTCTACTTGCCACTGCGCGCAGCCTGGCGAGGTTGCGTCTAGACACTACGGAATGAGATGATAGAGACAGCATTGACAACTAACTTATTTCTCCGCTGTCTTTCCACAAAGGTCTGCGCTTGGCTGCCACAAATCGTGGCATCACGAATAGGATGATACCTCCATGCCTGCCACATCAAAGTATGCAGAAATGCACGTTTGCTACCCCAAACTGTGGATTACAAATGAAATTTTTATTGAGACAATGGCTGCTAAGATACCCCATGTGTTGTGAGAGGACTGTGTGTTGCTACTGGGTGATTTGGCCATACAAGATGGCAGCAAAGCACAGGAAAATTCAAGCTTTGCCATAGTGTCTCAAGATAGCGCTGACTCGCCTTCTTCATCACCTGAAAAAGACCCATAAAACTTTGCTGTCAAATAAAAGCCCGCCAGTGGTGAGAAAAAAGTAGGGGGGCAAGACTCCACAATTGAAGTGAATGATGAGAGTTTTACAGAGACTTTTTCCTGGGTGGAGTCTACCCAGAGGGGGAGGTGGAGAGCATGGAGCAAGTGAGAAGAACTGAGAGAAGCTGTAAGACAACAGCTAGCTGCACGATGTCTGCAAAAAACGTGCCTGCTAGCTATCCGCCAACGAAGCCCCGCTGTCTGTTTGCGGATAAGAAAGAGGTGGTGGAGCTAATGGCTACAGTTAAGCCGGCGTTGGCCCTTCCGGTTGAGGAGGTTCCTGCCAGGGAGGGAGTGTGTGCTGCTGCCAGTGCTGTTCCAATTATGCCCCGACTTTGGAGGAAGGAATCACAGAGGCAGAAGTATGTCTAAGTAGTAGAAATTTAAAGCCCTTCACAGAAATAGACTAATTAAAATATAGCTTTTATTTATAACTTGATAAAACTTTTCTTTGAGACGTGGTCTAAACAGACAAACAAACAAACGAAAAGAGGCAGAGGACATATAAGTCAGAGTTGGTCCAAAGGATAGAAGCCTGAGTAGACAGGTGGCGCAACCGCAACTTAAGTACGAAAACTACTATCTATGTTTCGTGAATAGACAGTGAAAAGTCAATGGGACTTGAGAAAAAGTCTTTCATTGGATATTGACACTTTGATAGGAGAATCCTTAATATCTGAGAACTACAGTCTCAGAGTAAGAACAAGATATCAGGCGTAAACCGGCAATCTTTCAGGATGTAAGATGGTAAGGATTCAAATTAGTATGTACTAGATGTGAATAATACACCTCTAGACATAGTAAAGCTCAGAAAGATAATATTGCTTGCAAAATGTCCCATTGACTTTTCACTGTCTATTCTGTTTAGCCCATGTCTCAAAGAAAAGTTTTATCAAGTTATAAATAAAAGGTATATTTTAATTAGTCTATTTCTGTGAAGGACTTTGGAGGAAGAAACCGGATATAATCCACCTGCTCACTTAGAGGCGAACAGAGCTCCTACCATGGGGAAAGCCACCTCTGAGACCGCTGTGGTCAGCTGAGATCCAGTCTGTGACTATTGGTGTAAGAAATCCCCATCAAGAAGAGGTTGCTGTCTCAGCTTCTGTTATGGAGAGACCCGCTGAGAATCAGCCATGGGTGTACAGGGGTTTCTGAGCCCAGCCCTGTCCTTCACCTACTTCAACATTTCCCAAGACCCCAGTTGAAATGGTTACCCCTGTTAAGGAAAAGCCATGGTATGTGGAGTCTGTTGTCGGATCCCTAGCCCCCACAGGACCTGTCCGTTCACATTATCCCCATTGGACCTTGATCCACTGTAATAACACAGAGGCCCTTTGTTATATTCCTGAACATTTGTGGCCCTACATGGTGGTGTATCCTTACTACAATTTTTCGTTTGTATACCAATCTACTGAGGACAATGTCCCTGAGGGAGAGAGAGACATTATTGGTGGAGACTTCCATGGCCCAGCCATTCTTTATGTTCCTCTATAGGGATTAGCTCTTTTGCAAGTAACTAAAAGCCCACGGGTTTCACTTCTGAGAAGGAAGAAGAGCCCGAAGTTCCCTGGGATCATCTTGGTTCTAGAAGGACTTACTAAAATTCTTTTTCCAATGTTTACAGAAACTCCTTAAAAGTGTGAGATTTTTAATTGTAATTTTTTTTTTGTGTTTGAATCATGGACTTCCTTTTAGGTTGAGCATTGCTAAATTAAGAGAGACTTTTAATGGGTTCCCATGTTATGTGAGGCATATTTTCATTTGTTTGGCTGGAAAGGGAACTCTGTTTTGTTTTCTGGGCTGGTTCCTTTCACCAGCAAACATTATTTGCTTGCCGATGCAGAGACATTGATGCTATTTTGTGCCGTTTAATTGGAAAAGTTGTTTGCAGGACAATATTTAGAAAAATGTTTGTGATAAAGCTATTTTCTACATCTTTTTTCACGTGATACTGTACTGAACGTAATGTTTCTTGAAATAGGTAATGGTAAATTAAAAATGTCCTGACCTGGTTAAGTTTATAGAGTTGCTTGAAACAGTTTTAAAGAAAATGGGCAGAAGGTGAAGTATAATGCTACCCTTATGTATAAAATGTACATAATTAATTGTAAGAGTCTGTGTGGGTGGTGTAGTGTAAGAGAGAGAGAGAGAGTGAGAGTACAGGAGGTATGTCATTAGCTGGGAGAAACAGTTCCTACAATTTTTATACCAGTGTCTGCTTTTGTACCTGCGTATAGCTTCTCTGTGCACATTCCCATTTTATTTTTATTTATTTAGTCACGTCTGTAAGTTTGTAGACAATAAGTGCTGTTTCCAAGTCGAAGGGGAAGGCAGTGAAGGTTATCCCACTCCTACCCATAACCTAGCAAGACACCCATTTCTTTCTATGTGTCAGTATCAGTGCGTCTCTTTATTTCAGGCTTTTGAGAGAAGAATTATGTAAGGGCCCCATAGTGTAAGCTGAGCATTTTCAAAAAGGTACTGGCCAGTCCTATAAATTCTACATGTTGCTGCAATTTAAATTCTGTCACTGGAAATGGGAAGCTGACTGTCAAAGGTGACCAGAGGGGGTAGAGAGATATGGTTAAGCCATGCCCTCACCAGTCTTATCTAGAAGATTATTAATTTCCCTCAACACTTCTTTATTGAATTTGGTAAAACCACTCATTACTGGATTTGTTAGAGGATGTTTATATGGGTTAGTACACTGAGGGATTCTCACCTCAGCCATATTTTCTGTTTTATAGAGAGTGTCGGGATCGGCTTCCTTTGGGTAGGGGGGAACAGTAGAGCCCCAGAGTAGGGCCCTCCAGCACTTCAATATCTGTCTCCTGTGGTGTGCTTATGTGTTTATACAGTTGGATGTGATAGTCCGTGTGTTGTTATGTGTATTGGCTCTGTCTGGGTCAATGCCAGGTCATTTGTCTGGTGTCTGTATTATCCTAATCTTATGTGTCTTGCCAGTTACCCTAAGCAGGCCTAGGATTGGCTAGGTAGCTCACCTATAGCTCGGGTTTGCTTGTGAGTGCAACTATAAAAATCCAGAGCATGGGGTGAGAGAAGGAGCTTAAGATAACAGAGGAGGAGAGGTGTATGTGTGTGGAACTAAAGAAGAGTTCAAGTAGAGCGGGCTGGGCTCAAGCTACATAGGCCAGAATGGAGTCTTTTTCATCCCTGCTGGAAGAAGAATCACAGACAGGGCAGAACCCTTGAAGCTCAAAGAGAAAGTCTTTACAAGTTATAATCTTACAGAAGAACTCTCAGATAACTTAGACTGATGGATGCATCTTCTAGAACAGAGAGAAGGAGAGAGAAATTGGTACATGTGTTGGCTGTTAATCGCTAAACTATTGGAATTACAACTAATTTTAAGATACAAAGTTGGAATTAGGTTTTGAAATCTTTGCAAGTGTGGAGTAAACTGTATGCCTGTTTATGTTATTAAAGCAATTGTTACAGTTATCTCTACTTGCCACTGTACATAGCCGGGCCAGGGCGCATCTAAACGCTACGGAATGGGACTGTAGAGCCATCATTGAGAATAATTTTATTTCCCCGCAACTTCCCCACAAAGATCTGTGCTCGGCCACTGCAATGTGTTCTAGAAATTTTGTGCCTATTAGAGAGTACTAGTGACACGAGAAAGGAGGAAGCCTGAACTGAGAAGTTCGGCCTCATAATCAGAACTGACATTGTTGATAGAACAAAGCTGCAGGGACTACAGCTAGAGAGACTGCTACAGAGAGACTGCTATTGTCCTGCAGATGTGTACAGTAGTCTCAGCAGACTTCCAAAGATGCTTCACCTACACTACAGTAGAGATATGTAAGTGAGGTATGTCCTCAGAAAAAAAACAATGTGTGCACACAGGCAGTGATTAAAGCACAGGCCTGCCTTTTAAAATACATATTCATCCACCAGTTGTAGACAAGAGTTTGGATAACATTTGCATTACTATCAGACTGTGTGCAGGCGACCTCATCCCCGACACTCATCCCCGCATGTACTCGCTTCTATGCTCTCCCCCGCCCCTCTCCATTCTCTTAAAACAATGGCCGTTCAGTACTGAACGGCTGCTATTTACACTGAACGATCATCGTTCAGGATTTTATACAGAATAACGATGAGCAATGATCCTGAATGATAATCGTTCATGAAAGGCAGCAAAGGGCATACCAAAGTTGCCAGTGACAGCTGGTGTTTTTGATGACTGTGCCTTTCAAAGGTGAAGAGCTGGACGCCTGGGTTTTTTCTGGTACAAGAAAAAGGGAGGAGGATGACATCACAATGAGAGCGGGAGACAAACAAGGAAGACAGGGAGCATCAGGTCAAGATTGAAAAGGCCTGCCCGTCCACCCTTACAGGGGGGTGAAGTTGTTGGTCTAGCAGCTTATGGGAGAAGTTTTGGGTCATATGGAAAGTTGTCACAGCTGGCTGGTCAAGGCGGTTTTTCCATGCCAGCATTTTACGGTTTGGAAGTACGGGTCTTCAAGCACGCTGCATAAGCATGGGTTTCAGCTGGTTTTATCAAAGTCGGTTACAATGTTAAGGATTGTTGGAAAATACGGTATAAAGCATGAAAAATGTTAGTAAAAGCTGTGGCCTATATGACTTAAACCAACATGGAATGTAATAAAAGCTGTGGCCGACCCCACTTGAACTAACATGGAGTGTTGGAGTTATTACGTTAATAAATTAGACTGGAAGGGCAACAGATGGTTGGTATATGAATGCAAGCAGTCGTGTAAATAGCAGCCATTCAGTATTGAACGGTCATCGTGTTACCGTATATACCGGCGTGTAAGGTGACTTTTGAACCCCGAAAAATCTGCTCTGAAGTCGAGGGTCGTCTTATACGCCGGTAATACAAAAAAAAGAAAGTGTCAAAAAAAAAATCATTACTCACCTCCCCCGGCGTTCTGCGGCGCTGCTGCAGGCTGTCGCTCCCTCCTGGTCCCCGGCAGAGCATTGTTTTCTGGACGCAGGGCTTGAAATCTCCGCCTCCAGAAAGCTAATACTGTGATTGGCTAACACACGCTGTCAGCCAATCACAGCCATTCAATGACATCATTGAATGGCTGTGATTGACTAAAGGCACATGTGTTTTAGCCAATCACAGCCATTCAATGATGTCATTGAATGGCTGTGATTGGCTGACGGCCCTGCGTCCAGAAAGCAATGCTCTGCCGGGGACCAGGCGCAGAACGCCGGGGAAGGTGAGTAATGATTTTTTTTTTTGCTCCACTGTATTCCCGGCGTATAAGGTGACAGTTGGGGGGTCGCTTTATACGCCGGAATATACGGTAAGTCAATGGAGAGGGGCGGTGGAGAGAGGGGAGAGAAATCTCCTCCAGCTGCCCCCCCCCCCCACCCCACTGGCTGCTCTGTCAGAGACCCAGTGATACCTGCTCCTGTGTGACAGCACAGCAGCCAGTATCTGCGGGGACGATTGTCAGACATTGTTTGTGTGACATTCGTCCTGTGTAAATGGAACTTAAGATTAAATGACCCAATTAGGAATACTGTGGGTTAAAGCATTAGAGTTAGTTCTTGTGGATTTCATTTATTCGTTCAGATTCACTAAAGAAATGTCAAAACTTAACTCACAAAGTTTCATCATGATGACACATTACCTCATTGTTGATAGTATTCCACTGAATTAAACTTTCATTGATGATAATGGCTTCTGCGTCAAGCAACTGTGAATATTCAGGTACAATGTAGGGAACAATACTTGAGATCAATGTTTGATTGACTATAATGTGGTTATGAATTTCGAAATGTTCTAAGATTGCTCCGTTTCTCTGGAAAACCAGTTTACCAAAAAGTTCTAGATGAATCAAAGTATGATATACCTTTGGAATAAAAGGGGGAAAAAAAGCTATAACCACACACTGAAACATATAAAAAAACGTAAAATTGAAAAGCCTCAACCAGTATATTGTACTTTTTTTTTTACACAATTGTACTATTTTGCTTGTTTGACATATATGGTTTGCTGCAACAATGGCAATCACTATTCATAGCAGCTGCTAGGGACGAATTATAGGCAAGGCACATTGGTGTCTGCCCAAGGCCCTCCACCACCCAATCTTCATGGTGGCAATATGGCGATCCTCTCCAGGTGAAAAGAGGTAGAGTTCTACCCTGGCTCCATAACACTCACAAACTATAGTTGAAAGGACTACTGTATTTCTTCCTTTCTTTCTTATATAAATAAAACAAAACAAAATCAGCGCCTGCTCGGTCAAGCAAAATCAAATTTTCAGCTGGATACTGAAAGCACTCACCTGGTGCTCGGTGTGATCCTCTGCCCAGAGGATCCACCGGCAGCTATGTCCTTGTTCGCTTGTATTATTATCCTGCGGTTTCCTATCCGGTGTTCACCGGAGAGCGATCATCGGGGAGACAGCCCAATTCCGTCTGTTTGTATGCACACGTTCCCAAAACGAAAAAGAGCCCCGGCGCTCGCGGATTCCCAGGATATTAACGGACCCAAATGCCCATATAATATAATTATATTTTTATTATAGACGTTAACTACGCGTTTCGGCGGTCTCAGCCGCCCTCTTCAAGCATAACGTAGATACTTAACACACATACATTTATACAATTTACACTCACATGAACCAGCAGACGCCACTTGTCGGAGCCATCTTGCGGTCACGTGGTACAATGCATAGTAATCAAATGTTTGATACGTCACCCTCAGTATCCTCCCATTGTTACTATAGCGTTCATTCATAAAAACGGCATTTATTTGTTATAGGTCATTCATTATAGGTTATTGTATTCCTTTCCTTATTCATTCTAAAAGTCGTTTATATAACACTAACTATTTGTTATAACATAGAAAAATTATATAAAAAAAATATATATATATATTCCTCTTATATGTAAAACGATTCATTTATCCCACATTAGATCTTTTATGAACACCAAATTCATTAGCAGTCCAATATTAATAATCATAAATATTCATCAATTATATAGCAAACCATGTTAAAAATTACTTAATATGCTATAAAAATATTCATATAAAATTATTCTAATATCTAATACCATATAGACCAATACTATCATTAATAAATATAATATCATGAATGCATGGATTGTTCATTCCTATTATTACACTATAGATTTCTATTTATTTCCTATCATGTAGTTTATATCATGAGTTCTATTAATATAAAAATTATCACATGTTATCAAAAATAAATTTATTCTTAATCTATCAATATACTACATATTTAATTGTTAATCATCCATAACTTTCCTATATATTTAATGCAAATTATCAGAAGGGAAAAAGGAGAGAAAAAAAAAACAACAAAAAAAACCCACCCGTTTTTAGATTTTTTCTAGAACTTCATTGAGTCCCGATGGTTGTAATTTTTGTAATCTATAAATCCAGAACATTTCCTTTCGTTTTAGTTCTTTTAATGATTTACTATATATCTGTTCTATTGGTGTAATTTTTAGGGATCTAGACTGACATCGATGCTGTTCTGAAAAATGTCTGGACACGCTATGTTTATTATATCCTCTTTTTATATTAAATTTGTGATTAGCTAACCGAACCCTGACTGCGTTCTTTGTCCTACCGATGTATTTTAAACCGCATTCACATTCAAGAAGGTAGATTACGTGTGTGCTGTCGCAATCAATTTTATTGTTATAATGTATTGTAATATCTTTTCCCTCTATATTTAAATAAGTGCGTTTTTCTGCTGCTGAATGTGAGCACAGCATTTACATCTAATTTAATATAAAAAGAGGATATAATAAACATAGCGTGTCCAGACATTTTTCAGAACAGCATCGATGTCAGTCTAGATCCCTAAAAATTACACCAATAGAACAGATATATAGTAAATCATTAAAAGAACTAAAATGAAAGGAAATGTTCTGGATTTATAGATTACAAAAATTACAACCATCGGGACTCAATGAAGTTCTAGAAAAAATCTAAAAACGGGTGGTTTTTTTTGTTGTTTTTTTTCTCTCTCCCTTTTCCCTTCTGATAATTTGCATTAAATATATAGGAAAGTTATGGATGATTAACAATTAAATATGTAGTATATTGATAGATTAAGAATAAATTTATTTTTGATAACGTGATAATTTTTATATTAATAGAACTCATGATTAGAGATGAGCGAACGCGTTCGTCCGAGCTTGATATTCGTGCGAATATTAGGGTGTTCGGGATGTTCGTTATTCGTGACGAACACCATGCGGTGTTCTGGTTACTTTCACTTCCTTCCCTGAGACGTTAGCGCGCTTTTCTGGCCAATTGAAAGACAGGGAAGGCATTACAACTTCCCCCTGCAACGTTTAAGCCCTATACCACCCCCCTGCTGTGAGTGGCTGGCGAGATCAGGTGTTCGCCTAATATAAAAGTCGGCCCCTCCCGCGGCTCGCCTCAGATGCCTTGTGAGTTAGATGAGGGACAGTGCTGTTTATACCGGAGCTGCTGTAGGGAAAGAATTGGTAGTTAGTGTAGGCTTCAAGACCCCCCAAAGGTCCTTATTAGGGCCACTGATAGCTGTGTGTTGGCTGCTGTTAGCAGTGGGATTTTTTTTTTTCTCAAAATCGCCTCTGCAGACCGTTGCACCTGGCATTAGGGACAGAAGTGCTGCATAGGCAGGGAGAGTGTTAGGAGTGAGTGTAGCCTTCAAGAACCTCAACGGTCCTTTCTAGGGCCATATTTATCCGTGTGCAGTACTGTCCAGGCTGCTGTTAGCTGTGCTGCATTTTTTTTGGGCTTCTCAAAATCGCCTCTGCAGAGCATTCCACCCTCCATTGATACTGCAGGGAAAGAATTGTATAGGCAGGGCCACAACACAGTTATTATTCATAGAATATACGCAGTGCTGCCTGTTGGTGGGAAAAAACTGAAAACAAATCTATTTGTCCAGCCTCTGTCCGTCCTTACGGGCGGTGGACACGTGTGAGCTGCGTGAAAAACATTGCTAAATCATACGCAGCCAGCTACGCTTTACTGCTGGGTTCGCCATTTGCTTTCCTTAATTGGGAAAAAAAATACCTGCTCTCCAAGAGTTATAATAACTCTGCTACCCTCACGTTCTGTGACACATAAGCAGGGACACAGCACAGTTATTAAACTTCTCAGGTTCATTGAATATACGCAGTGCTGCCTGTTGGTGGGAAAAAACTGAAAACAAATCTATTTGTCCAGCCTGTGTCCGTCCTTACGCCTGTGGAGACGTGTGAGCTGCGTGAAAAACATTGCTAAATCATACGCACCCAGCTACGCTTTACTGCTGGGTTCGCCATTTGCTTTCCTTAATTGGGAAAAAAAATACCTGCTCTGCCACAGTTAATAACTCTGCTACCCTCACGTTCTGTGACACATAAGCAGGGACACAGCACAGTTATTAAACTTCTCAGGTTCATTGAATATACGCAGTGCTGCCTGTTGGTGGGAAAAAACTGAAAACAAATCTATTTGTCCAGCCTCTGTCCGTCCTTACGCCTGTGGAGACGTGTGAGCTGCGTGAAAAACATTGCTAAATCATACGCACCCAGCTACGCTTTACTGCTGGGTTCGCCATTTGCTTTCCTTAATTGGGAAAAAAAATACCTGCTCTGCCAGAGTTATAATAACTCTGCTACCCTCACGTTCTGTGACACATAAGCAGGGACACAGCACAGTTATTAAACTTCTCAGGTTCATTGAATATACGCAGTGCTGCCTGTTGGTGGGAAAAAACTGAAAACAAATCTATTTGTCCAGCCTCTGTCCGTCCTTACGCCTGTGGAGACGTGTGAGCTGCGTGAAAAACATTGCTAAATCATACGCACCCAGCTACGCTTTACTGCTGGGTTCGCCATTTGCTTTCCTTAATTGGGAAAAAAAATACCTGCTCTGCCAGAGTTATAATAACTCTGCTACCCTCACGTTCTGTGACACATAAGCAGGGACACAGCACAGTTATTAAACTTCTCAGGTTCATTGAATATACGCAGTGCTGCCTGTTGGTGGGAAAAAACTGAAAACAAATCTATTTGTCCAGCCTCTGTCCGTCCTTACGCCTGTGGAGACGTGTGAGCTGTGTGAAAAACATTGCTAAATCATACGCACCCAGCTACGCTTTACTGCTGGGTTCGCCATTTGCTTTCCTTAATTGGGAAAAAAAATACCTGCTCTGCCACAGTTAATAACTCTGCTACCCTCACGTTCTGTGACACATAAGCGGGGACACAGCACAGTTATTAAACTTAGATAATTCATTCACTAGAGGCAGTGGGGCCTTTCGTTTTCCAAAAAGGGCAAAAATTATATTTGGCCTGCAGTCTTGCGCCAATTTATTTCCTGCCTGTGAAATCAAATCACTGGTAATACAGCATGCTGAGGGGTAGGGGTAGGCCTAGAGGACGTGGACGCGGCCGAGGACGCGGAGGGCCAAGTCAGGGTGTGGGCACAGGCCAAGCTCCTGATCCAGGTGTGTCGCAGCCGACTGCTGCGCGATTAGGAGAGAGGCACGTTTCTGGCGTCCCCACATTCATCGCCCAATTAATGGGTCCACGCGGGAGACGGTTATTAGAAAATGAGCAGTGTGAGCAGGTCCTGTCCTGGATGGCAGAAAGTGCTTCGAGCAACCTATCGTCTACCCGCAGTTCTGCGCCGTCCACTGCTGCCAATCCGAATCCTCTGTCTGCTGCTCCTCCTTCCTCCCAGCCTCCTCACTCCACTACAATAACACCTGCTCAGGAGCGGGAGCACTCCCAGGAACTGTTCTCGGGCCCCTGCTTAGATTGGGCAGCAGCGGTTCCTCTCCCACCAGAGGAGTTTATCGTCACTGATGCCCAACCATTCGAAAGTTCCCGGGGTCCGGGGGAAGAGGCTGGGGACTTCCGCCAACTGTCTCAACAACTTTCTGTGGGTCAGGAGGACGATGACGATCAGACACAGTTGTCTTGCAGTGAGGTAGTAGTAAGGGCAGTAAGTCCCAGGGAGCAGCGCACAGAGGATTCGGAGGAAGAGCAGCAGGACGATGAGGTGACTGACCCCACCTGGTGTGCAACGCTTACTCAGGAGGACAGGTCTTCAGAGGGGGAGTCAAGGGCATCAGCAGGGCAGGTTGCAAGAGGCAGTGCGGTGTCCAGGGCCAGGGGTAGAGGCAGGGCCAGACCGAATAATCCACCAAGTGTTTCCCAAAGCGCCCCCTCGCGCCATGCCACCCTGCGGAGGCCGAGGTGCTCTAAGGTCTGGCAGTTTTTCACAGAGACGCCTGACGACCGACGAACAGTGGTGTGCAACCTTTGTCGCGCAAAGCTCAGCCGGGGAGCCAACACCAACAGCCTCACCACCACCACCATGCGCAGACATATGATGGCCAAGCACCCCACAAGGTGGGACGAAGGCCGTTCAGCGCCTCCGGTTTGCACCCCTGCCTCTCCCCCTGTGCCCCAACCTGCCACTGAGATGCAACCCCCCTCTCAGGACACAGGCACTACCGCCTCATGGCCTGCACCCACACCCTCATCTCCGCTGTCCTCGGCCCCATCCAGCAGTGTAGTTCAGCGCACCGTTCAGCCGTCGCTTGCGCAAGTGTTCGAGCGCAAGCGCAAGTACGCCGCCACGCACCCGCACGCTCAAACATTAACCGTCCGCATCGCAAAATTCATCAGCCTTGAGATGCTGCCGTATAGGGTTGTGGAAACGGAGTCCTTCAAAAGTATCATGGAGGCGGCGGCCCCGCGCTACTCAGTTCCCAGTCGCCACTACTTTTCCCGATGTGCCGTCCCAGCCCTGCACGACCACGTCTCCC
This sequence comes from Eleutherodactylus coqui, assembly GCF_035609145.1. Taxonomy (NCBI): domain Eukaryota; kingdom Metazoa; phylum Chordata; class Amphibia; order Anura; family Eleutherodactylidae; genus Eleutherodactylus; species Eleutherodactylus coqui. The sequence continues at coordinate 130,516,943 of NC_089847.1, forward strand.
GCAACATTGTGCGCGCCCTCACCAACGCGGTTACTGCCACGGTCCACTTAACTACGGACACGTGGACAAGCACAGGCGGGCAGGGCCACTACATCTCCCTGACGGCACATTGGGTGAATTTAGTGGAGGCTGGGACAGAGTCAGAGCCTGGGACCGCTCACGTCCTACCCACCCCCAGAATTGCGGGCCCCAGCTCGGTGCTGGTATCTGCGGAGGTGTATGCTTCCTCCACTAAAGCACCCTCCTCCTCCTCCTCCTCTGTCTCACAATCAAGATGTGTTAGCAGCAGCATGTCGCCAGCAGTCGGTGTCGCGCGGTGTGGCAGCACAGCGGTGGGCAAGCGTCAGCAGGCCGTGCTGAAACTACTCAGCTTAGGCGATAAGAGGCACACGGCCCACGAACTGCTGCAGGGTCTGACACAGCAGACCGACCGCTGGCTTGCGCCGCTGAGCCTCCAACCGGGCATGGTCGTGTGTGACAACGGCCGTAACCTGGTGGCGGCTCTGCAGCTCGGCAGCCTCACGCACGTGCCATGCCTGGCCCACGTCTTTAATTTGGTGGTTCAGCGGTTTCTGAAAAGCTACCCACGCTTGTCAGACCTGCTCGTAAAGGCGCGCCGGCTCTGCGCACATTTCCGCAAGTCCCACACGGACGCTGCCACCCTGCGCACCCTGCAACATCACTTTAAGCTGCCAGTGCACCGACTGCTGTGCGACGTGCCCACACGGTGGAACTCTACGCTCCACATGTTGGCCAGGCTCTATGAACAACGTAGAGCTATAGTCGAATACCAACTCCAACATGGGCGGCGCAGTGGGAGTCAGCCTCCTCAATTCCTTTCAGAAGAGTGGGCCTGGTTGGCAGACATCTGCCATGTCCTTGGTAATTTTGAGGAGTCTACCCAGGTGGTGAGCGGCGATGCTACAATCATTAGCGTCACCATTCCTCTGCTATGCATATTGAGAAATTCCCTGCAAACCATAAAGGCAGCTGCTTTGCGCTCGGAAACGGGGGCGGGGGAAGACAGTATGCCGCTGGATAGTCAGGGCACCCTCCTGTCTATTTCTCAGCGCGTACAGGAGGAGGAGGAGGAGCATGAGGAGGATGAGGAGGAGGGGGAAGAGACAGCTTGGCCCGCTGCTGACGGTACACCGGCTGATTGCCTGTCATCCTTTCAGCGTGTATGGCCTGAGGAGGAGGAGGAGGAGGAGGAGGATCCTGATAGTGATCTTCCTAGTGAAGACAGCCATGTGTTGCGTACAGGTACCCTGGCACACATGGCTGACTTCATGTTAGGATGCCTTTCTCGTGACCCTCGCGTTGCACGCATTCTGGCCACGACGGATTACTGGGTGTACACACTGCTCGATCCACGGTATAAGGAGAACCTGCCCACTCTGATTCCCGAAGAGGAAAGGGGTTCGAGAGTGTTGCTATACCACAGGACCCTTGCGGACAAGCTGATGGTAAAATTCCCAGCCGACAGTGCTAGTGGCAGAAGGCGCAGTTCCGAGGGCCATGTTGCAGGGGATGTGCGTAGATCGAGCAGCATGTACATCCCAGGCAGTGCAACAGTCTTTAAGGGCCTGGCCAGCTTTATGGCTCCCCACCAAGACTGTGTCACGGCTCCCCAGTCACGGCTGAGTCGGCGGGAGCACTGCAAAAGGATGGTGAGGGAGTACGTAGCGGATCGCACGACCATCCTTGGTGACGCCTCTGCCCCCTACAACTACTGGGTGTCGAAGCTGGACACGTGGCCTGAACTAGCCCTGTATGCCCTTGAGGTGCTTGCTTGTCCTGCGGCTAGCGTGTTGTCGGAGAGGGTGTTTAGTGCGGCTGGGGGAATCATCACAGATAAGCGTAGCCGCTTGTCAACCGACAGTGCCGACAGGCTAACACTCATCAAGATGAACAAAGGCTGGATTTCCCCAGACTTCTGTTCTCCACCAGCGGACAGCAGCGATACGTAAGCAATACGTAGGCTGCACCCGCGGATGGAAGCTACGTTCTCTCTCACCATCCAAAACGGGGACATTTCTGCTTCATCAATCTGTGTCTAATATTCCTCCTCCTCCTCCTCCTGCTCCTCCTCCTGAAACCTCACGTAATCACGCTGAACGGGCAATTTTTCTTAGGGCCACAAGGCTCACTCAAATAATTTTTCTGAACAATTTTTATAAGTTTCAATGCGCTTAAAAGCATTAGAACTTTAACTTGAACCAATTTTTCGTTACACTGGGCTGCCTCCAGGCCTAGTTACCACTTAAGCCACATTAACCAAAGCGATTAATGGGTTTCACCTGCCCTCTTGGCTGGCCATGGCCAATTTTTGGGATGTACATTAGTACTGTTGATACAGCAATTTTTGTGGGCCCTCGCCTACAGTGTAATCAAATTAATTTTTAGCCCACCTGCATTACAGCTGACGTTACCTCAGCTGTGTTGGGCAATGCAATGGGATATTTTTGTGTACCGCCGGTGGGTTCCAGGGAGCCACCCATGCTGTAGGTGCACACTGAGTTTTTAATACTTCTGTACACTTCTAAAGAACCCGTCTGACTGGGGCATGCAGTGTGGGCCGAAGCCCACCTGTATTACGCACGACATTACTACCTCAGCTGTGTTGGGCAATGCAATGGGATATTTCTGTGTACCACCGGTGGGTTCCAGGGAGCCACCCATGCTGTGGGTCGACAGGGACTTCACAATAGGGAGTTGTACCTGCCTGTGTCTATGAATTAAAAAGCCCGGTCTGACTGGGGCATGCAGACACCTTGACAGAATGAATAGTGTGTGGCACATAGGTTCCCCATTGCTATGCCCACGTGTGCAGCTCCTGATGGCGGTGGCACAGGATTCTATTTCTCATTGCTTCTGTACAGCATTGTGGGCTATCGCTCCGCCCCTTTTAAAGAGGGTCGCTGCCTAGCCGTGCCAACCTCTGTAGTGTGTGCCTGCGGTCCCTCGTCATGGCAGACGCAATTCTAAATAGACATGAGCGTGGTGTGGCATGAGGGCAGCTGAAGGCTGCGCAGGGACACTTTGGTGTGCGCTGTGGGGGGGAGGGGGGGCGGTTGGGCAGCATGTAACCCAGGAGAAGTGTCAGTGGAGTGTCATGCAGGCAGTGATTGTGCTTTGTTGGAGGTAGTGTGGTGCTTAGCAAAGGTATGCCATGCTAATGAGGGCTTTTCAGAAGTAAAAGTTGTTGGGAGGGGGGGGGGCCCACTCTTGCCGGTATTGTGGCTTAATAGTGGGACCTGTGAACTTGAGATGCAGCCCAACATGTAGCCCCTCGCCTGCCCTATCCGTCACTGTGTCATTCCCATCACTTTCCTGAATTGCCCAGATTTTCACACATGAAAACCTTAGCGAGCATCGGCGAAATACAAAAATGTTCTGGTCGCCCATTGACTTCAATGGGGTTCGTTGTTCGAAACGAACCCTCGAGCATCACGGGAAGTTCGTTACGAATAACGAACACCCGAACATTTTGGTGTTCGCTCATCTCTACTCATGATATAAACTACATGATAGGAAATAAATAGAAATCTATAGTGTAATAATAGGAATGAACAATCCATGCATTCATGATATTATATTTATTAATGATAGTATTGGTCTATATGGTATTAGATATTAGAATAATTTTATATGAATATTTTTATAGCATATTAAGTAATTTTTAACATGGTTTGCTATATAATTGATGAATATTTATGATTATTAATATTGGACTGCTAATGAATTTGGTGTTCATAAAAGATCTAATGTGGGATAAATGAATCGTTTTACATATAAGAGGAATATATATATATATATTTTTTTTTATATATAAGTTTTCTATGTTATAACAAATAGTTAGTATTATATAAACGACTTTTAGAATGAATAAGGAAAGGAATACAATAACCTATAATGAATGACCTATAACAAATAAATGCCGTTTTTATGAATGAACGCTATAGTAACAATGGGAGGATACTGAGGGTGACGTATCAAACATTTGATTACTATGCATTGTACCACGTGACCGCAAGATGTTTCTTTCTTATATGTGGATTTTGTAGGTGGTCAAGTGGGATCCATATCCCCACAGTGTTCCAAGAGGCTCCTGCAACCCTAATTAATCCCTAGAAACAGCTATGAGAATTACCACAAGAGGGAAGCCAATGACCGAAATAAAACTAGACTTTCATTTACCCAGGAAAAAGAATCTAAATAGCCTAATCAAGGCAAGGTGGATTGTAGGCACTTCTGGGATCCCAATTTACAGTATATGGAGAATTAGCCAGTTTCACCTGAAGAGGGCGAAACATCTGCATCTTTCTGTGATTACCATAGATTTAAATAGAGAGCTGCTGCCTCACTTAGCCAAATTGGGATTGGGGGACCACTCCTCTTCCAACAGCAGGCACTACATCTGGGTTAAATAAATAAGATTGAAATCCCTAATTAAAAGCTGAAGGTGTAAAAGATTTATTTAACCCCTTAAAGACAAGGCTGTTTTGTACCTGAAGGACCTGACACCATTTAGGGATTTTACCCATGGTGGTGGTTTTACCAACCTATTTTCTTTCCTTTAGCTATCAAAAATATTTTTGCTGCGTTTTTCCCCTTTACATGTAGGGCTAATTTTTTTTTCCTCCTCGTTTTTATTGACATTTTCCATCAATACAAAGGAAAAATAGACAAATATGCCACTCACATATCACATGTGGGAAGAAAATGCCCGCTAAAGTTCGTGAGTAGTAAAAATCAAATGCAATTAAACAAGGAACACTTTAACTTAAAATAAATGAAAAGTGGGTAGGTAGAGAGACAAACATTGGCATTGGGGTAGTGGGAAATGGGTGGGGGAGGCGGGGGGAGCGGAGGGAGGGGGACTACATAACACCTATGGAAGCATTAGCATGTGGCTGTCATAGTGGGTTCAGGGCCATCTGCTCATCCATGAAGTAGGCCAAAATGTGACCCCGCAGGCATATACAGCTAGAGGCTGCGAAAATAAAGAGGCCCACGAACTCCCTGATCCCATAACCAAGTCAACCAATAACTAGAGACCATTTCTTACTTTATACCAGGTGCTCCATCTCTCCAGGAATCCGTCATGGGTGCCTCTCGACCAACTGACCAGTTCTTCCAAGTTGCAGGTCTGGTCAACTCTATCCTTCCATTGGGTCAAAAAGGATGAGATTTTTTGGAGCCAAACAAGAGGGACCAGTGCCTTAGTCACGTCAAGTAAATGGACAATCAACCTGTGTTTCAGAGGATGAAACCCTACTGAGGGCTTCCAAGTTCTCTGGGGTGAGTGTAAATTTTGGGGAGAACTTCCAGAGAGTCGTTTCAACTTCTAGCCAAAAGGGAGTAAAAATCGGGCATTCCCACCAAATGTGTAGGTATGAGCCTACTCCCGCGTCGCATCTCCAGCATTTGCGCTGCATCACTAGACTATGATCAAAGAGCCACCGAGGCGTCCTGTACCACCTGACTAAGAGTTTGTAATGGGCCTCCTGTGAGGGAATACAAGGCGACAGGCCATAGGCCATTTTCTGGATTAAACAGATATCACCCGACGAAAGGTTAATACGCAGTTCTTTCTCCCATGAGGATATAAAAGCTTGTTTAGAGTTTTGTGTGGGGGAGATAAATTGTTTGCGAAGGAATGCAATTCTTCTAACTGTATGTCCTCAATCACACCTCTCACATGGGCTGACTGTAAAAAGGAAAGGGTCCACCCAGGAAGAAAGTTCCGCAGGGCTTCCTCTGGACCCAGATGTGCCAGGGCCTGTAAATCGCCAAAGGACCTATTAACAAATTTTGACCAGAGACTCGTTAGACAGGAGTCCCCAGGGAACCCATGAAGCAAGATAGTATGCTGAGAGAGATAATCGGGGAGGGCTCCTTGGCAAGAGTTTCCCTCAGGGCATCCCAGACCTCGCAGGGACCTCTTAGAAGGGGACTGAAGCTCTTGGCTCTATATAGATTCTTCTAAGGAAACCAAAGGGTCTCCAAAAAGGAGGTGCCATATGTGGTTTTGACTAAGTGAACCTGGAGGGGGTCTCTCAATGGTCTAGTTAACTCCATCCAATAACTCAGATGAGATGCCAAATAAAAGTCGTGGATGCAGGGCAGACCAATTTCCCCCTCAGAGCCTCTCCTTATCATGAGGCTATACGCCAATCTAGGCTTCTTCCATCTCCAAATACACCTTGAAAAAAATTGAGCGATGGGTCTTATAGAGGATAATAGGAAGAATGTAATATTTTAGTATGTTCTTTCTGCCAAACCACGAAATCAAGGGTAAGTCGTAGTCATGCAGAAGATTCTTGATTTTAGCGATAAGGGGAGAAAAATTATCAAGGTATAAGTCGCCTATTCTCTTGGTCAGTTTCAACCCTAAGAAATCAATTGCTGATTCTGTCCAAGAGAATAAGGAATCATCCTCTTATGCTCTACGGCAGCTTGGGGGGATGGAAACAGTATCGTCAACTTGGCAAAATTGATTTTGAAATTAGAGAGGCTCTTAAACTGATCCAGGAGGGAAGTAAACCTAGGGAGACTAGTTTCTAGGTCTGTGATCGAGAATACAATATAGTCGGCAAACGAAGCACTATAGAGCTCCTGTCCCCCCATGGTTAGGCCGCGTATCTCAGGATCTAGTCTGACACTCTGAAGCAAAAGGTTTTAGTGCAAGAATAAAGAGGGTAGGGGAGAGTGTAAGCCCTGATAGGTACCATTTCTGATATCAAAAGTCATTGATTTTTAGTCTGGCATGGCGATCATAGTAGAGAGAGAAAATGGCTGAAATACAGTGGGAGGGGAATTGAAATGTAGGAGTACAGCCTGCATATAGATCCAATCAACCCTATCAAAAACCTTTTTGGCATCGGTGCTTACTAGGGCTAGGGGAATTCCTTTTGATTGGGCGTACTGTACCACGTGTAAAATTCGCAGACAATTATCTCTCCCCTCCCTTCCCTTCACAAACCCGCCCTGTAATTAATCAAATTAGGAATGAGAAACTCCATGCGTTTGGCCAAGAGTTTAGCCCACAATTTGACATCTAAATTTATGAAGGAGATGGGCCTGTAGCTACTACACATCTCCGGATCATTATTGTCTTTATTGATAAGAGTAATATGAGCTTCTTGGGCCTGTCTCGGGAGGGGACAGCCCTGTAGAAGGGAATTATAAAGTTCGGTCAGGCGTGGTACTAATACGTGACAAAGGGACTGATAATAGATAAGAAGGAGGCCATCTGGGCCTGGGCTTTTACCGGGAGGGGAGGAGTCTAAGACTCGCTTCACCTCAGGTTCTGAGATCGGGACGTCAGGGAGGGCGCTACATCCTCCTCTAATTTGGGCAGACGCGAATTTGTTAAAAAGTCCGCAATTTGCTCTCTAAGCCCGCTGGGAACGTCAGAGGGTGGGTGTGCCCTGAGATTATAAAGCTGGGCGTAGAACTTCTGGAATTCTCTAGCTATTTCGACTGTGGACGATACACGGGCGCCCCTACTGGGGTTAATGGAATTGATTTGGTTTTTCCTACGAGCTTTCTTAATCAGAGCCGACACATGTTTGCTTCCCCGATTACCTTGGGCGTAAACTACATGTTTGAGGTGAAGACACTTTTTATTAAATCTAGATTCCAGACTAGCGATGAGCGAGCGCACTCGGCCGAGCTTGATGCTCGTTCGAGCATTAGGGAGCTCGAGATGCTCATTACTCGAGAAGAGCACCACGCGGCACTCGACTCAATTACATTTCCTTCCCTGAGAAATGTGCGCCCTTTTCTGGCCAATAGAAACACAGGGAAGGCATTACAACTTCCTCCTGTGATGTTCCAGCCCTATCCCACCCCCCTGCAGTGAGTGGCTGGCGAGATCAAGTGACCCCCGAGTATTTAAATCAGCCCCGCCCGCAGCTCGCCACAGACACACGCTAAGAGAGATCAGGGAAAGTGCTGTTGCTGCTGCTATAGGGACAGTGTTAGCGTCTTCAAGAACCACAACGGTCCGTCTTAGGGCCACAGCTCACCTAGTGCATTACTGTTGTGGCTGCTGTGAGCAGTTTTGCATTTTTTTTTTCAATGTATGTCGGGCGTGCAGGCTATAGCGTTCTCAGGCTGCAGTCTGTACTTGAGTATAGGGGCAGTATTGGTCAGACAGGGACAGTGGTAGTGTAGAATCCTTTCTACAAGAACCCCAATTGTCTTTCTTAGGGCCACAGCTCACCTAGTGCACTACTGTTGTGGCTGCTCTGAGCACTTTTGCACTATTTTTTTTTAATGTATATCGGGCGTGCAGGCTATAGCGTTCTCAGGCTGCAGTCTGTACTTGAGTATAGGGGCAGTATTGGTCAGGCAGGGACAGTGGTAGTGTAGAATCCTGTCTACAAGAACCCCAACGTTCTTCTTAGGGCAACCTCTTACCGTGTGCATTTAACTTTGTTGTTGCTGGGAGTTGTAGTACCTCAGTATTGCACAGCAGAGCCTGCGTGCAGCCTTCATTTAAATATTTTTCTCTCCGCACTTTGCATTGCATCAGTTCAGTCTGCCTCTAAGTGTACGTCAAGAAACCACAAACTTTCTACAACGCTCTGTGTTATACGTGTGCTGTCTCACAAGTGCATGGTGTGCCCGATGGCCATAGATTGAAAGTGCAATACACACTGCATAGCCTCAGCCTGCATTGCATCGAAAAAAAAGGAGATTTAAAAAAGAAATCCTTTTTACGGCTACCGGTGACCCAGTGCATTTGCCTGCGTGGCCTGTGGGACTTCACGTCCATCCAAACTGCATAGTGCACAGCAAGGCCTAAGTGCAGCCTTCATTTAAATATTTTTCTCTCCGCACTTTGCGTTGCGTCAGCTCAGTCTGCCTCTAAGTGAACGCCAAGAAACCACAAACTTTCTACAACGCTCTGTGTTATACGGGTGCTGTCTTACAAGTGCACTGTGTGCCCGACGCCCATAGATTGAAAGTACAATACACACTGCATAGCCTCAGCCTGCATTGCATCGAAAAAAAAGGAGATTTAAAAAAGAAATCCTTTTTACGGCTACCGGTGACCCAGTGCATTTGCCTGCGTGGCTTGTGGGACTTCACGTCCATCCAAACTGCATAGTGCACAGCAAGGCCTAAGTGCAGCCTTTAATAAAATATTTTTCTCTCCGCACTTTGCGTTGCGTCAGCTCAGTCTGCCTCTAAGTGAACGCCAAGAAACCACAAATTTTCTACAACGCTCTGTGTTATACGTGTGCTGTCTCACACGTGCACGGTGTGCCCGATGCCCATAGATTGAAAGTGTAATACACACTGCATAGCCTCAGCCTGCATTGCATCGAAAAAAAAGGAGATTTAAAAAAGAAATCCTTTTTACGGCTACCAGTGACCCAGTGCATTTGCCTGGGTGGCCTGTGCGACTTCATGTCCATCCAAACTGCATAGTTCACAGCAAGGCCTAAGTGCAGTCTTCCTTATAATTTATCTCTGGCTTCATTTTGTGTTATATTACCGCTGGCAGCCACCAACTGCGCAGCAATAATTCACAAATATTTTTACACTGCTCTGTCTCGATTCTTAATCCAGCATGCTGAGGGGTAGGGGTAGGGGCAGAGGACGTTGACGCAGTCGCGGTCGAGGACGCGGAGTCCCAAGTGAGGGTGTGGGCATAGGATGAGTTCCTGGTCCAGGTGAATTGCAGCCGACTGCTGCAGGAGTAGGAGAGAGGACAGTTTCTGGGGTCCCCAGCTTCATATCACAATTTTTGGGTCCTCGTCGTAGACCTTTATTAAAAAATGAGCAGTGTGAGCTGGTCCTGTCGTGGATGGCAGAAAGTGCATCCAGCAATCTATCGACCACCCAGAGTTCTACGCCGTCCACTGCTGCAACTCTGAATCCTCTGGCTGCTGCTCCTCCTTCCTCCCAGCCTCCTCACTCCATTACAATGACACATTCTGAGGAGCAGGCAGACTGGGCCCAGAATGGGCAGCAATGGTTCCTCTCCCACCGGAGGAGCTTGTCGTGACCGATGCCCAACGTTTGGAAAGTTCCAGGGGTCCAGGGGATGAGGCTGGGGACTTCCAGCACTTCAGGCTGTGCTGAAACTACTCAGCTTAGGATAGAAGAGGCACACGGCCCACGAACTGTTGCATGGTCTGTCAGAGCAGACCGACCGCTGGCATTCGCCACTGAGCCTCCAACCAGGTATGGTCCTGTGTGACAACGGCAGTAACCTGGTGGCGGCTCTGCAGCTCGGCAGCCTCACGCACGTGCCATGCCTGGCCCACGTCTTTAATTTGGTGGTTCAGTGGTTTCTGAAAGGCTATCCACACTTGTCAGACCTCCTCGGCAAGGTGCGCCGGGTCAGCGCACATTTCCGCAAGTCCAACACGGACGCTGCCACCCTGCGCACCCTGCAACATCGGTTTGAGCAGTATGAGCAGCGTAGAGCTATAGTGGAATACCAACTCCAACATGGGCAGCGAAGTGGGAGTCAGCCTCCTCAATTCTTTACTGAGGAGTGGGCCGGGATGGCAGATATCTGCCAGGTCCTTGGAAACTTTGAGGAGTCCACCCTGATGGTGAGCGGCGATGCTGCAATCATTAGCGTCACCATTCCCCTGCTATGCCTGTTGAGAAGTACCCTGAAAAGCATAAAGGCTGATGCTTTGCGGGCAGAAACGGAGGCGGGGGAAGACAGTATGTCGCTGGATAGTCAGAGCACCCTCGTGGAGGAGGAGGAGGAGGGGGGGAGGAGCCTGAGGAGGAAGAGACAGCTGGGCCCACTGCAGAGGGTAGCCATGCTGCTTGCCTCTCATCCATTCAGCATGTATGGCCTGAGGAGGAGGAGGAGGAGGATACTCAAAGTGATCTTCCTAGTGAGGACAGCCATATGTTGCGCACAGGTACCCAGGCACACATGGCTGACTTTATAGTATCAAAGGAAAAAAGCTAACTTTGCGCTCGTTCGGGAATAAGGTATTTATTAAAATACAGAGCAACGCGTTTTGGTGAGAAATAATCACCTTTTTCAAGCTCAATAAACAAATTATACATTGACATACATATATACAATCCAAATAAACACTTCTTGATCTATAGCGGCCGTTTACACGCCGAAAGCAATCAGTGAAGTGTGATCATTAGGGGCGGGAACAATCCTTGTAGATGGAACGTACAGGTGACATAAACGTCATCAAGTTAGTACGTGACATGGAACGCATTATGCGTGTCACGTGTTTTAAAACAACTTTATTGATAGCCAGTTAAGTGCAAACAGAACGGCAAAATACCTAGCGAATCGCACACTGTGCTAATTGCGGCAAACTGTGGGGGATTAAAGGTCTTTTACTAAAAGCGGTCCTGGATATCGGTGTCAGCAGGGTCTATCGGTTGATTCTCCCTGCACGGCACCAGATGAGTGCTTTCCGATTATATGTAAGGTAGCACTATTCTGAAAATTCATTGAAGAAACCTGGCGCATTCCTGAAACTGTCTTTTATGGCTGACTTTATGTTAGCATGCCTTTCTCGTGACCCTCGTGTTAGATGCATTCTGGCCACTACGGATTACAGGGTGTACAAACTGCTTGACCCACGGTATAAGGAGAACCATTCCACTCTCATTCCCAGAGACGAAAGGGGTTTGAAAATGATGCAATACCACTGGGCCCTGGTGGACAAACTAATGGTAAACTTCCCATCTGACAGCGCTAGTGGCAGAAGGCGCAGTTCCGAGGGCCAAGTAGAAGGGGAGGCGTAGAGATCAGGCAACATGTTCAGCGCAAGCAGGGGAACACTATCCAAGGCCTTTGCCAGCTTTATGGCTCCCCAGCAAGACTGTCTCACACCTCCGCAGTCCAGGCTGAGTTGGAGGGAGCACTGTAAGAAGATTGTGAGGGAGTACGCAGCCGATCGTACCACCGTCCTCCGTGACGCCTCTGCTCCGTACAACTACTGGGTGTCAAAGCTGAACACGTGGCACGAACTTGCGCTGTATGCCCTGGAGGTGCTGGCTTGCCCTGCTGCTAGCGTCTTGTCAGAGAGGCTATTTAATGCAGCTGGGGGAATCATCACAGACAAGCGTACCCACCTGTCAACTGACAGTGCCAACATGCTTACATTCATAAAGATGAACAAAGCCTGGATTTCCCCAGACTTCTCTTCTCCACCAGCGGAGAGCAGCAGAACCTAAAGATTCTTTTCGCTGCAACCACAGATAAAAGCACTCTCCTCTATATTACCGGTTAAACGGGGCATTTAGCTTTGTCAATCTTTCTCTGACATTAGTCCTCCTCCTGCTACTCCTCCTCCAGAAAGAACATGTCATCGCGCTAAACAGCCAATTTTTCTGCGGCCCAGAAGGCTCATCTTCATCTACCATTTTTTTTTACAATTTTTCTAAGTTTCAAAAGTATTGAGACTGTAACATGAACCAATTTTTTTTAACAGGGCTACCTCCAGGCACTGTTACAAATTAAGCAACAGTGAGCTGTATCTTTAAAAAAATCTTTATGGGTTTCACCTGCCCTCTCGGTTGATAAATTTTTCAGAGTTACACTTGTACTCTTGGTACATTAATTTTTGGGGCCCACGCCTACACTCTTATCCAATTAATTTTTCCGGCCTTCGCCTACGCTCATGGTATCCCAATGTTTCAAAGGTTGGCCTATACTTTTACTACAGAAATTTTACTGGGGTTTGCCTGCCTGCCTATACCTCTGCTACAAGACAGTTACAGGGGTCTGCCTATACTGCTGCCACTTACATGTTACAGGGGTCTGCCTATACTGCTGCCACTTGAATGTTACAGGGCTCTGCCTATACTTCTGCCACGTAAATCTTACAGGGGTCTTCCTATACTGCTGCCACTAGGATGTTACTGGGGTCTGCCTATACTGCTGCCCCGTTAATTTTACTGGGGTTTGCCTATACTCCTGCCACGTAAATGTTACAGGGTCTGCCAATACTACCACCAAGTAAATGTTACAAGGGTCTGTCTATACTTCTGCTACAGAAATGTCACTGGGATCTGTCTTTAGTGTTACTACAGAAATGGTGCTGGGGTCTGTCTATACTGCTGCTATAGAACTGATACTGGGGTCTGCTTATACTGCTGCTACATAAATGTTACTGGGGTCTGCCTATACTTCTGCCACATAAATGTTAAAGGGGTCTGCCTTACTTCTGCTACAAGAATGTTACTGGGGTCTGCCTATAATTGTGCCACATAAATATTACAGGGGGTCTGCATATACTTCTGCTACAAAAATGTTAAAGGGGTCTGCCTATGCTTCTGCTATATAAATGTTTTAGGGGTCTGCTTCCACTGCTGCAACAGAAATGTTACTGGAGTCTGCCTATACTTCTACTACAGGCATGTTACAGGGGTCTGCCTATGCTTGTGCTACATAAATGTTACAGGGGTCTGCTTATACTGCTGCTACAGAAATGTTACAAGGGTCTGCCTATACTTCTGCCACATAAATGTTACAGGGGGTCTGCGTATACTTCCGCTACAAAAATGGTACTGGGGTCTGCCTATGCTTCTGCTACATAAATGTTTCAGGGGTCTGCTTATATTGCTGCAACAGAAATGTTACTGGGGTCTGCCTATACTTCTGCCACATAAATGTTACAGGGGTCTGCCTATACTGCTGCCACTTAAATGTTACAGGAGTCTGCCTATACTTCTGCTACCAGAATGTTACTGGGGTCTGCCTATACTTCTGCCACGTAAATGTTACTGGGGGTCTGCATATACTGCTGCTGCACAAATGTTACAGGGTTCTGCCAATACTGCAGCTACATAAATGTTACAGTGGTCTGCCTATACTTCTGCTAATGAAATGTTACTGGGGTCTGTCTATACTGTTACTACAGAAATGTTAATGGGGTCTCCCTAGACTTCTGCAAAATAAATGTTACTGGGGTCAGCTTGTACCTGCCTGGCAGTTTAAAAAAAAACAAGAATGTCTAGGGCATGGCCTGTGGGCCACAGCCAACATGTATTTCCTCTCACGTAACCACAGCTATCCGGGGCACTGTAATTGGATTTCTTTATGTACCATCTGTGTGTTCCTGCTAGCCACCCATGCTGCGGGTGCACACAGACTTCCCATAGAGGTGTTTTACCTGTCTGTCCCCAAAACACTGACAGACTTTGGTCGGGTGCAGAGTGCAGATGGTTTACCCCTTGCATTGTCAATGAGGTATCCGACACCCAAACAGAATGAGTAGTCTGTGGACACATGGAGTCCCCATTGCTATGTCACTCGCAGCACCTTGGGCCACACAAGGTGTTTGCTGGGACAGAGGCTGACCCAGGGCCAGCTCACATACTTCTCACACAGAGTATTGCAGCATTGAGGAGATGTGTAGAAGTGCTGGGCTGGCAGCTGAGTCTCCTTTATGCCCACGTTTGCAGCTCCTGACAGAGGTGGCACAGGATTGGAATGAAGACCGAACGTCAATTTCTCATCGATCCTCTACAGCATTGCGGGCTATCGCCCCCCCCCCCTTCAATGAGGGTCGCTACCTGGCCCTGCCAACCTCTGCAGTGTGTGCCTCCGGTTCCTCCTCATGGCAGACGCACTTATAAATAGACATGAAGGTGGTGTGGCTTCGAGGTCAGCGTGTGGCATAAGGGCAGCTGAAGGCTGCGCAGGGACACTTTGGTGTGTGCTGTGGACACTGGGTCGTGCAGGGGGGGGGGGGGGTTGGGCAGCATAACCCAGCAGACGTGGCAGCGGAGTGTCATGCAGGCAGTGATTGTGCTTAGTGGGAGGTAGTGTGGTGCTTAGCTAAGGTATGCATTGCTAATGAGGGTTTGTCCTAAGTAAAAATTGTTAGGGGGGGCACACTCTTGCCGCTATTGTGGCTAAATAGTGAGACCTGGGAGCCTGAGAAGCAGCCCAGCATGTTGCCCCTCGCCTGCCCTATCCGTTTCTGTGTCTTTTCCATCACTTTCTTGGGTTTTCCAGATTTTCACAAAAGAAAACCTTAGCGGAGCATGGGTCATATACAAAAATGCTAAAGTCGCTTATTGACTTCAATGGGGCTCGTTACTCGAAATGAAATCTCGAGCAACGAACACCCGAGCATTTTGGTGCTTGTTCTAGTAGCTATGCAAAATTGTATATAAAGATAGCCATGTATGAAGATCTGTTTAATTCCATTTGATCCCATTTTAAAAGCAATATATGGAATAATAATAAATAAGCAATGTTTTAGAAAATGTAATATGTAGAGTAATAATATGGAAAGTTTTTCCTATCTGTCTACAAGTGATGAAGTATGCTGGTGTTTTTCCTGATGTGGAGGGGTTAGACACATGTACTCTGACTATGAAGTAACATAAGGGTTACATTTTAGGTGTGATTTTAATGAGAAGTGTTTTTTTTTTTCAAATCAAATTTTATTCAAGATTTTTCGATACATACAAGGAAAGTTACTTGTCATATAAACATCAACCTATTCACAGGTATCTACTGCCCTAACGAGATAATTCACAACAAACGCGTATTACACCAATTCAGGGTACTGCAGCCGCAGTATATCCACCCCCCCAAATGGACCTATTGGCCCCGGGGGTAAGTGCTTGTATTCAGTACCTGTATAACAACTTGTGGGGGAAGCCGGGGGCGGTAGAGATGGGTGGGGTGAGGGTATGGGGGGGGGGGGGTATAGGATAGCACATTGACTACTGGGCTAGTATGTCTAAGAGCCTCAGATCACGCCAGGGGTGCCACGTTGTAATGAATTTCTCTTGTGTATTGTTTTGCCAGCTAGCGAGCTCTTCTAAGTTATAAATCCAATCCACCTTCTCCTTCCAATGTGAGAGAAGGGGAGGAGACTCCTCCCTCCAATGCAACGGAATCAGAGCTTTAGCTGCGTCGATCAGTTGAGCTACCAATCTGTCTCTCAACGGATGGAACGTTTGGGACGGTCTCCATAGAAAGATCATCTCTGGTGTTAAAGCAAAGTTCTGTTTTATCTTACCCAGCACCACGTCCACTCCTCTCCAGAAGGTCTCAAGTTTCCCGCATGACCACCATATATGCAGATAGGAGCCAGTCTCCACCCCACATCTCCAACATCTGTCATCTGGAGCCAACTTGTATGCATGCAACCATTGTGGAGTTTTATACCATCAAACCAATAATTTATAGTGAGATTCCTGGGCGAGGATGCATGGAGAAAGGCCATACACGGAGGCCAGGATTAACTTAGTGTCCGCTGATGTCAGCTGGATACCCAATTCCCTTTCCCATGAGGTCAAGAATGCGGGCTTATTTATCACCTGTGGAACTATAAATTGACCTCTAAGCCGCGAAATTCTGCGTGCCCTTGGGTCAGGATCTATTAAGGAGCGTTCGAATGGTGTTTTGGGCCTGGTGGATCTACTTGTACCAAGGAAATCCTCAAGGACTCTTGTCACCGAGGCTCTCACCAGGAATGAAGGGCACCAGTCCGGCAGAAGTGTTTGAATGATCTCTGCCACCGGCTTATGAGCCATCCCTGGGAGATCCCCCACCGTAAAACGATTAAATTTTTTCCAAATGGAGGAAGAAACCGGATCTCCTTGTAGAGTCAGATATCTAGGTAATAAATTTAACGGGGTCACTGGAGATGGTCTCGAAGTCAAACTCTCCCTTAGTTTATCTACTACTTCACATGGGCCCTTCAGCAGTAGGGAAAAATCTTTTGCGCGATATCTTTTCCTCTCCGGGAACCACAAGTCACCTAGTGAACCGCTCTTAGAGTGGTCCAGTGCTAATTTTGGAAGGAGCTTGTCTCCTAAGGGGTGTGTCAAATCCATCCAGTAATTTAACTGGGCCGCCCGGTAATAATCTACAATATTAGGTAGACCTATACCTCCTTCCGATTTCCTCCTGATCATTAGACTGTATGCTAGTCTAGGTCTTCTTTGCCTCCACACGTAGGCTGCAAATAACGTACGGAGCGTCTTGAAAAAGCTCGGGGGAAGATATATTGGCAACATCCTGATCTTGTAGAGGATGATCGGTAATATATAGGATTTAAGTATATTGCGTCTCCCGAACCAGGAGATGCTTGGTAAATCGTAGTCCTTAACCAGTTTTTTCACCTTATCCAGTAGTGGGGCAAAATAAATCATCTAAATTTTTTGGAATTTTAACTCCCAGGTAGTCCAGAGCTGTTTCCGACCACGCGAACAGTGAAGAGCTAGAGAGTCTTTTGCCAAGCGCAGGCGGGATAGAAACGTTCAAGACCGTGGACTTGTCGAAATTGATTTTGAAATTTGAAATCTCGCCGTATGCTTTCAGAATTTCGACAAGACTACAAAGTCCTTCCTCCGGGTTGGTTATAACGAAGACAATGTCGTCCACGAAGGCCGCGGTGGATATGGAGGTATCACCCACAGATAACCCCGCTATACCTGGGTCTTGTCTGATCTGCGTCAGTAGGGGCTCCAGGGCCAAGACGAATAAGGAGGGAGAGAGGGGGCACCCCTGACGAGTGCCATTCTTAATTTCGAAGGGGGGTGACAAAATGTCGTTCACCCTAATCCTGGCGTGAGGGGCGTCGTAAAGGGAAAAGATCGCTGATACGAAGCTGACTGGGATATTATAATTAAGAAGGGTACTTTTCACATACTGCCAGTCCACCCGATCAAACGCCTTTTCCGCGTCGGTTCCAACAAATGCTAAGGGGATCTTGTTTAAGCGCGCTATGCGTGAAGCATGCAATAGTCTTCTACAGTTGTCCTTTCCCTCCCTTCTCCTCACGAACCCCGCCTGCTCCTCGTTAATGAGGTCTGGTAAGTATCTGCCAAGCCTCTTGGCCAGGAGTTTAGCCCAGAGTTTAACATCCAAGCCAATAAGGGAAATAGGTCTGTAGCTGCTACAGAGGGCCTCATCTTTTTTATCTTTGGGGATAAGCGTAATATGCGCCTCTTGTGTCTGTCTGGGAAGTGGGGCACCCTCAAGCAGGGAATTAAATAGGTCTGTAATTCTGGGTATCAGGATGTCTTGGAAGGTTTTATAGTACGACATGGAGAGGCCATCTGGGCCCGGGCTTTTGTTTGGGGGGGAGGAAGTTATTATTTCTTTGATTTCGTTTTGTGTAACCGGAACTAATAAAGAGTTTGCGGCTTCTTCACTTAGTCTCGGAAGGGGGATTTTTTTGAGAAAAGCGTCAATCCTGGATTTGGCTAATAACGCCTCCTCAGGGGAAGGTTGGTTTTGTAAGTTGTAGAGGCCTTCATAATATTGTTGGAACTCCTTGGCAATAACATTAGTGTCTGAAGATACTATGCCTGTTTTTGTTTTGATCGCGGTGATTGTGTTTCTAATCCTTGCTTTTTTGATTAAGGAAGTTGTTAGTTTGCTTCCCTTATTACCTTGGATGTAAAATATGTGCTTCCAGAACAAATGTTTCTTATTAAACTTGGCGTTGAGGCAGAGCAACAGCTCCTTTCTTATTTCCGTCAACTTGCCTAGCTCGGTCTCTGATTGGGAAAGTTTAACTCTTTGTTCTAGCCTGGCAATTTGATTTAGTTTGTCATCAATTTCCTTTTGGGATTTCCTCTTGGCCCTGGAGCCCATTGCAATCAGTAAGCCTCTAACATAGGCCTTGTGTGCCTCCCAAACCGTGGGTTCGCTCACTTCCCCACCTGCATTTAACTGAAAAAACTCCTCTATTTGAGCTGAGAGTGTGGTTACATTTTCTATTGAATCGAACAATGAAGCGTTCAATCTCCAGCGCCACTCCCTGGGAGATTATCTGAAGGGATGTAGTACCGCATGAACTGGAGCGTGGTCGGAAACAGTCTTCACATCTATGTGAGCCCCCTGAAGAGCCTTTAAAAGCCCCGGGGAGACTAGGATATAGTCCAACCTTTGATGTGTTCGGTGGACCTGTGAAAAGAAAGTATAATCCCTGTCTGCTGGGTGGAACAGGCGCCATACATCCACCAGGCCCAACTCCTGTAAACTTTTATTGAGTTTCCTCAATCTCTTTTGAGGTATTTGAGATCTACCAGTGGACGCGTCTAAAAGGGGATTAAGGGTTAGATTCAAATCCCCGCCCAGGATAATCTGTCCCACAGCAAAATTCTTTAGAATCTCCAGTTGGGCTATCAGCCATGGAACCTGATCAGAGTTGGGTGCATACAAGTTAGCAATGGTGATCTGTGTATTGTCCAACTTCCCCTTCAGGAGCAGAACTCTTCCCTCACCATCTGTATACTGCGAATCGCAGGTAAAATTAATAGATTTGTGGAGAAGAGTTGAGACTCCCCTGGAGGCGGAGGTCGCGTGCGTGCTGTGAAAGTGTTGTGAAAATTGCTTACCAGGCAGAGAGAAACACCTGATCCCCTTATAATGGGTTTCCTGTAGGAGTAGGATTTTCGTCCCATACTTCTTGATCAGACAGGCGGTGTTGTGGCGTTTCGCTGGCGTGTTGAGGCCCCGGACATTAAAAGACGTAACCTTAATCTCGTTCATTGGGTCACTTGATGCGGAGACACAAGAGAAACAATAAGTAACAAATAACCAGAGCGTTCACTTGAGGTAAACAATTACCCGAGTCAATGTGCTTGGGAATAGGGTAGAGTGGGGGAGGGGGAGAAGGGGCAGGAAAAATTGGGGGGAAGTTGAGAGCACCGTTAGGTGCTTCTTGAGAGAACCACCGGGGTAGCCCCTCAAGAAATGTAATTTAAAACGTTTCAAACTTCACACTAAGTAGAGGACGGCCTGCTTCCAAATTTGAAGCGCAGTACTCAGTTAACTATATAACCAAGTCAGCCTGACCTGACAGGCACGGTCGGGGACCTCTGGAAATTACTGGTGATAATCCAGGAGATAACAAATAAAGTTACACATTATAACAACAACTATGGGGGAATGATTGTTTAAAGCAGATGAGGCATATTTAAAACAACATTATATGCGAAAGGAGGAAAAAGAAGCAGAAAGAAAGCCAGGAGGAGGAGGAGTGGCAGACAGGGCAGTATGTCTGGCCCTATGAGCGCGGCAGGCCACGCTGCAGTGAGTCCTGCGTCCTTACTCCCAATTCTCCTGCTGCTGCCAACAATAACCTTTAAACCGGAATGAACAACAAGCCGCCACCAAGGGCTAAGGGGGTTGGCGTGATCCGTGACTCACGCCAAACAAGTGGACTTGTCAGGCTCGCTCCAGCCGGTCTTTCAAGTGTCCACCGCTGCTGTTTCTTCCCTGGGCTTCCTTTTCTTCCCCTTTGGGGATTTATGGTTGGTAACCGGTTGCCAGCTCCCTGCTTCTGCTAAGGTAGGGAATCGCATCTGGTCAGGCAGTGGGAGCCAGCTGGGTATTTCGATGGGTTCCATGTCCAGAAGTTGCCAACAAGGTAGCAAATCGTCTGGGGATCTTATATTTAGCCTACGGCCCTTGTGGGTCAGCCCCAGGCCGAAGGGGAACAGCCAAGCATATCTGATCCCCCTGTTCCTCAGGACTTCTAGGAGAGGGCGCATCATCCTGCGCTTAGCCAGGGTAGTTGGAGACAAGTCCTGGAAGATGAGTAAAGAAGCGTCCCCATAACGAATGTCCTTTGCTTGCCTCGCTGCTTTCAATATTTCCAGTGTGTCTGGGAATGCAAGGATTTTACATATAATGTCTCTCGGTGGGTCTGAGGGGGGGAGGGGGTTTGAGCGCCCTGTGTACTCTTTCAATGCAAATGGAGGCAGCTCTCTCCTCTCCCACAAGCTGGCAGAACACTTCCTTGGTGACTTTATGTAGGCACTCTGCAGCCCAGGACTCAGGCAGTCCTTTAATGCGGACATTATTACGCCTGTTCCTATTTGCATCAAGAGGACTTTGTTAATTTGAGATCTGTGTTCTTTTAAGGTGTCTTCTACCCCATGTGAGTGAGAGATGATAGCAGCTGCAGTGGACTCTAACTCTTCCACCCTGCACCCCAGCTGCCTCAGATCCTCTTTGATGTCAGCCAGATCTGCTTTAACTGGGTGCAGTGCCTGTGAAAGGAGCTCCCTCATGAAGCTCCTCGATACATTTCCCCCCTCCTCTTCATCAGAAGTGTCCCCATCTTCTCTCTCCTTACTGTTACTGCAAGCTCTTGCTGCTGCCGGCGTTATCTTGGAGGGAGCACGGGGAGAGCGGGTGCTCCGGTCTTTTAGGTACCGCTGCATGTCTGCTTGTCCCTTCTGTGCTTTGGGGGTACTCTGGACTTCTCCCCCTCTTTCCTTGCTGATTTTCCCCATCAATAAGCCTCCTGGAGCGGCTGTTAGAGGTCCCCGCAGGTGGCGATGAGACAGAGCTCTGGGCTCAGCACTCCATCTTCTTCAGCGGTCAGGCTCCGCCCCCAATGAGAAGTGTTTTTAAAAAAAGAAAGGAAGTAACGCGGATGAGGTGATCAAGGTCCTACACAGGACGGAAACGTGTTCTCCTTGTATTTATCCTGTAACATAGGCACAGTTTAATAAAGCGGAAAGTTTCTTCACAAGCCTCCTGTTCCCCGCTACATGGCATTTCGTAATCCACATGAATAATGCCCTAAGTACATGATTAGTATCCTGTATGTATCCTAGCAATGAGGGAATTAATGGTTGGAGCAGAATGTCTCACCATGAACAAATGGGTTCATTCAATGACCCTATACCGGCCACAATTGGCCCGAAAAGGAGGGGGAAAGCCATTCTTATGTAACTTGGGGAATGAGGGAAAAATAGGTATGACAGAGTGCAACTTGAGACCATCAGCTTGCTTTTGTACTAGTACACCCAAACCAACACCTTCGTCTATTACAGAAAATAACACTTTCTGATTCTTCAGTGGGATCCCTTGGAGCTCGTGATAAGTAAAGACATGAGATAGCATATGTAGATTCTGACATCTGTATATACTGGTGTCAAAAACTACCACAGCACCACCTTTATCTGCTTTACGTATGACTATGTCATGCATAGATTTAAGTTCACTAAGTGCCTTTTTTTCTCCCCAGCAGACAGATAATCATTAAAGCCCTGATCATGAGTGCTTTTATAAAGGTGTATTGCATCCCTTTGAACATATTACTGGAAAGAATCCAGGACAGGTAGATAGGACTGGATTGGGTAAAAACCTGCAATAGCAGGTTACAAACGGCCTAGATAAGTTAGGGGTCTAGGCAGAAAAATGACTAATTATGTTCAATGTTGATAAATGTAAGGTTATGCACATGGGTAGGAGAAACGGATGACACTAATATACACTAAATGGGGTACTGCTAGGGAAAAGTGATGTGGAAAAAGACCTGGTGGTACTAGTGGATTGTAAATTACATTGGAGTAACCAATGCCACTCAGCTGCTGCAAAAGCTAATAAAATCTTGGGGTGCATTAAAAGAGGTATAGGGGCAAAGGATAAGAACATTATCCTCCCACTATATAAGGCACTTGTCAGGCCTCACATGGAATACTGTGTACAGTTCTGGTCACCGATGCTCAGGAAAGATGTTACAGTGCTGGAGGGGGTTCAAAGAACGGCAACTAAACTAATACATGGAATGAAGGGACTAGAATACCCAGAGAGGCTATCCAAATTGGGACTATTTACTCTAGAAAAAAGACGGCTAAGGGGTGATCAAATAACTATGTATAAATACATGAGGGGACAATACAAGGATCTCTCCCAGGATCTGTTTATACCCAGGACTGCGACGGTAACAAGAGGGCATCTGCTACGAAGAAAGCAGGTTTCATCGCCAACACAGAAAAGGGTTCTTTACTATAAGAGCAGTGAGACTGTGGAACTCTCTGCCTGAGGTTGTGGTTATGGCAAAATCCATAGAGGAGTCTTAAAGAAGAATAGATGTCTTTCTAGAGGAGAAGGATATTACAAGATATAAATTTTAGGTGATCAGCGGGTTGTTGATCCGGGTATACAAACAGGTGGGAACTATTAGGGCTCATGTCCACGGGCAAAATATGATTTAAGATCCGCAGCGGATCTCCCGCATGCGGATCCGCATCCCATAGGGATGCATTGACCACCCGCGGGTAGATAAATACCCGCGGATCGTCAATAAAAGGGATTTAAAAAAAAATGGAGCATGGAAAAATCCGGACCATGCTCCATTTTCGTGCGGGTCTCCCGCGGGGACGGCTCCCGCGGGCTTCTATTGAAGCCTATGGAAGCCGTCCGGATCCGCGGGAGACCTAAAATAGGAATTTAAAGTATTTACCATCCGGCGCGGGCGGGGAAGGTCAGCTGTTCCTCACGGCCGCATCTTCCTTGCTTCGGCTCGGCGGATGTGCCCGGCGCATGCGCGCGGCACGTCGGCAACGTGCCGGCGACGTGCCGCCGGCGTCAGGAATTCATCCGCCGGCCGAAAATGAAGATCCGGCCGTGAGGAACAGCTGATCTTCTCCGCCCGCGCCGGATGGTAAATACTTTTAAATTCTTATTTTCGGCGCTCACGTCCGCGGGGCAGGAGGGACCCGCTGCAGATTCTACATGGAGAATCTGCAGCGGATCTGATTTTCCCCGTGGACATGAGGCCTTAGAGTTTGATCCAGGAATTAGTCTGATGGCCATTAGGGAGTAGGGAAGGAATTTTTCCCCCAAAAGGGCTAATTGCCTCTTGGGTTTTTTTGCATTCCTATTGATCAACAAGGGGGATAAACAGGCTGAACTAGATGGACATTGTCTTCATTCGACCTTACTTACTATTTTACTATGTTACTATTATATCCTGAAATGGCATTTGTTGTGCACTGGGGGTTAATGCAACAGGCTAGCAAGGCTTTGTAGTTATGTCCTGTGGCAGTGTGGCTTCACTAACCTGAGGGTCCCGGGCTCCACACCATACCCCTTTGTCAAGGTAGCAGCTTCAGTTATGCAGAGTGCAGGATTGACTTCTGACACTGAGATTTCGTGAAAGAACTTTAAACTTTATTGCTATTGGTTATGTGCATTCCAGCTTTACTAGATGAATAATCATTTGGTTATCATAACTTTAAAGGTGGCTGATTTAGCAGTTACTGAAGCAACCACCTACAATGCTCTTTGGAACGTCTCTTACTTAGTTGGTAGCAAGAATATCTTTGCTAACAGTTAGATTCAATTGCTTACATGTACAGTCCAATTTAGATTAGCCTCTGCTGTGGGGCTTCACTCAGACTGCAATACAATATCCACTTGTTACTCACAATTCAGTTTCGTAAGTGATACCTGGAAGGATGCATGTGGGGATGATTCTTCAGCAGGATAGCTGACCAGCACTGTTCCCACTAGAGGTGAGAAAACAGAGTACTCAGAGGGTCCTTGTACAACTTATCCTCTCTGTCTAGCTTCACCCCTCTTCCAAGAGCTCATAACACAGTAATTCCCTTCACAGCGTGGACTGGCACAAAAATCAGCATTGCCCAAAAATGGCAGGGTGGGTTAAGATTCCAGGAGCTCTCTCTGTAGTCTTTGTCTTGAGCTCACATGTAACTCTTCTCCCTTCCCCCTCCAAGAGACAACTCATTCTCCCTGCTGTCAGGTCCCTTCCACATTCCCGAGGGTTTGTGCAAAATCTGCTGAGGGTCTTCTTGATAACCAAAATCACATCTCATCTGTACAATTTAACTCTTATATCTCTGCATAGCCTGAGCCTATGCAAAATTTTGCAAAACTAAGACTGCAATACAAGATGCAAACAATAAATGTTATTTTGCATGTGAAAAATATGCTTTATGCAATCACATGACATCTTTGCACTGGGGTGTAATAGGGACACTACACATTGCAATAGTAGCCCCAACAACACTGGCTCTAAGCCAAATTGGTGTAGATTCATAACAAATCCATATCCAATGCCTTGACAAGTACAATATTTCACTAGACGTGTCTACTATGTCTTAGTGAATTATTCAGCAATATTCATAAAAATTATTAGAATTACTTATGCAAGCAATATATGCCCATAACTATTTATCATCTATGGAGTAACAGAACCAGCTATGGCTATAATAAAAGGAACAAGTAAGGGACAACTGAAGAAGACATAAACATTTTAAAACATTGTAACTTTCACTATAACTTATGTTCTCTAAATGGAGACGACCGACTCACCAGCTGTTTTATGCCACTAAACATATTTCTATCACTTACCTGGAATTGATAGGATGCGTCTGTTCTAGACCGGTTGTCTGGGGAATAGTGTATTTGATGTAGAGCGTTGACCATAATGACCACTGCATTAAATACTGGGTCATAAATTGTATCATGCAAGTAATTCCAGGTATCCTTAATCCGCTCCCGTCCTGTGCAGTTGTGTAGGGATATCTCATGAATCATCCCATAAAATGTATCTTTTTCTTTTTTTCCTGACGCGCAGTGGAATATTGTCATCCACAGGTTCTCAAGTAACAGGTCTTCCGGATAGTTTAAAGGATAGAAGCCATCAATGAAATGCTTTAGTTTTGCATTGTGTTTTGAGAATGCGTCCAGGGACAAGCTTCCATTGAAGATCTCTGGATACTTCTCAATGAGAACAATATTTGGTCCCCAGGAAGGAGTGAAGATCATGGTCACATGACTGAGCCATTTACTTATAGGAGATTCGAATATCTGATCATGGTAGGTTCCACAAAGTATAATCACTTTAACAGGAATAATTTTAATTGCCTCAATGACCTTTTGATAATTAGTGTTCATACTCTGAAAAGCTTTAATCATATCTATAAATATAAAAGCTACACAAATCTTATAGTATGATAGGAATTTCATTAATAAGGTGGATTCTCTCTCGCCGCTTTCATTATTAGACGTGATAATTCCAACCCAATTCCATTCAAAGTGTTTCAGAAGTAAACATAAATGCCTATAAATTTCATAATCTCTTGGAACTGTCCGAAAAAAATGTGGGAAAAGATGTCTTTCACCCAAGACACTGTCTGTTGCTCCATAGCTGATCTATAAAACAAAAAAATGGGATCATGCAGTGGAGGAAAAAAGCGGAGGAGAATGAGCTTCCATAGAGATGAGGACACAAACTACAAAAATGTCATATAATATTAAAGGGGTTGTCTCGCGGCAGCAAGTGGGGTTAAGTACTTCTGTATGGCCATATTAATGCACTTTGTAATGTACATCGTGCATTAAATATGAGCCATACAGAAGTTATTCACTTACCTGCTCCGTTGCTAGCGTCCACGTCTCCATGGCTCCGTCTAATTTCGCTGGCGGCTTGCTTTTTTAGACGCGCTTGCGCAGTCCGTTCCTCTGCTCTGAGCACGAGCCGCTTCAGCGTGCTCGCCGCTACAGCTCTTCTGCGCATGCGCAGACGAGCTGTAACTTCTCGGGAGCGCGCTGGAGCGGCCATTCTGCTACCATCCTCTCTTAGAGGAAGATGCAGAAACTTGAGCCGCCCAGCAGTGCCGAGAAGCCGTCCAGCCGTGCCGAGAAGCTGCCCAGCCGCCCAGGTAAGTGATGGGTCGGGGGTGATGTGTGACTAACTGGCCTGGGCCCCGGAGCCTAGCGCTGGGCCCCGGAGCCTAGCGCTGTGGCCCCGGAGCCTTCGTCTGTTGTCAGGGGACTGCCGCTGGGCCCCGGGGCCTAGCGCGGGGGAGCCGGGGCCTAGCGCCGGTTAACTGCTGCCTGATGGTGGGTGACTGTGGCCCAAGAGCGTGTGCCGTGGTCGGCCGCGTTCAATCCCGAGGCCCGGTCGTTGGCTGTGGGGTCCGGTCGGCGGCCGCGGTGGGTCTGGTCGGCGGCTGTGGGGCGTCTGGTTGTCAGGGAGACACAGCTGGTAGCGTCTCGGGAGCGCGCACGTCGGGCTACAGCAAGCGCGGTGCACCATGGGAGAAACCCGCGGTGCACCTTGGGAAAAGAACCGGCGACCATCTTTGGGAAACGTTTTATAAGTTGCTGAAACACAAGAACTGTAAATAGAAACCTGCTTTAAAACCCATTTACACGTGTGCATAGTATGTATGCTTAAGATGGGGGACTGGGCAATAAAAAAATTCCACCCTTGCCTCGAGACAACCCCTTTAATCTTTATTGCCAATATATTCTGCAGTACTTTACAATTAAGAAGGTACATGTAATCAGACCTTACCTAATAATAAACTAATAAACAATTCAAACATTAGGAGTGAGGGTGCTGCTCACAAGAGCTTACAATCAATGAGGAAATAGCAATTACACCAAGGTAAAAAATGCTAGTCCTGTCCAATGGACGGCCATCTTTTATATAGTTAGGAGCAGAGGAAAAACACACCCTTAGGGCGCCTACCCACTGGCGTTTGCGATTTTCGTGCGTGAAAAACGCAGCATTTTCCGTGCGTTTTTTGCGGCTTTTTCGCGCCTTTTCCGTTAATTTCCATTGACATTCATGGGTGCATTAAGAGAAAAATAAGGACACATATGCAACTGACAGTTCCTATGTTAAAAATTGCAACGGACCGAAAAAAAAAAAACGCAAGTGGACAGGAGCACATTCTATCCTAATTGCTCTTCAGAAAAAACGCAAGACGCAAAGGAAAAAAAATCGCAAGTGGGTAGGCGCCCTAAGGCCTCAGTCAGACGACCGGTTATTGCCACGATTTGCGCATGCGATCTGCGCATATATAGAACCATTGCTTCGCAATGGGATCGGTCACATGTCCACTTTTTATGCGGATATGCGATAAATTATAGGACACAACGAATCGCAGATCGCGCCTATCTGCGTTCTGCGATTCCTTGTGTTCTATACATGCGCTCAATGGGGCCAGCGACAGCAGCGCCAACCCCATGGAGAACATATACTATAAAAATCATTCTCCTCTGCCGCAGCTGTAACAGCTGTGGCAGAGAAGAACGATGTTCGCCCATTGAATTCAATGGAGCTGGCAATACAGCCGGCTCCATTGAAAACAATGGGCTGCCGGCGAGCGCGGCATGAATTTTCGGGAAGGGCTTAAAAATATAAGCCCTTGCCTGAAAACCATCGAAAATGTGTAAAAAAATAAAAATTATACTCACCTTGTCCCTGCAGCCGGAGTTCAGCCACGGCCGGCCGGCAGTTCTCCTGAACTGCTCTGTGTAGTATTCAGCAGGTGGGGATTTAAAATCCCCACCTGCTGAATGGGCTGCCTCTGATTGGTCACAGCCCTCACCAATCAGAGGCAGCTCTCACTCACTCACCCATTCATGAATTCATGAATGGGTGAGTGAGTGCTGCCTCCGATTGGCTCAGCGCAAGGATCAATCAGGGGCAGCTCTCAGCTATTGAATGACAGCTGAGAGCTGCCCCTGATTGGTCCCTGCGCTTAGCCAATCAGAGGCAGCACTCACTCACCCATTCATGAATTCATGAATGGGTGAGTGAGTGAGAGCTGCCTCTGATTGGTGAGGGCTGTGACCAATCAGAGGCAGCCCATTCAGCAGGTGGGGATTTTAAATCCCCACCTGCTGAATACTACACAAAGCAGTTCAAGAGAACTGCCGGACGGCCGCGGCTGAACTCCGGCTGCAGGGACAAGGTGAGTATATATATATATATATATATATATATATATATATATATATATTTTTTTTTTTAACCCATTTTTGGATGGTTTTCAGGGAAGGGCTTATATATTTAAGCCCTTCCCGAAAATTCATGCCACGCTCGCCCGCAGCCCATTGCTTTCAATGGAGCCAGCTGTATTGCCGGCTCCATTAAATTTCAATGGGCGGACAGCGCTCCTTTGAGCGTGCCCGTTTTGCCGAAAACGCTGCTAGCTGCAGATTTTTCGGCGAATCGTCGGCCTCTGTCACGCGATTTGCGGATGCGCATACGTCATGCGATCCGCAAATCGCGGCAAAAAATGGTCGTCTGACCGAGGCCTAAATATCACATCTGATTTTCTACTTATAGACAGGTTACATCAAGTACCAGCCACAAAATACAACACAACAGATCAATTCCCTTACTGAAAACGTGTTTTTGCACAAAATGACAGTCAAAAATTGGCTAAAAATCTGGATATGTAACCGTATCTCATGTTTATGACCAATTTCTATCTACATGCAACTCAAATAAAGTAACCTACAACTTAACTTGCTTCACCATATTCACTGTCTTCTTTTTAGCTGATGTTTACTTTTAAACTTTCCACCCCTCCAATGGATTCCATCCACATCAGTCCCTCTTCTCCTTTCATCATCCATGTACAGCTCACAGCCTGTCCAAGTTTTCAAATTACCTAAATCCATCTTGTTCTATTGTGTAAGACATAAAATGCTCTGATATATCCTTGAAGCCTCTGCTCTCTCTATTCTCCTGCTATCAGCTACAGGGAACATTCCCACTAATCCTGACCCAACTTCTTCATCTTCTGCTAATTTCAACTTCTTACCTGCCAAATCTGACTGCTAATTCAGTGTATCATTTGCTTTGTTTTACTTCTTGTACTTTTCTCCTTTCTGTTGGGGTTCTTCAGGGTTCAATTCTCGGTCCTCCACTCTCTTCCATCTACACAGGTCCTATTGGACAAACTATTTGCAGATGTGGCTTTCATTACCATCTCTACACTGAGAGCTTAGGCAGAAAAGAAGGGGAATAAACAGTGGTCTGAGCAAGACATTTCAATTTTTCATAAGGAAGTTTTCTGGGAAACACATTTCAGTGCTGTATCGGTGTGGTGGAAGCCCAGTATATATCTATATGGATCGGTGGGCCTTGGCAGTAGACAGTTGTCAATTTAACATTCTATATACATATTTGCTTTCTGTCTTGCTACAAATATAATGTTCTTACAGTTATGCAATAGGTACTTCCGCTCATATGAAAATATCTGTTTTATAACTCTGCTGACATGGGGAAGCCAACATGAAACTTCTGTTCTCAAAACGCTGACAAGATAATATATAGTATAAACACGTCACGTTTTCCATCTGTTTTGCAACTTTGGAAGACAGTATAACTCAGACATGGACAACCGCAGTCTGAAACAGCTACCGCAGAAATTACCCAAGCAATTTTACTGGAAACGTATGCAAATAACATGGGAGGTTTGTGCAATTTATAGTTCATGATGTAACATCCAATCATATCGAAGGAACCACATGTGGGTCCAAGACAACCCACTCATTTCATCCACCACCTGATGGCCAATCACAGATGACCGGAGGATGGAAGAATTGCAAGATGCTTATCCAATAATTAAACAATACGTTGTATCTATGTAATCTTTTGACCTGCCCAGATGTTAAACTCTTAAAAGAGGCTACACGCCCAACATTAAAGTTAGAATTGAGGAAGCTATACATGCTGAACCTTGTGTCAGTGTGAAAACTTCTTATGCGCATTATCAATTCAGAATTAATATGGAAGGGTGTAAACATTCCAAATTGAGTAAGCCGTGGTTCCACAAAGGAATTCCACATCAGGTGGTGGCCCGTACGGGGAGTGATCGATAGGTTCCATAGAGTGTGGACAGAAGACACGGACATATGCGACCTTGGACTTGGTGGGCCCAAAATATCATCAGAACACGGTAAGATAAATTAATTATCTATACCTGTGTGGCTGAGTTCAGGCTCGCCTATGTGCCGTGTCAAGGCCGAACGATTTGGAACCGCACGACGACAGGTATTTATAAGTCTCGATCACTCGATAAGAACCTGTCATAAGATATAAAAGGAATGTTTGCATGCCTGTTGTCTGGAGAGTACTAGTTAATTGGTGACATTAATAGCTGCCCCTGGGAGGGCCTGTACGGGGTGTTTCCACTCCTGAGGGAGGAGGGAGCCGTTCAGGTGGCCTGTCACAGAGACTCAGCAGTCCTGAGGCCTGTTTGGAGGGCCCAAGGAGGGAGAGACTGCCAGAGAAAAGTCTGATATGGGATTTCCGCTCCTGCTAGGCCTGCTTGTAGGGTCCGGGAGAAGGGAGCTGTCAGACACGTATCCCGAGGGGCAGTGAGACTAAGCCAGCTGTACTGGTGCTCTGTCTATTTGTGTGTGTCCACAAATATTTGTTTATCGTTTAAACGTGCACGAGTAGATCCCTCCGTCTGAGGGTAGATCAATAAACTGTATAGTGACAGAAATGCTAGAGACTCTAGGGTGGGACATATTGTGTCTGGCGTCTGAGGAGACTTCTATAATCATAAATCTGGCAGCCATGATTGAAATTGAAAGGCAACAAACATTGTACCGAGGTCAATTCTTACACCCTCCAGAAAAGTGTGGAAGGGGTGGAGAGTCAAGTTATCATTGATTAATCAAGCAATCTTCCTGTGTGTCCTACCTGTCTTTTATATAAAGTTAGTGTGCTTGTCTGTTGTGTAGAGCTAATCCTGCTGAGTTGTTATATAGAAATAGTCTGTTTGTCTGTTGTATAGAATTAGTATCAGTCCTGCTCAACTGTGAGAAGGGATTGTTAGCAATGAGAATGCATTGGCTGGGTTATAGTCAAGATTAATGCACCGTACACAGCGGTGCGCTGTGGGTTTGGACTTTATAGGTTAGAAAGTATAATTGTTTAGAGAGAAAAAAAAAAGGCTGCTAACTTCATTTAAAAAGAGGAAGTGCCATAACTCTTAATAGAAGTGAAGCAATTCCTGTGCTGTAATAAATAAATAAACTATACG
Organism: Eleutherodactylus coqui; assembly: GCF_035609145.1. NCBI lineage: Eukaryota > Metazoa > Chordata > Amphibia > Anura > Eleutherodactylidae > Eleutherodactylus > Eleutherodactylus coqui. The sequence continues at coordinate 130,548,509 of NC_089847.1, forward strand.
TCCGTCATACAAATGTAAAAAGTAATATGCCACTCACATCCTGAGGGGACTCTTAAGAATACATCTATGTTTGCCAAGTCCCCAATTCAATTGTAACCACATACAATGTTAGGTGGTCACCGCTGTGACCGTAAGGTTACAACATAAGATTTAGGCCTTAGTCACACGGGCGTTTTTTCACGCGATTTGCGCATCGCATGACGGATGCGCATGCGCAAATCGCGTGACCGGCGCCGAAAAATCGGCCCAAAAATCGCCCGAAAATCTGCTCCTAGCCGCGTTTCATTAGAGCTGTCCAGCGCATTGCATTCAATGGAGACGGCAATACAGCGGCTCCATTGAATGCAAGCGCTGCGGGCGAGTGTGGGATGAATTGTCGGGAAGGGGTTAAATATATAACCCCTTTCCTGCAATGCATCCTGAAAAGTGAAAAAATAAAAAAAATGTATGTACTTACCTGCTCCCGGCAGCTGGAGATCCCGGCGGCCGGCCTGCAGTGGGTGTGAAGGGGGTGTGACTCAGGCTTGCCCCTGATTGGCTCAGCGCTGAGCCAATCAGAAGCAAGTCTCAGTCACACCCATTCATGAATTCATGAATGGGTGTGACTGAGATCAGCCTCTGATTGGCTCAGGCTGAGCCAATCAGGGGCAAGCCTGAGTCACACCCCCTTCACACCCACTGCAGGACCGCCGCGGGGATCTCAGGCTGCCGGGAGCAGGTGAGTACATCCTTTTTTTTTATTTTTTCACTTTTCAGGATGCATTGCAGGAAAGGGGTTATATATTTAACCCCTTCCCGACAATTAACCCCGCGCACGCCGGCAGCCCATTGCTTTCAATGGAGCGGCTGTATTGCCGCTCCATTGAATTCAATGGGCAAACATCGTTCTTCTCTGTCACAGCTGTTACAGCTGTGGCAGAGAAGAATGATTTGTCTTCTATATGTTCTCATTGGGGTCGGCGCTGCTGCCGCCGGCCCCATTGAGTGCATATAGAGAAGAGAACAGGAATCGCAGATCGCAGATAGGTGCGATCTGCGATTTCTGTTCTCTAATTTATCGGACGAGCGCATAAAAAGCGCTCATGTGTCCGATACCATTGCAAAGCAATGGTTTTAAAAAATCGCCGGACGCATGCGCATGCGCAAATCGCGGCAATAAACGCCCGTGTGACTGAGCCCTTATGCATTAGAGGTTAGAATTTCCCTAAGTGTCAGAAAGAGGAAGAGAAGGTGGGCTGAAATGGCGTCTGTATCAGCACACGCCAAAGACACCAGCGTTCAATATAACAGTTTAGTAAATAGAGAGAATTGCAGTACATTACCAATCAGATGGAGATGCCCGGCATCTAAGACTGCATCTGCTCGGTCGCTGGAAGTCTGGGACAAAAACTGTTGTAAAAGTAAAAATTAGCCACGTTCTCCCTTGTAATCCTGTCGCTAGGCTGTCACGGGAGCGAGGCTGTCACGGGAGCGAGAGATTTTAAAAAGAGGAAGTTACTAGCCCTGACAACGTCCCAGCACCAGTAAAGTACATTCGCAGACAATATAAAATAAATAAATAAACTACAGGGAGTAAGAGAAACTGCAGAGAAGCCAAGGAATGGGAAACAAGCAGGTAACGATAAGGCCAGGTATCCACAGGAGGAACGGGGTAGATTGACCCGTAATTTGTAAAATGTGAATTGTGTGATGCATAAGACTTTATCTTTATTGGGTTGTGATGTGTATCCAAGGACTGCCAACCTTGAATGAGACTATAAGGAAGTAAGGGATTAGCCTGATTCAGAGGGGTGGAGCTAGATGATGCAAGAACACATCTCTTATCCAAGGAGGGGGTAAGAATCATAGATAGCCAGAAGAAAAAAAGTTTTGTTTTTTCTCCTGTCCCAAACTCAGCTTTCCACGGTTCCTGACAAATTATGGGACACCCACAAGACAGGCATAGGGAAATTGAATATACCCACCATGATAATATATACGAGACCCAGATACACACCCCTGGGTCAAACAGTATCCCCCTAGTTAAAAAAAAAAAAAAGGGGTGAAGGGTCAGCCACGCATGTTACGTGCTGTGTGCTGATGCTTTGGAAAAACTGCCAACCGGCCACAAATTTACTGTTAATTTCTCTTGCAGAAGGCTGTAAGGCCTGGAGGCCTCCAAAGACTAACCAAATTCTGCAAGAAAGGTTGTTCTCCTGGCCAGGCCATACCTGTACATACACCCGTTGCCAAATTCCGCACCTTTCTGGGCCTTGTTTCATACTGCCGCCCATACGACAGTATTGACACAAAAGCACAGAGGACAACCACAGCCATGAGGTTAGATCCAGTGACTCGAGGAGCTCCCTCATGTGTTTGTGCGGTGGCAGCAGTACAGGCAATGGTTGACAAATCTTCTAAGTTGGTATTGGACTACCCCCTAGTGGTCCACACCCCAAATGACACCCAGAACATACTCATGCAAGTGTAACCCAAGCACTTATCTCTGGCCTATTAGATCCGGCTACAATGTGCTCTTTCCATGCCTCCCCCAATATTTCTTCCCAATGTTGTAATACCTTGAACCCGGCTACTCTTCTTTTAATCAGGTATTCCGGTTCAAACGGGGGAGGGGAGGCATAGGTGATCTGAGTATGACAGATCACCTATTTTTTTAAGCTTTCTGAGATTCTGTGCAACAAAATTCTGACAAAAACTGTTATTAGAATACACTGTTAATGATGCATATTTTGAGTTTTCTTTTGTAGATGGTACCAGGGTGAGGATTGATGACTCCGAACCAGATATGCAGAGCTCGCACAACAAGATGTCCTAAACGCAGAAGCTCTGCCTCCGCATGTCTCAGGGCAAGAAGCGGAACCGGAGGCCCTCACTGAGGCGTGTGGAGTGGTAGAAGGTAAGACGGCAACTCTTTACACTGACTCCTGGAATGCATTTGGCATAGCTCATGATTACGGCCCAATATGGAAGGCCAGACAGCTTGTTATCTCAGTAGGACAGCCAATTAAGAATGGTGCAGCGGTGCAGAGTCTCATGGAAACCCTACTACTACTACCTGGCAATGGAGAATTCACACCGATTTCTACAATGGAGAAGCGAGAGATGACACCCTCGCCGACAACACAGCAAAGGCAGCGGCCCTCAAGCCGTGGAAGAAAGAAGAATAGATACTGACAGCATGAGTCAGTGATAAAAACTTTGGACTTTGATAAAAACTTTGGACTTTGATAAAAACTTTGGACTTTGATAAAACCTTTGGACTTTGATAAAACCTTTGGACTTTGATATGTCAAGGACTTTACAGTTGCAAGTCAACGAGGAAAGAAAGCAGATGGGCTAAAAGAAGGGAGCGACAGAACAGGACGGCGTATGGCGAACAATCAACACAAATCGCCTACAGAGGTCCCTGTCCCCCATGATGGCCCAACTGGTACACAGAATCAAAAGCAGCGATGACGGCGACACTGAACAAGAATGGGTGACACCTAGGTTCTCTGTAGCTGCTGCATCATTTGTCCAGTTAGCATGATCTTTGCCATATGCGAGTCCGGACAGAAGTAAGGTGGCCATATAACACTTGCCTTGACCACTCTACCCATTTCAGGGATTGCCAATTTGACCACATTCAGCTCACACCTGTTGGGGAGTATGAATATATGCTTGTTGTTGCTCGAGTCTTTTTCAGGTTGGAGGCCCACCCTGATACTAAGATAAATGAGCAGATAACCACACAGAAGCTCATGAATGAGGTAATCTGCAGATACAGGGTACCGGAAGTGAATGAGGTAAACGAAGGTACACACTTCACAGGTAAAATAATGTGACATCATGTCTGGAAAGTAATTTGACAGGGGAGTGTGCCTTAGTAAAGCCCTTATGCTCTTCCACATCCTGTCAGACAGCATTGAAGATAATGAGGTTACCCCCCATAGTTACTCTATCTTGATCCAACTTTGCTGTGTTCGGTAGTTATCCTGTCATGTTGGTCTACCCTTGTTTCCTGCATAGGTACGACGGCTCTTTCCAGTCTTGTCACTAGGTAGTGTAGGGTCAGGGTAGGCGGCCTGGACGTGTTCACCATCAGGACTATCTCTAGGAGGGACATCGGTGTGGGTGAAGATCAGGGAGTCCCAATCCGTGTGTACCTGTGCACACTACTAGCATTGTAACAGTACACTAGAGTGAGAAGAGAGGCTCCTGGTGGTAGTTTGGACCTACACGTGTACATTGACGTCATAAGACAGCCAAGGGGGATACCTGACGAGTTTTTAAAAAATTTTCCTGATTATTATGGTAAATAAAATGTTGACTGGATTAATTATGTTTATTACAATCAAAAGTGATTTATAAGTTATACTAGAAATGCCTTATAGGGACTAGTCGACCAATAGGACCTACCTCGACTATGACTTTTCAAAATAGAATGGCACTAGGTACGATTTTAGCAAAAAAAAGGGAGTGTCTGTTAGATGATAGGGTTGACTTGTATCTACATTCCAGACAACACGTGACCCGCGGGTAAAGACGCAGTTGCCATTAAGAAGCTGACCGCACTAACTAAAAAGAGCTAACCTTAGTCTGTTTTTCCTCAGTAAGGTACCTAACAGGAGAAGGAAAAAAGATATATAAAATAAGTTTTGAAACATTGTGTATTTAGAACACTGTGATAGGTTTTCACTAAGATTTTGCTTTATTTTATCTGCAGTGCACTCTGCTCATGTCCACGCAACATGCCGGTGTTACAACGCCCCTGGTCCTGTTACCTTGCCGCCTCTGGAAAAGGGAAGTGGGAATAATCACCTTGTAGCTCTTTCCGTCCAGATTAATATATATATGATAATGCACTTACTAATAAGACAAAGATTCAGTCATGTTGATCAGTAATTAGATAGTCCTGACTTTGCACTCTTGTTGATGAATCGAGGTAGCGTCAAGAAGGCGGGGTTCTATACAAGTTATGCAGTGTTTACCTGAAATAGTAAAAGTCGCACCTCTCCTAACCTAATGCCTCGAGATCCCAGGTGGTAGCCTAGACCTCCACATGTACCAAAAGACCCGATTGCCATGAACCCACACCTAGGTATCAGAGGGGCATTTGCAGCCTAGGCGACAGTTGTGAAAGACCGCCACTCTACTGAGTTTTCAGAACGTTCTACACAAGAGGTTATTCTGATAAGGAAGTTATTAATTATATTTGTCACCTTTATAGTCATCCTAATTTCTGTTTGTTGTTGCATACAGTGTATTCCGACCCTGATGACTACCTGGTCCACCTGTCTCACTACGATGTCCAAGAAAAAGCCCACTGTCAGCGCAAACGTCGTCATAATGGATCCAGAATACGATGATGTCGAACCATCCTATACCCCCATGACAGCAATAGCTCCAGTGTACAACACAATGCGAGTCTAGGGTCAGCAGTGGGGGTGGGACGGAGCAGGGCGAGTTTAGTGAAACAGATAGTTTCAAGGGGGGTCTGTGGTGGAAGCCCAGTATATATCTATATGGATCGGTGGGCCTTGGCAGTAGACAGTTGTCAATTTAACATTCTGTATACATATTTGCTTTCTGTCTTGCTACAAATATAATGTTCTTACAGTTATGCAATAGGTACTTCCGCTCATATGAAAATATCTGTTTTATAACTCTGCTGACATGGGGAAGCCAACATGAAACTTCTGTTCTCAAAACGCTGACAAGATAATATATAGTATAAACACGTCACGTTTTCCATCTGTTTTGCAACTTTGGAAGACAGTATAACTCAGACATGGACAACCGCAGTCTGAAACAGCTACCGCAGAAATTACCCAAGCAATTTTACTGGAAACGTATGCAAATAACATGGGGGGTTTGTGCAATTTATAGTTCATGAGGTAACATCCAATCATATCGAAGGAACCACACGTGGGCCTAAGACAACCCAGTCATTTCATCCACCACCTGATGGCCAATCACAGATGACCGGAGGATGGAAGAATTGCAAGATGCTTATCCAATAATTAAACAATACGTTGTATCTATGTAATCTTTTGACCTGCCCAGATGTTAAACTCTTAAAAGAGGCTACACGCCCAACATTAAAGTTAGAATTGAGGAAGCTATACATGCTGAACCTTGTGTCAGTGTGAAAACTTCTTATGCGCATTATCAATTCAGAATTAATATGGAAGGGTGTAAACATTCCAAATTGAGTAAGCCGTGGTTCCACAAAGGAATTCCACGTCATCGGCACCTTTATGTGGCCTTTGACAATAAAGAAAAAGCAGCAAGCAGATTCAAAAGACACAGTCAAAAACAGCGATTGATGTAATCTGGATCTCTTTAAAATGATCCTTGTTACATGTAAACTTAGCTCTCTTTACTCACCACTGGATAATTATACACTGCCAGTAGTCGGGATAAGGGTATGGTAGTGATTGAACCCTGGTCCCCAATAAACCCGGCTAATCTCTGATCCTTTCTGCAGGAGTAATTAGGGATGATAACTCCGGGTCCTGATAAAACCTGTAATACATTCTTTATTGCCTTTCGAGGATTTGAACATGAGTCATAAATGTGATATCCAATAGTCATGTTTGGTAAAAGTGTTGGTTCTTTGTTCAGTTGGTCAATGGCAAAAAGAAAAATTTGAAGATTTCTGTAGAACTGATGCAGCGGCCTGTCAGAGAAAAACGACTAGTTGTAAATTAAATATATAGTCTATATTATATGTGCACTGTACAATTGTTGATAATTAAAGATGAGTGAGCACAATCGTCCGAGCTTGATTGCTCGTTCGAGCATTAGGGTACTCGAGATGCTCGTTACTTGAGACGAGCACCACACGGTACTCTGGTCAATTCCATTTCCTTCCCCGCATGTTTAGCGCCATTTTCTAGCCAATAGACATGCAGGGCAGGCATTACCACTTCCTCCTGTGACCTGCCAGCCCTATCCCACCCTCCTGCAGTGAGTGGCTGGCGAGATCAAGTGATCGCTGAGTACTTAAAGCGGTCCCGCCTGCGGCTAGCCTCAGACACATGCTGGCAGAGATTAGAGAAAGTGCTGCTGCTGCTATAGGGAAAGTATTAGTGTAGGATCCTGTCTTCAAGAACCCCAACGGTCCTTCTTAGGGCTACATCTGACCATGTGCATTACTGTTGTGGTTGGCTGGGAGCAGTAGTGCACAATTTATTTTTTTTTCATCTCGGGCTGTGCAGGCCATTACAACTATAGCGTTCTCAGTCTGCAGTCTATTATACAGAGTATAGGGAAAGTTCTGCTGAGAAAGGGAAAGTGTTAGTGTAGGATGCTGTCTTCAAGAACCCCAACGGTCCTTCTTTGGGCTACATCTCACCGTGTGCATTTTACTTGGTGGCTGCTGGGAGTTGCAGTGTTTCCATTTTTGTATTACGCAGCTAGGCCTGTTTGCAGCCTTCCGTAATATTTTTTTCTGGCTGGAGTGTGCAGTAAAATACCGCTCTCACCGTGAAAGTGCACTCAAATAATTCCTAGTCTGCTGCGAACATACTTATTTATACCATTCTCTGTCTGCAGTGAATTAGACGCAGAGTATTGGGACACAGCCAGTTCTAGAGGGAAAGTGATATACACTATACAGTCCCTATCCTCTGTGCAAAAATCCTAAAGCACCTTTGTTGTTCCACATCTGACCGTGTGCATTTTACTTGGTGCCTGCTGGGAGTTGTAGGGCCACCATTTTTCTATTACACAGCCAGGACTGTTTGCAGCCTTCCGTAATATTTTCTTCTGGCTGGAGTGTGCAGTAAAATACCGCTCTCACCGTGAAAGTGCACGCAAATAATTCCTAGTTTGCTGCGAACAAACTTATTTATACCATTCTCTGTCTGCAGTGAATTAGACAGCGGTCTCACCGCTAAATAGTACTGTAATATTACCTGGGCCACTACAAAGTATTTCACCTCAGCCGCTGTGAAAAGCATCTCACAATGCAATTTCCGTTGGTGGGGTTGAGATTGCCACAGTTACCAGAACTATCCACTGGCTTTAGAGTCTTCTCCCACTCCACACAGCCTCTATAATCTACAAGTCTCTGCGAGCAGTGAATTACCCCAAGGTATCAGCGCAAGACAGTGAGTTACATTTTTCTAGTCACAGCATAGAGCCTCCGTTATCTTTAAGTCTCTGTGTGCGGTGAATTAAGGCCCAGTTGTCAGTGCTGTACAGTGGGGTAATTTATTTGGGCCCTGCTCTATTCATAATCCGCCATGATGAGGAGTAGGGGTAAGGGTCGAGGACGTGGACGTCCAAGTGAGGGTGTGGGCACAGGCCGAGTTCCTGGTCCAAGTGAATCACAGCCGGCTGCTGCGGGATTAGGAGAGAGGCAAGTTTCTGGTGTCCCCAGATTCATATCACAATTTATGTGTCCACGTGGTAGACCTTTATTACAAACAGAGCAGTGTGAGCAGATCCTGTCATGGATGGCAGAAAATGCATCCAGCAATGTATCAACCACCCAGTCATCTACGCAGTCCACTACTCCCGGCTTAGGGACTGCAACTCTGAATCCTCTGGCTTCTGCTCCTCCTTCCTCCCAGCCTCCTCACTGCATGAAAATGACACATTCTGATGAGCAGGCAGATTCCCAGGTACGGTTCTCGGGTCCCTGCCATGAGTGGGAAAAAATGGTCCTCTCTCACCTGAGGAGTTTGTCGTGACCGATGCCCAACCTTTGGAAAGTTCCCGGAGTCCGGGTAATGAGGCTGGGGACTTCCGGCAACTGTCTCAAGAGCTTTCAGTGGGTGAGGAGGATGATGATGAGACACAGTTGTCTATCAGTGAGGTAGTAGTAAGGGCATTAAGTCAGAGGGAGGAGCGCACAAAGGATTCGAAGGAAGAGCAGCTGGACGATGAGATGACTGACTCCACCTGGTTTGCCAAGCCTACAGAGGACAGAGCTTCAGAGGGGGAGGCAAGTGCAGCAGCAGGACAGCTTGGAAGAGGCAGTGGAGTGGCCAGGGGTAGAGGCAATGCCAGAGCGAAGAATCCCCCAACTGTTTCCCAAAGCTCCCCCTCGCGGCAAGCCTCTGTGCAGAGGGATAGGTGTTCAAAGGGGTGGATGTTTTTCAGTGAGAGCGTGGACGGCCGATGAACAGTGGTGTGCAACCTGTGTCGCACCAAGATCAGTCGGGGAGCCAACACTACCAGCCTCATCACCATCAGCATGCGCAGGAATATGATGGCCAAGCACCCCACTAGGTGGGACGAAGGCCATTCACTGCCTCTGGGTCACACCACTGCCTCTTCCCCTGTGCCCCAACCTGCCACTCAGATCCAACCTCCCTCTCAAGACACAGGCACTGCACCCAGACCCTCACTTCCACTGTCCTCGACCACATCCAGCAATGTCACTCAGCACAGCTTTCAGCTGTCGCTAGCACAAGTGTTGGAGCAAAAGCGCAAATATGCCGCCACGCACCAGCACGCACAAGCTTTAAACGTGCACATTGCCAAATTAATCAGCCTGGAGATGCTGCCATACAGACTTGTGGAAACGGAGGCTTTCAAAAACATGATGGCGGCGGCAGTCCCGCGCTACTCGTTTCCTAGTGACCACTATTTTTCCCGGTGTGCAGTCCAAGCGCTACACCAGCACGTCTCCCGCGAACTTAATCGTGCTCTCACCAGCGCGGTTACTGTGAAGGTCCACTTAACCACGGAAATGTGGACAAGTACTGGCGGGGAGGGCCACTATATCTCCCTGACAGCACATTGGGTGAATTTGGTGGAGGCTGGGACTGAGTCAGAGCCTGGGACCGCTCACGTTCTACCCACACCCAGAATAGCGGGTCCGACCTCGGTGCTGGTATCTGCGGCAGTTTATGCCACCTCCTCTAAACCCTCCCCCTCCTCCTCTGCCTACGCAACCTCTACCTCTCAATTAATTAGTGTGAGCAGCACGTCGCCAGCAGTCGGTATGGCGCGGCGCGGCAGCACAGTTGTGGGCAAGCGTCAGCAGGCCATGCTGAAACTACTTTCAGCTTAGGTGACAAGAGGCACACGGCCCCCGAACTGCTGCAGGGTCTGGCAGAGCAGAATGACCTCTGGCTTTCGCTGCTCAGCCTCCACCCGGGCATGGTCGTGTGTGACAACAGCCATAACCTGATGGCGGCTCTGTAGCTTGGCAGCCTCACACACGTGCCATGCCTGGCCCACGTCTTCAATCTGGTGGTTTAGCGGTTTCTGAAAAATTACCACCACTTGTCTGACCTGCTCGGCAAGGTGCACCGTGTCTGTGCACATTTCCGCAAGTCCACCACGGACACTGCCACGCTGAGGACCTCACAACATCGGTTTCAGCTGCCAGAGCACCAACTGCTGTGCGATGTGCCCACATGCTGGAATTCTACGCTGCACATGTTGGCTAGGCTGTACGAGCAGCGTAGAGCAATAGTGGAATACCAGCTGCAACATGGGCGGTGTAGTGGTAGTCAGCCTCCACAATTCTTTACTGAGGAGTGGGCATGGATGGCAGATATCTGCCAGATCCTCGGAAACTTTGAGGAGTCTACCCAGATGGTGAGCGGCGATGCAGCAATCATTAGCATTACCATCCTGCTGCTTTGCCTGCTGAGAAGTTCGCTGCTAAGCATAAAGGTTGACGCTTAGCGATTGGAACAGGAAACATGGGATAACAGTATGTCGCTTGATAGCCAGACCACCCTCATGTCTATATCTCAGCGCGATTTGGAGGAGGAGGAGGAGGGGGAGGGGGAGGAGCAGGGGGAGGAGTGGGAAGAGACAGGTGGCCACACTGCAGAGGGTACTCATGCTGCTTGCCTCTCATCTGTTCAGTGTTATGGGCTAAAGAGTAGGAGGAGGATCCTGAAAGTCATCTTCCTATTGAGGACAGAGATGTGTTGCATACTGGTACCCTGGCACACATGGCTGACTTCATGTTAGGCTGCCTTTCCCGTGACCCTTGCATTAGACGCATTCAGGCCAACATTGATTACTGGGTGTACACCCTTCTCGACCCATGGTATAGGGAGAACATTTCCACTCTCATTCCCGAAGATGAAAGGGGTACGAGAGTGATGCAATACCCCAGGCCCTGGTGGAAAAAGTGATGCTAAAGTTCCCATCTGACAGGGCTAGTGGCAGAAGTCACAGTTCAGAGGGCCAAGTAGCAGGGAAGGAGCAGGGATCAGGCAGCATGTCCAGCGCAGGCAGGGAAACACTCTCCAAGGCCTTTGCCAGCTTTTTGGCTCCCCAGCAAGACTGCGTCACCACTCCCCAGTCAAGGCTGAGTCGGAGGGAGCACTGTAAAAAGATGGTGAGGAAAAGAGAGCAGTGGCAGAGCAGAAGCATAGCGGAAGGCACCGGAGGTGAAGCGCACACCTGCAGGGAGGATGGTACGCGGCAAAGAGAAGGGAAAGGGAGAAGAAGCCAGCGGCCGGCAAAAGCAAGATGGCGCCGGCGGCAGAGAGATGAGAACACTCATACCGCGCCCCTCCATAAGCAGCTCGGACACAGCGCGCAAGCTGGCAAGGTATGCCAGGGAGGAGGGGGGAGGAAAGGAGGAAACAGGCAGCCCCAAGCAGCGGAGGAGAGACATAGAGGAGCAGGAGAGCCCACGAAACGACAGGCAAACGGAGGAAGGGGCCAGATGCACAGAAAGCATGACAGATGAGAGAGGGGTTAACACAAACACACTAACAGACCCCAATAAAGGCAGTAAAGACAAAGACATACAAGACAGTAGAAACACCGCACAAAACCCTGAAAATAGCAGGCAAGATACCACCAGCCAGCGAGGGGGCATGAACAACTCGGGCAAGCATGCTAACAGTATACAAGAGAGCAGGAATACCACAAATGCAATCATAAGTGTGGCACGAGATGGTAAAAACAACGAAAGTGAATGCGGTGATCACGCACGAGAGGAAACAAATAACGCAAACACAACTGACAGTGGCATAAGAAACGGCATAAAGGATGCAAGTACATCTAATAATTGTGCACCAGATGCCAATAAAAATATAGATGATATCGCTATAAATGACCAAAGGCAGGAAGACGCAAGAAGCGATAAAGAACCTACGCTGAAAGACATCTTCAGCGAAATAACCAAATGCAACGTATCGCTGAGCAATCTTAATATGCAAATGGGCGCAATGCAAACTAATGTAAACCTGCTACGACATGATGTACAGAAAATATCAGAGCGGCTGACAGAAACCGAACAACACATAAGTGATGTGGAAGACGCCATACAGCCAATACAACGAGATATGGAAAAAAGTTTGCATGACATAAAGTATCTACAGAACAAAGTGGATGACCTAGAAAATAGGTCAAGAAGAAACAACGTGCGAATAGTGGGCCTCCCAGAAAAAGCGGAAGGAAGAAATCCAGCAGAATTCTTTGAAACATGGCTGCCTGAACTATTTGAGAGAAACACCCTCACTACAATGTTCGCAGTTGAAAGAGCACACCGTGTGCCCACGCGACCCCTCCCTCCAGGGGCCCCTGCTAGACCGATGCTTGTTAAAATACTGCATTATAGAGACAGAGACACTATACTCCAAAAAGCCCGCGAGAAGGGAGAAATTCAATTTAACGGCACAAGAGTCTCCTTCTTTCCAGACTTTTCTACAGAAATACAAAAAAAACGCGCAACATTTATAGAAATAAAAAGACGGCTCCGAAACTTACAAGTACCATATGCAATGCTGTATCCTGCCAAACTGAGAGTGGCAGCGGCGGGTACAACACATTTCTTTGAAAATCCAAAAGAAGCCAGCAATTGGATAGACCATAATGAAGAGCAAATCCGGAGAGGAAGGTCACCGCGCAAATCGCCAGGAAGAGACAAAGACTAAAGAAATGCTTAATCAAAGGGAACCGAAAAAATCTTGAGAGGAGCACCTGGGGCGACAGGACACATCGTTTGGGAGAATGGAGGACTGGTACCCCGATCCGAGTGAATGTCAACGGATCAGTGAGTTATATGTTGGGGATGTTCGTTGTTTGGTCTCTCTCTCGTATGTTGGGGAAATGTTAAATAATTCACAGATAGAGGAAAAAATGTTATGCGGTAGAAATAGGATGCAAGAAGGGGTAAGGGGAAGGAATGTTAATATAACTGTATATATGTATGCAAGGAGTGGGGCAGGTGCGATATCGCTACGGAGATGTGGACCCTCCCAGTGCGGCTCACTCATAAAAACAAAAGGGGAAAACAACTCTCAGAAAATAGAATCCCTGAGGAAAGTAATGAACAAGGAAAATGAGTAGTAAGGTCAAGATCATCTCATGGAATGTGAGAGGTATGAGTGACCAGACTAAACGCATGGCAGTACTACAAGTAATCAAGGATCAAGGTCCGGCTATTATATGCCTGCAAGAAACACACTTGACAAAAGAAACCATAGACACACTTAGGGTGGGGGGGATGGGACAAAGCTTCCACTCCACACACACGAGATACTCCAGGGGGGTCAGTATAGTGGTACACAAAAACATACCATTTAAATGTTTTGCACGAAAAATTGACCCGGAAGGCCGATTCATAAGTCTACACTGTAGAATTTACAATTATACATGCATCATAACTTCGGTGTACGTCCCGCCTCCATACAATAATACAATAATGCGGCAAATAATAGGATTTATAACGGATAGACCAGACATTCCAGTTCTAATAATAGGTGATTTCAACTCGGTAATTGATCCTACGCAGGATCGATTAAGGACAGAAAATATAAACGAGGAAAGGAACCTGACATCACTAGGTCGATTAATAAACGAAGTATCACTAATAGACATATGGCGAACACGACACCCCACAAACAAACAATACTCATGCTACTCGACCACACACCAATCCCTGTCCAGAATAGACCTAGCAATAGGGAATACTAAAATATATAGGGATATATCCACAATAGAATATTTACCAAGAGTCATCTCCGACCATTCTATATTACGACTAGACTTACAGCATAGTAATGCCGACAGCCACACCCAAAAGAGGTGGAAATTAAATCCACATTGGCTAAATTTACTAAACAAAGAAAACGGGAAAACAATTCTAGAGGAATACTTTGAACTAAATAAAGATACCACGAGTGTGACAGTCTGCTGGGAGGCCATGAAAGCATATATGAGGGGTGTATACATACAACAAATCACCCAAGCAAAAAAGGGACATAGAGAAAGAGGGCAAAAACTACAGGAAAAACTGAAAGAAACGGAAGAAAATCACGTAAAAGAAAACAACATAACAACACTTAACTTATGGAAGAAAGCTCAAGAGGCCCTTAATACATATTCCCTAGATACAGCAGCCACTAAAAATGGGTTCCGTAAACAGGTATATTATGAAGAAGGAGAAAGAACGGGGCATATGCTGGCAACTATAGCCCAAGCACAAACCAGCTCCACATATATCATTGAACTAAAAAACACACAAGGCGACATTGTTAGGGACGCAACATCTATAAGAGAGACAGCGCGGGAATATTACACCTCCCTGTACTCCTCCAGACTAGACAAAACAACAGAACAAATTGAAGAATATTTGGGGGGGATAGTAACACATAGAATGACGGAAGAACAGAGAGAATTCCTAGATGAGCCAATAGATTTGGAGGAAATACAGGAGGCGGTGAAAGATATGCAAAACAATAAGGCCCCAGGGGAAGACGGATTCCCAATAGAATTTTATAAACAATACGCGGACATCCTACTACCACATCTTCTAGAGACAATGGAGGAGTCAGAGCAGAGAGGGGAATTGCCACAAACAATGAGAAAGGCCAAAATAACAATCCTATTAAAGCCAGACAAGGACCCCTTGCTGATGGACTCGTATAGGCCGATATCACTATTAAATGCGGACATTAAAATAATAGCTAAAGTCCTGGCCAATCGGCTGTCTAGAGTGGCGCCCACTTTGGTGCACCCAGACCAGAGCGGGTTCATACCAGCAAGATCAACGGCAACAAATATTCGCAGGGTATTCTTAAACTTACAAATACCAGTAGATAACACCGGAGACAGAATTTTATGCTCATTAGACGCGGCAAAGGCGTTTGATAGCGTCGAATGGCAGTACTTATGGAAAGTACTGGAAAAAATGGGATGCGGCCCAATATTTATGAGGCGAGTAAAACTTCTGTATACCGGAGTGGAGGCGGACGTGCTCATCAACGGGGGATCCTCAGAGGCATTCTCATTACACAGAGGGACAAGGCAGGGCTGCCCACTATCACCACTTCTGTTCGCATTAGCGATAGAGCCCCTAGCGTGTAAAATAAGAACCCATCAGGGAATAACAGGATTCCAAAGGGGAAATATAGAGGAGAAAATTGCCCTGTACGCAGATGACATGTTACTATTCTTAGGGGATGGGGAAAAATCCCTGGAAACCACCATGCAAATAATCAAAGAATTTGGAACCTTTTCGGGACTAACCATTAACTGGAATAAATCTGAAATATTACCAATAGACAACCCCGAAAGACAAATTACCAATAGAGAAATAACCCTAAAATGTACACCAACAATTAAATATCTGGGAGTCAAAATTACTAGAAAAGTCAGGGAGTACGGAAAAATAAACCTAGAACCACTCATGGAAAAATGGAAACAGAAACTTCACATATGGCGTAAACTACCCATGACAATTATAGGGAGAGTGAATCTCATAAAAATGATATGGATGCCGCAATTGTTATACCTAACACATAATGCCCCCCACTGGATAACACAAAAATTTTTCCATAAAGTCAGGGGGCTATTTAGGGAACTCATATGGGGGGGGAAGACACCAAGGATTAAACTGGAACTATTATATAACTCAAAAGAAAAGGGCGGGTTGGCTTTACCCAACCCATTCTCGTATTTCATGGCCTCCCAGCTGCAACACCTCAGGGGATGGGAGACGGAGGAGGTACAGGACGCCAGTTTCAAAATCCTTAAAGACTTTTTTGCAGGGTCACACCTGCTTGAAACACTGGAATGTGGAATGTTTAAAAAAGACGGACAAAATGCCCCCACACTACTACTAATACACAAAGTTTGGTGGAAGACCAGAAATATGCTAGGCATAACAAGCTGTACACAGTACACCCCCATATGGAATAATCCATACTTACCGGAAATTAATAAATTACAAGACTTTCAAGGATGGAAAAATAGGGGAGTCAGGAGGATGGGCCAGATATTGGAGGGAGGGGAGCTAAAAACCCTCGAACAGCTAAAACAGAATTATGACATTCCCAATAGTGATTTTTATAAATACCTACAACTTAGACATGCGATACAAGCTGAAAAGAATAGGGCAGAGATGACAGTGTCAACAAATGCAGTGGCGGACATAATAGGCAAAGCTACTACCACAGTCGGGAAAATATCCACATTATACTCGTATATACAAGACACGGTGAACGCACACAATCCGATATTAACAAAAGCAAAATGGGAGGCTGACATAGGACCCATCGAGGAGTCGCACTGGGAGGAAATCCTACAAATGACACCCAAACTATCTCTGAGCGAGGCGCACAGATTATCGCAAATATACTTAATACACAGAGTATATCGGACTCCGGCTTTTTTGCATAAGATAGGAGTGAGAACCTCTCCAGTATGTGTAAGGTGCAAAACTCACACGGCGGACCTAATCCACATGCTATGGAGATGCCCGAAATTACATAGATATTGGGCTAAAATACGAGACGTCATAAACTCAGCATTTGGCATATGTATGGATCTGACACCATACGTATGCATTCTGGGGTACACACACGATCTGGCACTAGATGACAACGAAAAGTTGGCGGTATCCAGACTATTATATTTAGCCAGAAAAACAATAACTCAACACTGGCTAGATGAAGAACCACCCACGCTAGGGGAGTTCAAAAACAAGGTTAACCAAATTTTACCGTGGGAGAAAAGCATATACACGAAACGTAAAATCAGCCAAAAATACTATGATATATGGCTGAGATGGATACATGCCCAGAGCCAGACCAGGAATGACGGAATAAATATATAGGAGATGGAGTGGCGAGCCGTGTGGGTCAGTACCAGCGGGCCGGGGATCCGGCTCGGGAAAAGAGGAGAAGTAAACTAAGACACAGCAAAGCAAACAGGTGTTATTTATAAAGTTTATTAAAATAAGATAGAGTTATTCACAAAATTGATATACTGTAAAATAAATGAGAAAGGATCAGTAGGGCAGGATAAGATATGGCGGAGGGGAGAGAGAGAGATCAGACAATGGGCAAGGGTATGTAGCTGCCCCTTGTAAGCAGCAAAACAACAACCGCCCCCTCACCAAGAGGATGAAGAGAAAAGAAAACAAAAGAAGACCGAGGAATTACCATTGATTAAAGAGACTGTTACTACCGCTCATGACAGAGGACTGTAAACGCACAGAAACCTGTCATTCAAAGGACTAAATGTTGAGAGAGAGGCCTTTAAGGGGGGTGGGGGAGGGAACAGGAGGGAAGGGGAGGGGGAGGGAGGGATAAGGGAAACAGTTATATATATAAAATGCTATAAAGATATGTAAAAGGAAGAAAGTTTAATAAAAAACATTTTCAATCAAAAAAAAAAAGATGGTGAGGGAGTATGTAGCCGATCGTACCAGCGTCCTCTGTGATGCCTCTGCTCCATACAACTATTGGGTATCTCCAGGCTGCCTCCAGGCTTTGTTACAAATTAAGCAACAGCGAGCTGTATCTTTAAAAAATGTTTATGGGTTTTACCAGCCCTCGTGGTTAAGTAATTTTTCAGGGGTGCACTTGTACTCTTGGTACACCAATTTTTCTGGCCCTCGTCTATACTGTTATCTAGCTAATTTTTCCGGCCTTCGCCTACACTCTTGGTTACCAATTTTTTTTCAAGGGTTCGCCTATAGTCTTGGTACACCAATGTTTCAGGGGTTCTCCTATACTCTTGCTTCAGAAATGTTACAGCGGTCTGCCTAAACTTTTGCTACAGAAATGTTACTGGGGTCCGCCTATGCAGTTTCCACTGAATGGTTTGAGGGGTTCACCTATACTTTTACTACAGAAATGTTACAGGGGTCTGCCTATACTTTTGCTAAAAAAATGTTACTGGGGTCTGCCTATACTTTTGCTAAAGAAATGTTACTGGGGTCTGCCTATACCTTTTCTACTGAATGGTTTGAGGGGTCCACCTATACTCTTGCTACAGAAATGTTACTGGGGTCTGCCTATACTCTTGCTACAGAAATGTTACAGGGGTCTGCCTATACTTTTGCTACATGAAGAAAGTTGATGTAGGCAGCAGTTGCGGTGCAAATACAAAGCGGTTTTTATTCCTCCCAAAATGTTACGTTTCGACTCAACGAGTCTTTGTCAAAGACTCGTTGAGTCAAAACGTAACATTTTGGGAGGAATAAAAACCGCTTTGTATTTGCACCGCAACTGCTGCCTACATCAACTTTCTTCACATTGCATTTCTGGTGGTCTAATTTGGATCTAGACCACAGTGGGCGCTGCAGACGACCTGTTCAACCTATTTTGGATGCCTCTTTTGCTGCTGACCCTCGTGTTGTGGATATATAATTTTGCTACAGGAATATTACTGGGGTTCACCTATACTCTTGCTATAGAAATGTTACTGGGATCCGCCTATGCTCTTGCAATAGAAATGTTACTTTGGTCCGCCTATACCCTTGCTACAGAAATGTTACAGGGGTCTGCCTATACTTTTGCTACAGAAACGTTACTGGGGTCCGTCTATGCAGTTTCCATTGAATGGTTTGAGGGGTTCGCCTATACTTTTGCTACAGAAATGTTACTGGGGTCTGCCTATACTCTTGCTATAGAAATGTTACTGGTGTCCGCCTATACTCTTGCTACAGAAATGTTACAAGGGTCTACCTATACTTTTGCTACAGAAACGTTACTGGGGTCCCCCTATGCATTTTCTACTGACTGGTTTGAGGGGTTTGCTTATGCTCTTGCTACGGAAATGTTTCTGGGGTCTGCCTATGCAGTTTCTACTGAATGGTTTGAGGGGTTCGCTTATACTTTTGCTACAGAAATGTTACTAGGGTCCGCCTATACTCTTGCTACAGAAATGTTACAGGGGTCTGCTTATACTTTTGCTGCAGAAATGTTACTGGGGTCCGCCTATGCTCTTGCTACAGAAATGTTACAGGGGTCTGCCTATGCTTTTGCTGCAGAAATATTACTAGGGTCCACCTATACTTTTGCTACAGAAACGTTACTGGGGTCCGCCTATGCAGTTTCCACTGAATGGTTTGAGGGGTTCACCTATACTTTTGCTACAGAAATGTTACTGGGATCTGCCTATACTCTTGCTACAGAAATGTTACAAGGGTCTACCTATACTTTTGCTACAGAAACGTTACTGGGGTCCGCCTATGCATTTTCTACTGACTGGTTTGAGGGGTTTGCCTATGCTCTTGCTACGGAAATGTTTCTGGGG
This sequence comes from Eleutherodactylus coqui, assembly GCF_035609145.1. Classification (NCBI taxonomy): domain Eukaryota; kingdom Metazoa; phylum Chordata; class Amphibia; order Anura; family Eleutherodactylidae; genus Eleutherodactylus; species Eleutherodactylus coqui. The sequence continues at coordinate 130,567,970 of NC_089847.1, forward strand.
TCTGCCTATGTAGTTTCTACTGAATGGTTTGAGGGGTTCGCGTATACTTTTGCTACAGAAATGTTACTAGGGTCCGCCTATACTCTTGCTACAGAAATGTTACTGGGATCTGCCTATACTCTCGCTACAGAAATGTTACAGGGGTCTGCCTATGCTTTTGCTACAGAAATGTTACTGGGGTCCGCCTATACTATGTTACTATACCTTTTCTACTGAATGGTTTGAGGGGTTCGCCTATACTTTTGCTACAGAAATGTTACAGGGGTCTGCCTATAGTTTTTCTACAGAAATGTTACTGGGGTCTGCCTATACTTTGGCTTCAGAAATGTTACTGGGGTCCACCTATACCTCTGCTACTGAATGGTTTGAGGGCTTCGCCTGTACTTTTGCTACAGAAATGTTACTGGGGTCCACCTATGCTTAAGCTACAGTAATGTTACAGGGGTCTGCACTATACTGTGGGTGCACAAAGACTTCCCATCGCGGTGTTTTACCTATCTGGCACAATTACACTGACTGACTTGTGCAGAAATGTGGGCCGAGGCCAAGGTCCTTGGCGGGGTGAAGCTCTGCCATGTTTGGGCGCTCTGATTTCTTCCTGTGTAATACCATTTTTGTGCCCCGAAAGCATAGGCGAGCCCAAGGAACTCAAAGACTTCCCATTGCGGTATTGAGCTATCTGACACCTACACAGAATGAATTGTTTTGGGGCGCATGGAATTCCTATTGCTATGTAACTCGTGGCACCTTGGGTCACCCAAGGTGGAGGCTGTGACTGAGCCTGACCAAGGGCCCGCTCACGTACTTCCCACACAGAGTATTGCGGGTCCTACCTCGGTCATGGTTTCTCAGCCTTATTATGGGATCTAGGGATCAGCGCTGGTCAACATGTATTTTCTCTCGTGTTGCCACAGTTATCTGAGACACTGGTTTAGGCCAAACAAAAGGAGCGTTACTGCATTAATGAGACATTTTCAGCTGTACAAGCATCCGAGTCCGCTTTATGCCCATGATTAATGAGGGTGTGAGCTGAGGCTGAGGTCCTTGGCAGGGTGAAACTGCCATGTTTGGGCGCTCTGATTTCTTTATGTGTAAAACTTTCCTTGGGTTTCAGAGGCTCGCCTATTATGTGGGTACACAAAGACTTCCCATTGCGGTGTTTTACCTGTCTGGCACAAATACACTGACTGACTAGGGTAGAAATGTGGGCTGAGGTCCTTGGTGGGGTGAAATGCTGCCATGTTTGGGCACTCTGTTTTCTTCATGTTTAATACCATCTTTAAGTTCCGTGTTTCACAAGTCATCATCTATGCGGAGCATCAGTCCCATACAAAAATGCTGGAGTCGGCCATTGACTTCAATGGGGTTTGTTACTCGAAACGAACTCTCGAGGATTATGAAAAGTTTGACTCAAGCAACGAGCACCTGAGCATTTTGGTGCTCGGTCATCTCTAACCATAGGTAATACTGGCATGTTCTTATCTGGCAGTAGGGCTATTGGACCTTATCAGGCATCAAGGCCTGGCTGTTACTGCTACCCCTACAGCCGCTTTAGGTATTGTATATTCACAGCTGTATTAAATGTTTCAATCTATAATGAATGGACAACACATCAGTTGTGTAACTGACTGACCTGATTGTGGGCTATTCCTAAAGGTATCTCCAAGAGGTCCCTGGTCTTTATACTTTAAACGATTTTTAGAAGCATCAGGTCTTCACTGCAGGAAACCCCTTGGGTGTTAGCTCAGAACTAGTCTCAGTTCAGTGACAGCTGAACCAGGCAGGTCAAAAGGAACTGGAACGTGGCATCGAGGGGTCAGGCTAGGATGGAGTCAAATATCAAACCAGCCTCAGGACAGGCAGAGTTTATGCAATACGATAAACCAGACTGGAGGTTAAACAGGTGAATATCAGGCAAAACATAGGCAGTATACAGGCGGAGGTCATCACAGGCAGAGTTTAGGAAAGCTGGGTATACAGGCTGAGGGTCAGAAATGGAAAGCAAGCAGATTAAAGTACACCTTTTCTTGAAACACTAGGAATCGTATTGCTTAGGCGCCTTTCGTGCTTTAAGTAACCCAGGACGGGTTGGGTTGGGCTGGGGATAGGAAAGCTGGGTATAGAATACAAAAAAACCCATAAACATAATTGGCATCACCACGTCTGAAAAAGTCCAAACTATCCAAGTATTGCATTTTTTATCTCAGACGGTGAATGTCAGAATTGTGTTTTTTCGGTTACTTGTCTCCCAAAAAAATTGAATAAAAAGTTATCAAAAAGTCATATGTACCAAAAATGCTAGTAATAAAACTACAGCTACCCCACAAGAAACAACTCCTCACACTGCCCCATCGACATAAAAATAAAAAAAGTTATGCAATAATATAACGACAAAAAGCTAATTTTCTTAAAATATAAATATTTTTAATTTTTAATAGTATTAAAACATAAAAAACATCTATAGGCATAGTAGCAACATAATAGAACTGATCAGTAGAATTAAGTTATCATCGCATTGTTACTGCACCATGAACACTGCAAAAGCAAAATCCCCTGAAAATAGCACACTTGTGTTTTTTTCCTCCATTCTGCCCCACTTATATTTTTTTTTATAAAGCTTTTCAGCACAGTATATGATATTTTTAATGGTACAGTTAAAAAATACAACATCCTGCAAAAAGACAAGCCATCATACTGCTATGTTGGAGGAAAAACTAAAAACTGATGGTTCTTGAGAGGCAAGCATGAAAAAAAAAAAAAGCTGAAACCCCCCAAATATCTAAGGCTGGGTTCACTCAGGGCGCTCAGGATTAGACAGCCATGTGGACGAGATTTCTCAGAAATCTCGTCCACAATGGACAGCCAATCCACTGCGGTTAAACCGGCAGAAACCGTGGCTGCGGCGCGGCTTTGCCAACCGCAGCATGTCCATTCTTTTTTTCTTTCCGCTGCGGCCGCGCTCTCCTCTATGGGAGCGCCGGCCGCAGCGGAAGAGTGAGCGGCTGGGCCGCTTCAAAGCCGCCGTGGGTTTTTCCGCGGCGGTTCTCCCAGCAGAAGTCTCGTGTTTTTATGCTGCGGCCAAACCGCGGGATTTCCGTGACCCCAGCCCAACAGTTAAATGGTTAATCTCCCTGAAGGCCATTTACAAATGTTGGCAATTATGTCCTTTTGAAGTCAATGGATAGATGAACTGGCATTTGTGAATCCTATTAGCATGGTGTGCTTTTTTAATGCAAATTACAGATCTAACAAAGTTTAACTTGACAATTAATACAGTAAATAAACTGCAGCGCAGAACATTTTCTTGTTTTTCAAAATATTTTCTATGGATTTTGTTAAGATTACATAACTTGTTCCAGCAAGTTATCAGCGTTAGATTACATTTTGCCACATCTGTATTGGTGCATCAGTATGATATCCATGAGGAAACATACAGAAGAGATAAATGATTAACATGCCTTTCTTTGCAATTAACACCATATTTATTCCTTCCTACATTTGTACTCTTTAAGACACTGCTGATAAATCTTGTCCTCTATGATTTGCTTCAAAAACCTTGTGAAGAGCTCAGCGCTGCACCTCTCTATAATACAGTGTATCACATTTACTTACTTGGCACAAAACATGGATCTCATAAATGGGTTTTCTGGTATTGATTTTTGACAAATCAAGCAGTGGACAGAGAATATCCCTCCGATGATGATGTCACCATCCTGCACATATTCATAGTCCTCATAGGCTGGGACAATTTGCAGGTTACAAGCTGATGATGGATTCTTGGTTCCAGAGCTGCAAGGTGTCACACACAGCAGTAGAATCAGCAGCACAAGTAGTAGCATTGCCAATGAATCAAGAGGTCCTGTAAATGTGGAGATTCTGTCAGCAGAGAAGTATCACAGGTTCTGTAGACTCCACAGTGACTGTCAGTGTAAGGAGCCTCAAACTGAACTGTCAGACATCTTATATAGCATTCAGCAACACAGAGATCTGATATTAGCTTCTACAGACAACAACTGTGACTATTCTTATTGCATGTAATGTCTGGAGGAAAAGCTCCAAAATACATTTTTCCTTTTTTTCTTTTCTTTTTATCTTTCTATTTTTTTTCTGATTAAAAACATGCCAAAGTGTGTGCAGCCCTAATACAAGAGTGTTGTGTGCTCTGTTAGTCATTGAATGGTTGTGATCAGCAGCACACCATTTGGTTAGGTTTGGTATTGCAAGCAAAACCAATTAAGAGGTGTGTTGTTTAGTCCACGGGATCCCTTTTCACTGGATGTTTTTTCTAACATGTCCTCTAACATTTAAACACAATGATTGCCAATCCATATATTTGTAAACTTATGTCACATGCACATGTCCATATTATTGCTCTATACAAACAGAAATTTCTATGGAACCAAAGTACAGCACCCATGGAAGTCTATATGTCCATGTGGTATTTCTGTATGCTTCTCCCATGGAAGAACTGCTCATAGATGAGAATATCCCCATAATACATTGTTATCCAGAGGTACCATACAGGGGTACATGGAGTGCCTACATCTCCATACACATAGGTTGAGATTCCTTTTGCTACTATACAAGACTCTCTACCACTGACTGTGTCACATGTGTAGCTCCCTAGAGTTGTGGTCCCACAGCACTGTTATAGCCACTTTTTGGAAATTGTGTGTGTATTACTTTAAATATGTTTTTTATGTATGTCCATGCTACCTAACCCCGCATGACTTTGCAGAATACACTCTAATCTGCTTTCTCACCTGTCAATCACCCCTAGCTACTCTGGGATTGGATGGAAAGTTTTGCCCGAGCTCAGGATTAGTCGAGTAGGAAGGTATAAAAGTTAGAGAATGAACAGGGTTGGTCAGTATAGTCAAGAGACGGAGCCTGAGAAAAAGACCAGAGTGGAACAAGAAGACCATCATTACTCCTAGGCCAGTGCAGTGAGAGGCTAGAACAACTAAGTGTGAGTACTCAAAATGCTAGAAATTTTTAGTAGATTAGAGATAGAGAAACAGAACAGAAGAGAAAGGGAAAACAAGGAAATTAAGTCAGCAAGTAATAATCAATGTAATAGTCAAAGCAAGGATAAAAGCTGGAAATCAAATGCAATGTTTTGTGTCAATCCCCTGAGAAAAGTACAGAATCAATCAATGCCTGCAAATGTAATGCAAGTTCATCATCTACTTCAAGTAAATGAAACTTTGTTTCTGCTGTAAGTCCAACAGTTCCCTCTCTTCCTGCATATGAAGATGTAAATAGTTTTCATCATCTAAGTGCTTCATGGAGTGCTTCCCACTGTGAGAGATTTAGTTTGGTTCATAGACTTTGGTTCATTCTGCAGATGCCTTTAAAGCCTTCAGAAAAGAGCATGCTGCCCTGGCCATCAACCATGTGCTGACTTGTAAAGTCACGTACATTTGCAATCTGTAGAAACAATGTTTATTTGCCAAATTATCTTTAAAATGGTATCAGGATGCGCTAAGAATTGCTGAGTGTGTAGGGGTTATCCTTTAATTGTGCTGTTTGTCCACCATCTGCAAATTCCAATGTGTTTACGCCAAATGTAATATTCTGAGCTTGGGAAAATTATTTCTTAGCCAATAATGTATACACCCTTATATCTTACTTATGTGTCATTTGTATAACCCTTCCCATATCTATATGTTTATGACACCTTTCCTGTCTTCTTAATAAAACTAAGGTGTTGGGTGGCTGGTTCACCAGACTCTCATTGCCATTAACTACATTCGGATGTCTTGTCTGAGTTTTAGTTAAGGGTTAAGTCACTGGTGACTCTTGTATTTGATTTTACCTGATTTAGGTGTACTTCTTTAAAAATCTCTAACACCACCAACCACAACATCTGCACTGAGGTACCACATGACATTACAGGAGAGCAAGAACTACTACGCCCATTATTGTTTAGTTCCCCACTTTTTGTATTTTATTATTTTTTATTCGGAAATGGTCCCTACCCATATATGAACTGGCATCACGACAAACTAACAGCTTACCCTACCCAACTCTGTGGGAAGCAGGCATTAAACTCTGTCTATCTTTTTACCACTGTGTAGTTAGACCTTATGGGCTTTTACCTACTAGCGTCTTTTTAACGCTGCGATATTGCTGCGTTTTTTTCAATGGGACTTTCTAATGTAAAAATCGCATCACACACAAAAATCGCAAGTTTGTACTTTTGCGATTTTTGTGCGATGCGATTTTTAACGTTAGAGAGTCCCATTGGAAAAAAAACGCAGCGATATTGCAGTGTTAAAAAAAATGCTAGTGGGTAAAAACCCTAAGACGGGCATTTTTCCACTCCACCAGAAGAAGAGCCACCATGACTACCATCTAATTATACCTCCTAGGTCGGGGTCGCTGCACATGTGTAAGGCCTTCTGATGAGTCAATATATACGTAAGACATGACTAAACTTTCTCTTGTGTTGTAGATCAGCTAGGAAGCAACAGATGAATCTAGTAACAGATGTCATTTTCTCACTTTTCTACAAACTATTGATGCAGTTATCCAGAATGGAGGTGGCAATTTGGGCAGATGGTGTTTAGCCCTACAGTGACAGATAAAGTGTAAGTCAATCCTCCAAACAGCTACTCTACAGTGAAAAATATGTGTGAAGGGCCCATCTCTTCTCCCTGGTATGATGGTGAAGTGTAGTGTGTACAATGCAAAGAAGAGTACATAGAGTCAGGATAAGAGTTGCAGTGTAACTCACTTTGACTTGATCCAGACTACAATAGTTCAACATTAGAGATGAGCGAACGTGCTCGTCCGAGCTTGATGCTCGCTCGAGAATTAGGGTGCTCGAGATGCTTGTTACTCGAGATGAGCACCACGCGGTACTCAAGTCAATTCCATTTCCTTCCCTGCATGTTTTGCACCATTTTCTGGCCAATAGACATGCAGGGAAGGCATTACAACTTCCTCCTGTGACGTTCCAGCCCTATCCCACCCCCTGCAGTGAGCGGCTGGTGAGATCAAGTGACCGCCGAGTATTTAAAGCGGTCCCGCCCGCGGCTTGCCTCAGACACACGCTGGCAGAGATTAGGGAGAGCACTGTTCCTGCTATAGGGAGAGTGTTAGACTACTGTTAGCGTCTTCAAGAACCCCAACGGTCCTTCTTAGGGCCACATCTTACCTTGTGCATTACTGTTGTGGCTGCTGGGAGCAGTTTTGAACAAATTTTTTTTTTCATCTTGGGCTGTGCAGACTATTGCGTTCTCAGTCTGCAGTCAATTATACAGAGTATAGGGGCAGTACTGGTCAGGCAGGGACAGTGGTAGTGTAGAATCCTGTCAACAAGTACCCCAAAAAAGCTCCTTCTTAGGGCTACCTGTGACCATGTGCAGTTTAATGCGTGGCTGCTGGGAGTTGTAGTGGCTCACTATTAGCCAGCTAGGCCTTTTTGCAGCCAAGCGAATAATTTTTTCGGCCTGCAGTGTGCATTACATAACCGCTGTGATCTTCCAAGTGCAGGCCAATAATTGCATAATTCTTACAATGCTCTGTGTCTGCTCTATTCGAAATACACCATGCTGAGGGGTAGGGGTAGGCCTAGAGGACGTGGCCGTGGATGCAGGCGAGGACGCAGAGGTGCAAGTGAGGGTGTGGCACTTTAAAAAAAAAACAGAATGTCTAGGGCATGGAGTGTTGGCCGCAGCCAACATGTATTTCCTCTCACGTAACCTCAGCTATCCGGGGCACTGCAATGGGATTTCTTTATGTACCGTCTGTGTGTTCCTGCTAGCCACCCATGCTGTGGGTGCACACAGACTTGCCACAGCGGAGTTTTACCTGCCTGGCACTTTTAAAAAAACACAGAATGTCTAGGGCATGGCCTGTGGGCCGCAGCCAACATGTATTTCCTCTCACATAACCTCAGCTATCCGGGGCACTGCAATGGGATTTCTTCATGTACCGTCTGTGTGTTGCTGCTAGCCACCCATGCTGTGGGTGCTCACAGACTTGCCACAGCGGAGGTTTACCTGCCTGGCACTTTTAAAAAAAAACAGAATGTCTAGGGCATGGACTGTGGGCCGCAGCCAACATGTATTTCCTCTCACATAACCTCAGCTATCCGGGGCACTGCATTGGGATTTCTTTATGTACCGTCTGTGTGTTCCTGCTAGCCACCCATGCTGTGGGTGCTCACAGACTTGCCACAGCGGAGGTTTACCTGCCTGGCACTTTTAAAAAAAAACAGAATGTCTAGGGCATGGACTGTGGGCCGCAGCCAACATGTATTTCCTCTCACATAACCTCAGCTATCCGGGGCACTGCATTGGGATTTCTTTATGTACCGTCTGTGTGTTCCTGCTAGCCACCCATGCTGTGGGTGCACACAGACTTGCCACAGCGGAGTTTTACCTGCCTGGCACTTTTAAAAAAAACCAGAATGTCTAGGGCATGGACTGTGGGCCGCAGCCAACATATATTTCCTCTCACATAACCTCAGCTATCCGGGGCACTGCATTGGGATTTCTTTATGTACCGTCTGTGTGTTCCTGCTAGCCACCCATGCTGTGGGTGCACACAGACTTGCCACAGCGGAGTTTTACCTGCCTGGCACTTTTAAAAAAAACCAACAATGACAGACATGGGTAGGGTGCAGAGTGCAGATGGTTTACCCCTTGCGTTGTCGATGAGGTATCCGACACCCAAACAGAATGAGTAGTGTGTGGACACATGGAGTCCCCATTGCTATGTCACTCGCAGCACCTTGGGCCACACATGGTGTTTGCTGGGACAGAGGCTGACCCAGGGCCCACTCACGTATTTCCCACACAGAGTATTGCTGCATAGTGGAGATGTGTAGAAGTGCTGGGCTGGCAGCGGACTTCCCTTTATGCCCACGTTTGCAGCTCCTGACGGAGGTGGCAAAGGATTGGAATGAAGATCGAACGTCAATCTATTATCAATTCTCAGGATTATATTTCTCATTGCTTCTGTACAGCATTGTGGGCTATCGCCCCCCCCCCCTCTTTCAAAGAGGGTCACTGCCTGGCCCTGCCAACCCTCTGCAGTGTGTGCCTCTGGTTCCTCCTCATGGCAGACGCACTTATAAATAGACATGAGGGTGGTGTGGCTTTGTTGTGATAGTGTGGTGCTTAGCTAAGGTGTGCCTTGCTAATGAGGGTTTGTCCGAAGTAAAAATTGTTGGGGGGGGGGGGGGGGCACTCTTGCTGATTGTGCTTTGTTGGGATAGTGTGGTGCTTAGCTAAGGTGTGCCTTGCTAATGAGGGTTTGTCCGAAGTAAAAATTGTTGGGGGGGGGGGGCACTCTTGCTGCTATTGTGGCTTAATAGTGAGACCTGGGAACCTGAGATGCAGCCCTGCATGTTACCCCTCAACTGCCCTATCGGTATCTGTGTCGTTTCCATCCCTTTTGTAGGTTTTGAAGATTTGCACAAATGAAAACCTTAGCGAGCATCGGTCATATACAAAAATGCTCGAGTTGCCCATTGACTTCAATGGGGTCCGTTACTCGAAACGAACACTCGAGCATTGCAGAAAGCTTGACTCGAGCAACGAGCACCCGAGCGTTTTGGTGCTTGCTCATCTCTATTCAACATCCAATTGATGAAGGTCCAAAATGTTTAATCCAGTTTCAGAGTTGGTCATGAGGATGGTTGATTAAGAAAGTGCTACCCATTTCTGCTCCATACTGCTGATGGAGCTGATGTAGGGTTCTCACCACAGCCCAGCTATAGCTCCATAAAGCTGATATAATTTTCACACCACACCCATAGAATCTGCAGCTTCCCCAATATACCACTGCTGCGGGGACTAGATCCAAGATTGGCTCTGAGCTTCTATTCCATTAAACTAGCTTACTAGTTTACACTACACTTTACTCTTATTTTCTAAATTTTCTAGAAGGTTACAAGAACTTTTAGAACTTCTGCTCCTCCCACAAGCTTCTTGTTGATCGTTAGCTATGAAGGAAGCTGAGTCACTGGGCTGTTCTATCCCTCTGTGTATAAAGTACTCTATAAAACAACCATCTTCAAGTCTTCTATTTTTTCAAATATAAGGGCAAAGAAAAATAGACAATGTACAATGTTTGTGTTGCCCTAATGCAAGAGTGTTAAGAGCTATGTTGCAGATTGAATAGTTGCGATCACTAACACACAATTTGGTCAGGTTTGGTATTGGAAGCAAAATTTCAAATTGATGGCACAACATTTTTGGCATATAACCTGTAAATCAACTGACAAGAGCCTTGTAGGCCTCTGAGAGCTGAAGTGATGGCTCCTGTTACCTGACTGTTCTTATACATCCACTTGACCAAGAAGCATGCAATTTTAACTCTTCTGCTGCTGTTTGGTGAGTACCGATGCAGCCATTAAAGTTGTCCGGTTACAGAACTGTACTTAATCCTTCATAATGACAGGACTTTTTTAACATGACGCTGCAGCCTCTGAATGGCTGCAGTGGTCAATTCACTTCTTATGGTGGCAGCTGTCACAAATAATACGGTCAGAAATCAGTTGTCCACTGCAGCTAATCAGCCATCAGTGCTCACATCCTGAGCACTATGATGCCAGGAGTTCGGGAACATGACGTTGCAGTTTCTGATTGAGACTTGACTTCCAGTATCAGCAGTTGTCACAACTAATGGTGTTTAATTTTTACTATGGTCAGCTCTGTTGAAGGGACATCTTGTAGACAGTGAACACTTTAAATAAGTGCACCTTTTAAATATAAAGTGCAGCATTGGTTAAAGCCACATCTGCTCAGACGGGGAGGAGAGGGATTAGCTGCAGTCACATTATGGCTGGATTCAGATGAACGTATATCGGCTGGGTTTTCACGCTCAGCCAATATACAATGTCCCTCTCTGCAGAGGGGGGGGGGGACTGGAAGAGCCAGGAGCAGTGCTCTGAGCTCCCGCCCCCTCTCTGCCTCCTCTCCGCCCCTCTGCACTATTTGCAATGAGGAGAGGCGGAACGGGGGCGGGGCTAATTGGCAGAACTTAGCCCCGCCCCCGTCCTGCCTCCTTTCATTGCAAATAGTGCAGAGGGGCGGAGAGGGGGTGGGAGCTCAGTTCCTGCTCCTGGCTCTTCCATCCTCCCCCCCCCCCTGCAGATGAGGACACCGTATATCGGCTCGGCGTAAAAACCGAGCCGATATACGGTTGTCTGAACCCACCGTCAGTCTGTGAAACAGCTATACCTTGCTTGTGTCAAATTTGTTATAAAAATATAGCAGCTGCTCTGGAAATTATGACACGTCACACTCAGTTTGGTATAATCAGAATGATCTTTCCTTTATTTCATCATGCAGCAAAACTTTATAATTCTAAATCAATCTGTGTACCTATCTGCCTAGCCAATAAAGTACAAACAAGCGTGCATTAGTTCTGCTTTGTCATCTTTTTTTGCTATTCGAGCACATGCTATGAAGTCAATCATTTCTTATCAAGGGTGTATCTTTTGGTTGTGTCATCTAGATAGAAGTCCGAAGCAGTTATGATAGAATACACCCATATCTTGTTTTGTAGCAAACCACTTAATATAAAATATGCCTGTAGCTTTCTTATAGATACATACACATACAATTTTGATCATATAAAGAAATGTAAATATGGAGTCAGCCTTGCTACACAATCATATATTCTCTAGCAGGGGTTGCGATAGTTAAAGTTGCCCCTGTAATTTGGATCATGGCGTGATTCAGAAGATCTCTCTAAGAAAGGTAATATGAGTGATGCATAATAGTTGGGTGCTCATTTTAAAGATTTGACATAGGGACTGAAGAGCTTCAAGTTGGGGAGGCAGTGTTACATGTATGTACTGTATATTATGTACAGATAGTCCATTTAGACTCTCGTGACCCGGCGATGGGACCATATTTACAGTTGGCCCGTATATGGCCTTGAACCTGTTGTGCTTGCTGTATTGCTAAAATAAAGTTAAACTTTTATTTCCAGCATAGAAGATGTCTGATGTTTATGTCAGTTATTCCCATAGACTAGAACAGCCACATTGCCACGGGTCTATTTCAGAGACAACTGACCACAGTCTAAATCTGATTTATTGTGGCCCAAGATGGAACAAGAACACCTTATGAACGTATTATCCACTATAGCTGACGGGAGTACCGTTACTGCATGTTCATCCGAAACCGCTATGCAAATTGTCACTGTACTAACTCAACCCTATCTTGTGGCCCAGGGAAAACTTCAGCCTGATTCTCGGCATCATGTTAGACACATGCAGCTTTTTTTCCCTCTTTGCCCTGATTACTACACAGTAGGGTTCTGGCCGGCTAGGTAAAAGGTCATTAATGAGATTTTAGGACTATTTCCTAGCCTAAAAGACTTCCTATACCCTGTGCTACTTTCTGTAAAGAGAAACATTACCACCTCCCCAGGACAGTTAGATAACTCATCTACATATGGACAATTGTTTCTATTCTTCCTGGGAGCGGGCATTCTGTTAAGATCATTCCAAGAGCACAACAGGCAATCCTGAAAGGTAAGAAAAAACTCAAGTGGAACAGCCAAAGGCCTACAGAAGACTCCAGAAACAAGATATAAACAAACTTGGCATAAAATCTGGGATATAAAATTCTGTTCTAGAATGATCAATATAATCCTCACCCCAGTATCATAGAATTCTGCACTTCAGTATATAGGATTTTGTATTTATTTCAGGTCTGCAAAGAATGATGTAACATTTAGGGAAAAATATGCAGCACAAAAGTCCAGCATTACAGGCCAGGATAGCAAATATCTCCATGGCCACCATGTATTTGCCTTTGGTGCTGAGATAAGCCGGGATCATGGCTATCCAGACACTGCAGAACACCAGCAAGCTGAAGGTGATGTACTTGGCCTCATTAAAACTGTCTGGTAATGTCCTAGCGTAGAAAGCTGTAATAAAACTAACAGCGGACAGAATCCCCATGTAACCCAGGACAGAGTAGAAGCAAAGATCTGACCCTTCATTACACTGAACTACCATTTTCTCCTTATAAGTGTGTGTGTCCAGCTCCTGGAAAGGGGGAGAGAAGGTCACCCAACTCATACAGAGGACAACCTGGACAGAGGAGCAGATCAGAAGCACACAATTGGGAAGCTTTACTCCAGTCCATCTTCTCCACGCACTTCCAGGCTTGGTGGCTTTGAACGCGATGCAAACCATTAGGGTCTTGGCCAGCAATGAAGAGACGGATACTGAGAGTAATATTCCAGCAGAGATCTGACGTAACATGCAGGTTCCATCTACAGGATGGCCGAGGAACAAGAAGACACAGAGAAAACTCAACATGATGGAGACCAGGAGGACAAGGCTTAGGTTCTTGTTATTTGCTCTTACAATCGGGGTGTCCTGATATTTAATAAAAATCCTCAAAATTCCGGCAGTCAATGTAAGAAGTAACATGGATCCGGATAGAACAATCACTGATATCACATCATCAGAGAAAGAGAGAAATTCTACCAGTTTTGGAATACACTGAGTCTTGTTCTCATTTGGCCACTCATGGTCTGGACATCTCCTGCACTTTTCGCTGTCTATAGGAAATAAAAGCTCATTACATCACATAATATGGCAACAACAAAACATGCAGGGCTTAATAAGCATCAGTACAATACTTGGCTACCCTGTGGGCCTTTGTTAAGCTCCTTGCTACCTTTGCACCCTACCGGCACCTCACAATCAAGTCACGGAGAGATCAATGGGGTAACAAAGCTCCCAGCTAGAAGCTTAGATTCCACAATCAAAATCGACCACAGCATCTAAATGGTTAAATGTGATCAATCACCGTTATCGCTGATTGAGGCCACTGAGGGAGGGTGTCAATGATTTTAAACAGCCGGCACCTATCAAGCATGACTCCTGAGTCCATTCCATATCCTGCCATGACCTATGATATCATAGAGGCTTAACCCTTTCCAATCCAACCCGCACACTCCCCAGATCTTATTTAAATTGTGTGGGAAAACGCATTGTGGATTCCTTGCAATTATTTTATTACCAATTTTTTGTGCTGTATACTGTAACATGCATATGCAGAACAGCTTTCGACATTGGAGCACTGTCCTATATGCTGTTAGAAACAAGTGTCTAACCTTGTCGATATCGGAGCTATGCAGGAAAACCCTAATGTCGGATGAGGGCCAACACTAGATTGGAACAGGTTAATGGGGTAAGAATAGCTGACCAGCTGCAATATAAATGCGATATTTGTAAAACATTTAGATCATTTAGAAAGGAAACAGAAGAAAAAGAAGAAGAAATACTTACCAGAATTGTTTGATATTTCTCCTTCAAAACATGGTATACACCCATAACAACAAGAACTTTTTTCCTTGAGTACAAGTTTTCTACTTCCTGGTGGACAACTTTCTGTGCACCGAGCCTTTGGTATCTGGACAAAAAAGACACCATAGTCTCTTAATTATTTTTAGTTCGGAAAGTTTACTCCCTACATGAAACCCCATGGCCTTCCTTAGACTTCGAATGCAGACTGTTCTCAATAATCAGGGAAAACCTTTTCTGATGACCTCCTTCACAGCAAAATCTTTAATTTCTCTATCCAGGACCCAATGGCTTCAAAATGTCAATCACATATTCCACAGAACTTTCAGCCTGGAAGACTGGTCACACACCATGGATAGTAATGAGTGAAGTTCAGTTCCACCAGATTGCAAAGTTGCATTTGGTCCAAATTAGTTTGAACCGCACTTGACCTACACCAATACCTATAAAACTGGTGCATAGCATTGTCTTAGAGCCATAAAGCCCCATATAACATTATTAAGTTATCTAGGAGTGTATCTTAGTAGTTTTGATCTGCTTTACGACAAAACGTTATTGAAGAAAAGAAGAAAAAAATGATTAATTTTCCCTCTTTTAATTTCCCCATTTTGTCCTTAGTCTCCTACTTTTCCTTCTCCTTCTTCTCTTTTTCCTTTGTCATCCTCTTTTTAAAAAAAAAGAAGAAAGAAGAATAATTTTAGTAGGTTTGGCCAAGGCAACGTTTAGCAAAATTTGACCCGAAACTGAATTTGACTGTTTCGGTTCACTCAACACTACAAAGGGATCACGTTTCTGGAATGGACACATTCATAATGAAAGTGAGCTTTTAACCACCCATCCCCACTCTTCCAAACCAAGAAGTACGCCTATAAATGAACAAAATAGAATGTAGCTACCACCCAGATATATTACCCACCGTGAGCCAGGCTGTAGACCTGCAAGAATTGACCAAAGGATCTAAAACAGCCCAAACTAACTAGCATAGACTTTTGTTGACACTTTGCACAAATAGTCATCAGTACTGGTGGTGAGGAACTGTAAATGCATCACAAAAGTCAGCGGCACAGATGACGTAGCCTGGAGCTACAGATGATGTTCACTTAGTTGGTTAGATGAAAGTAGGTAGTCAATTCACAAGTGAAAAATAATGGGGAGGAAAGTATATATGAATCCTTGATTTTATTTTTCCCAGCTGTAATGTAATGACTGTTGTAAGGCAACTTTTCCAGATATGTAAATAAATATTTACGACCATGTCAAATCACAATCTGCTCACTTAAAGTATACAGCACACATTTTGCAAGAGCTGGGATAAAATAAAATGGAGGATTCATATATACTGGGCATACTGGATGTAACCTTATTATATACAGTCATTGAATCTATAAAAGGCTGTGAAGCAGTCTTCTTCTTATATAAAAAGGAGCGATCTATGGGATTATCAAGTTCAAATCTATTGCATAATGTATAAAATTCAGCCTGCAGTATAATTATTTTATATATAACTATGCGTTCTACTTACAGATAAGGGAAACCACAATGGAGATCAGCTTCACTCCTAGCTAAGCAAACCTCTATATGGACTGGTGGGACATTTATTCATATTCCCAGGAGAATAGATATGGGTGAGTCAGGTACTATAGCAGAAATCCGTAGACCATATCTTCTTCATATGGGAGGAAGCAGATTTCTCTTGATGTATTCCTTAGTGAACTAAGTAATGATGACTTTCATATTTCTTTCACTCCTATTAGAATTTTCTTGATTTAACTTTTTTTGTGGATTACCATTAATTACTCATTAAAAGTTACAATAAGCCAATTGACGAGCAGTTTCATTTTGATGATCAATTGTCACTTCCCACATAGCTATTAAATATCCTGATTCCTGAAGTTTTAGGTTAGGAGAATAAGACAAAATTGCATGCAGACTTAGTGTAAAAAGGGCAGATACTTTAGAGAGGAGAGGCCAGACAAGGGCTGAAGGCCTAGGGGTAAGCCAGCCTGACTTGGCTTGGAGGCAGGAGAATTGAGAAAAGAGGTGTTAGAGGCATTAGGGGCAAAAAGAGCCCAGGGCAAGGTATGTTATAGGCCTCTCCAGCACTGCGTGGCCACTCTCGTGGCAGCCAACTAGTTGTGTCCCAACCAACCTCCATAACTTTTTGGTACGGTAGCAGATGTGTTGTTCTATTTCTTTAGAGAATCAGGTATGTATGACTGGTGTTTGTGTGATTGTCACGCCAGCAGTAGTTGGTGGGAACCTTTTGAGTTGGTGATAAATTGTGGGGGTAATTCATAGTGTTTATGTTTCTCCAAGATATTACTATGTAAGTATTGTACTTTGGCTTACTTTGCACTCCTGCTGGGTGATGTCCTAAGGAGGGATGTATATTCTAAAACAGCCATCTGTGCTTGCTTGTGGTGCCTGTAAAACTGCAGGAAGTAGGTTTTTTTCTGTCAGTCGAAAAAACCACTTTGAGAAAGTAGTGAACAACAATCTCTGATGAAGAAAACTGCAAGTGTTTCAAAACATGTTGGTTTACAGTGTCCTTACTCCGATGCTAAACCCTGGTAATGTCATCCAGCATTTTTTTTCATCTTGTTCAAACTGGCACATGGTGAATGTCATTGGGTGGAGCACAATTTTGGACAAGTGTCCAGTTTTTTTGCCCTAAGCTAGACAACTATTCCACTAATCATTTTTTACTTGCAAATGGACTACCTTCTTCCATTTGCCCAATTGCAAAGTAAGCTATGTGAGTACCATCTGGAATTGGAGGTTCAACTGTGCAGTTGAGTTTACAGCTCTTTATAACTAGGGCAGTTGCTATGACCTGTAAGTGGGGATCACTGGACCTCACTGTTCAGCCTCATTGCAGAGAGGAGAGTCTGAGTGGTTAGCTTTACTTTAAATACTTTTGATTTCTGCAGAGCAGTACGGTTGATAGCTATGACAATATGTTGTATCCAGTATTCCTTGTTCTAGTTCTTAGTACCCAATTTCAGTCCAGTCTCTGTTTTGCTACTTTGTTTTCTTGTCCAGTTTATGTTTACTAGTTTGTGGTTTGTCTAACCTCTCTTGTTTGTTTCTGTTTGCTTTAAGTCATTTCAGCAGTTGCTTCTTTAGGCCCAATGCCCACAGATGGATTATCTCAGTGGAATCCACAGCCAGAAACCCGCCACAGATTCCACTGCAATAACTGTCCATAGACATGCTATACTAAATGATTATCCCATGTCCACGAGTGGAAATTAGCTGCGATTTTCCGCTCGCGGGGGAGAATCACATCATGTTCTATTTTGCGTGGAAAAATGCACAAACGACTTCCATTACAGTCAATGAAAGCTATCCGTCCTGTGATACTTTTGCAGTGAACACAGCAGAAGTATCCCAGGAATATGCGTCACCGCTAGAGATGAGCGAGCACCAAAATGCTCGGGTGCTCGTTACTCGGGATGAAATTATCGCGATGCTCGAGGGTTCGTTTCGAGTAACGATCCCCATTGAAGTCAATGGGCGACTCGAGCATTTTTGTATATCGCCGATGCTCGCTAAGGTTTCCATTTGTGAAAATCGGGGCAATTCAAGAAAGTGATGGGAACGACACAGCAACAGATAGGGCAGGCGAGGGGCTACATGTTGAGCTGCATCTCAAGTTCCCAGGTCCCACTATTAAGCCACAATAGCGGCAAAAGTGCCCCCCCCCAACAACTTTTACTTCTGAAAAGCCCTCATTAGCAATGCATACCTTAGCTAAGCACCACACTACCTCCAACAAAGCACAATCACTGCCTGCATGACACTCCGCTGCCACTTCTCCTGGGTTACATGCTGCCCAACCCCCCCCCTGCACGACCCAGTGTCCACAGCGCACCCCAAATTGTCCCTGCACAGCCTTCAGCTGCCCTCATGCCACGCCACACTCATGTCTATTTATAAGTGCGTCTGCCATGAGGAGGAACCGCAGGCACACACTGCAGAGGGTTGGCATGGCTAGGCAGCAACCCTCTTTAAAAGGGGCAGGGCGATAGCCCATAATGCTGTACAGAAGCAATGAGAAATATAATCCTGTGCCACCGCCATCAGGAGCTGCACACGTGGGCATAGCAATAGGGAACCTATGTGCCACACACTATTCAATCTGTCAAGGTGTCTGCATGCCCCAGTCAGACCGCGTTTTTTTTATAAATAGTCACAGGCAGGTACAACTCTGCGATGGGAATTCCGTGTGCACCCACAGCATGGGTGGCTCCCTGGAACCCACCGGCTGAATATTAATGTATCCCATTGCAGTGCCCATCACAGCTGAGGTAACGTCCGATTAAATGCAGGTGGGCTTCGGCCCACACTGCATGCCCCAGTCAGACTGGGGTTCTTTAGAAGTGGACACATGCAGTTACAACTCCGTGTGGACCGACAGCATGGGTGGCTCCCTGGAACCCACCGGCGGTACATAAATATATCCCATTGCAGTGCCCAACACAGCTGATGTAACGTCAGCTGTAATACAGGTGGGCTAAAAATTAATTGGATTACACTGTAGGCGAGGGCACCCAAAAATTGGTGTACCAACAGTACTAATGTACCTGAGAAAAATTGCCCATGCCCAACCAAGAGGGCAGGTGAAACCCATTAATCGCTTTGGTTAATGTGGCTTAATTGGTAACTAAGCCTGGAGGCAGCCCAGTTAAAATAAAAATTGGTTCAGGTGCAAGTTTCAACGCTTTAATGAGCATTGAAACGTATAAAAATTGTTTAGAAAAATTATATGACTGAGCCTTGTGGGCCTAAGAAAAATTGCCCATTCGGCGTGATTATGTGAGGTTTCAGGAGGAGGAGCAGGAGGAGGAGGAGGAATATTATACACAGATTGATGAAGCAAAAATGTCCCCGTTTTTGATGGTGATAGAGAACGATGCTTCCATCCGCGGGTGCAGCCTACGTATTGCTTAGGTATCGCTGCTGTCCGCTGGTGAAGAAGAGAAGTCTGGGGAAATCCAGGCTTTGTTCATCTTGATGAGTGTAAGCCTGTCGGCACTGTCGGTTGACAGGCGGGTACGCTTATCCGTGATGATTCCCCCAGTCGCACTAAACACTCTCTCTGACAAGACGCTAGCCGCAGGACAAGCAAGCACCTCCAGGGCATACAGCGCGAGTTCAGGCCACGTGTCCAGCTTCGACACCCAGTAGTTGTAGGGGGTAGAGGCGTCACCGAGGACGGTCGTGCGATCGGCTACGTACTCCCTCACCATCCTTTTACAGTGCTCCCGTCGACTCAGCCTTGACTGGGGAGCGGTGACACAGTCTTGCTGGCGAGCCAGAAAGTTGTCAAAGGCCTTAGTGAGTGTTCCCCTGCCTGTGCTGTACATGCTGCCTGATCTCCGCGCCTCCCCTGCTACCTGGCCCTCGGAACTGCGCGTTCTGCCACTAGCGCTGTCGGATGGGAATTTTAGCATCAGCTTGTCCGCCAGGGTCCTGTGGTATAGCATCACTCTCGAACCCTTTTCCTCTTCAGGAATGAGAGTGGAAAGGTTCTCCTTATACCGTGGGTCGAGCAGTGTGTACACCCAGTAATCCGTAGTGGCCAGAATGCGTGTAACGCGAGGGTCACGAGAAAGGCATCCTAACATGAAGTCAGCCATGTGTGCCAGGGTACCTGTATGCAACACATGGCTGTCCTCACTAGGAAGATCACTTTCAGGATCCTCCTCCTCCTCCTCTGGCCATACACGCTGAAAGGATGACAGGCAAGCAGCATCTGTACCCTCAGCAGTGGCCCAAGCTGTCTCTTCCCCCTCCTCCTCATGCTCCTCCCCCTCCTCCTCCTCCTCAATGCGCTGAGATATAGACATGAGGGTGCTCTGACTATCCAGCGACATACTGTCTTCCCACACCTCCGTTTCCGAGTGCAAAGCGTCTGCCTTTATGCTTTGCAGGGAACTTCTCAAGAGGCATAGCAGAGGAATGGTGACGCTAATGATTGCAGCATCCCCGCTCACCATCTGGGTAGACTCCTCAAAGTTTCCAAGGACCTGGCAGATGTCTGCCAACCAGGCCCACTCTTCTGTAAAGAATGGAGGAGGCTGACTCCCACTACGCCGCCCATGTTGGAGTTGGTATTCCACTATAGCTCTACGCTGCTCATAGAGCCTGGCCAGCATGTGGAGCGTAGAGTTCCACCGTGTGGGCACGTCGCACAGCAGTCGGTGCACTGGCAGATTAAACCGATGTTGCAGGGTCCACAGGGTGGCAGCGTCCGTCTTGGAGTTGCGGAAATGTGCGCTGACCCGGCGCACCTTTCCGAGCAGGTATGACAAGTGTGGGTAGCTTTTCAGAAACCGCTGAACCACCAAATTAAAGACATGGGCCAGGCATGGCACGTGCGTGAGGCTGCCGAGCTGCAGAGCCTCCACTAGGTTACGGCCGTTGTCACACACGACCATGCCCGGTTGGAGGCTCAGCGGCGCAAGCCAGCGGTCGGTCTGCTCTGTCTGACCCTGCAGCAGTTCGTGGGCTGTGGGCCTCTTCTCTCCTAAGCTGAGTAGTTTCAGCACGGCCTGCTGACGCTAGCCCACCGCTGTGCTGCCACGCCGCGCGACACCGACTGCTGGCGACGTGCTGCTGCTGCTGACACATCTTGATTGCGAGACAGAGGTTGCGTTGGAGGAGGAGGAGGAGGGTGGTTTAGTGGAGGAAGCATACACCCCCACAGATACCACCACCGAGCTGGGGCACGCAATTCGGGGGGTGGGTAGGACGTGAGCGGTCCCAGGCTCTGACTCTGTCCCAGCCTCCACTAAATTCACCCAATGTGCCGTCAGGGAGATATAGTGGCCCTGCCTGTCTGTGCTTGTCCACGTGTCCGTTGTTAAGTGGACCTTGGCAGTAACCGCGTTGGTGAGGGCGCGTACAATGTTGCGGGAGACGTGGTCGTGCAGGGCTGGGACGGCACATCGGGAAAAGTAGTGGCAACTGGGAACCGAGTAGAGCGGGGCCGCCGCCGCCATCATGCTTTTGAAAGCCTCCGTTTCCACAAGCCTATACAGCAGCATCTCCAGGCTGATCAATTTGGCAATGTGCACGTTTAACGCTTGAGTGTGCGAGTGCGTGGCGGCGTACTTGCGCTTGCGCTCAAACAGTGGCGCTAGCAACGTCTGGATGCTGCGCTAAGAGACATTGCTGGATGGGGCCGAGGACAGCGGAGGTGAGGGTGTGGGTGCAGGCCAGGAGACGGTAGTGCCTGTGCCCTCAGAGGGGGGTTGGATCTCAGTGGCAGGTTGGGGCACAGGGGGAGAGGCAGTGGTGCAAACCGGAGGTGGTGAACGGCCTTCGTCCCACCTTGTGGGGTGCTTGGCCATCATATGCCTGCGCATGCTGGTGGTGGTGGCTCCCCAGCTGATCTTGGCGAGACAAAGGTTACACACCACTGTTCGTCGGTCGTCAGGCATCTCTGTGAAAAACTGCCACACAGTAGAGCACCTTGACCTCTGCAGGGTGGCATGGCGCGAGGGGGCGCTTTGGGAAACAGTTGGTGGATTATTCGGTCTGGCCCTGCCTCTACCCCTGGCCACCGCACTGGCTCGGCCTGTGCCCACACCCTGACTTGGGCCTCCACGTCCTCACCCGCGTCCACGTCCTCTAGGCCTACCCCTACTCCTCAGCATGGTGTATTACCAGTAGTGCAGAAACAGAACGCTGTAATTAAATGTGCCGCTTATTGGCCTGTGGTTGGAGGCTGACTTCGCTTACCGAACGCACAGCAGAGCCAGGAAATAATTTTGCGCAAGCCTGCTGTAACACTTAGCTGGCTGCGTATGAATTAGGAGGACAACTACACCCAGCACAGACCCAGTACACTGAGGATAGTCACAGGCAGCCCAAATAGATTTTTTTCCCCAAATGTTTTTGGAAAGGCCCACTGCCTATATTCAATAAATATATGTCTTCTGTCCCTGCCTCACCACCACTACTGGCCCTGGAGTATGTATAATTACTGCAGGGCGCAATGCTCTGCACGGCCGATATACAAAAAAAAAAAAAAAAGTGCAACACTGCAAAAAGCAGCCTCCACACTACTGCACATGGTTAGATGTGGCCCTAAGAAGGACCGTTGGGGTTCTTGAAGCCTAAAATCACTCCTAACACTCTCCCTATAGCAGCTCTGGCACCAACAGCACTTTCCCTCCTCTATGTCAGAATAAATCTGTGGCAAGCCGCAGGAGGGGCCGATTTTTATACTCGGGTGACACCTGATCTCGCCAGCCACTCACTGCAGGGGGGTGGTATAGGGCTTGAACGTCACAGGGGAGAAGTTGTAATGCCTTCCCTGTCTTTCTATTGGCCAGAAAAGCGCGCTAACGTCTCAGAGATGAAAGTGAAAGTAACTCGAACATCGTGTGGTACTCGTCACGAGTAACGAGCATCTCGAACACGCTAATACTCGAACGAGTATCAAGTTCTGACGAGTACGTTCACTCATCTCTAGTCACCGCCCAGTGCCGGCGCGTCATACACTGTACTGCTCATGTGCACTGGTTTCCTGGATCGGACTCTCTTGGGGGGCGTCGTGTCAGATTCCACTGCGATATTCTGCTGGCAGAATCCAACACGGCAGTGGGCATGAAGCCTTAGCCTATTGACTGGTCCATAATGCCCTCCTGTACTTTTTGAGAGCTTCTAGACAGGGTTATCTACAGGAACAATTTTGGGCTGTTTGGGTCAGTGTCAGAGCTCCTTCACACTGGCGATAAAAAGGGAAAGGGACAATAGAGACACCATTGACAACTAACCTACTATCTCCCCACAAAGGTCTGCGCTCGGCTGCCACAAATCTTGGCATCACAAATAGGATGATACCTCCATGCCTGCCACATCAAAGTATGCAGAAATGGACTTTTGCTACCCCAAACTGTGGATTACAAGTGGAATTTTTATTGAAACAATGGCTGCTAAGATACCCCATGTGTTGCAAGAGGACTGTGTGTTGCTACTGAGTGATTTGGCCATACAAGATGGCAGCAAAGCACAGGAAAATTCAAGCTGTGCCATATTGTGTCTAGAGATAGTGCTGACTCGCCTTCTTCATCACCTGAAAAAGACCCATAAAACTTTGCTTCCAAAGAAAAGCCCGCCAGTGGTGAGAAAAAAGTAGGGGGCAAGACTCCACCATTGAAGTGAATGATGAGAGTTTTACAGAGACTTTTTCCTGGGTGGAGTCTACCCAGAGGGGGAGGCGGAGAGAGTGGAGCATGTGAGAAGAACTGAGAGAAGCTGTAAGACAACACCTAGCTGCACGATGTCTGCAAAAAACGTGCCTGCTATCTATCCGCCACCAGAGCCCAGCTGTCTGTTTGCGGATGAGAAAGAGGTGGTGGAGCTAATGGCTACAGTTAAACCGGCGTTGGCCCTTCCGATTGAGGAGGTTCCTGCCAGGGAGGGAGTGTGTGCTGCTGCCAGTGCTGTTCCAATTATGCCCCGAATTTGGAGGAAGAAACCAAAGGCAATCCACCTGCTCACAGAGAGGCGAGCAGAGCTCCTACCATGGGGAAAGCCACCTCTGAGACCGCTGTGGTCAGCTGAGACCCCGTCTGTGACTATTGGTTTAAGAAATTCCCATCAAGAAGAGGTCTCTGTCTCAGCTTCTGTTATAGAGAGACGCGCTAAGGATCAGCCATAGGCGCGCAGGGGTTTCTGAGCCCAGCCCTGTCCTTCACCTACTTCAATGTTTCCCAAGACCCCAGTTGAAATGGTTACCCCGTTGAGAAAAAGCCATGGTATGTGGAGTCTGTTGTCGGATTTCTAGCCCCCACAGGACCTGTCCGTTCACATTATCCCCATTGGATCTTTATCCACCGTAATAACACAGAGGCCCCTTTGTTATATTGCTGAACATTTGTGGCCCTACATGGTGGCTTATCCTGACTACAATTTTTTGTTTGTATATCAATCTACTGAGGACAATGTCCCTGAGGGGAGAGAGACATTGTTGGTGGAGACTTCCATGGCCCAGCCATTCTTTATGTTCCTCTATAGGGATTAGCTTTTTTGGGAGTACCTAAAAGCCCACGGGTTTCACTTCTGGGAAGGAAGAAGAGCCCGAAGTTCCCTGGGATCATCTTGGTTCTAGAAGGACTTACTAAAAATTTTTTTCCAATGTTTACAGAAACTCCTTAAAAGTGTGAGATTTGTAGTTGTAATTTTTTTGTTGTGTTTGAATCATGGACTTCCTTTTAGGTCGAGCATTGCTAATTTTGTGCCGTTTAATTGGAAAAGTTGTTTGCAGGACAATATTTAGAAAAATGTTTGTGATAAAGCTATTTTCTACATCTTTTTTCACGTGATACTGTACTGAAAGTAATGTTTCTTGAAATAGGTAATGGTAAATTAAAAATGTCCTGACCTGGTTAAGTTTATAGAGTTGCTTGAAACTGTTTTAAAGAAAATGTGCAGAAGGTGAAGTATAATGCTACCCTTATGTATAAAATGTACATAATTAATTGTAAGAGTCTATGTGGGTGGTGTAGTGTAAGAAAGAGAGAGAGAGTACAGGAGGTATGTCATTAGCTGGGAGAAACAGTTCCTACAATTTTTATACCAGTGTCTGCTTGTGTACCTGCGGATAGCTTCTCTGTGCACATTCCCATTTTATTTTTATTTATTTAGTCCCGTCTGGAAGTTCGTAGACAATAAGTGCTGTTTCCAAGTCGAAGGGGAAGGCAGTGAAGGTTATGCCACTCCTACCCATAACCTAGCAAGACACCCATTTCTTTCTATGTGTCAGTATCAGTGTGTCTCTTTATTTCAGGCTTTGGAGAGAAGAATTATGTAAGGGCCCCATAGTGTAAGGTGAGCATTTTCAAAAAGGTACTGGTGAGTCCTATAAATTCTACATGTTGTTGCAATTTTAATTCTGTCACTGGAAATGGGAAGCTGACTGTCAAAGGTGACCAGAGGGGGTAGAGAGATATGGTTAAGCCATGCCCTCACCAGTCTTGTCTAGAAGATTATTAATTTCCCTCAACACTTCTTTATTGAATTTGGTAAAACCACTCATTACTGAATTTGTTAGAGGATGTTTATATGGGTTAGTACACTGAGGGATTCTCACCTCAGCCATATTTTCTGTTTTATAGAGAGTGTCGGGATCGGCTTTCTTTGGGTAGGGGGGCACAGTAGTGTCCCAGAGTAGGGCCATCCAGCACTTTAATATCTGTCTCCTGTGGTGTGCTTAATAGAGATGAGCGAGCACCAAAATGCTCGAGTACTCGTTACTCGAGTCGAACTTTCAGTGATGCTCGAGAGTTCGTTTCGAGTAACGAACCCCATTGAAGTCAATGGGCGACTCGATCATTTTTGTATATCGCCGATGCTCGCTAAGGATATTTATATGTGAAAACCTGGGAAATTCAAGAAAGTGATGGGAACGACACAGAAATGGATAGGGCAGGCGAGGGGCTACATGTTGGGCTGCATCTCAAATTCCTAGGTCCCACCATTAAGCCACAATAGTGGCAAGAGTGAGATCCCCTCCCCCGCACTGTCAGCGTAAAGATCGTTCTCCTCTGCCACAGCTGTAACAGCTGTGGCAGAGAAGAACGATGTTAGCCCATTGAATTCAATAGAGCCGGCAATACAGCCGGCTCCATAGAAAGCAATGGGCTGCCGGCGATCGTGGGATGAATTGTCGGGAAGGGCTTAAATATATAAGCCCTTCCCGGCAATTCATCCAGACATGTGTAAAAATAAAAAATATATATATACTTTCCTGGTCCCGGCAGACGGAGTTCAGCGCGGCCGCTGCAGTCCTCCTGAACTGCTCTGAACAGCTGTGAGTAGTATTCAGCAGCCGGGGATTTAAAATCCCCGCCTGCTGAATGAGCTGCCTCTGATTGGTCACAGCCTGACCAATCAGAGGCAGATCTCACTCACACCCATTCATGAATTCATTAGTGGGTGAGTGAGTGCTGCCTCTGATTGGCTCAGGGGCAGCTCTCAGCTGAATGTCATTGAATAGAACTAGGTAAAGCAACTTATCCGAGTGTAGAGCGATCTAGAGCAATGTCATTCAGCTGAGAGCTGCCCCTGAGCCAATCAGAGGCAGCACTCACTCACCCATTCATGAATTCATGAATGGGTGTGAGTGAGACCTGCCTTTGATTGGCTCAGCGCTGAGCCAATCAGGGGCAGGTCTCACTCATACCCCCTTCACACCCACTGCAGGCCGGCTGCGCTGAACTCCGTCTGCCGGGACCAGGTGAGTATATATATATTTTTTATTTTTACACATTTCTGGATGAATTGCAGGGAAGGGCTTATATATTTAAGCCCTTCCCGACAATTCATCCTGCGATCGCCGGCAGCCCATTGCTTTTAATGGAGCCGGCTGTATTGCCGGCTCCATTGAATTCAATGGGCTAACATCGTTCTGCCGGGACAAGGTGAGTATATATATTTTTTATTTTTACACATTTCTGGATGAATTGCAGGGAAGGGCTTATATATTTAAGCCCTTCCCGACAATTCATCCCACGATCGCCGGCAGCCCATTGCTTTCTATATTGCTGGCTCCATTGAATTCAATGGTCAGTGCTCGTTTAATCGAAACGAGCATCTCGAGCACCCTAGTACTCGAACGAGCATCAAGCTCGGACGAGTATGCTCGCTCATCTCTAGTGCTTATGTGTTTATATAGTTGGATGTGATAGACTGTGTTGTTATGTGTATTGGCTCTGTCTGGGTCAATGCCAGGTCATTTGTCTGGTGTCTGTATTATCCTAATCTTATGTGTCTTGTCAGTTACCCTAAGCAGGCCTAGGATTGGCTAGGTAGCTCACCCATAGCTCGGGTTTGCTTGTGAGTGCAACTATAAAAATCCAGAGAATGGGGTGAGAGAAGGGGCTTAAGATAATAGAGGAGGAGAGGTGTATGTGTGTGGAACTAAAGAAGAGTTCAAGCAGAGCGGGCTGGGCTCAAGTCAAGCTACGTAGGCCAGAGTGGAGTCTTTTTCATCCCTGCTGGAAGAAGAATCACAGACAGGGCAGACTCCTCGAGGCTCAGAGAAGAGAAAGTCTTTACAAGTTATAATCTTACAGAAGAACTCTCAGATAACTTAGACTGATGGGTGCATCTTCTAGAACAGAGAGAAGGAGAGAGAAATTGGTACATGTGTTGGCTGTTAACCGCTAAACTGTTGGAATTACTACTAATTGGAAGATACAAACTTGGAAATGTGTTTTGAAATCTTTGCAAGTGTGGAGTAAGCTGTATGCCTGTTTATGTTATTAAAGCAATTCTTATGGTTATCTCTACTTGCCACTGTGCGCAGCCTGGCCAGGCCGCATCTAGATACTACAGAGTGGGACGGTAGAGTCACCATTGACAATTTTATTTTCCCGCCATCTCCCCACAAAGATCTGTGCCTTTTAGAGAGTACTAGTGACACGAGAAAGGAGGAAGCCTGAACTGAGAAGTGCGGCCTCATAATCAGAACTGACATTGCTGATAGAACAATGCTGCAGGGACTACAGCTAGAGAGACTGCTACAGATAGACTGCTATCGTCCTGCAGATGTGTACGGTAGCCCCAGCAGACGTCCAAAGATGCTTCACCTACGCTACAGGAGAGATATGTAAGTGAGGTATGTCCTCAGAAAAAAAACAATGTGTGCACACAGGCAATGATCCTGTGTGCACACATTGTTTTTTTCTGATCCTGTGATGCCAGTGACTGCTGGAGTTTTTGATGACTGTGCCATTCAGAGGTGAAGAGCTGGAAGCCTGGGTTTTTTCTGGTACAAGAAAAAGGGAGGATGACATCACAATGAGAGCGGGAGACGAACAAGGAAGACAGGGAGCATCAGGTCAAGAGTGAAGAGGCCTGCCTACCCACCCTTACAGGGGGGTGAAGTTGTTGGTCTAGCAGCTTATGGGAGAAGTTTTGGGTCATATGGAAAGTTGTCACAGCTGGCTGCTCGAGGTGGTTTTTCCATGCCAGCATTTTACGGTTTGGAAGTACGGGTCTTCAAGCACGCTGCATAAGCGTGGTTTTCAGAGGGTTTTATCAAAGTCGGTTACAATGTTAAGGATTGTTGGAAAATACGGTTTAAAGCATGAAAAATGTTAGTAAAAGCTGTGGCTTATACGACTTGAACAAACATGGAATGTAATAAAAGCTGTGGCCTACCCCACTTGAACCAACATGGAGTGTCAGAGTTATTATGTTAATAAATTGAACTGGAAGGGCAACAGATGGTTGGTATATAAATACAAGCAGTCGTGTAAATAGCAGCCGTTCAGTATTGAACGGCCACTGTGTTAAGTCAATGGAGAGGGCCGGTGGAGAGAGAGGAGAGAAATTTCCTCCAGCTGTCGTGCCACCACCCACTGGCCGCTCTGTCAGAGACCCAGTGATACTTGCTCCTGTGTGACAGCACAGCAGCCAGTATGTGCGGGGACAATTGTCAGACATTGTTTGTGTGATATTCGTCCTGTGTAAATGGGGCTTAAGAGTAAATGACCCAATTAGGAATACTGTGGGTTAAAGCATTAGAGTAAGTTCTTGTGGATTTAATTTATTTGTTCAGATTCACTAAAGAAATGTCAAAACTTAACTCACAAACTTTCATCATGATGACACATTACCTCATTGTTGATAGTATTCCACTGAATTAAACTTTCATTGATGATAATGGCTTCTACGTCAAGTATCTGTGAAAATTGAGGTACAATGTAGGGAACAATACTTGAGATCAATGTTTGATTGACTATAATGTGGTTATGAATTTCGAAATGTTCTAAGATTGCTCCGTTCATCTGGAAAACCAGTTTACCAAAAAGTTCTAGATGAATCAAAGTATGATATACCTTTGAAATAAAAGGGGAAAAAAAAGCTATAACCACACACTGAAACATATGAAAACCGTAAAATTGAAAAGCCTCAACCAGTATATTGTACTTTTTTTTTTACACAATTGTACGATTTCGCTTGTTTGACATATAGAGTTTGCTGCAACAATGGCAATCACTATCCATAGCAGCTGCTAGGGACGAATTATAGGTAAGGCACATTGGTACCTGCCCAAGGGCCTCCACCACCCTACCTTCATGGTGGCAATATGGCGATCCTCTCCAGGTGAAAAGAGGTAGAGTTCTACCCTGGCTCCATAACACTCACAAACTATAGTTGAAAGGACTATTGTATTTCTTGCTTTCTTTCTTATATGTGGATTTTGTAGGAGGTCAAGTGGGATCCATATCCCCACAGCGTTCCAAGAGGCTGCTGCAACCCTAATAAATCCCTAGAAAAAGCTATGAGAATTTCCACAAGAGGGAAGCTGATGACCAAAATAAAACTAGACTTTCATTTACCCAGGAAAAATAATTTAAATAGCCTAGTCAAGTCAAGGTGGATTTGTAGGCACTTCTGGAATCCCAATTTACAGTATATGGAGAACTAGCCAGTTTCACCTGAAGAGTGCGACACATCTGCATCTTTCTGTGGTTACCATAGATTTAAATAGAGAGCTGCTGCCTCACCTGGCCAAATTGGGATTGGGGGACCACTCCTCTTCCAACAGCAGGCACTACATCTGGGTTAAATATCTGAGTCTGAAATCCCTAATTAAAAGTTGAAGGTGTAAAAGACTGATTTAACCGCTTATAGACAAGACTGTTTTGTACCTTAAAGGGGTTGTCCCGCGGCAGCAAGTGGGTCTATACACTTCTGTATGGCCATATTAATGCACTTTGTAATGTACATTGTGCATTAATTATGAGCCATACAGAAGTTATCAAAAGTTTTTTACTTACCTGCTCCGTTGCTAGCGTCCTCGTTCCCATGGAGCCGACTAATTTTCGCCCTCCGATGGCCACATTAGCCGCGCTTGCGCAGTCCGGGTCTTCTGCTTTCTTCAATGGAGCCTCTAGTGCAGGATGCCGGCTTCGTGTAGCTCCGCCCCGTCACGTGCCGATTCCAGCCAATCAGGAGGCTGGAATCGGCAATGGACCGCACAGAAGAGCTGCGGTCCATGGAGGAAGAGGATCCCGGCGGCCATCTTCACCGGTAAGTATAGAAGTCACCGGAGCGCGGGGATTCAGGTAAGCGCTCCGGTAAGCTTTCTTTAGGTCCCTGCATCGGGGTTGTCTCGCGCCGAACGGGGAGGGGGGGGGGGTTGAAAAAAAAAAAAAAACGTTTCGGCGCGGGACAACCCCTTTAAGGAGCTGACACCATTTGGGATTTTACCCATGGTGGTGGTTTTACTACCCTATTTTTTTTCCTTTAGCTATCAAAAATATTTTTGCTGCGTTTTTTCCCCCTTTACATGTAGGGCTAATTTTCTTTTCCTCCTGGTTTTTATTGAAATTTTCCATCAATACAAAGGGAAAATAGACAAATATGCCACTCACATTTCACATGCGGGAAGAAAATGCCCGCTAAAGTTCGCGAGTAGTAAAAATCAAAAGCAATTAAACAAGGAACACTTTAACTTAAAATAAATGAAAAGTGGGTAGGTGGAAAGACAAACAGTGGCATTGGGGTAGTGGGAAATGAGTGGGGGAGCGGAGGGAGGGGGACTACCTAACGCCTATGGAAGCATTAGCATGTGGCTGTCATAGTGGGTTCAGGGCCATCTGCTCATCCATGAAGTAGGCCAAAACATGACCCCGTCGCCAGGCAGGCATATACAGCTAGAGGCTGCAAAAATAAAGAGGCCCACGAACTCCCTGATCATATAACCAAGTCAACCAATAACTAGAGACCATTTCGTACTTTATACCAGGTGCTCCATGTCTCCAGGAATCCGTCATGGGTGCCTCTCGACCAACTGACCAGTTATTCCAAGTTGCAGGTCTGGTCAACTCTATCCTTCCATTGGGTCAAAAAGGATGAGATTTTTTGGAGCCAAAGAAGAGGGACCAGTGCCTTAGTCACGTCAAGTAAATGGACAATCAACCTGTGTTTCAGAGGATGAAACCCTACTGAGGGCTTCCAGAGAAACAAGATCTCTGGGGTGAGTGTAAATTTTGGGGAGGACTTCTAGAGAGTCGCTTCGACCTCCAGCCAAAAGGGAGTCAAAATCGGGCATTCCCACCAAATGTGTAGGTATGAGCCTATTCCCCCATCTCATCTCCAGCATTTGCGCTGCATCGCTAGACTATGATCGAAGAGCCACTGAGGCGTCCTGTACCACCTGACTAAGAGTTTGTAATGGGCCTCCTGTGAGGGAATACAAGGAGACAGGCCATAGGCCATTTTCAGGATTAAATGGATATCACCCGACGAAAGGTTAATACTCAGTTCTTTCTCCCATGAGGATAGAAAAGCTTGATAGAGATTTGTGTGGGGAGATAAATTGTTTGTGGAGGAATGCAATTCTTCTAACTGTATGTTTGTCGTTGCTTAAAGCCCTTTCAAACTCTGAGAGTGGCATCGTAGAGGTATATGACTTAAGATAGTCCCCAATCACACCTCTCACATGGGCTGACTGTAAAAAAGGAAAGGGTCTGCCCAGGAAGAAAGAACCGTAGGGCTTTCTCTGTACCCAGATGTGCCAGGGCCTGTAAATCGCCAAAGGACCTATTAACAAATTTAGACCAGAGACTCGTTAGACAGGAGTCCCCAGGGAACCCATGAAGCAAGGTAGTATGCTGAGAGGGATGATCGGGGAGGGCTTCTTGGCAAGGGTTCCCTCAGGGCATCCCAGACCTCGCAGGGACCTCTTAGAAGGGGACTGAAGCTCTTGGCTCTATATAGATTCTTCTATGGAAACCAAAGGGTCTCCAAAAAGGAGGTGCCATATGTGGTTTTGACCTTTTGTTCATAAGTGAACCTGGAGGGGGTCTCTCAATGGTCTAGTTAACTCCATCCAATAACTCAGATGAGATGCCAAATGAAAGTCGTGGATGCAGGGCAGACCAATTCCCCCCTCAGAGCCTTTCCTTATCATGAGGCTATACGCCAATCTAGGCGTAGTCGTAGTCATGCAGAAGATTCTTGATTTTAGCTATAAGGGGAGAAAAATTAGCAAGGTATAAGTCACCTATTCTCTTGGTTAGTTTCAACCCTAAGAAATCAATTGCTGATTCTGTCCAAGAGAATAAGGAATCATCCTCTTATGCTCTACGGCGGCTTGGGGGGATGGAAACAGTATCGTCAACTTGGCAAAATTGATTTTGAAATTAGAGAGGCTCTCAAACTGATCCAGGAGGGAAGTAAACCTAGGGAGACTAGTTTCTAGGTCTGTGATCGAGAATACAATATAGTCGGCAAACGAAGCACTATAGAGCTCCTGTCCCCCCATGGTTAGGCCGCGTATCTCAGGATCTAGTCTGACACTCTGAAGCAAAGGTTTTAGTGCAAGAATAAAGAGGGTAGGGGAGAGTGTGCAGCCCTGATGGGTACCATTTCTGATATCAAAAGGCGAGGATAGAGAGTCGTTGATTTTTAGTCTGGCGTGGCGATCATAGTAGAGAGAGAAAATGGCTGAAATACAGTGGGAGGGGAATTGAAATGTAGGAGTACAGCCTGCATATAGATCCAATCAATCCTATCAAAAACCTTTTTTGCATCGGTGCTTACTAGGGCTAGGGGAATTCCTTTTAATTGGGCGTACTGTACCACGTGTAAAATTCGCAGACAATTATCTCTCCCCTCCCTTCCCTTCACAAACCCGCCCTGTTCTCTATTAATCAAATTAGGAATGAGAAACTCCATGCGTTTGGCCAAGAGTTTAGCCCACAATTTGACATCTAAATTTATGAAGGAGATGGGCCTGTAGCTACTACACATCTCCGGATCATTATTGTCTTTATGGAGAAGAGTAATATGAGCTTCTTGGGCCTGTCTCGGGAGGGGACAGCCCTGT
Organism: Eleutherodactylus coqui; assembly: GCF_035609145.1. NCBI lineage: Eukaryota > Metazoa > Chordata > Amphibia > Anura > Eleutherodactylidae > Eleutherodactylus > Eleutherodactylus coqui. The sequence goes on from NC_089847.1 coordinate 130,601,122, forward strand.
AGAAGGGAATTATAAAGTTCGGTCAGGCGTGGTACTAATACGTGACGAAGGGACTAATAATAGATAAGAAGGAGGCCATCTGGGCCTGGGCTTTTACCGGGAGGGGAGGAGTCTAAGACTCACTTCACCTCAGGTTCTGAGATTGGGACAGTCAGGGAGGGCGCTACATCCTCCTCTAATTTGGGCAGACGCGAATTTGTTAAAAAGTCCGCAATTTGCTCTCTAAGCCCGCTGGGAACGTCAGAGGGTGGGTGTGCCCTGAGATTATAAAGCTGGGCGTAGAACTTCTGGAATTCTCTAGCTATTTCGACTGTGGACGATACCCGGGCGCCCCTACTGGGGTTAATGGAATTGATTTGGTTTTTCCTACGAGCTTTCTTAATCAGAGCCGACACGTTTGCTTCCCCGATTACCTTGGGCGTAAACTACATGTTTGAGGTGAAGACACTTTTTATTAAATCTAGATTCCAGACTAGAGATGAGCGAGCGCACTCGGCCGAGCTTGATGCTCGTTCGAGCATTAGGGAGTTCGAGATGCTCATTACTCAAGACGAGCACCACGCGGCACTCGACTCAATTACATTTCCTTCCCTGAGAAATGTGCGCCCTTTTCTGGCCAATAGAAACACAGGGAAGGCATTACAACTTCCTCCTGTGATGTTTCAGCCCTATCCCACCCCCCTGCAGTGAGTGGCTGGCGAGATCAAGTGACCCCCGAGTATTTAAATCAGCCCCGCCCGCGGCTCGCCACAGACACACCCTAAGAGAGATCAGGGAAAGTGCTGTTGCTGCTGCTGCTGCTATAGGGACAGTGTTAGCATCTTCAAGAACCACAACGGTCCATCTTAGGGCCACAGCTCACCTAGTGCATTACTGTTGTGGCTGCTGTGAGCAGTTTTGCACTTTTTTTTTTAAATGTATGTCGGGCGTGCAGGCTATAGCGTTCTCAGGCTGCAGTCTGTACTTGAGTATAGGGACAGTATTGGTCAGGCAGGGACAGTTATAGTGTAGAATCCTTTCTACAAGAACCCCAACGGTCCTTCTTAGGGCCACAGCTCACCTAGTGCACTACTGTTGTGGCTGCTCTGAGCACTTTTGCACTATTTTTTTTTAATGTATATCAGGCGTGCAGGCTATAGCGTTCTCAGGCTGCAGTCTGTACTTGAGTATAGGGGCAGTATTGGTCAGGCAGGGACAGTGGTAGTGTAGAATCCTGTCTACAAGAACCCCAACGTTCTTCTTAGGGCAACCTCTGACCGTGTGCATTTAACTCCGTTGTTGCTGGGAGTTGTAGTACCTCAGTATTGCACAGCAGAGCCTGCGTGCAGCCTTCATTTAAATATTTTTCTGTCCGCACTTTGCATTGCGTCAGCTCAGTCTGCCTCTAAGTGTACGCCAAGAAACCACAAATTTTCTACAACGCTCTGTGTTATACGTGTGCTGTCTCACAAGTGCACGGTGTGCCGGATGCCCATAGATTGAAAGTGCAATACACACTGCATAGCCTCAGCCTGCATTGCATCGAAAAAAAAAGGAGATTTAAAAAAGAAATCCTTTTTACGGCTACCGGTGACCCAGTGCATTTGTCTGCATGGCCTGTGCGACTTCACGTCCATCCAAACTGCATAGTGCACAGCAAGGCCTGCGTGCAGCCTTCATTTAAATATTTTTCTGTCCGCACTTTGCGTTGCGTCAGTTCAGTCGGCCTCTAAGTGTACGCAAAGAAACCACAAATTTTCTACAACGCTCTGTGTTATACGTGTGCTGTCTCACAAGTGCATGGTGTGCCCGACGCCCATAGATTGAAAGTCCAATACACACTGCATAGCCTCAGCCTGCATTGCATCGAAAAAAAAGGAGATTTCAAAAAGAAATCCTTTTTACGGCTACCGGTGACCCAGTGCATTTGCCTGCGTGGCCTGTGCGACTTCACGTCCATCCAAACTGCATAGTTCACAGCAAGGCCTAAGTGCAGTCTTCCTTATAATTTATCTCTGGCTTCATTTTGTGTTATATTACCGCTGGCAGCCACCAACTGCGCGGCAATAATTCACAAACATTTTTACACTGCTCTGTCTCGATTCTTATTCCAGCATGCTGAGGGGTAGGGGTAGGGGCAGAGGACGTTGACGCGGTTGCGGTTGAGGACGCGGAGTCCCAAGTGAGGGTGTGGGCATAGGATGAGTTCCTGGTCCAGGTGAATTGCAGCCGACTGCTGCGGGAGTAGGAGAGAGGACAGTTTCTGGGGTCCCCAGCTTCATATCACAATTTTTGGGTCCTCGTCGTAGACCTTTATTAAAAAATGAGCAGTGTGAGCTGGTCCTGTCGTGGATGGCAGAAAGTGCATCCAGCAATCTATCGACCACCCAGTATTCTACGCCGTCCACTGCTGCAACTCTGAATCCTCTGGCTGCTGCTCCTCCTTCCTCCCAGCCTCCTCACTCCATTACAATGACACATTCTGAGGAGCAGGCAGACTCCCAGGAACTGTTCTCGGGCCCCTGCCCAGAATGGGCAGCAATGGTTCCTCTCCCACCGGAGGAGCTTGTCGTGACCGATGCCCAACCTTTGGGGTCCAGGGGATGAGGCTGTGGACTTCCAGCACTTTAGGCCGTGCTGAAACTACTCAGCTTAGGAGAGAAGAGGCACACGGCCCACGAACTGTTGCACGGTCTGTCAGAGCAGACCGACCGCTGGCTTTCGTCACTGAGCCTCCAACCAGGTATGGTCGTGTGTGACAACGGCAGTAACCTGGTGGCGGCTCTGCAGCTCGGCAGCCTCACGCACGTGCCATGCCTGGCCCACGTCTTTAATTTGGTGGTTCAGTGGTTTCTGGAAGGCTATCCACACTTGTCAGACCTCCTCGGCAAGGTGCGCCGGGTCAGCGCACATTTCCGCAAGTCCAACACGGACGCTGCCACCCTGCGCACCCTGCAACATCGGTTTGAGCAGTATGAGCAGCGTAGAGCTTTAGTGGAATACCAACTCCAACATGGGCGGCGAAGTGGGAGTCAGCCTCCTCAATTCTTTACAGAGGAGTGGGCCTGGATGGCAGATATCTGCCAGGTCCTTGGAAACTTTGAGGAGTCCACCCTGATGGTGAGCGATGATGCTGCAATCATTAGCGTCACCATTCCCCTGCTATGCCTGCTGAGAAGTACCCTGCAAAGCATAAAGGCTGATGCTTTGCGGGCAGAAACGGAGGCGGGGGAAGACAGTATGTCGCTGGATAGTCAGAGCACCCTCGTGGAGGAGGAGGAGGAGGAGGGGGGGGGGAGCCTGAGGAGGAAGAGACAGCTGGGCCCACTGCAGAGGGTAGCCATGCTGCTTGCCTCTCATCCATTCAGCATGTATGGCCTGAGGAGGAGGAGGAGGAGGATACTCAAAGTGATCTTCCTAGTGAGGACAGCCATATGTTGCGTACAGGTACCCAGGCACACATGGCTGACTTTATAGTATCAAAGGGAAAAAGCTAACTTTGCGCTCGTTCGGGAATAAGGTATTTATTAAAATACAGAGCGACGCGTTTCGGTGAAAAATAATCACCTTTTTCAAGCTCAATAAACAAATTATACATTGACATACATATATGCAATCCAAATAAACACTTCTTGATCTATACCGGCCGTTTACATGCCGAAAGCAATCAGTGAAGTGTGATCATTAGGGGCGGGAACAATTCTTGCTGACGGAACGTACAGGTGACATAAACGTCATCAAGTTAGTACGTGACATGGAACGCATTATGCGTGTCACGTGTTTTAAAACAACTTTATTGATAGCCAATTAACTGCAAACAGAACGGCAAAATACCTAGCGAATCGCACACTGTGCCAAATGCGGCAAACTGTGGGGGATTAAAGGTCTTTTACTAAAAGCGGTCCTGGATATCGGTGTCAGCAGGGTCTATCGGTTGATTCTCCCTGCACGGCACCAGATGAGTGCTTTCCGATTATATGTAAGGTAGCACTATTCTGAAAATTCATTGAAGAAACCTGGCACATTCCTGAAACTGTCTTTTATGGCTGACTTTATGTTAGCATGCCTTTCTCGTTACCCTCGTGTTAGATGCATTCTGGCCACTACGGATTACAGGGTGTACACACTGCTTGACCCACGGTATAAGGAGAACCTTTCCACTCTCATTCCCAGAGAGGAAAAGGGCTTGAAAGTGATGCAATACCACTGGGCCCTGGTGGACAAACTAATGGTAAACTTCCCATCTGACAGCGCTAGTGGCAGAAAGCGCAGTTCCGTGGGCCAAGTAGAAGGGGAGGCGTGGAGATCAGGCAGCATGTTCAGCGCAGGCAGGGGAACACTCTCCAAGGCCTTTGCCAGCTTTATGGCTCCCCAGCAAGACTGTCTCACACCTCGGCAGTCCAGGCTGAGTTGGAGGGAGCACTGTAAGAAGATTGTGAGGGAGTACGTAGCCGATCGTACCACTGTCCTCCGTGACGCCTCTGCTCCGTACAACTACTGGGTGTCAAAGCTGAACACGTGGCACGAACTTGCGCTGTATGCCCTGGAGGTGCTGGCTTGCCCTGCCGCTAGCGTCTTGTCAGAGAGGCTATTTAATGCAGCTGGGGGAATCATCCCGGACAAGCGTACCCACCTGTCAACTGACAGTGCCAACATGCTTACATTCATAAAGATGAACAAAGCCTGGATTTCCCCAGACTTCTCTTCCCCACCAGCGGAGAGCAGCAGAACCTAAAGATTATTTTCGCTGCAACCACAGATAAAAGCACTCTCCTCTATATTACCGGTTAAACGGGGCATTTAGCTTTGTCAATCTTTCTCTGACATTAGTCCTCCTCCTGCTACTCCTCCTCCTCCAGAAACAACATGTCATCGCGCTGAACAGCCAATTTTTCTGCGGCCCAGAAGGCTCATCTTCATCTACCATTTTTTTTTACAATTTTTCTAAGTTTCAAAAGTATTGAGACTGTAACATGAACCAATTTTTTTAACAGGGCTACCTCCAGGCACTGTTACAAATTAAGCAACAGTGAGCTGTATCTTTAAAAAAATGTTTATGGGTTTCACCTGCCCTCTCGGTTGATAAATTTTTCAGAGTTACACTTGTACTCTTGGTACATTAATTTTTGGGGCCCACGCCTACACTCTTATCCAATTAATTTTTCCAGCCTTCGCTTACGCTCACGGTATCCCAATGTTTCAAAGGTTGGCCTATACTTTTACTACAGAAATTTTACTGGGGTCTGCCTGCCTGCCTATAGCTCTGCTACAAGACAGTTACAGGGGTCTGCCTATACTGCTGCCACTTACATGTTACAGGGGTCTGCCTATACTGCTGCCACTTGAATGTTACAGGGCTCTGCCTATACTTCTGTATAGGTGTCTTCCTATACTGCTGCCACTAGGATGTTACTGGGGTCTGCCTATACTGCTGCCCTGTTAATATTACTGAGGTTTGCCTATACTCCTGCCACGTAAATGTTACAGGGTCTGCCAATACTACCGCCAAGTAAATGTTACAAGAGTCTGTCTATACTTCTGCTACAGAAATGTCACTGGGATCTGTCTTTAGTGTTACTACAGAAATGGTGCTGGGGTCTGTCTATACTGCTGCTACAGAACTGATACTGGGGTCTGCTTATACTGCTGCTACATAAATGTTACTGGGGTCTGCCTATACTTCTGCCACATAAATGTTAAAGGGGTCTGCCTTTACATCTGCTACAAGAATGTTACTGGGGTCTGCCTATAATTGTGCCACGTAAATATTACAGGGGGTCTGCATATACTTCTGCTACACAAATGTTAAAGGGGTCTGCCTATGCTTCTGCTATATAAATGTTTTAGGGGTCTGCTTCCACTGCTGCAACAGAAATGTTACTGGGGTCTGCCTATACTTCTACTACAGGCATGTTACAGGGGTCTGCCTATGCTTGTGCTACATAAATGTTACAGGGGTCTGCTTATACTGCTGCTACAGAAATGTTACAAGGGTCTGCCTATACTGCTGCTACATAACTGTTACAAGGGTCTGCCTATACTTCTGCCACATAAATGTTACAGGGGGTCTGCGTATACTTCCGCTACAAAAATGGTACTGGGGTCTGCCTATGCTTCTGCTACATAAATGTTTCAGGGGTCTGCTTTTATTGCTGCAACAGAAATGTTACTGTGGTCTGCCTATACTTCTGCCACATAAATGTTACAGGGGTCTGCCTATACTGCTGCCACTTAAATGTTACAGGAGTCTGCCTATACTTCTGCTACCAGAATGTTACTGGGGTCTGCTTATACTTCTGCCACGTAAATGTTACTGGGGGTCTGCATATACTGCTGCTACACAAATGTTACAGGGTTCTGCCAATACTGCAGCTACATAAATGTTACAGTGGTCTGCCTATACTTCTGCTAATGAAATGTTACTGGGGTCTGTCTATACTGTTACTACAGAAATGTTAATGGGGTCTCCCTAGACTTCTGCAAAATAAATGTTACTGGGGTCAGCTTGTACCTGCCTGGCAGTTTTAAAAAAAACAAGAATGTCTAGGGCATGACCTGTGGGCCACAGCCAACATGTATTTCCTCTCACGTAACCACAGCTATCCGGGGCACTGTAATTGGATTTCTTTATGTACCATCTGTGTGTTCCTGCTAGCCACCCATGCTGCGGGTGCACACAGACTTCCCATAGAGGTGTTTTACCTGTCTGTCCCCAAAACACTGACAGACTTTGGTAGGGTGCAGAGTGCAGATGGTTTACCCCTTGCGTTGTCAATGAGGTATCCGACACCCAAACAGAATGAGTAGTCTGTGGACACATGGAGTCCCCATTGCTATGTCACTCGCAGCACCTTGGGCCACACAAGGTGTTTGCTGGGACAGAGGCTGACCCAGGGCCAGCTCACATACTTCTCACACAGAGTATTGCAGCATTGTGGAGATGTGTAGAAGTGCTGGGCTGGCAGCTGAGTCTCCTTTATGCCCACGTTTGCAGCTCCTGATGGAGGTGGCACAGGATTGGAATGAAGATGGAACGTCAATTTCTCATCGATCCTCTACAGCATTGCGGGCTATCGCCCCCCGCCCCCCTTCAATGAGGGTCGCTACCTGGCCCTGCCAACCTCTGCAGTGTGTGCCTCCGGTTCCTCCTCATGGCAGACGCACTTATAAATAGACATGAGGGTGGTGTGGCTTTGAGGTCAGCGTGTGGCATGAGGGCAGCTGAAGGCTGCGCAGGGACACTTTGGTGTGTGCTGTGGACACTGGGTCGTGCGCGGGGGGGGGGGGGGGGGTTGGGCAGCATGTAACCCAGGAGAAGTGGCAGCTGAGTGTCATGCAGGCAGTGATTGTGCTTAGTTGGAGGTAGTGTGGTGCTTAGCTAAGGTATGCATTGCTAATGAGGGTTTGTCCTAAGTAAAAATTGTTGGGGGGGGGGGGGAGGCACACTCTTGCCGCTATTGTGGCTAAATAGTGAGACCTGGGTGCCTGAGATGCAGCCCAGCATGTTGCACGTTTCCATCACTTTCTTGGGTTTTCCAGATTTTCACAAAATAAAACCTTAGCGGAGCATGGGTAATATACAAAAATGCTCAAGTCGCCCATTGACTTCGAGTGAGTAGCAATTGCTGTCACTCCACCACAAGGACTGACATGCCGCCGTTTTGTCTTTATTTTCTTTGATTTTAAGTTCTTTGTCCTGACCTAGGGGCTAGTCCCCTTCAGCTACTCACTCGAGTTGCATTATCAGTCTATTTAGCAACTTCAGATAGTTTCTTATCATTTAGGTAGCTGCAAATCTATCTTGAGGACTTTAAGGGCTTAGGTTATTGATAGCATCTGACGGCTTATATATCTCTTTTTGATCTCATCTTGTACTTTGAGGATAATTTTGTCCTCTTAATGACCATTACCGTGACCATCATTGCCACGTCATAGGTCATTCTTTTCTGATTTTTGTAAATTGCGGTGCACTGGAATTCTTCGCTGCATTGCATTTACATTTAGAGACAGATCATTTTGGCGACCACTGGTCCATGATTATCAGTCCTGGACTATGTGTGGCTTCCACACTTTATAAAAATTTAGCCACAATCCAACCTTTTGGTTGGAACTAGCGCATTGTAACCCCTGAGCAACCCACCAGTTGGGAGAAACGCGTTGGGTAACGCGCATTTTTGCTTTAAGAGCAAACTCCTTATGTGCAAGTCCTTCCCACTATACGACGCACATTAGGATACCAGATTTAGAGTGATTCTACTTTATTTGATCACTTTTCTGGATCTATGATCAATGTTGTACATCAATTGAGCTTCATCACATGACTCGATTTCCCATTGTTCATATTTCAGAAGTGGCGGTTGCTGTCGTTTTTTAAGGTTGAGTCCTATTATACGACTCCAACCTGTTTGGTCACTAGTCACTAGTGGCCTTCTTAATCCTAATCTTCCCCTTATTTGTTTGTATTTGTTTTGTTCTTCTTTTAAAGGAATTTAATAAAAGGTATTTTTTAATTTTATTAGTTTGGAAGGTCCTAGCAGCAGTTACTGAAGCAACCACCTACAATGCTCTTTGGAACGTCTCTTACTTAATTGGTAGCAAGAATATCTTTGCTAACAGTTAGATTCAATTCTTTACATGCACAGTCCAATTTAGATTAGCCTCTGCTGTGGAGCTTCACTCAGACTGCACTACAATATCCACTTGTTACTCACAATTCAGTTTCGTAAGTGATACCTGGAAGGATGCATGTGGGGACGATTCATCAGCAGGATAGCTGACAAGCACTGTTCCCACCGGAGGTGAGAAAACAGAGTACTCAGAGGGTCCTTGTACAACTTATCCTCTCTGTCTAGCTTCACCCCTCTTCCAAGAGCTCATGACACGGAAATTCCTCTCACAGCGTGGACTGGCACAAAAATCAGCATTGCCCAAAAATGGCAGGGTGGGTTAAGATTCCAGGAGCTCTCTCTGTAGTCTTTGTCCTGAGCTCACATGTAACTCTTCTCCCTTCCTGCTCCAAGAGACAACTCACTCTCCCAGCTGTCGGGTCCCTTCCACATTCCCGAGGGTTTGTGCAAAATCTGCTGAGGGTCTTCTTCATAACCAAAATCACATCTCATCTGTACAATTTAACTCTTATATCTCTGCATAGCCTGGGCTTATGCAAGATTTTGCAAAACTAAGACTGCAATACAAGATGCAAACAATAAATGTTATTTTGCATGTGAATAATATGCTTTATGCAATCACATGACATCTTTGCACTGGGGTGTAATAGGGACACTACACATTGCAATAGTAGCCCCAACAACACTGGCTCTAAGCCAAATGGGTGTAGATTCATAACAAATCCATATCCAATGCCTTGACAAGTACAATATTTCACTAGACGTGTCTATTATGTCTTAGTGAATTATTCAGGAATATTCATAAAAAATATTAGAATTACTTATGCAAGCAATATATGCCCATAACTATTTATCATCTATGGAGTAACAGAACCAGCTATGGCTATAATAAAAGGAACACGTAAGGGAGAACTGAAGAAGACAAACATTTTAAAACACTGTAACTTTCACTATAACTTATGTTCTCTAAATGGAGACGACCGACTCACCAGCTGTTTTATGCCACTAAACATATTTCTATCACTTACCTGGAATTGATAGGATGCGTCTGTTCTAGACCGGTTGTCTTGGGAATAGTGTATTTGATGTAGAGCGTTGACCATAATGTTCACTGCATTAAATACTGGGTCATAAAGTGTATCATGCAAGTAATTCCAGGTATCCTTAATCCGCTCCCGTCCTGTGCAGTTGTGTAGGGATATATCATAAATCTTTCCATAAAATGTATCTTTTTCTTTTTTTCCTGATGCGCAGTGGAATATTGTCATCCACAGGTTCTCAAGTAACAGGTCTTCCGGATAGTTTAAAGGATAGAAGCCATCAATGAAATGCTTTAGTTCTGCATTATGTTTTGAGAATGCGTCCAGGGACAAGCTTCCATTGAAGATCTCTGGATACTTCTCAATGAGAACAATATTTGGTCCCCAGGAAGGAGTGAAGATCATGGTCACATGACTGAGCCATTTACTTATAGGAGATTCGAATATCTGATCATGGTAGGTTCCACAAAGTATAATCACTTTAACAGGAATAATTTTAATTGCCTCAATGACCTTTTGATAATTAGTGTTCATACTCTGAAAAGCTTTAATCATATCTGTAACTATAAAAGCTACACAAATCTTATAGTATGATAGGAATCGCATTAATAAGGTGGATTCTCTCTCTCCGCTCTCGTTATTAGACGTAATAATCCCAACCCAATTCCATTCAAATTGTTTCAGAAGTGAACATAAATGCCCATACATTTCATAATCTCTTGGAACTGTCCGGAAAAAATGTGGGAAAAGATGTCTTTCACCCAAGACATTGTCTGTTGCTCCATAACTGATCTATAAAACAAAAAATGGGAACAGGCAGTGGAGGAAAGAAACGGAGGAGAGTGAGCTTCCATAGAGATGAGGACACAAACTACAAAAATGTCATATAATAGTAATCTTTATTGCCAATATATTCTGCAGTGCTTTACAATTAAGAAGGTACATGTAATCAGACCTTACCTAATAATAAACTAATAAACAACTCAAACAATAGGAGTGAGGGTGCTGCTCACAAGAGCTTACAATCTATGAGGAAATAGCAGTTACACCAAGATAAAAAGTGCTAGTTCTGTCCAATAGTTGGCCATCTTTTATATTAGGGTAGTATACGTTAAACTGTATGAGCCATCACCGGTCAATATCTGTGCATGTACAGATATGGGGTGAATTAGGGTGTACAGAGTGTGCGGGATACTGACGGATGACTGGAATAATGTAGAAGAGGGGTAAATGGAATGTGATAGGAGGGCCTAAAAAGTTGTGTTATAGGGCATGTTTAAACGTGAATATTGCTGATTACCTTGATTGTCCAGAGTAACACATTGATGAGAAGTGCTGCAGCATAAAAAAAGCATTGAAGACTGAAGTGAGAGGTTTGGATTTAGGAGACTATTAGTCTTAGATCATTGACAGAACAGAGAGCATGGGTACCGTGGTATACAGAGATGAGCGCGGAGATATAGGGTGGTGCAGCACTGTGTAGAGATTTATGGATGAGAGTAGTGAGTTTAAATTGTATTCTATAGTGGATTGACAACCAGTACAGAGACTGGTGGAGGGGAGAAGTAGTGGTGCAGTGACTGGCATAGGGTGGAGGCATGGGTGTAGTAATTGACCCAAGGTGGAGGCAGCAGTGCAGTGATTGGTTCACAATGAAAGCATCAGTGCAGTGACTGACACAAGAATGGGGCATTGGTGCAACGACTGGCACAGGGTGGAGATATAGGTGTAGTGACTGGCACAGGGTGGAGGCAGCAGGGAGGTCTAGCACAAGGTGGAGGCACTGCAGTAGGATAGAAATATTCTGGATGAATTGGAAAGGGGAGAATTTAGCAAAGGAAAGAACGATCTGTAGAGAGTTATAGGAGTCAGGATGAGAATGGCTCAGGTCAGAGGTGTAATGTGAAGCTTCTGGGCCCAGTACAAAATATGTAACAGGGCCCCCAAGTATAATGCTTTATTCATAGTACTAGGCTCCCTATATGGACAAAAGAGGCCAGATGGGCCCCTCAAGGCTCCTGGGCCCAGGGGCAACCGCATTCTCTGCACTTCCTATAATTACGCCCCGAGCTCAGGTCAACAATAGGATGTTTCGATGTTTCCACAGTGAGGAAAGGGCGGATTCTGGAGATGTTTGTCAAGTGCAGGTGACATGAGCAAGCAATATTATCAGATACAGTAAGGAGCAGAGGAAAAACACACCCTAAATATCACATCTGAATTTCTACTTATAGACAGGTCACACCAAGTACCAGCCACAAAATACAACACAACAGATCATTCCCTTAGGCCTTAGTCAGACGGGCGTTTTTTCGCGCGATTTGCGGATCACATGACGGATGCGCATCCGCAAATCGCGTGACCGGTGCGAGCAAGTCGCCCGCAAATCGCCCGAAAATCTGCTCCTAGCCGCGTTTCATTAGAAACGGGCCAGAGCTGTCCAGCGCATTGCATTCAATGGAGACGGCAATAGAGCCGCCTGTATTTAAAGCAATGTGCTGCGGGCGAGCCCGGGATGAATTGTCGGGAAGGGCTTAAATATATAAGCCCTTCCCTGCAATTCATCCTAAAATGTGTAAAAATAAAAAAAAATTGTATACTCACCTTCTCCCGGCAGCCGAAGCTCCGCGCGGCCGTCCTGCAGTAGGTGTGAAGGGGGTGTGAGTCAGACCTGCCCCCTGATTGGCTCAGCGCTGAGATGCAGCAGTCACTCACCCATTCATGAATTCATGAATGGGTGTGTGAGTGAAACCGGCCTCTGATTGGTCAGGGCTGTGACCAATAAGAGGCAGATCATTCAGCAGGCGGGGATTTTAAAGCCCCGCCAGCTGAATAGTGCCGAGAAGCAGTTCAGGAGAACTGACAGCGGCCGCGGCTGGACTCCGGCTGCAGCGGAAAGGTGAGTATACAATTTTTTTTTATTTTAACACATTTTAGAATGAATTGCAGGGAAGGGCTTATATATTTAACCCCTTCCCGACAATTCACCCCGCGCATGCCGGCAGCCCATTGCTTTCAATGGAGCGGCTGTATTGCCGCTCCATTGAATTCAATGGGCAAACATCGTTCTTCTCTGTCACAGCTGTTACAGCTGTGGCAGAGAAGAATGATTTGTCTTCTATATGTTCTCAATGGGGTCAGCGCTGCTGCCGCTGGCCCCATTGAGCGCATATAGAGAAGAGAACAGGAATCGCAGATCGCAGATAGGTGCGATCTGCGATTTTTTGTTCTATAATTTATCGGACGAGCGCATAAAAAGCGCTCATGTGTCCGATACCATTGCAAAGCAATGGTTTTATAAAATCGCCGGACGCATGCGCATGCGCAAATCGCGGCTAAAAACGCCCGTCTGACTAAGGCCTTACTGGAAACGTGTTTTTGCAAAAAATGACAGTCAAAAATTGGCCAAAAATCTGGATACGTAACCGTTTCTCATGTCTATGACCAATTTCTATCTACATGCAACTCAAATAAAGTAACCTACAACTTAACTTGCTTCACCATATTCACTGTCCTTTTTAGCTGATGTTAACTTTTAAAGTTTCCACCCCTCCAATGGATTTCATCCACATCAGTCCCTCTTCTCCTTTCATCATCCATGTACACCTCACAGCCTGTTCAAGTTTTCAAATTACCTAAATCCATCTTGTTCCAATGTGTAAGACATAAAATGCTTTCATATATCATTGAAGCCTCTGCTCTCTCTATTCTCCTGCTATCAGCTACAGGGGACATTCCCACTAACCCTGACCCAACTTCTTCATCTTCTGCTAATTTCAATTTCTTACCTGCTGAATCTGACTGCTCATTCAGTGTATCATTTGCTTTGTTTTACTTCTTGTACTTTTCTTCTTTCTGTTGGGGTTGTTCAGGGTTCAATTCTGGGTCCTCTACTCTCTTCCATCTACACAGCCCCTATTGGACAAACTATTTGCAGATGTGGCTTTCATTACCATCTCTACACTGAGAGCTTAGGCAGAAAAGAAGGTGAACAAACCGTGCTCTGAGCAAGACATTTCAATTCTTCATAAGGAACTTTTCTGGGAAACACATTTCAGTGCCGTATCGGCACCTTCATCTGGCCTTTGACAATAAAGAAAAAGCAGCAAGCAGATTCAAAAGACACAGGCAAAAACAGCGATTGATGTAATCTGGATCTCTTTAAAATTATTCTTGCTACATGTAAACTTAGCTCTCTTTACTCACCACTGGATATTTATACACTGCCAGTAGTCGGGATATGGGTATGGTAGTGATTGAACCCTGGTCCCCAATAAACCCAGCTAATCTCTGATTCTTTCTGCAGGAGTAATTAGGGATGATCCCCCCGGGTCCTGATAACACCTGTAATACATTTTTTATCGCCTTTCGAGGATTTGAACATGAGTCATAAATGTGATATCCAAGAGTCATGTTGGGTAAAAGTCTTGGGTCTTTGTTCAGTTGGTCAATAGCAAAAAGAAAAATTTGAAGATTTCTGTAGAACTGATGCAGCGGCCTGTCAGAGAAAAACAACCAATTGTAAATTAAATATATAGTATATATTATGTGTACTGTACAATTGTTGATAAATAGAGATGAGTGAGCACACTCATCCGAGCTTGATGCTCGTTCAAGCATTAGGGTACTCTAGATGCTCGTTACTCGAGACGAGCACCACATGGTACTCGAGTCAATTCCATTTCCTTCCCCGCATGTTTAGCGCCATTTTCTAGCCAATAGACATGCAGGGAAGGCATTACAACTTCCTCCTGTGATATGCCAGCCCTATCCCACCCCCCTGCAGTGAGTGGCTGGCGAGATCAAGTGACTGCCGAGTATTTAAAGCGGTCCCGCCAGCGGCTCGCCTCAGACACGCTGGCAGAGAATAGGGAAAGTGCTGCTGCTGCTATAAGGAAAGTGTTAGTGTAGGATCCTGTCTTCAGGAACCCCAACAGTCCTTCTTAGGGCTACATCTGACTGTGTGCATTACTGTTGTGGCTGGCTAGGAGCAGTAGTGCACAATTTTTTTTTTCATCTCAGGCTGTGCAGGCCATTACGGCTATAGCGTTCTCAGTCTGCAGTCTATTATACAGAGTATAGGGAAAGTGGTGCTGAGATAGGGATAGTGGTAGTGTAGAATCCTGTCTACAAGAACCCCAACGGTCCTTCGTAGGGCTACATCTGACCGTGTTCATTTTACTTGGTGGCTGCTGGGAGATGCAGGGCTACCATTTTTGTATTACGCATCTAGGCCTGTTTGCAGCCTTTCATAATATTTTTTTCTGTCTGGAGTGTGCAGTAAAATACCGCTCTCACTGTGAAAGTGCACGCAAATAATTTCTAGCCGGCTGCGAACAAACTTAGTAATACAGTTCTGTGTCTGCAGTGAATTAGACGCAGAGCGTTGGGACACAGCCACTTCTAGAGGGAAAGTGATATACACTATACAGTCCCTACCCTCTGTGCAAAAATCCTAAAGCTCCTTTGTTGTGCTACATCTCACCATGTGCATTTTACTTGGTGACTGCTGGGAGTCGTAGTGCTTCCATTTTTGTATTACGCAGCTAGGCCTGTTTGCAGCCTTCCGTAATATTTTTTTCTGGCTGGAGAGTGCAGTAAAATACCGCTCTCACCGTGAAAGTGCACTCAAATAATTCCTAGTCTGCTGCGAACATACTTATTTATACCATTCTCTGTCTGCAGTGAATTAGACCCAGAGCATTGGGACACAGCCACTTCTAGGGGGAAAGTGATATACACTGTACAGTCCCTACCCTCTGTGCAAAAATCCTAAAGCTCCTTTGTTGTGCTACATCTGACCGTGTGCATTTTACTTGGTGCCTGCTGGGAGTTGCAGGGCTACCATTTTTGTATTACGCAGCTAGGCCTGTTTGCAGCCTTCCGTGATATTTGTTTCTGGCTGGAGTGTGCAGTAAAATACCGCTCTCACTGTGAAAGTGCACGCAAATAATTCCTAGTCTGCTACGAACATACTTATTTATACTGTTCTCTGTCTGCAGTGAATTAGACAGCGGTCTCACCGCTAAATAGTACTGTAATATTACTGGGACCACTGCAAAGTATTTGAGCTCAGCCGCTGTGCAGAGCGTCTCACAATACCATTTCCATTAGTGGGGTTGAGATCTCCGCAGTTACCAGCACTATCCACTGGCTTTAGAGTCTTCTCCCACTCCACACAGCCTCTATAATCTACAAGTCTCTGCGAGCAGTAAATTACCCTTAGGTATTAGCGCAAGACAGCGGGTTACATTTTTCTAGTCACAGCATAGAGCCTCCGCTATCTACAAGTCTCTGTCTGCGGTGAATTAAGGCCCAGTTGTCAGTGCTGTACAGTGGGGTAATTTATTTGGGCGCGGCTCTATTCGTAATCCGCCATGATGAGGAGTAGGGGTAAGGGTCGAGAATGTGGACGTGGATGTGAATGCGGATGTCCAAGTGAGCGTGTGGGCACAGGCAGAGTTCCTTGTCCAGGTGAATCACAGCTGGCTGCCACGGGATTAGGAGAGAGGCAAGTTTCTGGGGTCCCCAGCTTCATATCACAATTTATGGGTCCACGTGGTAGACCTTTATTACAAACAGAGCCGTGTGAGCAGGTCCAGTCGTGGATGGCAGAAAATGCATCCAGCAATGTATTGACCACCCAGTCTTCTACGCCGTCCACTGCTGCAACTCTGAATCCTCTCACTGCTGCTTCTCCTTCCTCCCATCCTCCTCACTCCATGAAGATGACACATTCTGAAGAGCAGGCAGACTCCCAGGAACTGTTTTCGGGCCCCAGCGCTGATTGGGAAAAAATGGTTCCTCTCTCACCTGAGGAGTTTGTCGTGACCGATGCCCAACCTTTTGAAAGTTCCCGGGGTCCGGGTGATGAGGCTAGGGACTTAGGGCAACTGTCTCAAGAGCTTTCAGTGGGTGAGGAAGACGATGATGATGAGACACAGTTGTCTATCTGTGAGGTAGTAGTAAGGGCAGTAAGTCCGAGGGAGGAGCGCACAGAGGATTCGGAGGAAGAGCCGCTGGACGATGAGGTGACTGACCCCACCTGGTTCGCTAAGCCTACTGGGGACAGGTCTTCAGAGGGGGAGGCAAGTGCAGCAGCAGGACAGGTTGGAAGAGGCAGTGGAGTGGCCAGGGGTAGAGGCAGGGCCAATGCGAAGAATCCCCCAACTGTTTCCCAAAGCACCCCCTCGCGGCAAGTCTCCGTACAGAGGGCTAGGTGTTCAAAGATGTGGATGTTTTTCAGTGAGAGTGCGGACGACCGACGAACAGTGGTGTGCAACCTGTGTCGCACCAAGATCAGCCGGGGAGCCACTACTACCAGCCTCACCACCACCAGCATGCGCAGGCATATGATGGCCAAGCACCCCACAAGGTGGGACGAAGGCCATTTACCGCCTCCGGGTCACACCACTGCCTCTTCCCCTGTGCCCCAACCTGCCACTCAGATCCAAGCCCCCTCTCAAGACATAGGCACGAGCGCCTCCCAGCCTGCACCCACACCCTCACCTCCACTATCTTCCACCCCATCCAGCAATGTCTCAGCACAGTGTTCAGCTGCGCTAGCACAAGCATTGGAACGAAAGCGCAAATACGCCGCCACGCACCTGCACGCACAAGCTTTAAACATGCACATTGCCAAATTAATCAGCCTGGAGATGCTGCCGTACTGGCTTGTGGAAATGGAGGCTTTTTAAAAAACATGATGGCGGCAGCTGTCCCGCGCTACTCTATCCCCAGTCGCCACTATTTTTCCCGGTGTGCCATCATAACCCTACACCAGCACGTCTCCTGCAACATAAATCTGCCCTCACCAACGCAGTTACTGGGAAGGTCCACTTAACCATGGACACGTGGACAAGTACTGGCGGGTAGGGCCACTATATCTACCTGACGGCACATTGGGTGAATTTGGTGGAGGCTGAGACTGAGTCAGAGCCTGTAACCGCTCACGTCCTACCGACACCCAGAATAGCGGGTCCTATCTCGGTGCTGGTATCTACGGCGGTTTATGCCACCTCCTCTAAACCCTCCCCCTCCTCCTCCTACGCAACCTCTGCCTCTCAATTAATAAATGTTAGCACATCTCTAGCAGTCGGTATGGCGCGACGTGGCAGCACAGCGTTGGGAAAGCGTCAGCAGGCCGTGCTCAAACTACTCAGCTTAGGTGACAAGAGGCACATGGCCCCCGAGCTGCTGCAGGGTCTGAAAAAGCAGACCAACCTCTGGCTTTCACCGCTGAGCTTCCAACCGCGCATGGTCGTGTGTGACAACGGCCATAACCTGGTGGCGGCTCTGCAGCTTGGCAGCCTCACACACATGCCATGCCTGGCCCACCTCTTCAATCTGGTGGTTCAGTGGTTTCTGAAAAAACTACCCCCACTTGTCTGACCTGCTCAGCAAGGTGCACCACGTCTACGCACATTTCTGCAATTCCAGCATGGACGCTGCCACCCTGAGGACCATGCAATGTTGGTTTCAGCTGCCAGAGCACCCACTGCTGTGCGACGTGCCCACATGCTGGAATTCTACGCTGCACATGTTGGCTAGGCTGTACGAGCAGCGTAGAGCAATAGTGGAATACCAGCTGCAACATGGGTGACGTCGCAGTAGTCAGCCTCCGCAATACTTTACTGAGGAGTGAACATGGATGGCAGATATCTGCCAGGTCCTCGGAAACTTTGAGGAGTCTACCCAGATGGTGAGCGTCGATGTGGCAATCATTAGCATTACCATCCCGCTGCTTTGCCTGCTGAGAAGTTCGCTGCAAAGCATCAATGCTGATGTTTTGAGGTTGGAACAGGAGACGGGGGATGACAGTATGTCACTTGATAGCCAGACCACCTTCATGTCTATATCTCAGTGCGTTTTGGAGGAGGAGGAGGAGGGGGAGGGGGAAGAGACAGCTGGCCCCACTGCAAAGGGTACTCATGCTGCTTGCCTCTCATCTGTTCAGCGTTATGGGCTGAAGAGGAGGAGGATCCTGAAAGTCATCTTCCTATTGAGGACAGCGATGTGTTGCGTACTGGTACCCTGGCACACATGGCTGACTTCATGCTAGGCTGCCTTTCCTGTGACCCTCACATTAGACGCATTATGGCCAATATGGATTACTGGGTGTAAACCCTTCTTGACCCATGGTATAGGGAAAACCTTTCCACTCTCACTCCTGAAGAGGAAAGGGGTACGAGAGTGATGCAATACCCCAGGCCCTGGCTGAAAAAGTGATGCTAAAGTTCCCATCTGACAGGGCTAGTGACAGAAGTCACAGTTCAGAGGGCCAAGTAGCAGGGAAGGAGCAGGGATCAGGCACCATGTCCAGCGCAGACAGGGGAACACTCTCCAAGGCCTTTGCCAGCTTTATGGCTCCCCAGCAAGACTGTGTCACCGCTCCCCAGTCAAGGCTGAGTCGGAGGGAGCACTGTAAAAAGATGGTGAGGGAGTATGTAGCCGATCGTACCACTGTCCTCTGTGATGCCTTTGCTCCATACAACTATTGGGTGTCTCCAGGCTGCCTCCAGGGTCTGTTACAAATTAAGCAACAGCGAGCTGCATCTTTAAAAAATGTTTATAGGTTTCACCAGCCCTCGTGGTTGAGTAATTTTTCAGGGGTGCACTTGTACGCTTGGTGCACCAATTTTTCTGGCCCTCGCCTATACTGTTATCTAGCTAATTTTTCCGGCCTTCACCTACACTCTTGGTTACCAATTTTTTTTCATGGGTTTGCCTATACTCTTGCTTCAGAAATGTAATTGGCAAAAAAGAACCACGGCACTCACTCGACCCCACCAGAAAAGAAAACTTGGGGGTGGGAGGGGACAGAGAGAAATTCAAAAGGTTTCCTTCTCTGTAGCGAAAATATTCATGCAAAGCCAGCAACGGGGCTATGGACCTAAGCCCCTTCCACGATTCCAATACAATAGCAAAGCTGTGGCAGCATGTAACTAGTGAAAACACGGTTCAGACTCCATGTTCCGTGTTTTCACTAGTTTGTTGGCTTGAAAAAGACCTTGTTTGTAGGTCGAAACGTCGCCTCTTTTAAAACTGTGAAACAATAAAATATGCTCCTTTAATCAAGAAGCTATTTTTTGCATCATTACATGCTGCCACAGCTTTGCTATTGTATTGCTTCAGAAATGTTACAGCGGTCTGCCTATACTTTTGTTACAGAAATGTTACTGGGGTCCGCCTATGCAGTTTCTACTTAATGGTTTAAGGGGTTCACCTATACTCTTGCTACAGAAATGTTACTAGGGTCTGCCTATACCTTTTCTACTGAATGGTTTGAGGGGTCCGCCTATACTCTTGCTACAGAAACGTTACTGGGGTCAGCCTATAGTTTTGCTACAGAAATTTTACAGGGGTCTGCCTATACTTTTGCTACAGAAATATTACTGGCGACCACCTATACTCTTGCTATAGAAATGTTACTGGGGTCCGCCTATGCTCTTGCTATAGAAATGTTACTGGGGTCTGCCTATACTCTTGTTACAGAAATGTTACTGGGGTCTGCCTATGCTCTTGCTACAGAAAGGTTACATGGGTCTGCCTTTACTTTTGCTACAGAAATGTTACTGGGGTCCGCCTATGCAGTTTCCACTGAATAGTTTGAGGGGTTCGCCTAAACTTTTGCTACAGAAATGTTACTGGGCTCTGCCTATACTCTTGCTACAGAAATGTTACAAGTGTCTGCCTATACCTTTTTCACTCACTGGTTTGAGGGGTTTGCCTATACTCTTGCTACGGAAATGTTTCTGGGGTCTGCCTATGCAGTTTCTACTGAATGGTTTGAGGGGTTCGCCTATACGTTTGCTACAGAAATGTTACTGGGGTCTGCCTCTACTCTTGCTATAGAAATGTGACTGGGGTCCGACTATACTCTTGCTACAGAAATGTTACAGGGATCTACCCATACTTTTGCTACAGAAATGTTACTGGGGTCCGCTTATACTCTTGCTACAGAAATGTTACAGGGGTCTGCCTATACTTTTGCTACAGAAATGTTACTGGGGTCCACCTATACCTTTTCTATTGAATGGGTTGAGGGGTTCGCCTATACTTTTGCTACAGAAATGTTTCTGGGGTCCACCTATACTTTTGCTACAGTAATGTTACTGGGGTCCGCCTATTTAGTTTCTACTGAATGGTTTGAGGGGTTTTCCTATACTTTTGCTACAGAAATGTTACTGGGGTCCACCTATACCTTTTCTACTGAATGGTTTGAGGGGTTCGCCTATACTTTTGCTACAGAAATGTTTCTGGGGTCCACCTATACTTTTGCTACAGTAATGTTACTGGGGTCCGCCTATTTAGTTTCTACTGAATGGTTTGAGGGGTTTTCCTATGCTTTTGCTACAGAAATGTTACTGGGGTCCACCTATACCTTTTCTACTGAATGGTTTGAGGGGTTCGCCTATACTTTTGCTACAGAAATGTTACTGGGGTCCACCTATTCTTTTGCTACAGTAATGTTATTGGGGTCCGCCTATGCAGTTTCTACTGAATGGTTTGAGGGGTTTTTCTATACTTTTGCTACAGAGTTGTTAAAGTAGACAGTCTCACCTCGTTTTATCCATTTATGATTGTAGCATATACTTTCAGTAGCGGGAGTCATATAATCACATCCTCCATTAGCCACTCGATCCGGTGGTTTTCAAACATAGAATAAATTTAAGCAGGTGGGAACCTTGAGCCTTGATCACCCCTTACGTACACCACTACTCGTCTACTTAAATAACAAATGTAATTAAAAACATCACCTGATCATTAACCCCTTATTAACTTTCTTATGAGTTTTCACCCCGTTCCCTAGAGGTAAGAATTAATCATATTATCTATATGTATTTAAGTGGATATGTAAACATGGTTAAATATATACAAATATATTGCACAGAATAAA
Organism: Eleutherodactylus coqui; assembly: GCF_035609145.1. Classification (NCBI taxonomy): domain Eukaryota; kingdom Metazoa; phylum Chordata; class Amphibia; order Anura; family Eleutherodactylidae; genus Eleutherodactylus; species Eleutherodactylus coqui. Next base: position 130,622,667 of record NC_089847.1, read on the forward strand.
TAAATAAATTGTTAATACACAGAAACAATGAGTGTGTCATTCTCAGTGGAACATTATTCTGTATCGCTCTAACATATACACATTGTAGATAGTGAATACACTACAATGGACATAATTTGATATAATTGCCCTGTAACACAGCTTAAACAATTATTTTATTATAATATATTAATATATGATCTAGATTAATTGTTATCATGAATTACATATGTGCCTTATATAGAAATAGAATATCATTCATTGTATCATTTAGCCTTTTGTAGCTATTCCTTTTTGTTTTCATTTTAAACGGGACAAGTTATTACATTTTAATAAAGTAAAATCAATACGGTATACTGCTTATGGTAATTCTTTCAAAACGGCCAAAATGAACGGTCCACATAGATGTCACTTTCAAATTGCATGACCGTTTTTAAACCTCCACTTTCTTGTATAAAATATAGAAAAAAAAAATCTTTAAATTTGTTTTTCATTAACTGAAACCCCAGTTCTTTATGAATTACATAATCTTTTGTAACTTTATAACCAAGCGCAATTTATCAAAAATAATTATTAACTTTTACATATAGCAAAGTAACAATTCAATTGCAAAAAAAAAAAATTCACATATTTGAGTGTTAATTCGTTAAATGATCAGGAATTCTAACGAAATTTGAGGAAAAAATCCACAAATTTGTAACTCATTGATTATAATGTCACTTTTTTACGAATTGCATAATCCATTATAACTCCATAACTAAAACCATTTCATCAAAAATAAATATTAACTTTTTCATATAATAAAACAATTCAATTGCAAAATTTTTTTAATTTTTTTTTTAAAGTTAATTCGTAGTATGATCAGCAATTCTAACGAAATTTATGGAGAAAATCTTGAAATGTATTTCTCATTAGCTGTAATATAACTTTTCTATGAATTGCATAATCTATTATAACTTCATAGTTAAAGGTAATTTATCAAAAATAAATATTAACTTTTTCATATTATAAGACAACAATTTAATTGCAAAAAAACCCCCAAAAAAACACACTTGCAGTTAGTCATAATATCCTATTTTCATTAGTTAGGTGTGTCATCATGTTCTTATAATCTAAAACAGTAAATATTCATTATTAGATGATGTTATTTTAATATATATATATATAATAAATCAGTCTTGGAATTGAAACCCTTTGGATATCTCGGATCTAGGGTTAAAATCCAGTAGCCCTCCCGTTTAAGGACAAGTACTTTATCTACATTCTGTTTTCTTTTGTTTTTACATTTGACTCTGTCAATACCAAAGTATGAGAATTTTTTTAGGTTTCCATCATGCTCTTCTAAAAAATGTTTGACAGCACCAGAATGTTCCGCATTATTATTTTTAATGTTCCTGACATGCTCAGTTATCCATATTCTCAATTTTCGGGTTGTACACTCGACATAAAATTTTTCACATGCTGTGCACATGATGACATATATTATATTAGTAGAGTTGCAATTAATGTATTCTTTTATGGGAAATTCCCTAGTCTTGGAACTGTTCTTAAATGAATTGCATTGTTTCGTCATATGACATGTGCTACATCTTGGGTGTCCACATTTTGCAAACCCCTTGTAGGGTAGCCATGTTTCTTTGTCTTCTTTTTGTTCTAACGAGAAGAAACTTGGGACAAAATGTTCCCAAGATTTCTATTTTTCTGGCTACAACTCTTATACCATTGTTAAGGATGAATTAGAATATAGAATTAGATTTCATGTTTTTATCCTTCTTTCTGAACAATAATTCCTCTCTATTTTATTAATATTTCGTGATACTTTATGAAGGCAGTTCTTATTGTATCCCCTTTCTTTCAGTCTTGTTATAATTTCTTTTTCAGTTTCTTTATAATCTTTTTGTAAGGTACATGCTCTGCGGGCTCTAATCATCTCTCCTACCGGAATGGCTCTTTTCACATGGTCCGGGTGTCCGCTATCGGCATGTAGAATGCTATTGCCTGCTGTGCTTTTTCTGTAGGATTTAAACTCTATTTTGCCTGTCATATCGTTCCCTTTCAGAATTAAGTCAAGGAAAGGAACCTCATCATTTTTTCTTTTCCCTGTAAATCTGAGACCCATATCGTCATTATTGATGTATTGAAAAAATTCCTCAATTTTTACTTCATTGTCCACTATGATATTATCATTCCAAATTACTACTACATCATCAATATAATGTGCATATCACACCATGCGGCTTTCTAATTGATTATTATCATAAAAAATGAATAAAGACTTCCAATAACGCATAGTTAGATTTGCAATGGTGGGAGAAAATCGAGAACCCATCGGGGCTCTCGATATCTGTAAAAAAATTCATTATTAGAGGAGAAAAAATTATGCTTTAACAAAAAATCATCTGCCAGCAAAATAAACTCTTTTAGTTCTTTAGTATAACCACTATAATTGTTGAAATGAAATTTGACAGATATTAATGCCGCATGGTGTGGTATGCACGAATACAAATCCACTACATCACACATGACCCAACTTGTGTTTTTATTCCGTGAGAAATCTTTCAGCTGCTGCATGACAGATCTACTGTCCTGCAAAAATCCCGAAACCCTTTTGCCCCCGAAAGGGAATTCTATATATTTGATACACTTATGGACATTAATAAGTTCATTAGAAGTCTGACAGTTAAAAGATACTTTCTTTTGAAAGAAAAACAATAAATGATATGATATTAAATACAATTAATATTTATGAAGGAAAAACCTACAGTTTCTACTGAATGGTTTGAGGGGTTCGCCTATACTTTTGCTACAGAATATTTACTGGGATCTGCCTATACTCTTGTTACAGAAATGTTACTGGGGTCTGCCTATGCTTTGGCTTCAGAAATGTTACTGGGGTCCGCCTATACTTTTTCTACAGTAATGTTACAGGGGTCTGCCTATACTGTGGGTGCACAAAGACTTCCCATCGCGGTGTTTTACCTATCTGGCGCAAATACACTGACTGACTTGTGCAGAAATGTGGGCTGAGGCCAAGGTCCTTGGCGGGGTGAAGCTCTGCCATGTTTGGGCACTCTGATTTCTTCCTGTGTAATACCATCTTTGTGCACCAACAGCATAGGTGAGCCCAAGGAACTCAAAGACTTCCCATTGTGGTGTTGAGCTATCTGACACCTACACTGAATGAATTGTGTGGGGACACATGGATTTCCCATTGCTATGTAACTCGTGGCACCTTGGGTCACACAAGGTGGAGGCTGTGACTAAGCCTGACCCAGGGCCCGCTCGCGTACTTCCCACACAGAGTATTGCGGGTCCTACCTCGGTCATGGTTTCTCAGCCTTATTATGCCATCTCCTCCTCCTGCTTGGGGTCTAGGGATCAGCGCTGGGCAACATGTATTTTCTCTCATGTTACCACAGTTATCTGAGACACTGGTTTAGGCCAAACAAAAGGAGTGTTACTGCATTAGCGAGACATTTTCAGCTGTACAAGCATCCAAGTCTGCTTTATGCCCATGATTAATGAGGGTGTGAGCCGAGGCCGAGGTCCTTGGCAGGGTGAAACTGCCATGTTTGGGCGCTCTAATTTCTTTATGTGTAATACTTTCCTTGGGTTTCAGGGGCTCACCTATTATGTGGGTACACAAAGACTTCCCATTGCGGTGTTTTACCTGTCTGGCACAAATACACTGACTGACTAGGGTAGAAATGTGGGCTGAGGTCCTTGGTGGGGTGAAACACTGCCATGTTTGGGCACTCTGTTTTCTTCATGTTTAATACTATCTTTAAGTTCTGTGTTTCACAAGTCATCATCTATGCAGAGCATCAGTCCCATACAAAAATGCTCAAGTCGGCCATTCACTTCAATGGGGTTTGTTACTCGAAATGAACTCTCGAGGATTATGAAAAGTTCGACTGAAGCAACGAGCACCCAAGCATTTCGGTGCTCGCTCATCTCTAACCATAGGTAATACTGGCATGTTCTTATATGGCAGTAGGGCTATTGGACCTTATCAGGCATCAAGGCCTGGCTGTTACTGCTACCCCTGCAGCCGCTTTAGGTATTGTATATTCACAGTTGTATTAAATGTTTCAATCTATAATGAATGGACAACACATCAGTTGTGTAACTGACTGACCTGATTGTGGCCTATTCTTAAAGGTAACTCCAAGAGGTCCCTGGTCTTCATACTTTAAACCATTTTTAGAAGCATCAGGTCTTCACTGCAGGAAACCCCTTGGGTGTTAGCTCAGAACTAGTCTCAGTTCAGTGACAGTTGAACCAGGCAGGTCAAAAGGAACTGGAACGTGGCATCGAGGGATCAGGCTAGGATGGAGTCAAATATCAAACCAGCCTCAGGACAGGCAGAGTTTATGCAATACGATAAACCAGACTGGAGGTTAAACAGGTGAATATCAGGCAAAACATAGCCAGTATACAGGCTGAGGTCATCACAGGCAGAGTTCAGGAAAGCTGGGTATACAGGCTGAGGGTCAGAAATGGAAAGCAAGCAGATTAAAGTACACCTTTTCTTGAAACACTAGGAATCGTATTGCTTAGGCGCCTTTCGTGCCTTAAGTAACCCAGGAAGGGTTGGGTTGGGCTGGCGATAGGAAAGCTGGGTATAGAATACAAAAAAACCCCATAAACATAATTGGTATCACCACGTCTGAAAAAGTCCAAACTATCTAAGTATTGCATTTTTTATCTCACGCGGTGAATGCTGTAAAAAAAATGTCAGAATTGTGTTTTTCCGATACTTGTCTCCCAAAAAAATTGAATAAAAAGTTATCAAAAAGTCATATGTACCAAAAATGCTAGTAATAAAACTACAGCTACCCTGCAAGAAACAACTCCTCACACTGCCCCACCGACATAAAAAAAAAAAGTTATGCAATAATATAACGACAAAAAGCTAATTTTTAATAGTATTAAAACAAAAAAAACATCTATAGGAATAGTAAGAACAAAATGGAACTGATCAGTAGAATTAAGTTATCATCGGATTGTTACCGCACCATGAACACTGCAAAAGCAAACTCCCCTCAAAATAGCACACTTGTGTTTTTTTCCTCCATTCTGCCCCGCTTATGTTTTTTTTTTAAAGCTTTTCAGCACAGTATATGATATTTTTAATGGTACAGTTAAAAAATACAACATCCTGCAAAAAGACAAGCCATCAATCTGCTAGGAAAAACTGATGGTTCTTGAGAGGCAAGCATGAAAAAAAATGAACTGAAACCCCCCAAATATCTAACAGTAGAATGGTTAATCTCCCTGAAGGCCATTTACAAATGTTGGCAATTATGTCCTTTTGAAGTCAATGGATAGATGAACTGGCATTTGTGAATCCTATTAGCATGGTGTGTCTTTTTTATGCAAATTACAGATCTAACAAAGTTTAACGTGACAAGTAACACAGTAAATAAACTGCAGAGCAGAATATTTTCTTGTTTTTCAAAATATTTTCCATGGATTTTGTTAAGATTACATAACCTGTTCCTGCAAGTTATCAGCGTTAGATTACATTTTGCCACATCTGTATTGGTGCATCAGTATGATATCCATGAGGAAGCATACAGAAGAGATAAATGATTAACATGCCTTTTCTTTGCAATTAACACCATATTTATTCCTTCCTACATTTGTACTCTTTAAGACACTGCTGATAAATCTTGTCCTCTATGATTTGCTTCAAAAACCTTGTGAAGAGCTCAGCGGCTGCACCTCTCTAGAGTACAGTGTATCACATTTACTTACTTGGCACAAAATATGGAGCTGATAAATGGGTTTTCTGGTATTGATTTTTGCCCAATCAAGCAGTGGACAGAGAATATCCCTCCGATGATGATGTCACCATCCTGCACATATTCATAGTCCTCATAGGCCGGGACAATTTGCAGGTTACAAGCTGATGATGGTTTCTTGGTTCCAGAGCTGCAAGATGTTACACACAGCAGTAGAGTCAGCAGCACAAGTAGTAGCATTGCTAATGAATCAAGAGGTCCTGTAAATGTGGGGATTCTGTCAGCAGAGAAGTATCACAGGTTCTGTAGACTCCACAGTGACTGTCAGTGTAAGGAGCCTCAAACTGAACTGTCAGACATCTTATATAGCATTCAGCAACATAGAGATCTGATATTAGCTTCTACAGACAACAACTGTGACTATTCTTATTGCATGTAATGTCTGGAGGAAAAGCTCCAAAATACATTTTTTCTTTATCTTTCTATTTTTTCTGATTAGAAACTTGACAAAGTGTGTGTAGCCCTAATACAAGAGTGTTGTGTGCTCTGTTAGTCATTGAATGGTTGTGATCAGCAGCACACCATTTGGTTAGGTTTGGTATTGCAAGCAAAACCAATTGAGAGGTGTGTTGTTTGGTCCACAGGATCCCTTTTCACTGGATGTTTTTTCTTGTGCATAGTGTTCTCAATAAACTCTGTATACCGTTGCACAAGAAAACCGCACAAGGTTGATAGTAAAATCCTGGCTCCAGCTAGTCTAGCATTGATTATCAGGCCTCTTTGGAAGATGCTCAGAACTCTGGATTTTGCTTGGATCAGTGGACATGGATCCACAGAGTGTTTTGGCTTTGGTCCAAATCCCAAAGCGACACTTGGGGCACCCTGCTCTTCACCCTTAAACCCCACCATGCGGGTTATGGACTTTGTTGTGAGGTCCCCAGGTTGGTTCACAGGAAGTGATCCCAGTACTGTCACAGGTGATGCTACAAAAGACCTAGGCATGATACCTGAGGTAATGAACAGCAGTGTAGTCAGGCGGTCCGGACCAGTGCAGGTGGCACACTTCAGCAGAAGGGACAAGCCAGAGGTCAGGTTATGGAGAACAGTAATTCAGGACAAAGGTTAGGATAGGCAATGGAAAATTAAACTAAAAATTAAACAGAGGAAGAGGAAAATAACTGTTTAAAACTAGTAAAAAACAAAGAAGGTAATCTTCAAATGCATACAATTTAAACAGCACAATATTAAAAGTGATTAATTTTGAATTCTAACATGTCCTCTAACATTTAAACACAATGATTGCCAATCCATATATTTGTAAACTTATGTCACATGCACATGTCCATATTATTGCTCTATACAAACAGAAATTTCTATGAAACCAAAGTACAGCACCCATGGGACTCTATATGTCCATATGGTATCTCTGTATGCTTCTCCCATGGAAGAACTGCTCATAGATGAGAATATCTCCATAATACATTGTTATTCAGAGGTACCATACAGGGGTACATGGAGTGCCTACATCTCCATACACATAGGTTGAGATTCCTTTTGCTACTATACAAGACTCTCTACCACTGACTGTGCCACATGTGTAACTCCCTAGAGTTATGGTCCCACAGCACTGTTATAGCCACTTTTTGGAAATTGTGTGTGTATTTCTTTAAATATGTTATTTATATATGTCCATGCTACCTAACCCTGAATGACTTTGCAGAATACACCCTAACCTGCTTTCTCACCTGTCAATCACCCCTAGCTACTCTGGGATTGGATGGCAAGTTTTGCTCGAGCTCAGGATTAGTCGAGTAGGAAGGTATAAAAGTTAGAGAATGAACGGGGTTGGTCAGTCTAGTCCAGAGACGGAGCCTGAGAAAAAGACCAGAGTAGAAGAAGAAGACCATCTTTACTCCTAGGCCAGTGCAGTGAGAGGCTAGAACAACTAAGTGTGAGTACTCAAAATGCTAGAAATTTTTAGCAGAGGAGAGATAGAGAAACAGAACAGAAGAGAAAATGAAAACAAGGAAATCAAGCCAGCAAGTCATAATCAAAATAATAGTCAAAGCAAGGATAAAAGCTGGAAATCAAATGCAATGTTTTGTGTCAATCACCTGAGAAAAGTACAGAATAAATCAATGCCTGCAAATGTAATGCAAGTTCATCATCTACTTCAAGTAAATGTAAATTAAGTTTCTGCTGCAAGTCCAACAGTTCCCTCTCTTCCTGCATATGAAGATGTAAATAGGTTTAATTATCTAGTGATTGATGTAGAAGAAAGAAATACCTCCACTGTGATTCTGGACATGAACATATTGTGAAATTGTTACGATGAGATGCTGGAGGCTCTCCAGAAATCAATGCCATCCACTTCCCAAGCTCAGCAGAGAGTCTTGCAAAGAGCCATAAAAAGCCCTATCTGCTCAACAACGGTTTACTAACGTGAAAGGTCAAGTCAAGCATGCACGCATAAGCGACGTGGGACCTGTTACCCTGCAACCGGAAACCAAAACCTTAATCTGGTGCCGAACCAGACCAGTTCCTAAAGCAAAATATTATGAAGCCCTTGTAGAATGAATTCAGCTAGAAGAGCATCCTTTCATCATGGCAGCTAGAGGTGTAGCGACTGTCTCAGCAGGAAAAATACCTGTTCACATACTAAATACAGGAGAATCCTCAGTTCAACTTAAAAAGAATTATCCAGTGGTGGAAATTTTGCTTCCAAATGCAGATGTTCTTATCCCATCTACCGAAAGCTTAATAATATTACACACAAGGATGCTTATTAGAGATGAGCCGGCAACAAAATGCTTGGGTGCTCGGTACTTGAGTCGAACTTTTCGTAATGCTCGAGAGCTCGTTTCGAATAATGAACCCCATTGAAGTCAATGGGGGACTCGAGCATTTTTGTGTGGGACCGATGCTCCACATTGGTGATGACTTGTGAAACACCAGTAAACATCAGAAAGTCATGGAAACACCACAAAAACGGATAGGGAATGGCAGGGGCAGCATGCATGGCTGCATCTGAGGCTTCCAAGTCCCACTATTAAGCCAAAATGAGGGCAAGAGCCTGGCGGTCACCCCCCTAACAATTTACTTGGGACAAACACTCATTAGCAAGGCACATGCGCTGGGACATCTTAGCTAAGCACCACACCACCTGCAACCAAGGACAATCATTACCTGTGGGTGACACTGCTGCCTCTTCTCCTGGGTTACATGCTGACATTGCCGTCCAACCCCCCCCCCCCCTGCACGACCCTGTGTCCACAGCGCACACAAAATTTTCTCCACACAGCATTCAGCTGGCCTCATGCCAAACGCTCGCTTCAAAGCCACACCACCCTCATGTCTATTTATAAGCGCGTACTGGATGAGGAGGAACTGGAGGCACACACTGCAGAGGGTTGGCAGGGCCAGGCAGCGACCCCCTCTGAAAGTGTGGGCGATAGCCCACAATGCAGTTGAAAATTGATGATAAATTGACGTACGGTCATTATTCCAATCCCGTGCCACCTCCGTCACAAAATTGTCAGGAGCCGCAAACGTGGGCATCAAGGGGACTCAGGTGCCAGCACTTCTACACATCTCCACAATGCAGAATTACTCTGTGTGGGAAGCACGTGAGCGGGCCCAGGGTCAGGTTCGGTCCCAGCCTCCACCTTGTGTGACCCAAGGTACCGTGAGTTACATAGCAATGGGAAATCCATGTGCCCCCACACAATTCATTCTGTGTAGGTGTTAGATAGCTCAACACTGCCATGGAAAGTCTTTGAATTCCTTGGGCTCGCCTATGCTGTCGGTGCACAAAGATGGTATTACACAAGAAGAAATCAGAGCGCCCAAACATGGCAGAGTTGCATCTCGTCAAGGACCTCGGCCCACATTTCTACCCAAGTCAGTCAGTGTATTTGTGCCAGACAGGTAAAAAAACGGCATGGGAAGTCTTTGTGCACCCACAGCATAGGCGAGCCAAAGGAACCCAAGGAAAGTATTAAGCATGAAGCAATTACAGTGCCCAAACATGGCAGACTTTCACTCCACCGAGGACCTCGGCCTCTGCACACACCGTCAGCAATCGTGGGCATAAAGTGGACTCTGATGCTAGTACAGCGGTGAACGTCTCATTAATGCAGTAACGCTCCTTTTGTTTGGCCCAAACCAGTGCCTCAGATAACTGTGGTAACACGAGAGAAAATACATGTTGCCCAGTACTGATCCCCTGACCCCAAGCAGGAGTTGGAGATGGCATTACAAGGCCAGGAAACCATGATCAGGACCCGCTATAGTCTGTGTGGGAAGTATGTGAGCGGGCCCTGGGTCAGGCTCGGTCCCAGCCCCCACCTTCTGTGACCCAAGGTGCCCTGAGTTACATAGCAAAGGGAAATCAATGTGTCCCCACACAATTCATTCTGTGTAGGTGTTAGATAGCTCAACACCGCAAGGGGAAGTCTTTGAGTTCCTTGGGCTCGCCTATGCTGTTAGTGCACAAAGATGGTATTACATAGGAAGAAATCAAAGGGCCCAAATATGGGAGAGTTTCACCCCGCCAAGGACCTTGGCCTTGGCCCTCATTTCTGCCATAGATAGTCAGGTATACTTGCAAAGGCATAGGCAGACCCCTTTAACATTCCTGTAGCAAAGGTATAGGCAGACCCCTTTAACATTTCTGTAGCAAAGGTATAGGCAGACCCCAGTAACATTTCTGTAGAAAAAGTATAGGCAGACGCCTGTAACATGTCTGTAGCAGTAGTATATGCAGAACCCTGTAACATTCCTGTAGCAAAGGTATAGGCAGACCCTAGTAGCATTTCTATAGCAAAGGTATAGGCAGAGCCCAGTAACATTTCTGTAGCAGAAATATAGGCAGACCCCTGTAACGTTCCTGTTGCAAAGGTATAGGCAGACCCCAGTAACATTTCTGTAGCAAAGGTATAGGCAGACCCCAGTAACATTTCTGTAGAAAAAGTATAGGCAGACCCCTGTAACATGTCTGTAGCAGTAGTGTAGGCAGAACCCTGTAACATTTCTGTAGCAAAAGTATAGGCAGACCCCAGTACCATTTCTGTAGCAAAGGTATAGGCAGACCCCAGTAACATTCCTGTAGCAAAGGTATAGGCAGACCCCTTTAACATTTCTGTAGCAAAGGTATAGGCAGACCCCAGTAACATTTCTGTAGAAAAAGTATAGGCAGACGCCTGTAACATGTCTGTAGCAGTAGTATATGCAGAACCCTGTAACATTCCGGTAGCAAAGGTATAGGCAGACCCTAGTAACATTTCTATAGCAAAGGTATAGGCAGACCCCAGTAACATTTCTGTAGCAAAGGTATAGGCAGACCCCAGTAACATTTCTGTAGAAAAAGTATAGGCAGACCCCTGTAACATGTCTGTAGCAGTAGTGTAGGCAGAACCCTGTAACATTTCTGTAGCAAAAGTATAGGCAGACCCCAGTACCATTTCTGTAGCAAAGGTATAGGCAGACCCCAGTAACATTCCTGTAGCAAAGGTATAGGCAGACCCCTTTAACATTTCTGTAGCAAAGGTATAGGCAGACCCCAGTAACATTTCTGTAGAAAAAGTATAGGCAGACGCCTGTAACATGTCTGTAGCAGTAGTATATGCAGAACCCTGTAACATTCCTGTAGGAAAGGTAAAGGCAGACCCTAGTAACATTTCTATAGCAAAGGTATAGGCAGAGCCCAGTAACATTTCTGTAGCAGAAATATAGGCAGACCCCTGTAACGTTCCTGTTGCAAAGGTATAGGCAGACCCCAGTAACATTTCTGTAGCAAAGGTATAGACAGACCCAGTAACATTTCTGTAGAAAAAGTATAGGCAGACCCCTGTAACATGTCTGTAGCAGTAGTGTAGGCAGAACCCTGTAACATTTCTGTAGCAAAAGTATAGGCAGACCCCAGTACCATTTCTGTAGCAAAGGTATAGGCAGACCCCACTAACATTTCTGTAGCAAAGGTATAGGCAGACCCCAGTAACATTTCTGCAGCAAAGGTATAGGCGGACCCCAGTAACATTTCTGTAGCTAAGGTATAGGCAGACCCCAGTAACATTTCTGTAGCAGAAGTATAGGCTGACCCCTGTAGCATTTCTGTAGCAGAAGTAAAGGCAGAACCCTGTAACATTTCCGTAGCAGAAGTATAGGCAGACCCCTGTAACATTTCTGTAGCAAGAGTATAGCCGAACACCTGAAACATTGGTGTACCATGAGTGTAGGCGAAGGCCGGAAAAATTAGTTAGATAACACTATAAGCTAGGGCCAGAAAAATTAGTGTACCAAGAGTACAAGTGTACCCCTGAAAAATTGCTCAACCGTGAGGGCAGGTGAAACCCATAAACATTTTTTTAAAGATACAGCTTGCTGTTGCTTAATTTGTAACAGAGCCTGGAGGCAGCCCTGTGAAAAAATAGGTTTCTGTTAAAGTATCAATACTTTTGAATCTTTGAAAAATTGTAAAAAAAAATATAAGCAGAGCCTATTGGGCCGTAGAAAAATTGGCAGTTCAGGATGATGACATGCTGTTTTAGGAGGAGGAGTAATAATATCCGAGAGTGATAGACAAAGCTAATTCCCCCCTTTTTTCCAGTGATAGAGAATGCTTTTTTCTCCTGTTGCAGTGAAAAGAATCTTTAGGTTCTGCTGCTCTCCGCCGGTGGAGAAGAGAAGTCTGGGGAAATCCAGCCTTTGTTCAACTTTATGAGTGTAAGCATGTCGGCACTGGCAGTTGACAGGCAGGTACGCTTATCCGTGATGATTCTCCCAGCTGCACTAAACACCCTCTCTGACAAGACGCTAGCGGATGGGCTGGCCAGCACCTCCAGGGTGTACAGCGCAGGTTCGTGCCACGTGTCCAGCTTTGCCATCCAATAGTTGTATGGAGCAGAGGTATCACGGAGGATGGTGGTACGATTGGCTAGGTACTCCCTCACTATCTTTTTACAGTGCTCCCTCTCATTCAGCCTTGACTGGGAAGTGGTGACACAGTCTTGCTGGGGAGCCATAAAGCTGGCAAAGGCCTTGGAGAGTGTTCCCCTGCCTGTGCTGGACATGCTGCCTGATCCCCACGCCTCCCCTGCTACTTGGCCCTCGGAACTGCGTCTTCTGCCAATAGCGCTGTCAGATGGGAACTTTAGCATCACTTTTTCCACCCAGGCCCTGTGGTATTGCATCACTCTCGTACCCCTTTCCTCTTCGGGAATGAGAGTGGAATATTCTCCTTATACCATGGGTCGTGAAGGGTGTACACTTAGTAATCCGTGTTGGCCAGAATGCGTCTAACGCGAGGATCATAAGAAAGGCAGCCTAACATGAAGTCAGCCATGTGTACCAGGGTACGCTCTCCATCTGGGTAGACTGTTCAAAGTTTCCGAGGACCTGGCAGATATCTGCCATCTATGCCCACTCCTCAGTAAAGAATTGCAGAGGCTGACTACCACTACGCCCCCCATGTTGCAGCTGGCATTCCACTATTGTTCTACGCTGCTCGTAGAGCCTGGTCAACATGTGCAGTGTAGAATTTCAGCATGTGGGCACGTCGCACAGCAGTCGATGCTCTGGCAGCTGAAACCGATGTTGCAGGGTCCTTAGGGTGGCAGCGTCCATGGTGGACTTGCGGAAATGTGCGCAGACGCTGCGCACCTTTCCGAGCAGGTATGACAAGTGGGGGTAGTTTTTCAGAAACCTCTGAACCACCAGATTGAAGACATGGGCCAGGCATGGCATGTGTGTGAGGCTGCCGAGCTGCAGAGCCGCCACCAGGTTACGGCCGTTGTCACACATGAACATGACCGGTTGGAGGCTCAGAGGCAAAAGCCAGAGGTTGGTCACCTCTGTCAGACCCTGCAAAAGCTCGGGGGCCATGTGCCTCTTGTGACCTAAGTTGATTAGCTTCAGCACGGCTTGCTGACGCTTGCCCACTGCTGTGCTGCCGCGCTGCGCGCTACCGACTGCTGGCGATGTGCTCACGCTTCTTAATTGAGAGGTAGAGGTGGCAGAGGAGGAGGAGGGGGAGGGTTTGGAGGAGGTGGCATAGACCGCCGCAGATACCAGCACAGAGGTAGGACCTGTTATTCTAGGTGGGTAGGACGTGAGCGGTCCCAGGCTCTGACTCAGTCCCAGCCTCCACCAAATTCACCCAATGTGCCATCAGGGAAATATAGTGGCCCTGCCCGCCAGTATTTGTCCACGTGTCCATGGTTAAGTGGACCTTCCTAGTAACTGCGTTGGTGAGGGCATATTTTATGTTGCAGGAGAGGTGCTCGTGTAGGGGTGGGATTGCACACCGGGAAATATAGTGGCGACTGGGGACCAAGTAGCGCGGGACCGCCACCGCCATCATGTTTTTGAAAGCCTCCATTTCCACAAGCCTGTTCGGCAGCATCTCCAGGCTGATTAATTTGGCAATGTGCATGTTTAAAGCTTGTGCGTGTGGGTGGGTGGCAGCAAATTTGTGCTTTCGCTCCAATGCTTGTGTTAGCGACAGCTGAACACTGCGCTGAGAGACATTGCTGGATGTAGTGGAGGACGGTGGAGGTGAGGATGTGCGTGCAGGCCGGGAGGCGCTCGTGCCTGTGTCCTGGGAGGGGGATTGGATCTCAGTGGCAGGTTGGGGCACAGGGGAAGAGGCAGTGGTGTGACCCAGAGGCGGTGAATGGCCTTCGTCCCACCTTGTGGGGTGCTTGGCTATCATATGCCTGCGCATGCTGGTGGTAGTGAGGCTGGCAGTGGTGGCTTCCCCGGCTGATCTTGGTGCAACACAGGTTGCACACCACTGTTCGTCGGTCATCCACGCTCTCACTGAAAAATATCCAAATCTTTGAACATTTATCCCTCTGCATGGAGGCTTGCCGCGAGGTGGTGCTTTGGGAACAAGTTGGGGGATTCTTTGCTCTGGCCCTGCCTCTTCCCCTGGCCACCCCACTGCCTCTTCCAACCTGTCCTGCTGCTACACTTGCCACCCCGTCTGAAGCCCTGTCCTGAGTAAGCTTGGCAAACCAGGTGGGGTCAGTCACCTCATCGTCCAACTACTCTTCCTCCGAATCCTCTGTGCGCTCCTCCCTCGGACTTACTGCCCTTACTATTAACTCACTGACAGACAACTGTGTCTCATCATCATCCTCATGCACAAAAAGCTCTTGAGACAGTTGCTGGAAGTCCCAGCCTTATCGCCCGGACTCCGGGAGCTTTCCAAAGCTTGGCTATCGGTCACGACAAACTCCTCAGCTGAGAAAGGAACCAGTTTTTCCCACTCATGGCAGGGACCCTAGAACAGTTCCTGGCAGTCGCCCTGCTCATCAGAATATGTCCTTTTCATGGAGTGAGGAGGCTGTGAGGAAAGAGGAACAGCAGCCAGAGGATTCAGAGTTGCAGTCCCTAGGCCGGAAGGAGTGGACTGCGTAGAAGACTGGGTGGTCGATACATTGCTGGATGCATTTTCTGCCATCCACGACAGGACCTGCTCATACTGGAAGACCCTGCAACGTTGGATTCAGCTGCCAGAGCACCAACTGCTGTGCGACGTGCCCACACGCTGGAATTCTACGCTGCACATGTTGGCTAGGCTGTACGAGCAGCGTAGAGCAATAGTGGAATACCAGCTGCAACGTGGGCAGCGGAGTGGTAGTCAGTCTCCGCAATTCTTTACTGAGCAGTGGGCATGGATGGCAGATTGACCCCTGGTATAAGGAGAACCTTTCCACTCTCATTCCCGAAGAGGAAAGGGGTACGAGAGTGATGTCATCACGCTGAACTGCCAATTTTTCTGCGACCCAAAAGGCTCTGTTTAAAAGTTTTTTACAATTTTTCAACGTTTCAAAAGTATTGATACTTTAAAAGACACAATTTTTTTTCACAGGACTGCCTCCAGGCTCAGTTACAAATTAAGCAACAGCGAGCTGTATTTTTAAAAAATATTTATGGGTTTCACCTGCCCTTGGGGTTGAGCGATATTTCAGGGCCTTGCTAATGAGGGTTTGTCCAAAGTAAATTGTTAGGGGGGTGACACCAGACTCTTGCCTTCATTTTGGCTTAATAGTGGGACCTTGGAGCCTCAGATGCAGCCATGCATGCTGCCTCTGCCCTTCCCTATCCGTTTCTGTGGTGTTTCCATGACTTTCTAATGTTTTCTGGTGTTTCACAAGTCATCCCCTATGCAGAGCATCGGTCCCATTCAAAAATGCTCGAGTCGCCCATTGACTTCAATGGGGTTCGTTACTCGAAACGAACTCTCGAGCATTACGAAAAGTTCGACTTGAGCGACGAGCAGTTGAGCATTTTGGTGCTCACTCATCTTTAGTGGTTTCTTTTTTGTTGACACACAATTTGTTTTTGCTTCAACAAAAAAAGTATTAACAACTATGTGGATATCCTATGGGCTCTGCCTTTTCACCACCTTGGCTAATTTGTGTGTGGCATGGTAGGATGTTCAGTTTATATACAATTCTTGCAATATGTTTTGGAAACTATAGTATGGTATAGACAATATATAGATGATATTATCATAATGTGGGATTACAGATCTTCTTCTTAACAAAGTTTTTTTCATTATCTAAATGACAACATCGACAATCTGGTCTTTACATGTGCACAACATGGGGATACGACAGAGATTATAGATCTACTTCTGATGAGGAATTAAATTAGTGAAAGAGTAGAGACTGACTGTTTATAAAACCCTTATCAGGAAGTTCTATGTTACACGCCAGAAGCTGTTATCCAACACATGATTTCCAACCTACCCACTGGGGAATTCATCAGGGCCGGAAGGGCCTGTTCACAACAGGCAGATTATATGCAGGAAGAATAAACTATAACTAACAGGTTTCTATAAAGTGGGTATCCAGTACACACCACTCAGAATGCACTTTCTAAAGTAAACAAGAAGTCTAGAGATTTCTACCACAAAAGAAAACTCCATTGAGGAGTCAATAGTCCATCCACGGTTTTCTCCGTGCCTTATCCTAGTAATTTTTGTGCTATTGTCAGGATAGTATGCAATAATATACCCATTTTGAGACAAAAGGATGCCTTTACACACATTTTGGACAGTTGCACTTAATTTGTGGCAAGAAAGGCACCCACTATTAACAATCAACTAACACATAGTGCACACAATATATCCAATTTCAATTGGTTACATTTAAAGGACTGCTTTCAGTGTGGGATCAGGGGAATTAGTCTGTGCAAAAGGATTGTATATTATATATATATATATATATATATATATATATATATATATATATATATATATATATGTATGCCTCTTTGGATCTATTTCACTATGCTTGAGGAACAATCCTGAGAGGTTCGAAAGCTTGCAATAACATCATGTATCTTTGTTAGCCATTAAAAGGTATCATGTCTACAAGATTGCTTGGTTTCTCTTGCTGGGAAATCCCTGGATCAACATTTGAGATCATCAACCACACTGGTCACCTAATGTCTATATCCTGTATTATCATAGCATTCTAGAAAGACATCTAGCCCCCTCTTAAATTCCTTTATGGATTTTGCCATCACCACGTCCTCAGGCAGGGAGTTCCACAGTCTCACTGCTCTTACAGTAAAGAACCCCCTACTGTGCTGGTGATGAAGCCTGCTTTCTTCTAGATGTAGAGAATGCCCTCTTGTTACCGTCACAGTCCTGGGTATAAACAGATCATGGGAAAGATCCTTGTATTGTCCCCCAATGTATTTATACATAGTTATTTGATCGCCCCTTAGCCGTCTATTTTCCAGGGTAAATAATTCCAACTTTGAAAGCTTTTCTGGGTATTCTAGTCCTCTCATTCCATTTATTAATTTAATCGCCCTTCTTTGAACCACCTCAAGTGCTGAAACATCTTTTCTTTGCAGCGGTGTCCAGAACTGTGCACAGTATTCCATGTGGGGCCTGACAAGTGTCCTATATAGTGGAAAAATAATGTTCTCGTCTCCCACCCCTATACCTCTTTTAATGTACCCCAAGACTTTATTTGCTTTTGCAGCAGCTAAAGTAACATGGATCAACTGAGCCACGGACTGGTCCAAATCCTGATGCGACACTTGAGGTACTGTCACGTCTGTCTCCTGAGATCTGTGTTTCTACAGGTGCTCTGGAGTTCTCCTGCTCAGGTGTTGGTGATATTGCTGGCTGGGTGTGTGTCAGGCAGTCAGTGAATCGCTCCAGATCAGTACACATAAAGCTGTTTTCCCAGGTGTGGGTGTGGTCAGCTTTCTCTGTTCTCATTCTGTCTCTGTTTGTCGTGAGAGCAGGTACTATGTGTGGTGGCTGCAAGAAAGGTTTGTGTTTTATGCTGGTTTGGTTGTGTCGCTGGACTCTTGGTTAGTGTAGTGATTAGCGGTATAGCCAGGAGCCATGAAATAGCCCGCTAGCTTCCATATTTTGATCAAAATGTCAACTAATACTTGGCGTTGTTATCCAGAGGTACCATACAGGTCTATATGGAGTGCCTACACATAGGCTGAGATTCATTGCGCTGCTATATACGACTGCACCACTGACTTTGTGGCATGCATGAGGCCTTCTGATGAGTCAATGTATACGATAGACATGACTAAACTTTCTTTTGTGTTGTAGATCAGTTAGGAAGCAACAGATGAATCTATTAACAGATATCATTTCCCAGCTTTTTTGCAAACTATTGATGCAGTTAGCCAGAATAGGGGTGAAAATATGGGCAGATGGTGTTTAGCCCCACAGTGACAGATACAGTGTAAGTCAATTCTCCAAACAGCTACACTACAGTGAAAAATGTGGGTGAAGGGCTGGTCTCTGCTCCTTGTTATGATGGTAAAGTGTAGTGTGTACCATGCAAAGAAGAGTACAGAGAGTCAGGATGAGAGTAACAGTGTAACTTAGTTGTTATTGATCCAGAACTACGGTGGTTCAACATCCAATTTATGAAGGCACAAAACTTTGTAATCTAGTTTCAGACATCCTGAGGATGGTTGTTTAAGCAAGTGCTACCCATTTCTGCTCCATACTACTGATGTAGGGTTCTCACTACAGCTCTGGTTTGTGTGGCCCAGCTATGGCTTCATAAGTCTGATGTGACTTTTCACACCACGGCCCTGGAATATGCAGCTTCCCCAATACACCACTGCTACAGGGACTAGATCCAAGATTGCCTATGAGCTTCTGTTCCGTTAAACCAGATTACTAATTCATATGACACTCTGCTCTCTTCTTCTAAATTTTCTAGGTTACAAGAACTTTTAGAGCTTTTGCTCCTCATACTAGCTTCTTGCTGATTGGCTGCTATGAAAGAAGCTGCATCACTGGTCTGTTCTATCCCTCTGTGTATACTATTACTCTATCAAACCATCATCTTCGAGTCTAGACATAAAATAAAATATCTTTGGAAAGACATAAAATTATTTTTTGCTTCAATTTTTTTACATCCTTAACTTTTTTAGTTTTTTGTCAACATAGTTGTTTAAGAGCTCATTTTAAGTGGGATGTCCTATAGTTTCTTTTTAGACCATTTTTGAGTACACTTGACTTTTTCATCGCTTTTTACTAGATTTTTTTCTTGCAGACAGGTTGAACAAAAAAAGCTCAATTCTGACATGCATTTTTTTCCAGACAACATTCACCTTTTTTTTATTAAAAAAAAACTTTTTTCAAACTAATTTTTTATATATTTTTTTTATAGAGTACAATGCAATGCCATGACTCAAAACTGACAGCAGTATTTACAGGGTTAGCAGGGATGATCAGCATTCACACTTACAGTGGTTGTTGCTTGGGGGTCAGCTGTCAGAAACAGCCGACACTACCATGTATGGAGCGAGATCAGCTCCCTATCCCCCTCTATACAAATTCTAAACCACCAGAATGTAAGAATACTGTTAGTGCAACTATGCTTTTTGGGTATAATATGGGTGCTAAATTAGGTGTGGTCACTACGAGCTCGGATAATCAACACACGCAACATAGGAGGTGTGTTTCAAGAGTGACTCTACTCTTTTATTATCAGGCATGGGTTTTATAGCAGAATGCAAATGGCTTTATGCCAGGGGGTAGCAGACATGAACATTAGAAACTGCTGCATCATTCTTAGATAACTGATCATCTTTCAGACATAAAGTGATCACAAGCTGTTGCATCATATTTCTAGGCTAGGTCCGCTGTTATAAAAAGCTGACCAGTGTTTTCCTGGAATCCTGCTTATGATGATGCTTCTATCCAAGGACATTGATAGTTGTTTGGTAAATATCCCTCCTATTATTCTCCCAGACACAGGTTATTTTCTAGGATCAACATTTCCTGGTGGATTTTCCTTTTCTTGTAAGAGAGTAAGAGAGGTGACAATCAAAGTAGCGTTCTGGTCAGACCACGCCCCGTGGTACTCAAATTATATCTTCTATTTTTGGGAGCTGGAGGAACCATACATTTCTAGTGAAAATTCTGAGATTTCAGGAAAGGGTTCGTACTGCAATAGAAGAATATTTTCACTTTAATGATTCACCAGAAATGCGTTGATTCACACTGTAAAATGCACACAAGCTTGTAATTAGAGTGGTAATGATACAGCAGGGTTTTATTTATAAAACCCAAATGATGTCAGAACATTGCACTTATGAAAAACTACATGCGTGTAGGAACAATGGGATTGAGAGTTTCAAAGAGGTTTTGGGGACTTGGTTGGACCACTTTAGCTTGGAAAGTTTTGTACCAAAAACATAATTTTTAGCAATAGCAACTTTTAATCCAAGCCTTTGGAGAACACCATCTTTTGTTTATTCTTGGTCAGTATGCTGTATTGGTAAAAGGTAGATGATTGAAAAAGGAGATACACACGTTGGAATTATTGCGGATCCTACAATCCTCTTTTTTCCCCTTTCATTATCAAGTTTCCCCCCCTTCTACCCCTCTCATCACCTTCCCCTCTGCCCAGGTTTTTCTCTTTTATATAAGTACTGTTGTAGATGAGTCTTATAAACTAGCAGGTCTAAGAGGGAGAGGGTATAGAGCTACTTATGCACTGATCATGTTTTATGCTGATACGATTGAATATTTTGACTTCTTTGGTGCATGTTGTGAAACTTATAACAATAAAAATAATTGAACAATAAACACTAACGAATTCCTAAAATGACAGGACATTTAGGGGAGGCAATAAGATGGAGGCTAATTATAATTATTATCTCACGGTGACCAGGTTCTATAATGATTTCAAGTTCAATAGTTTCATGAGTCGCCAGCCCAGAAGACAATGGTAAACTGTCCACAGTTTCCATATCAAATGGGGTGGATTTGGTGCTACTTGGGATGTTGTTGTCAAGGGCATATCTCAAGTGTATGAAATTCCCTCCTGCTCCAGAATCCAACCTGGCAGTACATTGTAACTTGTGACATCCAGCATCGATCTATATGGCGAAGACAAAATGAAATGGTGAGGAAAGCATCTTTATCTTCTCTTGTATTAAAGAGGATATGGCCTGAGACCCCCAATCCGTCAGTTCAGAAACCTTGGAATTGTTCCCCATCTTGGCATTGGTGAAAGCAATGGTTCTCAGGGACCGATTAGGACAATAATGAGCAAAATGTCCTGGGTTCCTGCAATAAAAACAGAAACCCTCTGCCTGACACTTCTCCTACTCTGCTGTGGATAGAGGTCCATCAATAACATCAACCTGCATAGGTTCAGGTATAGGTTCTAGTCTCAATGTGCAAATGGAGCCAGAGGGATTGAACCCCCACTGCTTCTCCTTCCTTTGCTAAGTGAGTCTTTGATCGATACTGATAGAAATGGAATGAAGTCCTCCAAGTTGTCTGGAGTTTAACTAGATCCAATAATCGACATCGACACTGGCTTTTCTGAGCGACTAGGTTCCATTTGGCATCGGTTACCCAGCGCCTAAACTCTCCAGTATATTCGGCACCTGAGCTTCGCCCTTGTCACATGGTAGGTAACTTTCTCTATACGCTGGTGTAGCAGTTAGAGTCATCGAAGCCTGAACCAAAGCAGTAATGAATAATACATTGATTCAGGAATCCCCTATACAGATGATGAACCCCACTGAATTTCGCAGGCAATGGCATACGGACATCAGAAGCTGAACTGTGCTGATCAGAAGGTGCCTCTGTAGGTTGTCTATATTGTTGTGTTGTTCCTGGACCAATCTCTGTAAATCATCCACCTTCTTCTAGTAGGTAGCGCAAATGTATCTAAGTTTATCAACTTGTTTACTCAGAATGGTCACAACGGACTCCATTTTTTGGCGAGATTATTTTGTTAGGAAGAGGGTCTGGATTGGAGTCTGGAAGAGAAGCTGGAGCAAGGAACCAAGACAATGCTCAGCAGGGAAGCTGTCCACGGGAGGAATAGCTCACAGGGAAGAGTCCTTGCCTGGGACACAGGAACTTGAAGGTTCCAGTCTTGACATATATACTGACAAGAGTACAGGATAAAAAGCAGACAGTAAACCTATACTGGGTGACTGAGATAAACAAGAAGGCAGCAAACAAACATATACAGATATATAGTACAGGATAAGAGAAAACAATAAAGTCAGACACAGGAGACCTATGCTGGGTGACAGAGACAAACTCATACCAACACTGAGGCAAAGAGGAGGGTCACCAGCTCAGCTAAATAAGAGGCTAATAGCCATTTACCCTGCAGCTGGGCTGAGTGTGCTACGGAGGGCTAATAGTCATTTACCCTGCAGCTGGGCTGAGTTTACTAAGGAGGAGTTAAGATAAGGAAGAGCAGAGCAATGCCCAAAATAGCAAGAGGGCAGCAGACATACCAACAGTATATACTGAGAAGACTCTAACTGATCCCTTTGTGCATTTACTGAAAGATTGTAAAGTACGTAAGGAAGTGCTTCAACCTCCAGTCTGAGAGTAGGTTTGCATAAAAAGAGGCCTTACCTTTAAGGGTGAAAGGTAAGGAGAGTTTTAGGGGTGGCACATTCCCCAGAGGGACATCGGTGCATACAGTCTGAGGAGAATGTAATGCTCCTCTACATGTATATGTTGAAGAATTTATAAAGAAGTACACCTAAATCAGGTAAAATCAATTAATAAGAGTCACAAGTGACTTAGCCGTTAACCAAAAACTCAGACAAGAGATCTGAATCAAGTTAATGGTAATGGTGTTCTGGAAGTCCAGGCACCCGACACCGTAATTTTATTGAGAGGAAAGAAAAGGAGTAACTATCATATAGACATGGGAAGGATTATACAAATGTCACATATGCAAGATATAAGATTATTAGAGATGAGCGAACACCAAAATGTTCGGGTGTTCGTTATTCGTAACGAACTTCCCGTGATGCTCGAGGGTTCGTTTCGAACAACGAACCCCATTGAAGTCAATGGGCGACCAGAACATTTTTGTATTTTGCCGATGCTCGCTAAGGTTTTCATGTGTGAAAATCTGGGCAATTCAGGAAAGTGATGGGAATGACACAGTGACGGATAGGGCAGGCGAGGGGCTACATGTTGGGCTGCATCCTAAGTTCACAGGTCCCACTATTAAGCCACAATAGCGGCAAGAGTGGGCCCCCCCCCCCTCCCAACAACTTTTACTTCTGAAAAGCGCTCATTAGCATGGCATACCTTTGCTAAGCACCACACTACCTCCAACAAAGCACAATCACTGCCTGCATGACACTCCACTGCCACTTCTCCTGAGTTACATGCTGCCCAACCGCACCCCCTCCCCCCCACAGCGCACACCAAAGTGTCCCTGCGCAGCCTTCAGCTGCCCTCATGCCACACCACGCTCATGTCTATTTAGAATTGCGTCTGCCATGACGAGGGACCGCAGGCATACACTGCAGAGGTTGGCACGGCTAGGCAGCGACCCTCTTTAAAAGTGGCGGAGCGATAGCCCACAATGCTGTACAGAAGCAATGAGAAATAGAATCCTGTGCCACCGCCATCTGGAGCTGCACACGTGGGCATAGCAATGGGGAACCTATGTGCCACACACTATTCATTCTGTCAAGGTGTCTGCATGCCCCAGTCAGACCGGGCTTTTTAATTCATAGACACAGGCAGGTACAACTCCCTATTGTGAAGTCCCTGTCGACCCACAGCATGGGTGGCTCCCTGGAACCCACCGGCGGTACACAAAAATATCCCATTGCATTGCCCAACACAGCTGAGGTAGTAATGTCGTGCGTAATACAGGTGGGCTTCGGCCCACACTGCATGCCCCAGTCAGACTGGGATTCTTTACAAGTGGACACATGTAGGTTTAACTCCCTGTGGACCCACTGCCTGGGTGGGTGCCAGGAAGCCACCGGCGGTACATAGAAATATCCCATTGCATTGCCCAACACAGCTGAGGTAGTAATGTCGTGCGTAATACAGGTGTGCTTCGGCCCACACTGCATGCCCCAGTCAGACTGGGATTCTTTACAAGTGGACACATGTAGGTTTAACTCCCTGTGGACCCACTGCCTGGGTGGGTGCCAGGAAGCCACCGGCGGTACATAGAAATATCCCATTGCATTGCCCAACACAGCTGAGGTAGTAATGTCGTGCGTAATACAGGTGGGCTTCGGCCCACACTGCATGCCCCGGTCAGACGGGTTCTTTAGAAGTGTACAGATGTATTAAAAACTCAGTGTGCACCTACAGCATGGGTGGCTCCCTGGAACCCACCGGCGGTACACAAAAATATCCCATTGCATTGCCCAACACAGCTGAGGTAACGTCAGCTGTAATGCAGGTGGGCTAAAAATTAATTTGATTACACTGTAGGCGAGGGCCCACACAAATTGCTGTATCAACAGTACTAATGTACATCCCAAAAATTGGCCATGGCCAGCCAAGAGGGCAGGTGAAACCCATTAATCGCTTTGGTTAATGTGGCTTAAGTGGTAACTAGGCCTGGAGGCAGCCCAGTGTAACGAAAAATTGGTTCAAGTTAAAGTTCCAATGCTTTTAAGCGCATTGAAACTTATAAAAATTGTTCTGAAAAATTATTTGAGTGAGCCTTGTGGCCCTAAGAAAAATTGCCCGTTCAGCGTGATTACGTGAGGTTTCAGGAGGTGGAGCAGGAGGAGGAGGAGGAGGAATATTAGACACAGATTGATGAAGCAGAAATGTCCCCGTTTTGGATGGTGAGAGAGAACGTAGCTTCCATCCGCGGGTGCAGCCTACGTATTGCTTACGTATCGCTGCTGTCCGCTGGTGGAGAACAGAAGTCTGGGGAAATCCAGCCTTTGTTCATCTTGATGAGTGTTAGCCTGTCGGCACTGTCGGTTGACAAGCGGCTACGCTTATCTGTGATGATTCCCCCAGCCGCACTAAACACCCTCTCCGACAACACGCTAGCCGCAGGACAAGCAAGCACCTCAAGGGCATACAGGGCTAGTTCAGGCCACGTGTCCAGCTTCGACACCCAGTAGTTGTAGGGGGCAGAGGCGTCACCAAGGATGGTCGTGCGATCCGCTACGTACTCCCTCACCATCCTTTTGCAGTGCTCCCGCCGACTCAGCCGTGACTGGGGAGCGGTGACACAGTCTTGGTGGGGAGCCATAAAGCTGGCCAGGCCCTTAAAGACTGTTGCACTGCCTGGGATGTACATGCTGCTCGATCTACGCACATCCCCTGCAACATGGCCCTCGGAACTGCGCCTTCTGCCACTAGCGCTGTCGGCTGGGAATTTTACCATCAGCTTGTCCGCAAGGGTCCTGTGGTATAGCAACACTCTCGAACCCCTTTCCTCTTCGGGAATCAGAGTGGGCAGGTTCTCCTTATACCGTGGATCGAGCAGTGTGTACACCCAGTAATCCGTCGTGGCCAGAATGCGTGCAACGCGAGGGTCACGAGAAAGGCATCCTAACATGAAGTCAGCCATGTGTGCCAGGGTACCTGTACGCAACACATGGCTGTCTTCACTAGGAAGATCACTTTCAGGATCCTCCTCCTCCTCCTCCTCAGGCCATACACGCTGAAAGGATGACAGGCAATCAGCCGGTGTACCGTCAGCAGCGGGCCAAGCTGTCTCTTCCCCCTCCTCCTCATCCTCCTCATGCTCCTCCTCCTCCTCCTGTACGCGCTGAGAAATAGACAGGAGGGTGCCCTGACTATCCAGCGGCATACTGTCTTCCCCCGCCCCCGTTTCCGAGCGCAAAGCAGCTGCCTTTATGGTTTGCAGGGAATTTCTCAAGATGCATAGCAGAGGAATGGTGACGCTAATGATTGTAGCATCGCCGCTCACCACCTGGGTAGACTCCTCAAAATTACCAAGGACATGGCAGATGTCTGCCAACCAGGCCCACTCTTCTGAAAGGAATTGAGGAGGCTGACTCCCACTGCGCCGCCCATGTTGGAGTTGGTATTCGACTATAGCTCTCCGTTGTTCATAGAGCCTGGCCAACATGTGGAGCGTAGAGTTCCACCGTGTGGGCACGTCGCACAGCAGTCGGTGCACTGGCAGCTTAAAGTGATGTTGCAGGGTGCGCAGGGTGGCAGCGTCCGTGTGGGACTTGCGGAAATGTGCGCAGAGCCGGCGCGCCTTTACGAGCAGGTCTGACAAGCGTGGGTAGCTTTTCAGAAACCGCTGAACCACCAAATTAAAGACGTGGGCCAGGCATGGCACGTGCGTGAGGCTGCCAAGCTGCAGAGCCGCCACCAGGTTACGGCCGTTGTCACACACGACCATGCCCGGTTGGAGGCTCAGCGGCGCAAGCCAGCGGTCGGTCTGCTGTGTCAGACCCTGCAGCAGTTCGTGGGCCGTGTGCCTCTTATCGCCTAAGCTGAGTAGTTTCAGCACGGCCTGCTGACGCTTGCCCACCGCTGTGCTGCCACACCGCGCGACACCGACTGCTGGCGACATGCTGCTGCTAACACATCTTGATTGTGAGACAGAGGAGGAGGAGGAGGAGGAGGGTGCTTTAGTGGAGGAAGCATACACCTCCGCAGATACCAGCACCGAGCTGGGGCCCGCAATTCTGGGGGTGGGTAGGACGTGAGCGGTCCCAGGCTCTGACTCTGTCCCAGCCTCCACTAAATTCACCCAATGTGCCGTCAGGGAGATGTAGTGGCCCTGCCCGCCTGTGCTTGTCCACGTGTCCGTAGTTAAGTGGACCGTGGCAGTAACCGCGTTGGTGAGGGCGCGCACAATGTTGCGGGAGACGTGGTCGTGCAGGGCTGGGACGGCACATCGGGAAAAGTAGTGGCGACTGGGAACTGAGTAGCGCGGGGCCGCCGCCTCCATGATACTTTTGAAGGACTCCGTTTCCACAACCCTATACGGCAGCATCTCAAGGCTGATGAATTTTGCGATGCGGACGGTTAACGTTTGAGCGTGCGGGTGCGTGGCGGCGTACTTGCGCTTGCGCTCGAACACTTGCGCAAGCGACGGCTGAACGGTGCGCTGAACTACACTGCTGGATGGGGCCGAGGACAGCGGAGATGAGGGTGTGGGTGCAGGCCATGAGGCGGTAGTGCCTGTGTCCTGAGAGGGGGGTTGCATCTCAGTGGCAGGTTGGGGCACAGGGGGAGAGGCAGGGGTGCAAACCGGAGACGGTGAACGGCCTTTGTCCCACCTTGCGGGGTGCTTGGCCATCATATGTCTGCGCATGGTGGTGGTGGTGAGGCTGTTGGTGTTGGCTCCCCGGCTGAGCTTTGCGCGACAAAGGTTGCACACCACTGTTCGTCGGTCGTCAGGCGTCTCTGTGAAAAACTGCCAGACCTTAGAGCACCTCGGCCTACGCAGGGTGGCATGGCGCGAGGGGGCGCTTTGGGAAACACTTGGTGGATTATTCGGTCTGGCCCTGCCTCTACCCCTGGCCACCGCACTGCCTCTTGCAACCTGCCCTGCTGATGCCCTTGACTCCCCCTCTGAAGACCTGTCCTCCTGAGTAAGCGTTGCACACCAGGTGGGGTCAGTCACCTCATCGTCCTGCTGCTCTTCCTCCGAATCCTCTGTGCGCTGCTCCCTGGGACTTACTGCCCTTACTACTACCTCACTGCAAGACAACTGTGTCTGATCGTCATCGTCCTCCTCACCCACAGAAAGTTGTTGAGACAGTTGGCGGAAGTCCCCAGCCTCTTCCCCCGGACCCCGGGAACTTTCGAATGGTTGGGCATCAGTGACGATAAACTCCTCTGGTGGGAGAGGAACCGCTGCTGCCCAATCTAAGCAGGGGCCCGAGAACAGTTCCTGGGAGTGTTCCCGCTCCTGAGCAGGTGTCATTGTAGTGGACTGAGGAGGCTGGGAGGAAGGAGGAGCAGCAGACAGAGGATTCGGATTGGCAGCAGTGGACGGCGCAGAACTGCGGGTAGACGATAGGTTGCTCGAAGCACTTTCTGCCATCCAGGACAGGACCTGCTCACACTGCTCATTTTCTAATAACCGTCTCCCGCGTGGACCCATTAATTGGGCGATGAATGTGGGGACGCCAGAAACGTGCCTCTCTCCTAATCGCGCAGCAGACAGCTGCGACACACCTGGATCAGGAGCTTGGCCTGTGCCCACACCCTCACTTGGCCCTCCGCGTCCTCGGCCACGTCCACGTCCACGTCCTCTAGGCTTACCCCTACCCCTCAGCATGCTGTATTACCAGTGATTAGATTTCCCAGGCAGGAAATAAATTGGCGCAAGACTGCAGGCCAAATATAATTTTTGCCCTTTTTGGAAAACGAAAGGCCCCACTGCCTCTAGTGAATGAATTATCTAAGTTTAATAACTGTGCTGTGTCCCTGCTTATGTGTCACAGAACGTGAGGGTAGCAGAGTTATTATAACTCTTGGAGAGCAGGTATTTTTTTTCCCAATTAAGGAAAGCAAATGGCGAACCCAGCAGTAAAGCGTAGCTGGGTGCGTATGATTTAGCAATGTTTTTCACGCAGCTCACACGTCTACACAGGCGTAAGGACGGACACAGGCTGGACAAATAGATTTGTTTTCAGTTTTTTCCCACCAACAGGCAGCACTGCGTATATTCAATGAACCTGCGAAGTTTAATAACTGCGCTGTGTCCCTGCTTATGTGTCACAGAACGTGAGGGTAGCAGAGTTATTATAACTCTTGGAGAGCAGGTATTTTTTTTTCCCAATTAAGGAAAGCAAATGGCGAACCCAGCAGTAAAGCGTAGCTGGGTGCGTATGATTTAGCAATGTTTTTCACGCAGCTCACACGTCTACACAGGCGTAAGGACGGACACAGGCTGGACAAATAGATTTGTTTTCAGTTTTTTCCCACCAACAGGCAGCACTGCGTATATTCAATGAACCTGCGAAGTTTAATAACTGCGCTGTGTCCCTGCTTATGTGTCACAGAACGTGAGGGTAGCAGAGTTATTATAACTCTTGGAGAGCAGGTATTTTTTTTCCCAATTAAGGAAAGCAAATGGCGAACCCAGCAGTAAAGCGTAGCTGGGTGCGTATGATTTAGCAATGTTTTTCACGCAGCTCACACGTCTACACAGGCGTAAGGACGGACACAGGCTGGACAAATAGATTTGTTTTCAGTTTTTTCCCACCAACAGGCAGCACTGCGTATATTCAATGAACCTGCGAAGTTTAATAACTGCGCTGTGTCCCTGCTTATGTGTCACAGAACGTGAGGGTAGCAGAGTTATTATAACTCTTGGAGAGCAGGTATTTTTTTTCCCAATTAAGGAAAGCAAATGGCGAACCCAGCAGTAAAGCGTAGCTGGGTGCGTATGATTTAGCAATGTTTTTCACGCAGCTCACACGTCTACACAGGCGTAAGGACGGACACAGGCTGGACAAATAGATTTGTTTTCAGTTTTTTCCCACCAACAGGCAGCACTGCGTATATTCAATGAACCTGCGAAGTTTAATAACTGCGCTGTGTCCCTGCTTATGTGTCACAGAACGTGAGGGTAGCAGAGTTATTATAACTCTTGGAGAGCAGGTATTTTTTTTTCCCAATTAAGGAAAGCAAATGGCGAACCCAGCAGTAAAGCGTAGCTGGCTGCGTATGATTTAGCAATGTTTTTCACGCAGCTCACACGTCTACACAGGCGTAAGGACGGACACAGGCTGGACAAATAGATTTGTTTTCAGTTTTTTCCCACCAACAGGCAGCACTGCGTATATTCAATGAACCTGCGAAGTTTAATAACTGCGCTGTGTCCCTGCTTATGTGTCACAGAACGTGAGGGTAGCAGAGTTATTATAACTCTTGGAGAGCAGGTATTTTTTTTTCCCAATTAAGGAAAGCAAATGGCGAACCCAGCAGTAAAGCGTAGCTGGCTGCGTATGATTTAGCAATGTTTTTCACGCAGCTCACACGTCTACACAGGCGTAAGGACGGACACAGGCTGGACAAATAGATTTGTTTTCAGTTTTTTCCCACCAACAGGCAGCACTGCGTATATTCTATGAATAATAACTGTGTTGTGGCCCTGCCTATACAATTCTTTCCCTGCAGTATCAATGGAGGGTGCAATGCTCTGCAGAGGCGATTTTGAGAAGCCCAAAAAAAATGCAGCACAGCCAACAGCAGCCTGGACAGTACTGCACACGGATAAATATGGCCCTAGAAAGGACCGTTGAGGTTCTTGAAGGCTACACTCACTCCTAACACTCTCCCTGCCTATGCAGCACTTCTGTCCCTAATGCCAGGTGCAACGGTCTGCAGAGGCGATTTTGAGAAAAAAAAAAAAATCCCACTGCTAACAGCAGCCAACACACAGCTATCAGTGGCCCTAATAAGGACCTTTGGGGGGTCTTGAAGCCTACACTAACTACCAATTCTTTCCCTACAGCAGCTCCGGTATAAACAGCACTGTCCCTCATCTAACTCACACCGCATCTGAGGCGAGCCGCGGGAGGGGCCGACTTTTATATTAGGCGAACACCTGATCTCGCCAGCCACTCACAGCAGGGGGGTGGTATAGGGCTTAAACGTTGCAGGGGGAAGTTGTAATGCCTTCCCTGTCTTTCAATTGGCCAGAAAAGCGCGCTAACGTCTCAGGGAAGGAAGTGAAAGTAACCAGAACACCGCATGGTGTTCGTCACGAATAACGAACATCCCGAACACCCTAATATTCGCACGAATATCAAGCTCGGACGAACGCGTTCGCTCATCTCTAAAGATTATATACATTTTTGCCTAAAAATTTTTTTTTTCAGGCTTAAGATATCATATTTTGCGTAAACACGTTGGAATTTGCAGATGTCGTGTAAACAGCGCAGTTAAAGGATAACCCCTACACACTCAGCAATTCTTGCAACATCCTGATACCATTTCTAAAATAATTTTGCCCGTAATTGTGTCTCCACAGTTTGGGAAAGTACAAGATTTCTCAAGTCCGTAAATGGTTCATGACCAGGCCATCGTGTTCTTTCTGAATGCCTTAAAGGGATCATCAGAATGAACCAAGATCTATGAACCAAACTAAATTTCTCTCACAACTCCCTCCTTAATTATCTCTGAAATGGCTTTCAAGGATCCTACCCTATCTAGAGAACTTAAAATAAAGCAGACCTGCTATCTTTGCTATGCTCACTAGCCCTGCCTGTCAAGACCTGCCCCGAGGAAACTCAGGAGATCTTCCTCCTACTCCTTTGTCTCATCCCCCGACTGGTTCAGGTCTCTACTATCCCTATGTCTGTTGCTTTGAACAAATAGCGTATAAGGGGTTATATAATTTCAAAATATTTCATCCAAAAGGGAAAGTATATACGTGAATAAAAAAGTCCAATAATAGTCCATTATAGTAAATTGTCCATGGTATATATGTTGTAGTCCATTTGGGTTTGTGAATCTTTCAGATAGCATGGAATCCTTTTTAGAATACACTCTCATATCTGCAATACATGCAGTTGTCGAATTTCTGCAGCGTATGTTTTCTACATAAGGTACAAGGTGCTTTATTAGTTGTCGGAATAGTCATAAGGTGCGTCTCAGTATTGTATGCATCCAAAAGTTTCTTAAGGGATTGTCCTGAAAAAACATCTACTATTAGTGCTCATGATTTTTTTTAGATACCATAATAATAATCTTAATGATGATGGCAATCACCAGAATCAACAGTACTCCTTGTATGAACATATTTACAACTCCTGAAATCATGCCACCCAAACCTTTAAACCAATTTACCGGGTTTAAATAGGATAACCACTCCGGCCACTTAGTCTCGTCGTCAGATATAGCTTTGCGGCACAACTCCTTCACTTTTCTAGCTTGCTCTAGATCATGAGTAATCTGCAGTGTTCCTGATGGATTTATGTAGTGATAACAGGATGGTCCTACTATTTGGCATAGCCCTCCTTGTGAAGTGGTAGATAGTCTAAAACTACTGTATGTTGATTAGTAACTAAAATTAATTGCTTTGTATATTCATTTTGAACACCGAGTATATCAAATAAGGTATCAGTGATGTTATCAAAGGCATCTCCCAAGGCTTCTATCATATGAGTGTTCCTCAATGAGTTAAACATCATACCTATTGGTCCTCCCAGAACTGCTCCAGTCTTCCAGGCCCAGTGTGTGTGTGCAAAGCGTACCTTCTGATCTGATGTATCATATTTGTATAACATATGTGATGGAACATGTTGGTAGAGAAATTCATCATTTGTCCAAACCCAGGTGGCTGGTTCCAACTTTTCTAAGGTGCATGTTCCTCCAGCTCCGTGTGGAATCCACCTGTAGGCTTTATTGCCACATACTGCATAGACGCCTTCTGGCAACTTAATCTGTGCTCCATGGATGAAAGCATCTGCAATATAGGCTAATAAAATGGTATCAGGAAATAAACACCAAGAGGAAGTCTTATCTTCAGTAAGTGCGGCATAGTAAGCTTTAGGGCTACACTTTGGTTTTGGCTGCTCATCTTCTGCATTCTCCTGTACTACAGGCTGAGTGTAATCTGTAGTATGCCGAGTTCCACAAATTTCTCCTCACCCCTTATAATACCCTTGCAGTTCTTTACACTGTCCAGGGTCACCAACTGGGAACTTCTCGGCATAATTCCAAGAGGAATTATGTAATTCCCGGAGAAGAACAGGAGGGTTCCTCTGTACCACACTAGCTCCTGAAATAATTCTGGATTGCACAATTTTATAATTTTACCTGATAGGGAGCAAATTCGTAAATGCTGAAGCTCTACACCTGACACTGACACCGCAGGCCACCCCCTCTCTAAGGAGAAGTCAAGAGAAATCTCTTGCCCCGGGGTACTGCTTCGTCCAAGATAAGAAGGCCGCTGCTCTTTGTTCAGTAGTAAGTGTAAAGGACTAGCATCTCGCTGGGGCCTCCAAACTGTAGAGTAATCTAGATCATGAGTAATCTGCAGTGTTCCTGATGGATTTATGTAGTGATAACAGGATGGTCCTACTATTTGGCATAGCCCTCCTTGTGAAGTGGTGAGATAGTAACTAAAATTAATTGCTTTGTATATTCATTTTGAACACCGAGTATATCAAATAAGGTATCAGTGATGTTATCAAAGGCATCTCCCAAGGCTTCCAACATATGAGTGTTCCTCAATGAGTTAAACATCATACCTATTGGTCCTCCCAGAACTGCTCCAGCCTTCCAGGCCCAGTGTGTGTGTGCAAAGCGTACCTTCTGATCTGATGTATCACGTTTGTATAACATATGTGAGGAAACATGTTGGTAGGGAAATTCATCATTTGTCCAAACCCAGGTGGCTGGTTCCAACTTTGCTAAGGTGCATGTTCCTCCAGCTCCGTGTGGAATCCACCTGTAGGCTTTATTGCCACATACTGCATAGACGCCTTCTGGCAACTTAATCTGTGCTCCATGGATGAAAGCATCTGCAATAAGAGCTAATAAAACGGTATACGGAAATAAACACCAAGAGGAAGTCTTATCTTCCGTAAGTGTGGCATAAGAAGCTTTAGGGCTGCACTTTGGTTTTGGCTGCTCATCTTCTGCATTCCCCTGTACTATAGGCTGTATGTAATCTGTAGTATGCCGAGGTCCACGTATTTCTCCTCCCTCCTTATAATACCCTTGCAGTTCTTTACACTGTCCGGGGTCACCAACTGGGAACTTCTTGGCATAATTCCAAGAGGAATTATGTAATTCCCGGAGATGAACAGGAGGGTTCCTCTGTACCACACTAGCTCCTGAAATAATTCTGGATTGCACAATTTTATAATATTACCTGATAGGGAGCAAGTTCATAAAAGCTGAAGCTCTACACCTGATACTGACACCGCAGGCGACCCCCTCTCTAAGGAGAAGTCAAGAGAAATCTCTTGCCCCTGGGTACTGCTTTGTCCAAGAGAAGAAGGCCGCTGCTCTCCGTTCAGTAGTAAGTGTAAAGGACTAGCATCTCGCTGGGGCCTCCAAACTGTAGAGTAATCAAGATCATGAGTAATCTGCAGTATTCCTGATGGATTTATGTAGTGATAACAGGATGGTCCTACTATTTGGCATAGCCCTCCTTGTGAAGTGGTAGATAGTCTAAAACTACTGTATGTTGATTAGTAACTAAAATTAATTGCTTTGTATATTCATTTTGAACACAGAGTATATCAAATAAGGTATCAGTGATGTTATCAAAGGCATCTCCCAAGGCTTCTATCATATGAGTGTTCCTCAATGAGTTAAACATCATACCTATTGGTCCTCCCAGAACTGCTCCAGCCTTCCAGGCCCAGTGTGTGTGTGCAAAGCATACCTTCTGATCTGATGTATCAAGTTTGTATAACATATGTGAGGAAACATGTTGGTAGGGAAATTCATCATTTGTCCAAACCCAGATGGCTGGTTCCAACTTTTCTAAGGTGCATGTTCCTCCAGCTCCGTGTGGAATCCACCTGTAGGCTTTATTGCCACATACTGCATAGACGCCTTCTGGCAACTTAATCTGTGCTCCATGGATGAAAGCATCTGCAATATAGGCTAATAAAATGGTATCAGGAAATAAACACCAAGAGGAAGTCTTATCTTCAGTAAGTGCGGCATAGTAAGCTTTAGGGCTACACTTTGGTTTTGGCTGCTCATCTTCTTCATTCTCCTGTACTACAGGCTGAGTGTAATCTGTAGTATGCCGAGTTCCACAAATTTCTCCTCACCCCTTATAATACCCTTGCAGTTCTTTACACTGTCCAGGGTCACCAACTGGGAACTTCTCGGCATAATTCCAAGAGGAATTATGTAATTCCCGGAGAAGAACAGGAGGGTTCCTCTGTACCACACTAGCTCCTGAAATAATTCTGGATTGCACAATTTTATAATTTTACCTGATAGGGAGCAAGTTCGTAAATGCTGAAGCTCTACACCTGACACTGACACCGCAGGCCACCCCCTCTCTAAGGAGAAGTCAAGAGAAATCTCTTGCCCCGGGGTACTGCTTCGTCCAAGATAAGAAGGCCGCTGCTCTTTGTTCAGTAGTAAGTGTAAAGGACTAGCATCTCGCTGGGGCCTCCAAACTGTAGAGTAATCTAGATCATGAGTAATCTGCAGTGTTCCTGATGGATTTATGTAGTGATAACAGGATGGTCCTACTATTTGGCATAGCCCTCCTTGTGAAGTGGTGAGATAGTAACTAAAATTAATTGCTTTGTATATTCATTTTGAACACAGAGTATATCAAATAAGGTATCAGTGATGTTATCAAAGGCATCTCCCAAGGCTTCCAACATATGAGTGTTCCTCAATGAGTTAAACATCATACCTATTGGTCCTCCCAGAACTGCTCCAGCCTTCCAGGCCCAGTGTGTGTGTGCAAAGCGTACCTTCTGATCTGATGTATCACGTTTGTATAACATATGTGAGGAAACATGTTGGTAGGGAAATTCATCATTTGTCCAAACCCAGCTGGCTGGTTCCAACTTTGCTAAGGTGCATGTTCCTCCAGCTCCGTGTGGAATCCACCTGTAGGCTTTATTGCCACATACTGCATAGACGCCTTCTGGCAACTTAATCTGTGCTCCATGGATGAAAGCATCTGCAATAAGAGCTAATAAAATGGTATACAGAAATAAACACCAAGAGGAAGTCTTATCTTCCGTAAGTGCGGCATAAGAAGCTTTAGGGCTGCACTTTGGTTTTGGCTGCTCATCTTCTGCATTCCCCTGTACTATAGGCTGTATGTAATCTGTAGTATGCCGAGGTCCACGTATTTCTCCTCCTTCCTTATAATACCCTTGCAGTTCTTTACACTGTCCGGGGTCACCAACTGGGAACTTCTTGGCATAATTCCAAGAGGAATTATGTAATTCCCGGAGATGAACAGGAGGGTTCCTCTGTACCACACTAGCTCCTGAAATAATTCTGGATTGCACAATTTTATAATATTACCTGATAGGGAGCAAGTTCATAAAAGCTGAAGCTCTACACCTGATACTGACACCGCAGGCGACCCCCTCTCTAAGGAGAAGTCAAGAGAAATCTCTTGCCCCTGGGTACTGCTTTGTCCAAGAGAAGAAGGCCGCTGCTCTCCGTTCAGTAGTAAGTGTAAAGGACTAGCATCTCGCTGGGGCCTCCAAACTGTAGAGTAATCAAGATCATGAGTAATCTGCAGTATTCCTGATGGATTTATGTAGTGATAACAGGATGGTCCTACTATTTGGCATAGCCCTCCTTGTGAAGTGGTAGATAGTCTAAAACTACTGTATGTTGATTAGTAACTAAAATTAATTGCTTTGTATATTCATTTTGAACACCGAGTATATCAAATAAGGTATCAGTGATGTTATCAAAGGCATCTCCCAAGGCTTCTATCATATGAGTGTTCCTCAATGAGTTAAACATCATACCTATTGGTCCTCCCAGAACTGCTCCAGCCTTCCAGGCCCAGTGTGTGTGTGCAAAGCATACCTTCTGATCTGATGTATCAAGTTTGTATAACATATGTGAGGAAACATGTTGGTAGGGAAATTCATCATTTGTCCAAACCCAGGTGGCTGGTTCCAACTTTTCTAAGGTGCATGTTCCTCCAGCTCCGTGTGGAATCCACCTGTAGGCTTTATTGCCACATACTGCATAGACGCCTTCTGGCAACTTAATCTGTGCTCCATGGATGAAAGCATCTGCAATAAGAGCTAATAAAATGGTATACGGAAATAAACACCAAGAGGAAGTCTTATCTTCCGTAAGTGTGGCATAAGAAGCTTTAGGGCTGCACTTTGGTTTTGGCTGCTCATCTTCTGCATTCTCCAAAAAAGAAAAGGGAGTATTTTTAGGGAGTCAATGTTTTTATGCAATGAAATTAATTCCATGGGGTTTGGAATTTATTCAGTTGTGCCCTGAAATCTGATAGATGTTCCCTCCATTACAGACCTAGCCATGTGTCCAGTGAGCAGACTGGGTATGTTTGTGAGCACAGGGCAAATAGGGGGATACATCTTGGGGTGCAAGTCTTCATTCATATGTGTGCTGTACAAAAAAACCTGTTTTTAAAATGACACAATTGCCAAAAAAAGTGTAAAAAAAAAATAAAACTGTTTTCTGCTTTGTGTAGATTCATTCAAAAACTGTGGGGTCAAAATACACAATACACCCCCAGATTAATTTCTTAAGGGGTCTAGCTTTCAGAATGGTGTCACTTGTGTGGGTTCTCCATTAGAGATGAGTGAGCACCAAAATGCTCGGGTGCTCGTTGCTCAAGTCGAACTTTTCGCGATGCTCGAGAGTTCGTTTCGAGTAACGAACCCCATTGAAGTC
Organism: Eleutherodactylus coqui; assembly: GCF_035609145.1. Taxonomy (NCBI): domain Eukaryota; kingdom Metazoa; phylum Chordata; class Amphibia; order Anura; family Eleutherodactylidae; genus Eleutherodactylus; species Eleutherodactylus coqui. Next base: position 130,660,002 of record NC_089847.1, read on the forward strand.
AATGGGCGACTCGAGCATTTTTGTATATCACCCATGCTCTGCTAAGGTTTTCATTGGTGAAAATCTGCAAAACCCAGGAAAGTGATGGAAACGACACGGAAACAGATAGAGCAGGCGAGGGGCAACATGCTGGACTGCATTTTAGGTTCCCAGGTCCCACTATTAAGCCACAATAGCGGCAAGAGTGCCCCCCCTAACAATTTTTACTTTGGACAAACCCTCATTAGCAAGGCACACCTTAGCTAAGCACCACACTACCTCCAACTAAGCACAATCACTGCCTGCGGGACACACCGCTGCCTCTTCTCCTGGGTTACATGCTGCCCAACCCCCCCGCACGACCCAGTGTCCGCAGCGCACAGCAAAGTGTCCCTACGCAGCCTTCAACTGCCCTCATGCCACACGCTGGCTGCATAGCCACACCACCTTCATGTCTATTTCTCAGTACATCTGCGATGAGGCGGAACCGGAGGCACACACTGCAGAGGGTTGGCAGGGCCAGGCAGCGACCCTCTTTAAAAGGGGCGGGGCAATAGCCCACAATGCTGTACAGAAGCAATGAGAAATTCAATCCTGTGCCACCTCCGTCAGGAGCTGCAAACGTGGGCATAGCAATGGGGAATCCATGTGCCCACACAGTATTCATTCTGTCACGGTATCGCATAGCTCAATCCACACTGCAAGGGTAAAGCCGTCAGCGCTCTGCCCTCTACCCAAGTCAGTCAGTGTCTTTGTGCCAGACAGGTCAAACACCGCGATGGGAACTAAGTTTGCACCAACAGCATACGGGGGTCCTAGGAAGCCCAAGACATGAACAAAAAATTGATCTGAGTGGCCAAACATGGCAGACTTGCACCGCGCCCGCGACATAGGCCTGGGCCCACAGCTTCAGCAATCATAGGCAGGAAGCAGACTTTCACTGCACCAAGGACATAGGCCTCTGCACAAACCCTCAGCAATCGCGGACCTACAGCGGACTCCTATGCTAGCGTAGCTGTGCACATCTCATTAGCGCTGTATTGCTCCTGTAGTTTGTCCCAATGCAGTGCCCCGGATAGTAGAGCTGAGGTAACATCAGATTTAATGCAGGTGGGCTTCGGCCCACACTGCATTCCCCAGTCAGACTGGGGTTCTTTATAAGTAGACACATGCAGTTACAACTCCGTGTGGACCGACAGCATGGGTGGGTCCAAGGAAGCCACCGGCGGTACATAAATAAATCCCATTGCATTGCCCAGCACAGCTGAGGTAATGTCAGATTAAATGCAGGTGGGCTTCGGCCCACACTGCATGCCCCAACCTGACCGGGGTTTTGAATTCATAGACACAGGCAGGTACAAATCCCCTATGTGAAGTCCCTGTGGACCCACAGCATGGGTGGCTCCCTGGAACCCACCGGCGGTACATAAATATATCCCATTGCAGTGCCCAGCACAGCTGAGGTAACGTCAGATTTAATGCAGGTGGGCTTCGGCCCACACTGCATGCCCCAGTCAGACTGGGGTTCTTTATAAGTAGACACATGCAGTTACAACTCCGTGTGGACCGACAGCATTGGTGGGTCCCAGGAAGCCACCGGTGGTACATAAATATATCCCATTGCAGTGCCCTGGACAGCAAAGCTAACGTCAGATTACATGCAGGTGGGCTTCGGCCAAGAATGTTTTCATAGTTGGAGGAGGAGGACGGGAAAGTTTTTGAGGCAGTACGTGTCCTGTCCCCGTGTCCGTGGTTATATGCACCTTCCCAGTGACCGCGTCGCTGAAAAGTTGTCGCGCCTGTGGAACCTAGTAGCGTGGCCTCGCCACCATCATGTCTTTGGGAAGCCTGTAACATTGCAGTAGCAGCAGTATAGGCAGAGCCGAGAATTAGTAACATTTCAGCGGTAAGAGTATGCACAAACCCCTGTAACATTTCATTGGCAGCAGTGAGGACAGACCCCACTAACATTTCATTTGCAGCAGTATACACAGACCCCAGTAACATTTCAGTAGTATCAGTATAGACAGACCCCAGTAACAGTAACGTAGAAGCAGTATGGGCAAAGCAGCAGATTCACATTTCCATGGCAGCAGTGTAGGGAGAGCATAGTATTGGTAACATTTGAGTAGTAGGAGTATAGTCAGGCCCCAGCAACAGTAACGTAGAAGCAGTATGGACAAAGCAGCAGATCCACATTTCCCTGGCAGCAGTGTAGGGAGAGCGTAGTATTGGTAAGATTTCAGTAGTAGGAGTATAGTCAGGCCCCAGCAACAGCAACGTAGAAGCAGTAGGGACAAAGCAGCAGATTCACATTTCCCTGGCAGCAGTGCAGGCAGAGCGTAGTATTGGTAAGATTTCAGCAGTAGGAGTATAGACAGGCCCCAGCAACAGCAACGTTGAAGCAGTGGAGACAAAGCAGCAGATTCACATTTCCCTGGCAGCAGTGTAGGGAGAGCGTAGTATTAGTAAGATTTCAGTAGGAGTATAGACAGGCCCCAGCAACAGTAACGTAGAAGCAGTATGGACAAAGCCCACTATTAGGTACATTTCTGTTATAGCAGTATATACCTGCCCCAGTAACATTTCCGTTGAAGCATTATGGGCAGAGCCCGGTATTAGTAAAATTACAGTAGTAACAGTATACACCAACCAAGGTAACATTTCAGGAGCAGAAGTATCGGCAGACCGAAGTATCATTTCTGTTGCTGAAGTATAGTCAGACCCCTGTAGCATTGCTGTGGCAGAAGTATTGGTAGGCAGAACAGAGTAACATTTCTGTAGCAAATGTGTAGGCCAACCCCAGACACAGTGGTGTACCATGAGTGCAGGCGAAGCCCATAAAAATTACTTGGATTACATTGTAGGCGAGGGCCTGAAAAATTGTTGTACCGACAGTACAAATGTACCCCAGAAAAATTGCCCATGCCCAACCCAGAGGGCAGGTGAAACCCATTAATCGCTTAGCGTACTATGGCTTAATTTTTAACTAGGCCTGGAGGCAGCCCAGTATAAAAAACAATAGGTTCAGGTGGAAGTTTCAATGCTTTAATGAGAATTGAAACAGATAAATATTATTTAGAAAAGTTATATGAGCCTTTTGGCCCACAGAAAAATTGCCCATTCACGGTGATTACGAGAGGTTTCAGGAGGAGGAGCCGGAGGAGGAGGACGAATAGCATACACAGATTGACAAAGTTCTTTAGGTAGCGCTGCTGTCCGCTGGTGGAGAAGAGAAGTCTGGGGAAATCCAGGCTTTGTTCATCTTTATGAGTGTAAGCCTGTCAGCGCTGTCAGTTGACAGGCGGGTACGCTTGTCCGTGATGATTCCCCGAGCTGCACTAAACACCCTCTCTGACAAGACGCTAGCCGCAGGGCACGCCAACACCTCCAGGGCATACAGCGCGAGTTCGGGCCACGTGTCCAGCTTTGACACCCAGTAGTTGTACGGAGCAGAGGCATCATGGAGGATGGTGGTACGATCGGCTGCGTACTCCCTCACCATCTTCTTACAGTGCTCCCTCCGACTCAGCCTGGACTGGGGAGGTGTGAGACAGTCTTGCTGGGGAGCCATAAAGCTGGCAAAGGCCTTGGAGAGTGTTCCCCTGCCTGCGCTGAACATGCTGCCTGATCTCCGCGCCTCCCCTTCTACGTGGCCCTCGGAACTGCGCCTTCTGCCACTAGCGCTGTCAGATGGAAAGTTTACCATCAGTTTGTCCACCAGGGCCCTGTGGTATTGCATCACTCTCAAACCCCTTTCCTCTTCGGGAATGAGAGTGGAAAGGTTCTCCTTATACCGTGGGTCAAACAGTGTGCACACCCAGTAATCCATAGTGGCCAGAATGCGTCTAACACGAGGGTCACGAGAAAGGCATGCTAACATAAAGTCAGCCATGTGTGCCAGGGCACCTGTACGCAACATAGGAAGATGACTTTGAGTATCCTCCTCCTCCTCCTCAGGCCATACACGCTGAATGGATGAGAGGCAAGCTGCATGGGCACCCTCTGCAGTGGGCCCAGCTGTCTCTTCCTCCTCAGGCTCCTCCCCCTCCTCCTCCTCCTCCATGCGCTGAGATATAGACAGGAGGGTGCTCTGACTATCCAGCGACATACTGTCTTCCCCCGCCTCCGTTTCCGCCATCAAAGCATCAGCCTTTGTGCTTTGCAGGGAACTTCTCAAGAGGCATAGCAGGGGAATGGTGATGCTAATGATTGCAGCATCGCCATTCACCATCAGGGTGGACTCCTCAAAGTTTCCAAGGACCTGGCAGATATCTGCCATCCAGGCCCACTCCTCTGTAAAGAATTGAGGAGGCTGACTCCCACTTCGCCGCCCATGTTGGAGTTGGTATTCCACTATAGCTCTACGCTGCTCATACAGCCGGGACAACATGTGAAGTGTAGAGTTCCACCGTGTGGGCACGTCGCAAAGCAGTCGGTGCACTGGCAGATTAAACCGATGTTGCAGGGTGCGCAGGGTGGCTGCGTCCGTGTTGGACTTGCGGAAATGTGCGCTGACCCGGCGCACCTTGCCTAGGAGGTCTGACAAGTGTGGGTAGCCTTTCAGAAACCGCTGAACCACCAAATTAAAGACGTGGGCCAGGCATGGCACGTGCGTGAGGCTGCCGAGCTGCAGAGCCGCCACCAGGTTACGGCCGTTGTCAGACACGACCATGCCCGGTTGGAGGCTCAGTGGTGAAAGCCAGTGGTTGGTCTGCTCTGTCAGACCGTGCAACAGTTCGTGGGCCATGTGGCTCTTCTCTCCTAAGCTGAGTAGCTTCAACACGGCCTGCTGACGCTTGCCCACCGCTGTGCTGCTGCGCCGCGTGACACCGACTGCTGGCGACGTGCTGCTGCTGACAAGTCTTGATTGCGAGGTAGAGGTTGCGTTGGAGGAGGAGGAGGAGGAGGAGGAAGGTTTAGTGGAGGTGGCATACACCGCCGCAGATACCAGCACCGATCTGGGGCCCGCAATTCTGGGGGTGGGTAGTACATGAGCGGTCCCAGGCTCTGACTCGGTCCCAGCCTCCACTAAATTCACCCAATGAGCCGTCAGGGAGATATAGTGGCCCTGCCCCCCTGTGCTTGTCCACGTGTCCGTTGTTAAGTGGACCTTGGCAGTAACCGAGTTGAAGAGGGCGCGTACGATGTTGTGTGAGATGTGGTCGTGCAGGGCTGGGACGGCACACCGTGAAAAATAGTGACGACTGGGGACTGTGTAGCGCGGGGCTGCCGACGCCATCATGTTTTTGAACGCCTCCGTTTCCACCAGCCTGTAGGGGAGCATCTCCCGGCTGATCAATTTGGCTATGTGGACATTTAAAGCTTGAGCGTGCGGGTGCGTGGTGGCGTATTTGCGCTTTCGCTCCAACGATTCTCTTAGCGACAGCTGGACGCTGCGTTGAGAGACATTGCTGGATGGGGCCAAGGACAGCGGAGGTGAGGGTGTGAGTCCAGGCCAGGAGACGGTCGTGCCTATATCCTGAGAGGGGGGTTGGATCTCAGTGGCAGGTTGGGGCCCAGGGGGAGAGGCAGGGACGCAAGCTGGAGGCGGTGAACAGCCTTCGTCCCACCTTGTGGGGTGCTTGGCCATCATATGCCTGCGCATGCTGGTGGTGGTGGCTCCCCGGCTGATCTTGGCGTGACAAAGGTTGCACAACACTGTTCGTCGGTCGTCCGCCATCTCCGTGAAAAACTGCCACACTTTAGAGCACCTTGGCCTCTGCACGGTGGCTTGGCACGAGGGGGTGCTTTGGGAAACAGCTGGTGGATTATTTGCTCTTGCCCTGCCTCTACCCCTGGCCACCCCACTGCCTCTTCCAACCTGTCCTGCGGCTGCATTTGCCTCCCCCTCTGAAGACCTGTCCTCAGTTGGCTTATCACGCCAGGTGGGGTCAGTCACCTCATCGTCCAGCGGTTCTTCTTCCGAATCCTATGTGCGCTCCTCCCTCGGACTTACTGCCCTCACTACTACCTCAGTGATAGACAACTGTATCTCATCGTCATCGTCCTCCTCACCAACTGAAAGCTCTTGAGACAGTTGCCGGAAGTCCCCAGCCTCATCCCCCGGACCCCGGGAACTTTCCAAAGGTTGGGCATCGGTCACGACAAACTCCTCCGGTGGGAGAGGAACCATTGCTGCCCAATCTGGGCAGGGGCCCGAGAACAGTTCCTGGGAGTCTGCCTGCTCCTCAGAATGTGTCATTTTCATGGAGTGAGGAGGCTGGGAGGAAGGAGGAGCAGCAGCCAGAGGATTCAGAGTTGCAGCAGTGGACGGCGTAGAAGACTGGGTGGTGGTAGATTGCTTGATGCACTTTCTGCCATCCACGACAGGACCTGCTCACACTGCTCATTTTTTAATAAAGGTCTACGACGTGGACCAGAAAATTGCGATATGAAGCTGGGGACCCCAGAAACTGTCCTCTCTCCTGCTCCCGCAGCAGCCGGCTGCGATTCACCTGGACCAGGAACTCGACCTATGCCCACACCCTCACTTGGGACTCCACGTCCTCGACCGCGACCGCGTCCACGTCCTCTGCCCCTACCCCTACCCCTCAGCATGCTAGATTAAGAATCGAGCAGAGACAGAGCAGTGTAAAAATGTTTGTGAATTATTGCCGCGCAGTTGCTGGCTGCCAGCGGTAATATAACACTAAATGAAGCCAGAGATAAATTATAAGGAAGGATGCAAGCAGGACTAGCAGTGCACTATGCAGTTGACATTCACCTCCAGTCCCACAGGCCACGCAGTTATGCGCACTGGGTTACTAGCAGACGTACAAAAGGATCCCTTTTTTAAAATTAGTATTTTCCAATGCAATGCAGGCAATGGAATGTGAATTGGACTCTCCCTCTATGGCTGTTTGGCACCGTACACTGCGCCGGCAGCTGTCTGGTAACTGAGAGCGGAGAAAAATATGAGTGCTTTTTAAACGTGCACTTGGATGCAGAGAGCGCTTACGTAACGCTAACTGCCCCCAGCAAAAAATGACACGGAAGCGTGAACTGAGGCCTTGCTGTGCACTATGCAGTTGACATTCACCTCCAGTCCCACAGGCCACGCAGTTATGCGCACTGGGTTACTAGCAGACGTACAAAAGGATCCCTTTTTTAAAATTTGTATTTTCCAATGCAATGCAAGCAATAGAATGTGTATTGGGCTCTCCCTCTATAGCTGTCTGGCACCGTACACTGTGCCAGCAGCTGTCTGGTAACTGAGAGCGGAGAAAAATATGAGTGCTTTTTAAACGTGCACTTGGATGCAGAAAGCGCTTACGTAACGCTAACTGCCCCCAGCAAAAAATCACACGGAAGCGTGAACTGAGGCCTTGCTGTGCACTATGCAGTTGACATTCACCTCCAGTCCCACAGGCCACGCAGTTATGCGCACTGGGTTACTAGCAGACGTACAAAAGGATCCCTTTTTTAAAATTTGTATTTTCCAATGCAATGCAGGCAATGGAACGTGAATTGGACTCTCCCTCTATAGCTGTCTGGCACCGTACACTGTGCCAGCAGCTGTCTGGTAACTGAGAGCGGAGAAAAATATGAGTGCTTTTTAAACGTGCACTTGGATGCAGAGAGCGCTTACGTAATGCTAACTGCCCCCAGCAAAAAATGACACGGAAGCGTGAACTGAGACCTGAGGTACTACAACTCCCAGCAACCACGGAGTTAAATGCACAGGTAGACAGGATTCTACACTACCACTGTCCCTGCCTCACCAATACTTCCCCTATACTACTTAGTACAGAATGCAGCCTGAGAACGCTATAGCTGTAATGGGGCTGCACGCCCGATATAGCAAAAAAAAAAAAAGGCTAAACTGCTCCCAGCACCCACAACAGTAGTGCACTAGGTGAGCTGTGGCCCTAAGAAGGACCATTGGGGTTCTTGTAGACGCTAACACTCTCCCTAAACCAGCAACAGCAGCAGCAGCACTGTCCCTCATCTATCTTTGCGTGTGTCTGTGGCGAGCCGCGGGTGGGGCAGATTTAAATACTCGGGGGTCACTTGATCTCGCCAGCCACTCACTGCAGGGGGGTGGGATAGGGCTGGTACGTCACAGGAGGAAGTTGTAATGCCTTCCCTGTCTTTCTATTGGCCAGAAAAGCGCGCAAATTTGTCAGGGAAGGAAATGTAATGGAGTCGAGTGCCACGTGGTGCTCGCCTCGAGTAACGAGCATCTCGAACACCCTAATACTCGAACGAGCGTCAAGCTCGGACGAGTGTGCTCGCTCATCTCTAAGCAGCATGCATGCAGGTTGTGTTTTTTAACATGATTTAAGAAATTTTAAGTGTTATTTTATTTCTGGATTCTGGGTATGATTTTTCATCGACATATGTGGAGTACAGGACTTCAAGTATCTCTGTGCATCCTTTTGGAATATACAGTCCATTTTTCAAAAATACATGAGGTGAATCTCTTTTTTTGTGTTTCATTTAGATAATGATCATCACTGCAGAAATAAACAAACTCCATCATGAAACAAACCACCATATTTAATTTTAATAGTTGCTGGGAGAAACACAAAACCCAGTTGCTAGATGAGATACAAAACTCAGCAATGTTCTCCTACCCAACCTAAAGGAGACTGCATGAATTGAATAGCACAGAACCAAGGCAGGGTGGAAGTAAAAAAAACCCTCCCTAATTGTCCTCAGATGTACCCCCATAACAACTCCCACCAATGTTAGAGGAGACAAAGGAAAAGAAATCCAAAACAAACAACCAGCAGAGTCAAACTCAGACCGACACAATAGTCAGGTTGTGAAGTCCTGTTCCTATAATGATTTGCTGTTTTTGTTTGCTTATTGCTCTCCTAGATACAGACTTTTGGGACCCTGTGATGGGACTTTACCTGTAGTCGGCCCATATATAGCATTGAACCTGTTGCGCTTGTTACACTATGTTAATAAAGTTGAACATGGAAGGTCTTTTATGCCTTTAGCATAGAGGATCTCTTAGCATAGAAAATCTCTTAAGATGAGAATGGCCACATTAAACTGGATCTATTTCAGAGAGAACCAGTCACTGCCTAAACCAGATTTATCATGGCCCAAAATATGACACGAATGCCTTATCATTCTATTATCCACCAAAGATGACCAAAGCACCATGACTCTATGTTAGACTGCAAACTGACGCTGTACTAGTTCAACCCTCTTCTGTTGCTCATGGGAAACTCGAGCCTACTTCTCGGCACAGTGTTAAACACTAGAGATGAGCGAACGTGTTCTTCCGAGCTTGATATTCGTGCGAATATTAGGGTGTTCGGGATGTTCGTTATTCGTAACGAACACCATGCTGTGTTCTGGTTACTTTCACTTCCTTCCCTGAGACGTTAGCGCGCTTTTCTGGCCAATTGAAAGACAGGGAAGGCATTACAACTTCCCCCTGTGACATTCAAGCCCTATACCACCCCCCTGCTGTGAGTGGCTGGGTAGATCAGGTGTCACCCGAACATAAAAGTCGGCCCCTCCCGCGGTTCGCCTCAGATGCCGTGTGAGTTAGATGAGGGACAGTGCTGTTTGTACCGGAGCTGCTGTAGGGAAAGAATTGGTAGTTAGTGTAGGCTTCAAGACCCCCCAAAGGTCCTTATTAGGGCCACTGATAGCTGTGTGTTGGCTGCTGTTAGCAGTGCCATTTTTTTTTCTTCTCAAAATCGGCTCTGCAGAGCGTTGCACCCAACATTAGGGACAGAAGTGCTGCATAGGCAGGGAGAGTGTTAGGAGTGAGTGTAGCCTTCAAGAACCTCAACGGTCCTTTCTAGGGCCATATTTATCCGTGTGCACTACTGTCCAGGCTGCTGTTAGCTGTGCTGCATTTTTTTTTGCTTCTCAAAATCGCCTCTGCAGAGCATTCCACCCTCCATTGATACTGCAGGGAAAGAATTGTATAGGCAGGGCCACAACACAGTTATTATTCATTGAATATACGCAGTGCTGCCTTTTGCTTGTAAAACAAGTGAAAATAATTCTATTTGTCCTGCCTCTGTCCGTCCTAAGGGCGGTGGACACGTGTCGGCTGCGTGTGCAACCTGTAAAAATCAGACGCACCCAGCTACGTTTTACTCCTGGCTTCGCCATTTGCTTTCCTTAATTGGGAAAAAAAATACCTGCTCTGCCACAGTTAATAACTCTGCTACCCTCACGTTCTGTGACACATTAGCAGGAAAACAGCACAGTTATTAAACTTCTCATGTTCATAGAATATACGCAGTGCTGCCTTTTGGTGCAAAAAAACGGAAAATAATTCTATTTGTCCTGCCTCTGTCCGTACTAACGCCGGTGGACACGTGTCGGCTGCGTGTGCAACCTGTAAAAATCATACGCACCCAGCTACGTTTTACTCCTGGCTTCGCCATTTGCTTTCCTTAATTGGGAAAAAAAATACCTGCTCTGCCACAGTTAATAACTCTGCTACCCTCACGTTCTGTGACACATTAGCAGGGACACAGCACAGTTATTAAACTTAGATAATTCATTCACTAGAGGCAGTGGGGCCTTTCGTTTTCAAAAAAGGGAAAAAATTATATTTGGCCTGCAGTCTTGCGCCAATTTATTAGCTGCCTGTGAAATCAAATCACTGGTAATACAGCATGCTGAGGGGTAGGGGTAGGCCTAGAGGACGTGGACGCGGCCGAGGACGCGGAGGGCCAAGTCAGGGTGTGGGCACAGGCCAAGCTCCTGATCCAGGTGTGTCGCAGCCGACTGCTGCGCGATTAGGAGAGAGGCACGTTTCTGGTGTCCCCACATTCATCGCCCAATTAATGGGTCCACGCGGGAGACGGTTATTAGAAAATGAGCAGTGTGAGCAGGTCCTGTCCTGGATGGCAGAAAGTGCTTCGAGCAACCTATCGTCTACCCGCAGTTCTGCGCCGTCCACTGCTGCCAATCCGAATCCTCTGTCTGCTGCTCCTCCTTCCTCCCAGCCTCCTCACTCCACTACAATAACACCTGCTCAGGAGCGGGAACACTCCCAGGAACTGTTCTCGGGCCCCTGCTTAGATTGGGCAGCAGCGGTTCCTCTCCCACCAGAGGAGTTTATCGTCACTGATGCCCAACCATTCGAAAGTTCCCGGGGTCCGGGGGAAGAGGCTGGGGACTTCCGCCAACTGTCTCAACAACTTTCTGTGGGTGAGGAGGACGATGACGATCAGACACAGTTGTCTTGCAGTGAGGTAGTAGTAAGGGCAGTAAGTCCGAGGGAGCAGCGCACAGAGGATTCGGAGGAAGAGCAGCAGGACGATGAGGTGACTGACCCCACCTGGTGTGCAACGCTTACTCAGGAGGACAGGTCTTCAGAGGGGGAGTCAAGGGCATCAGCAGGGCAGGTTGCAAGAGGCAGTGCGGTGGCCAGGGGTAGAGGCAGGGCCAGACCGAATAATCCACCAAGTGTTTCCCAAAGCGCCCCCTCGCGCCATGCCACCCTGCAGAGGCCGAGGTGCTCTAAGGTCTGGCAGTTTTTCACAGAGACGCCTGACGACCGACGAACAGTGGTGTGCAACCTTTGTCGCGCAAAGCTCAGCCGGGGAGCCAACACCAACAGTCTCACCACCACCACCATGCGCAGACATATGATGGCCAAGCACCCCGCAAGGTGGGACGAAGGCCGTTCAGCGCCTCCGGTTTGCACCCCTGCCTCTCCCCCTGTGCCCCAACCTTCCACTGAGATGCAACCCCCCTCTCAGGACACAGGCACTACCGTCTCCTGGCCTGCACCCACACCCTCACCTCCGCTGTCCTCGGCCCCATCCAGCAGTGTAGTTCAGCGCACCGTCCAGCCGTCGCTTGCGCAACTGTTGGAGCGCAAGCGCAAGTACGCCGCCACGCACCCGCACGCTCAAACGTTAACCGTCCGCATAGCAAAATTCATCAGCCTTGAGATGCTGCCGTATAGGGTTGTGGAAACGGAGTCCTTCAAAAGTATCATGGAGGCGGCGGCCCTGCGCTACTCAGTTCCCAGTCGCCACTACTTTTCCCGATGTGCCGTCCCAGCCCTGCACGACCACGTCTCCCGCAACATTGTACGCGCCCTCACCAACGCGGTTACTGCCACGGTCCACTTAACTACGGACACGTGGACAAGCACAGGCGGGCAGGGCCACTACATCTCCCTGACGGCACATTGGGTGAATTTAGTGGAGGCTGGGACAGAGTCAGAGCCTGGGACCGCTCACGTCCTACCCACCCCCAGAATTGCGGGCCCCAGCTCGGTGGTGGTATCTGCGGAGGTGTATGCTTCCTCCACTAAAGCACCCTCCTCCTCCTCCTCCTCTGTCTCGTAATCAAGATGTGTTAGCAGCAGCATGTCGCCAGCAGTCGGTGTCGCGCGGTGTGGCAGCACAGCGGTGGGCAAGCGTCAGCAGGCCGTGCTGAAACTACTCAGCTTAGGCGATAAGAGGCACACGGCCCACGAACTGCTGCAGGGTCTGACACAGCAGACCGACCGCTGGCTTGCGCCGCTGAGCCTCCAACCGGGCATGGTCGTGTGTGACAACGGTCGTAACCTGGTGGCGGCTCTGCAGCTCGGCAGCCTCACGCACGTGCCATGCCTGGCCCACGTCTTTAATTTGGTGGTTCAGCGCTTTCTGAAAAGCTACCCACGCTTGTCAGACCTGCTCGTAAAGGCGCGCCGGCTCTGCGCACATTTTCGAAAGTCCCACACGGACGCTGCCACCCTGCACACCCTGCAACATCACTTTAAGCTGCCAGTGCACCGACTGCTGTGCGACGTGCCCACACGGTGGAATTCTACGCTCCACATGTTGGCCAGGCTCTATGAACAACGTAGAGCTATAGTCGAATACCAACTCCAACATGGGCGGCGCAGTGGGAGTCAGCCTCCTCAATTCCTTTCAGAAGAGTGGGCCTGGTTGGCAGACATCTGCCATGTCCTTGGTAATTTTGAGGAGTCTACCCAGGTGGTGAGCGGCGATGCTACAATCATTAGCGTCACCATTCCTCTGCTATGCATCTTGAGAAATTCCCTGCAAACCATAAAGGCAGCTGCTTTGCGCTCGGAAACGGGGGCGGGGGAAGACAGTATGCCGCTGGATAGTCAGGGCACCCTCCTGTCTATTTCTCAGCGCGTACAGGAGGAGGAGGAGGAGCATGAGGAGGATGAGGAGGAGGGGGAAGAGACAGCTAGGGCCGCTGCTGACGGTACACCGGCTGATTGCCTGTCATCCTTTCAGCGTGTATGGCCTGAGGAGGAGGAGGAGGAGGAGGAGGAGGAGGAGGATCCTGAAAGTGATCTTCCTAGTGAAGACAGCCATGTGTTGCGTACAGGTACCCTGGCACACATGGCTGACTTCATGTTAGGATGCCTTTCTCGTGACCCTCGCGTTGCACGCATTCTGGCCACGACGGATTACTGGGTGTACACACTGCTCGATCCACGGTATAAGGAGAACCTGCCCACTCTGATTCCCGAAGAGGAAAGGGGTTCGAGAGTGTTGCTATACCACAGGACCCTTGCGGACAAGCTGATGGTAAAATTCCCAGCCGACAGCGCTAGTGGCAGAAGGCGCAGTACCGAGGGCAAGGTAGCAGGGGATGTGGGTAGATCGAGCAGCATGTACATCCCAGGCAGTGCAACAGTCTTTAAGGGCCTGGCCAGCTTTATGGCTCCCCACCAAGACTGTGTCACCGTTCCCCAGTCACGGCTGAGTCGGCGGGAGCACTGTAAAAGGATGGTGAGGGAGTACGTAGCGGATCGCACGACCATCCTTGGTGACGCCTCTGCCCCCTACAACTACTGGGTGTCGAAGCTGGACACGTGGCCTGAACTAGCGCTGTATGCCCTGGAGGTGCTTGCTTGTCCTGCGGCTAGCGTCTTGTCGGAGAGGGTGTTTAGTGCGGCTGGGGGAATCATCACAGATAAGCGTAGCCGCTTGTCAACCGACAGTGCCGACAGGCTAACACTCATCAAGATGAACAAAGGCTGGATTTCGCCAGACTTCTGTTCTCCACCAGCGGACAGCAGCGATACGTAAGCAATACGTAGGCTGCACCCGCGGATGGAAGCTACGTTCTCTCTCACCATCCAAAACGGGGACATTTCTGCTTCATCAATCTGTGTCTAATATTCCTCCTCCTCCTCCTGCTCCTCCTCCTGAAACCTCACGTAATCACGCTGAACGGGCAATTTTTCTTAGGGCCACAAGGCTCACTCAAATAATTTTTCTGAACAATTTTTATAAGTTTCAATGCGCTTAAAAGCGTTGGAACTGTAACTTGAACCAATTTTTCGTTACACTGGGCTGCCTCCAGGCCTAGTTACCACTTAAGCCACATTAACCAAAGCGATTAATGGGTTTCACCTGCCCTCTTGGCTGGCCATGGCCAATTTTTGGGATGTACATTAGTACTGTTGATACAGCAATTTTTGTGGGCCCTCGCCTACAGTGTAATCAAATTAATTTTTAGCCCACCTGCATTCCAGCTGACATTACCTCAGCTGTGTTGGGCAATGCAATGGGATATTTTTGTGTACCGCCGGTGGGTTCCAGGGAGCCACCCATGCTGTAGGTGCACACGGAGTTTTTAACACATCTGTACACTTGTAAAGAACCCCAGTCTGACTGGGGCATGCAGTGTGGGCCGAAGCCCACCTGTATTATGCACGACATTACTACCTCAGCTGTGTTGGGCAATGCAATGGGATATTTTTGTGTACCGCCGGTGGGTTCCAGGGAGCCACCCATGCTGTAGGTGCACACGGAGTTTTTAACACATCTGTACACTTGTAAAGAACCCCAGTCTGACTGGGGCATGCAGTGTGGGCCGAAGCCCACCTGTATTACGCACGACATTACTACCTCAGCTGTGTTGGGCAATGCAATGGGATATTTCTATGTACCGCCGGTGGCTTCCTGGCACCCACCCAGGCAGTGGGTCCACAGGGAGTTTAACCTACATGTGTCCACTTCTAAAGAACCCCAGTCTGACTGGGGCATGCAGTGTGGGCCGAAGCCCACCTGCATTATGCACGACATTACTACCTCAGCTGTGTTGGGCAATGCAATGGGATATTTTTGTGTACCGCCGGTGGGTTCCAGGGAGCCACCCATGCTGTAGGTGCACACGGAGTTTTTAACACATCTGTACACTTGTAAAGAACCCCAGTCTGACTGGGGCATGCAGTGTGGGCCGAAGCCCACCTGTATTACGCACGACATTACTACCTCAGCTGTGTTGGGCAATGCAATGGGATATTTCTATGTACCGCCGGTGGCTTCCTGGCACCCACCCAGGCAGTGGGTCCACAGGGAGTTTAACCTACATGTGTCCACTTCTAAAGAACCCCAGTCTGACTGGGGCATGCAGTGTGGGCCGAAGCCCACCTGCATTATGCACGACATTACTACCTCAGCTGTGTTGGGCAATGCAATGGGATATTTCTATGTACCGCCGGTGGCTTCCTGGCACCCACCCAGGCAGTGGGTCCACAGGGAGTTTAACCTACATGTGTCCACTTCTAAAGAACACCAGTCTGACTGGGGCATGCAGTGTGGGCCGAAGCCCACCTGTATTACGCACGACATTACTACCTCAGCTGTGTTGGGCAATGCAATGGGATATTTCTATGTACCGCCGGTGGCTTCCTGGCACCCACCCATGCTGTCGGTCCACAGGGACTTCACAATAGGGAGTTGTACCTGCCTGTGTCTATGAATTAAAAAGCCCGGTCTAACTGGGGCATGCAGACACCTTGACAGAATGAATAGTGTGTGGCACATAGGTTCCCCATTGCTATGCCTACGTGTGCAGCTCCTGATGGCGGTGGCACAGGATTCTATTTCTCATTGCTTCTGTACAGCATTGTGGGCTATCGACCCGCCACTTTTAAAGAGGGTCGCTGCCTAGCCGTGCCAAGCCTCTGCAGTGTGTGCCTGCGGTTCCTCCTCATGGCAGACGCACTTCTAAATAGACATGAGGGTGGTGTGGCATGAGGGCAGCTGAAGGCTGCGCAGGGACACTTTGGTGTGCGCTGTGGGGGGGAGGGGGGGCGGTTGGTCAGCATGTAACCCAGGAGAAGTGGCAGCGGAGTGTCATCCAGGCAGTGATTGTGCTTTGTTGTAGCTAGTGTGGTGCTTAGCAAAGGTATGCCATGCTAATGAGGGCTTTTCAGAAGTAAAAGTTGTTGGGAGGGGGGGGGGGCCCACTCTTGCCGGTATTGTGGCTTAATAGTGGGACCTGTGAACTTGAGATGCAGCCCAACATGTAGCCCCTCGCCTGCCCTATCCGTTTCTGTGTCATTCCCATCACTTTCTTGAATTGCCCAGATTTTCACACATGAAAACCTTAGCGAGCATCGGCGAAATACAAAAATGCTCTGGTCGCCCATTGACTTCAATGGGGTTAGTTGTTCGAAACGAACCCTCGAGCATCGCGGGAAGTTCGTTCCGAATAACGAGCACCCGAACATTTTGGTGTTCGCTCATCTCTATTAAACACATACAGTTTTTTCTTTCTTTTTGTTCCGCATTACTGCAGAGTAGGGTTTTGACAGACTAGGTAAGAAGTCATCAATGTGAGTTCAGGAGAATTGCATGGCCTACAAAACTCCCTACACCCTTGTAGTGCTCTCTCCTGTGGTACTTTCTGCAAGGCGAAACATTACCATCTTCCCTGGGCACTAAGACAAATCATTTCCAAATGGAGAAAATTCAGGACTGTTTCTATTCTTTCTAGGAGCGGGCATCCTGTTACGATCACTCCAACAGAACAACAGACAATCCTGAAAGATAAAAAAGAACCCAAGGAGAACAGCCAAAGTCCCAAAGAAGACTATAGAAACTAAAAAAACAACATAAAATCTATGGTATAAAATGTTGCTCTAGAATGATCAATACAATTCTTACCCCAGTATCATAGAATTCTGGACTTCAGTATATAGGATTTTGTATTAGTTTCAGGTCTGCAAAGTATGATGTAACATTTAGGGGAAAATATGCAGCTCAAAAGTCCGGCATTAGAGGTTAAGAGAGCAAATATCTCCATGGCCACCATGTATTTGCCTTTGGTGCTGAGATAGGCCGGGATCATGGCTATCCAGACACTGCAGAACACCAGCATGCTGAAGGTGATGTACTTAGCCTCATTAAAACTGTCCGGTAATGTCCTGACTAAGAAAGCTGTAATAAAACTAAGAGTGGCCAGAATCCCTATATAACCCAGGACAGAGTAGAAGCAAAGATCTGACCCTTTATTACACTGAGCTACCATTTTCTCCTTATAAGAGTGCATGTCCAGCTCCTGAAAGGGGGGAGAGAAGGTCACCCAACTCATACAGAGGACAACCTGGACAGAGGAGCAGATAAGGAGCACACAATTAGGGAGCTTTACTCCAGTCAATCTTCTCCACACACTTCTAGGCTTAGTGGCTTTGAATGCAATGTAAACCATTATGGTCTTGGCCAACAATGAAGAAACAGATACTGACAGTAATATTCCAGCAGAGATCTGACGTAACATGCAGGTTCCATCTACAGGATGACCAAGGAACAAGAAGACACAGAAGAAGCTCAGCATGATGGAGACCAAGAGGACAAAGCTCAGGTTCTTGTTATTTGCTCTTACAATCGGGGTGTCCTGATATTTGATAAAAATCCTCAAGATTCCAGCAGTCAATGTAAGAAGCAACATGGATCCGGATAGAACAATCACTGATATCACATCATCAGAGTAAGAGAGAAATTCTAGCAGTTTAGAGACACACACAGTCTTGTTCTCATTTGGCCACTCATGGTCGGGACATCTCCTGCACTTTTCACTGTCTATAGGAAATGACATCACATAATAAGGCAACAACTAAACATGCAGAGCTTAATAAGCATCAGTATAATACTTGGCAACCCTGTGAGCCTTTATTAAGCTCCTTGCTAACTTTGAAACCTATCAGCAACCCACAATCAAATCATGGAGAGATTGACGGGGTAACAACACCCCCAGCTAGCAGCTTAGATGCCATAATCAGCATTGACCATAGCATCTAAATGGTAAATGCTAGCAATAGCAGTTATCTCTGATTATGGCCATTGAGGGAGGGTGTCAACAATTTTAAACAGCCAGCAACTGTCAAGTAGAGAGTGAGTTTGGCTGCTGAGCACACCCCATTCCCTTTCTAATCCAATTTCCCAGCTGCCCGCACACTCCTCAACTCTTATTTAAATTGGGCGGGAAAGTGAGTTGTAGTTTCCATGGAATTACTCAAAAGAAACACATAAAAATTAACTGTCATGATTATTTTATTACCAATTTTGTGTCCTGTATACTCTAGCATACATATGCAGAACAGCTTCCAACATCAGAGCGCTGTCCTGCATAGATATTGTTAGAAACATGAGTCTGATCTTGTCTGACAACAGAGCTATGCAGGGAAATCTAAATGTTGGATTAGGGTCGACACTGGATTGTAAAGGGTTAATGGGTCAAGAATAGCTGACCTGCTACAATATAAATGCTATATCTATTAAGCATTTAGATAAGAAGCAGAAGAAAAAGAAGAAGACATACCAGATTTGTTTGATATTTCTCCTTCAACACATGGTATACACTCATAACAACAAGAACTCCTTTCCTTGGGTACATGTTTCCTACTTCCTGGTGGACAACTTTCTGTGCACTGGGCTTTTGGGATCTGAACAAAAGAGACCATAGTCTCAATTATTTTTAATTAAGAAAGTTTACTCCTTACCTCGAATTCTATGGCCTCTCTTAGACTTACAATGCAGGCTGTCCCCAGTAATAAGGAAAAGCTTTTTCTGCTGCCCTCCTCCACAGCAAATATGTAAATGGATGTCAGTAGCACACTTTCAAATGCCCGCAAGGAATGGACAAACAAATGCAAAAGCCACCTTACAGATCCTGACCCGGTCAGATCCAAAAGTTCTAAGATGAAATACAAAGCGATGGCAGCATACACGGTGCTATTTCAAAGAAGGTTTTCCCCTTTATTTTCTTCACAGATGGTTACAACGTTTTGATTTGCGTCTTTATCGAGTATACCAATATCATATACTTGATAAAGACGCAAGTCGAAACGTTGTAACCATCTGTGAAGAAAACAAAGGGGAAAACCTTCTTTGAAATAGCACCGTATGCTGCCATCGCTTTGTATTTCTTCTCCTCCACAGCAAAATCCTTAATCCCTCTATCGAGGAACCAATGGCTCCAAAACGTTAACCACATATTCCACAGAACCTTTAGCTTGTGAGATTTGGTCACGCACCAGAATTGGCTACCATGAATAGCGATGAATGCATTTTTGTAAAGTTCAGGTTGACCAGTTTGCTAAGTTGTGTGGATTTCCTTTTGTGTCCAACGACTTACTCAATTAGGAATGTTTACACCCTTCCAGATTAATTCTGAATTGATTATGCGCATAAGAAGATTTCCCACTGACACAGGTTCAGCATGTATAAGCTTCCTCAATTCTGCTTTATTGTTGGGCGCACAGCCTCTTTTAAAAGAGTTTAACATATCTGCCCATCTGGGCAGGTCAAAGATTACATAGATACAACGTATTGTTTAATTATTGGATAAGCATCTTGAAATTCTTCCATCCTCCGTTCATCTGTAATTGGCCATCAGGTGGTGAACGAGATGAGTGGGTTGTCTTGGACCCACGTGTGGTTCCTTCGATATGATTGGATATTACAGCTTGAACTATTAATTGCACAACCCCCCCGTGTTATTTGCATAAGTTTCCAGTAAAACTGCTTGGGTTATTATTGTGGTAGCTGTTTCAGACTGCGGTTATCTATGTCTGATTTTTACTTCTTCTAAAGTTGTAAAAGAGATGGAAAAATATAGCGTGTCTATGTTAAATATTATCTTGTCAGCAAAGTTTAGGGAATAGAAGTTTCATTACAGGAAGTAGAAATATTGCATAGATGTAAGAACTAGAGATGAGCGAACGTGTTCTTCCGAGCTTGATATTCGTGCGAATATTAGGGTGTTCGGGATGTTCGTTATTCGTAACGAACACCATGCGGTGTTCTGGTTACTTTCACTTCCTTCCCTGAGACGTTAGCGCGCTTTTCTGGCCAATTGAAAGACAGGGAAGGCATTACAACTTCCCCCTGTGACATTCAAGCCCTATACCACCCCCCTGCTGTGAGTGGCTGGAAAGATCAGGTGTCACCCGAACATAAAAGTCGGCCCCTCCCGCGGTTCGCCTCAGATGCCGTGTGAGTTAGATGAGGGACAGTGCTGTTTGTACCGGAGCTGCTGTAGGGAAAGAATTGGTAGTTAGTGTAGGCTTCAAGACCCCCCAAAGGTCCTTATTAGGGCCACTGATAGCTGTGTGTTGGCTGCTGTTAGCAGTGGCAATTTTTTTTTCTCAAAATCGGCTCTGCAGAGCGTTGCACCTGGCATTAGGGACAGAAGTGCTGCATAGGCAGGGAGAGTGTTAGGAGTGAGTGTAGCCTTCAAGAACCTCAACGGTCCTTTCTAGGGCCATATTTAACCGTGTGCAGTACTGTCCAGGCTGCTGTTAGCTGTGCTGCATTTTTTTTTGCTTCTCAAAATCGCCTCTGCAGAGCATTGCACCCTCCATTGATACTGCAGGGAAAGAATTGTATAGGCAGGGCCACAACACAGTTATTATTCATTGAATATACGCAGTGCTGCCTTTTGCTTGTAAAACAAGTGAAAATAATTCTATTTGTCCTGCCTCTGTCCGTCCTAAGGGCGGTGGACACGTGTCGGCTGCGTGTGCAACCTGTAAAAATCAGACGCACCCAGCTACGTTTTACTCCTGGCTTCGCCATTTGCTTTCCTTAATTGGGAAAAAAAATACCTGCTCTGCCACAGTTAATAACTCTGCTACCCTCACGTTCTGTGACACATTAGCAGGAAAACAGCACAGTTATTAAACTTCTCATGTTCATAGAATATACGCAGTGCTGCCTTTTGGTGCAAAAAAACGGAAAATAATTCTATTTGTCCTGCCTCTGTCCGTCCTAAGGGCGGTGGACACGTGTCGGCTGCGTGTGCAACCTGTAAAAATCAGACGCACCCAGCTACGTTTTACTCCTGGCTTCGCCATTTGCTTTCCTTAATTGGGAAAAAAAATACCTGCTCTGCCACAGTTAATAACTCTGCTACCCTCACGTTCTGTGACACATTAGCAGGAAAACAGCACAGTTATTAAACTTCTCATGTTCATAGAATATACGCAGTGCTGCCTTTTGGTGCAAAAAAACGGAAAATAATTCTATTTGTCCTGCCTCTGTCCGTCCTAAGGGCGGTGGACACGTGTCGGCTGCGTGTGCAACCTGTAAAAATCAGACGCACCCAGCTACGTTTTACTCCTGGCTTCGCCATTTGCTTTCCTTAATTGGGAAAAAAAATACCTGCTCTGCCACAGTTAATAACTCTGCTACCCTCACGTTCTGTGACACATTAGCAGGAAAACAGCACAGTTATTAAACTTAGATTATACATTCACTAGAGGCAGTGGGGCCTTTCGTTTTCAAAAAAGGGAAAAAATTATATTTGGCCTGCAGTCTTGCGCCAATTTATTAGCTGCCTGTGAAATCAAATCACTGGTAATATAGCATGCTGAGGGGTAGGGGTAGGCCTAGAGGACGTGGACGCGGCCGAGGACGCGGAGGGCCAAGTCAGGGTGTGGGCACAGGCCGAGCTCCTGATCCAGGTGTGTCGCAGCCGACTGCTGCGCGATTAGGAGAGAGGCACGTTTCTGGTGTCCCCACATTCATCGCCCAATTAATGGGTCCACGCGGGAGACGGTTATTAGAAAATGAGCAGTGTGAGCAGGTCCTGTCCTGGATGGCAGAAAGTGCTTCGAGCAACCTATCGTCTACCCGCAGTTCTGCACCGTCCACTGCTGCCAATCCGAATCCTCTGTCTGCTGCTCCTCCTTCCTCCCAGCCTCCTCACTCCACTACAATGACACCTGCTCAGGAGCGGGAACACTCCCAGGAACTGTTCTCGGGCCCCTGCTTAGATTGGGCAGCAGCGGTTCCTCTCCCACCAGAGGAGTTTATCGTCACTGATGCCCAACCATTCGAAAGTTCCCGGGGTCCGGGGGAAGAGGCTGGGGACTTCCGCCAACTGTCTCAACAACTTTCTGTGGGTGAGGAGGACGATGACGATCAGACACAGTTGTCTTGCAGTGAGGTAGTAGTAAGGGCAGTAAGTCCGAGGGAGCAGCGCACAGAGGATTCGGAGGAAGAGCAGCAGGACGATGAGGTGACTGACCCCACCTGGTGTGCAACGCTTACTCAGGAGGACAGGTCTTCAGAGGGGGAGTCAAGGGCATCAGCAGGGCAGGTTGCAAGAGGCAGTGCGGTGGCCAGGGGTAGAGGCAGGGCCAGACCGAATAATCCACCAAGTGTTTCCCAAAGCGCCCCCTCGCGCCATGCCACCCTGCAGAGGCCGAGGTGCTCTAAGGTCTGGCAGTTTTTCACAGAGACGCCTGACGACCGACGAACAGTGGTGTGCAACCTTTGTCGCGCAAAGCTCAGCCAGGGAGCCAACACCAACAGCCTCACCACCACCACCACGCGCAGACATATGATGGCCAAGCACCCCGCAAGGTGGGACGAAGGCCGTTCAGCGCCTCCGGTTTGCACCCCTGCCTCTCCCCCTGTGCCCCAACCTGCCACTGAGATGCAACCCCCCTCTCAGGACACAGGCACTACCGTCTCCTGGCCTGCACCCACACCCTCACCTCCGCTGTCCTCGGCCCCATCCAGCAGTGTAGTTCAGCGCACCGTCCAGCTGTCGCTTGCGCAACTGTTGGAGCGCAAGTACGCCACCACGCACCCGCACGCTCAAACGTTAACCGTCCGCATAGCAAAATTCATCAGCCTTGAGATGCTGCCGTATAGGGTTGTGGAAACGGAGTCCTTCAAAAGTATCATGGAGGCGGCGGCCCCGCGCTACTCAGTTCCCAGTCGCCACTACTTTTCCCGATGTGCCGTCCCAGCCCTGCACGACCACGTCTCCCGCAACATTGTACGCGCCCTCACCAACGCGGTTACTGCCACGGTCCACTTAACTACGGACACGTGGACAAGCACAGGCGGGCAGGGCCACTACATCTCCCTGACGGCACATTGGGTGAATTTAGTGGAGGCTGGGACAGAGTCAGAGCCTGGGACCGCTCATGTCCTACCCACCCCCAGAATTGCGGGCCCCAGCTCGGTGGTGGTATCTGCGGAGGTGTATGCTTCCTCCACTAAAGCACCCTCCTCCTCCTCCTCCTCCTCTGTCTCGCAATCAAGATGTGTTAGCAGCAGCATGTCGCCAGCAGTCGGTGTCGCGCGGTGTGGCAGCACAGCGGTGGGCAAGCGTCAGCAGGCCGTGCTGAAACTACTCAGCTTAGGCGATAAGAGGCACACGGCCCACGAAGTGCTGCAGGGTCTGACACAGCAGACCGACCGCTGGCTTGCGCCGCTGAGCCTCCAACCGGGCATGGTCGTGTGTGACAACGGCCGTAACCTGGTGGCAGCTCTGCAGCTCGGCAGCCTCACGCACGTGCCATGCCTGGCCCACGTCTTTAATTTGGTGGTTCAGCGCTTTCTGAAAAGCTACCCACGCTTGTCAGACCTGCTCGTAAAGGCGCGCCGGCTCTGCGCACATTTTCGCAAGTCCCACACGGACGCTGCCACCCTGCACACCCTGCAACATCACTTTAAGCTGCCAGTGCACCGACTGCTGTGCGACGTGCCCACACGGTGGAACTCTACGCTCCACATGTTGGCCAGGCTCTATGAACAACGTAGAGCTATAGTCGAATACCAACTCCAACATGGGCGGCGCAGTGGGAGTCAGCCTCCTCAATTCCTTTCAGAAGAGTGGGCCTGGTTGGCAGACATCTGCCATGTCCTTGGTAATTTTGAGGAGTCTACCCAGGTGGTGAGCGGCGATGCTACAATCATTAGCGTCACCATTCCTCTGCTATGCATCTTGAGAAATTCCCTGCAAACCATAAAGGCAGCTGCTTTGCGCTCGGAAACGGCGGCGGTGGAAGACAGTATGCCGCTGGATAGTCAGGGCACCCTCCTGTCTATTTCTCAGCGCGTACAGGAGGAGGAGGAGGAGCATGAGGAGGATGAGGAGGAGGGGGAAGAGACAGCTTGGGCCGCTGCTGACGGTACACCGGCTGATTGCCTGTCATCCTTTCAGCGTGTATGGCCTGAGGAGGAGGAGGAGGAGGAGGAGGAGGAGGAGGAGGATCCTGAAAGTGATCTTCCTAGTGAAGACAGCCATGTGTTGCGTACAGGTACCCTGGCACACATGGCTGACTTCATGTTAGGATGCCTTTCTCGTGACCCTCGCGTTACTACCTCAGCTGTGTTGGGCAATGCAATGGGATATTTTTATGTACCGCCGGTGGGTTCCAGGGAGCCACCCATGCTGTAGGTGCACACAGAGTGTAACCTACATGTGTCCACTTGTAAAGAACCCCGGTCAGACTGGGGCATGCAGTGTGGGCCGAAGCCCACCTGTATTACGCACGACATTACTACCTCAGCTGTGTTGGGCAATGCAATGGGATATTTCTATGTACCGCCGGTGGCTTCCTGGCAGCCACCCATGCTGTGGGTCGACAGGTACTTCACAATAGGGAGTTGTACCTGCCTGTGTCTATGAATTAAAAAGTCCGGTCTAACTGGGGCATGCAGACACCTTGACAGAATGAATAGTGTGTGGCACATAGGTTCCCCATTGCTATGCCTACGTGTGCAGCTCCTGATGGCGGTGGCACAGGATTCTATTTCTCATTGCTTCTGTACAGCATTGTGGGCTATCGCCCCGCCCCTTTTAAAGAGGGCCGCTGCCTAGCCATGCCAACCCTCTGCAGTGTGTGCCTGCGGTTCCTCCTCATGGCAGACGCACTTCTAAATAGACATGAGTGTGGCGTGGCATGAGGGCAGCTGAAGGCTGCGCAGGGACACTTTGGTGTGCGCTGTGGGGGGGAGGGGGGGCGGTTGGTCAGCATGTAACCCAGGAGAAGTGGCAGCGGAGTGTCATCCAGGCAGTGATTGTGCTTTGTTGTAGCTAGTGTGGTGCTTAGCAAAGGTATGCCATGCTAATGAGGGCTTTTCAGAAGTAAAAGTTGTTGGGAGGGGGGGGGGCCACTCTTGCCGGTATTGTGGCTTAATAGTGGGACCTGTGAACTTGAGATGCAGCCCAACATGTAGCCCCTCGCCTGCCCTATCCGTTTCTGTGTCATTCCCATCACTTTCTTGAATTGCCCAGATTTTCACACATGAAAACCTTAGCGAGCATCGGCGAAATACAAAAATGCTCTGGTCGCCCATTGACTTCAATGGGGTTCGTTGTTCGAAACGAACCCTCGAACATCGCGGGAAGTTCGTTCCGAATAACGAACACCCGAACATTTTGGTGTTCGCTCATCTCTAGT
Organism: Eleutherodactylus coqui; assembly: GCF_035609145.1. NCBI lineage: Eukaryota > Metazoa > Chordata > Amphibia > Anura > Eleutherodactylidae > Eleutherodactylus > Eleutherodactylus coqui. The sequence goes on from NC_089847.1 coordinate 130,685,392, forward strand.
AAGAACATATATCTATATTTGTATCAGAACAGAAGGCAAACATGGTAAAGTACTGTCATTTGTTATACAGAATAAAAACAGATTCACTGTCCACTACAAAGGTCCACAGTCCAAAATATAGATATATTGGGTTACCATTACACCTGAACTTCACCAACACAACTAAAACTGGTATATAACACTGTTTAAGAGCCATAAAAGCTCCGTATAGCACTACTAGGTCCTCTAGGAGTGTATATAAGTGCTTTTGAACTGTTTTAAGGCAAAGTTATTGAGGAAAAATGCAGAAGGAAAAGAAGAAAATGTCAGGTTTGTGCTGCTGGCATCTGTTGTTTTATATTTTCCAGGAGCACACCTTCACTGGTGTGTAATAATTGTGTGGGCTAGGTGTGGACTTCTACTACCAGTCAATCTCCACTTGTCTGTTGCATATATATATATATATATATACACCAGTCCCTCTGCAAGAGGAAGCTGTTATCTCTTCATTCTAGGGCTTAGTTTTCTTGCATGCCTGTTATGTGTTGCGTGTTTAGAGGTGTAAACAGTGTCGTGTTCAGTGGGTGTGCAGGAGGCCAGACATCAGGTGTGAACAGGCATGTTCAGTGTATATGTGTGTGAACAGTGGCATGTTTGTAGGGTCTGTGTAGGTGGCCAGACATAAGGTATGAACAGTCCTGTTCTATGTTGCATGCTATCTCTAGTGTATTGGTGTGAACTGTGTCCTTTTCTGCTGTGGATCGTTTACCATCTCTGGGCGAGTTAGGTCCTTAGGTTCCAGTGCAGGGCCGTCCTTATCAGGACGATCATCCTGCTTGCAGGCAGGTGTCATGTGGGTGTAGTCGCATTAGAATAGGGGACCACGAGACAACAAGTAGCCCTTGAAGTGGGCTTGCAGGCTTAAAGGGGTTGTCTCGTGAAATCAAGTGGGGTTCAGCACTTCTGTATGGCCATATTAATGCACTTTGTAATATACATCGTGCATTAATTATGAGCCATACAGAAGTTATTCACTTACCTGCTCCGTTGCTAGCGTCCCCGTCGCCATGGATCCGTCTAAATTCGCTGTCTTCTGGCGTTTTTAGACGCGCTTGCGCAGTCTGGTCTTCTGCCTGGTGAATGGGGCCGCTCGTGCCGGAGAGCTGGTCCTCGTAGCTCTGCCCCGTCACGTGTGCCGATTCCAGCCAATCAGGAGGCTGTAATCGGCAATGGACCGCACAGAGCCCACGGTGCACCATGGGAGAAGACCCGCGGTGCATCGTGGGTGAAGATCCCGGTGGCCATCTTGGAGAAGGAAGAAAGAAGTCGCCGCAGCGCGGGGATTCGGGTAAGTAATAAACTTTTTTTTTTTAACCCATCACTTGGGTTTGTCTCGCGCCGAACGGGGGGCCTATTGAATAAAAAAAAAAACCCGTTTCGGCATGAGACAACCCCTTTAAGTGACTTGGCAAATCCAAAAACTAAAACCTCAGACTTTTGATAAGTATTTCATCTGACTATGCGTGCGGGCATCCAAGGTGAGTGCTTTGGCCATTTGTCAGTCCTTATGTTATGTCTGTCCATGAGTCCAGTATGCAGTTCACTGTCCCTTTGATGTTCCGTGTGCACATTTGTGTGAGCTCTGCAGATGACAGATCTAATGCATCAATGTTGGTGTCCTACTAGGCCCGGCGGATGTAACAGAAAGAATATTCATTTGCCTTCCTTTTCCTTCTTTTAACTTCTTTGTCTTTATTCTCCTACTTTTACTTCTTATTTTTCCTTTTTTTTAACTTTGTCATCTGCTTTTTAAAAAAAGAAGAAGAAGGAAGAATCTTATTAGGTTTGGCCGAGACGAAGGTTTAGCAAAATTTAACCAGAAACAGTTTGACTGTCTATGACTAACCTAGAGCTATAGATGGTGTTCACTCAGTAGGTCAGATGGAAGAAGGTTGTCAGTTTGCAAGTGAAAAATGATGAGGAGAAAAGTTAATATGAATCCTTCATTTTATTTTTTACAAATCATTAATGAAATGATTGTTGTAAGGCAACCTTTCCAGATATGTGAATCAACATTTATAAACATGTCAAATCATGATCTGATCACTTAAAGTATACAAAACACATTTTGAAAGAGCTGGAATAAAATAAAATGCAGGATTCATATATACTGTGCATACTAGATGTATCCTTATTATATACAGTTATTGAATCTATAAAAGGCTGTGAAACAGTCTCCTTTTTATACAAAAGGAGAGATCTACAGGATTATCAAGTTCAAATCTATTGAATCTATATATGTAAAATAGTATGTATGGGCCACTATACCTTATGTACAGCTGGAGCAATTTCAACCACACTTAGTACATATATAACAAATGTGGGGGGATAAGACAGCTCCACTACCCCTGGGTGGGAGGGGGGAAAATGTCGGAATTGCACTTGAGCAAATGGTTTTTATTTTACAGTCTTATCTAACACAGATGACCTCCTACTCATCATACACTAATCTATTACACAGACGACCTCCTCCTCCTCAAATACTAACATATTACACAAACTTCCTGCTCCTCAGATAGTAATATCTTACACAGACAACCTCCTCCTCTGCTCCAACTACCATACAGCTTTCCACCAGCACCAAGCCACTATGTACCACACAGAAATGAGCCCAGCACCCACTCTTATGAAAGCTGCCCAAAAGGAGATCTGTGTTGCCCATAGCAATTAATCACAGTGCAGCTTTCATTTTATCTCAGCAGTATAAGAAATAGCAACCAATCACAGCACAGCTTTCATTTTGCCTGAGCAGTATAACAAGTGAAAACTGAGCTGTGATTGGTTGCTATTGGCAACAGAAATCACAGAGGAAGTGGGTGAGTTTTGTATTTTTAATTATGCCAGTATTACACAGACCTCCTGCTCCTCAGATAATACCTTACACAGACAACTTCGTCCTCCTCAAATACTAATATTACATAGACGACCACCTCCTTATATACCAATATACTACACAGATGACCTCCTCCTCATATACTAATATATTACACAGATGACCTCTTCCACCTCATATACTAATATATTAAATCAGTACACACATTATATATATATATACGCATTTAAATTCCTTTCATGTTTAAAAATAAAATACACGATATGACTTCTATTTATAGATATGGGGAACTGCTATAGACACCAGATTCACCCCTAGCTAAGCAAACCTCTATATGGACTGGTGCAACCACCTGTTCATCTTAAGAGGAGGATAGATTTGGGTGAGTCCAGCCCTATGGCAGAAATTCATAGACCACATCTTTTTTATATGGGAGTGAGCAGATTTCTTCAGATATATTCCTTGGTGAACTAATTAATGATGACTTAGATCTGTTTTCACCCCTATCATCAATACTAGTGTCATGCATTTTCTTGATTTAAATATTTTTGTGGATTACCATTGACTACTGATTAAAAGTTACGATTAGCCAATTGACCAGTTTCTTTTTGATGGTCAGTTGTCCATTCTCACAGAGCTATTAAATATCCTGAAGATTTAGGAGAATCAGGCCAAATTGTATGCAGACTTAAGAGTATATAGCAGATATTTTAGAAACGAGAGGCCACACAAGGGCTGAAGGCCTAGGGGTAAGCCAGCATGACATGGCGTGGAGGCAGGAGAATCGAGAAAGGAGGTGTTAGAGGCTTTTGGGATGATATGAGCCCTGAGTAAGGTATGTTATAGACCTTTTCAGCACTGTGTGGCCACGTGGCAGCCAACAAGTTATGTCCCAACCAGCCTCCCTAAATTTTCGGTATGGTAGCAGATGTGGTGTTATTCTTTTTCTTCAGAGAATCAGGTGTGTGATATGTGTTTATGTGATGGTCAAGTCAGCAGTGGTTGGTCCGGGAACTTTTTGAGTTAGTGTTAAATTGATAACACATCAGTACTGACCTTTACAGTGCACTTGTGATGTTTACATAACGCTAGGTTATGTAAAATATTTCTTAGTGTATATAATAAGCTCGGGAACCCCAATTGAGTTAGAAGCCCTGTACCTAGTGCCGAAGACGTCTGACCCGGTGTTGTGAATTTCCCAGGGGTTCTGTGTCTTCACTAATTCTTCTCCAGCTGATGTTTCCAGACAGATGATGCTTGTAACAGCTCTTGGTGATGCATAAATAAGTAACTAAGTACTTAACCTTTGCTAGAAATAATTGCAAAAGTGTATGTGATATCATTTTTTTTAAAAACAATCTCTTTTATTTATTTCACGGTAAGAAAAGTCCGCAATACAGTATAAAACAAGCGAAGAAAATTATGCAGTTGAAAGATAATTAAAGTAGGCCACGTAGGGCGTCTGACATAGTAGAATCATGCAGTTACATAGAATGGTTATTCCATGAGAAGGAAGCATAACAATAATTCTCTTGACCTATGCGGCCGGGTATCTGTTGTCGGCCGAGCAAGTAAGGCACTTGGTTTTGGTGCTGTTGGTAATGCGTAGCAGAGATAACATTCAGATTGCAGGAAAAGAGTAGGTGAAAGATTGTTAACTTAGACAAGAAAGAAAAAGAAAGAATAACGACGAGATGTCAGATTTTAGTTTTAAGAGAGGCGGTGGTAAGCCAGGTTGAGGTTTAGCAGTGATCAAGTTTTGAGTTGGGGAGCTGGGTCTTTGTTAGGTTGCTGCGAAATAGTGAATCCAGGGGTTCCAGATTGTTAGAAAACTCTCTCTATGTGCTGTCTCCCAAGCTGACAGTTCATCGAACCTGTAGATCTGGGAAACTTTGTCCCTCAAAGGTCCAGGGTGGGGGTCGTCTTTTCTCTCCATAAGAGGGGGATAATTAATTTGGCTACTGTAAGGACTGGCGGTTTGCGGGTCTGTCGCGCCCGCACCGCCGATCCTGTCACACGTGCGGCTGCTGTGCGGCGCAGGGGGGCCCCGGTTCTCGTCACATCCCCTGGCCGCCGAGCTCCTCCTCACTGCCGGGTTATTAGGGACGCGGTGGGTGTTGCCCCACGTCGCGTCCTTGGTATCATAGCAACCAGGCATGTGTCTCCTTTCCTGCCTCCTGCAGTGCTCGGGGTGGGTTCCCCAGTGCTGCTGGGTGTACTCAGCTGCTGTCAGGCTCCCCGCCCCAATCAGCTGCTGGGGCAGGAGCTCTGACAGCATTTATACCTGCTTGTGTCTGCAGACCAGTGCCAGTGTTAGTTTGGTCTTCCTGCTACACCAGCGTACTTCGTGTTTTTGACTCCTGATATTGACTCTCTGCTTTTTGACCTGACGTTGCCTTTGCCTGACCCTCTTGTACCGCGTACCCTCTCGTTGCTGACCCGGATTGTCTGACTCTCCTTGCTCTTGTTTGTTCCGGTGTCTGTCCGTTTGTTAGTCCCAGTGTGCCCCTTCCTTAGTGAGTGTAGGGACCGTCGCCCAGTTGTTGCCCTGGGGCTTAGCCCAGGGGGGCAAGTAGGTAGGGACAGGGGTTGCGGGTATTTTCAGGGACTTCCAGTTTCCCGGACCCTGAGTCCTGACAGCTGCTGACAGGAGTATCGTCGGCAGGTCTTTCTTAGATGGTGTGAATTGCGGAGTGGGTTTCCATATAAGGACCTCTTCTGGGGTAAAAGTATATGAAGATTTGCATATTATATTTATTTGGTCGGTGATTTTTTCCCCAAAAGGGTTTTATAGCAGGGCATTGCCACCAGATGTGTAGTAGAGAGCCTCTGTCGGCGTCACATCTCCAGCAGTTATTGTTTGGCAAGAGGTTTGCTTTGAATAGGGAGTCAGGTGTTTTATACCATCTGGTAAGGATTTTGAAAGAGTTTTCCTGAATCCGGAATTATCTGGAAAATCCATGTGAGTTACTGAGAACCTTCTGGGTCTCTTTCTTATTTAGGGAGATTTTTAGTTCGCTTTCCCACTCTCTAATAAACCAAGGTTTTTCTGAAACTTGGTTAAGTAGCAAGCCTTTGTACAAGAGGGTCATATTTTTCTTTGGAAGGGGTGTAAATGATAGATAAGCCTTGAACCAGAGGGGGTCTCTTATTCTGTTACAGAAGATTGTTTGAAATCTCTTGATAGAGTTGAATATATCTAGGCTCTCTATGAAGTTAAGTGGTTTGTCTGGGATTAATATTTTGATTTGAGATGGGTTGGAAAGGCGGCGATTTTTCAATATCTCGGATATAGTCATTGAGCTAAGGTGTGTCCAGGCTCCGGGCACCTCCAATGGTTTGTTAGCTAGTATTGCCAGAATTAGTGAGGCTGGAGTCATTGGGGCTAATTTTGCCTGGGGTTCTGTAGTGGGGCGTAGGGAGCGGACTACTTTAATAGTACCTCTCGTGGTCGGGCTAAGATTTGAGAACGTGGTTGTGAGAGGACCAACTGACCAGAGATGATATTGATCTTTGGGCTGTAGGATGTTTTTTTCGAGCTTTGTGTCTGGTGGATTTTTGTCCAGATTAGATAATGATAACCATCTGGCCAAGTGTATGGCCTTGTAGTAGAGTAGAACGTTGGGGAGGTTGAAGCCGCCTTGTGCTTTTTTCTGAGTTAGATATGTGAGAGCTAAGCGAGGTTTACGTTTATTCCAAATAAAACGACAGAATGCTTGGTTGAGTTTAGTGAAGAAACACAGTGGTATTTCTATTGGTACTGTCTGTAGGGTGTAGAGAATGTAGGGTAGAATGTACGTAGAGATTAAGTTTTTCCTGCCCATCCAAGAAAGGTATGGAATAGAGATGAGCGAACGTACTCGTTTTGAGTAATTACTCGGTCGAGCACCGCGATTTTCGAGTACTTCAGTACTCAGGTGAAAAGATTCGGGGGGCGCCGGGGGGTGGGGGGAGGCGTGGCGGAGCGGGGGATAGCAGCGGGGAACAGGGGGGAGCCCTCTCTCTCTCCCTCTCCCCCCCCCCCCACTCCCCGCTGCAACCCCCCACTCACCCACGGCGCCCCTCGAATCTTTTCGCCCGAGTACGTAAGTACTCGAAAATCGCGGTACTCGGGCGAAAAAGGGGCGTGGCTGAGTACGCTCGCTCATCTCTAGTATAGAACATTTAATTGCTGTAGCAGAGAGTGAACTTTCTTAAGGAGAGGGACGTAGTTGGCTTTGAAAAGGAGAGAAGGATTTGGGGTCAATATTATACCTAGGTGTTTTAAGCCTGAGGAGGGCCATATGATGGGGTGTTGCTTTTTGAGTGTGTTTATTGTGTTGTTTAGGGATGAGATGTTTAGGGCTTCAGATTTGCTATAGTTTACTTTAAAATTCAAAATTTTCACGAATAGTTCGAAGATTTCTAGGCTTTTGGGGAGTGCTTCTTTAGGAGTGGACATTAGGATGAGGAGATCATCTGCGAATGCAGCTGTGGTGTGGGTATTATTTCCCACTTTTAGTCCTCTAATGTCCATAGTTTGCCTGATCTTCTGTAGTAAAGTTTCCATAACTAATAAAAAAAGGGTTGGTGACAGTGGGCAACCCTGCGTAGTGCCATTGTTGATAGGGAAGGGGTTCAATAATGAGCCATTTACCCGGATTCTAGCTGAGGGTTTAGAGTATAACGATAATATCGCCGTTATAAATTGTGCCAGAAAGCCAAATTTGGTCAATGTGTGGGTCATAAAAGTCCAATTCACTCTATCAAATGCCTTTTCGACGTCTGTGCTGAGGAGAGTGGGTGGGACTCCATTAGATTTAGCGTAGTGGATGGCATTAATAATACGGGTTGTATTAAATTTACCTTCTCGACCTGGGACGAATCCCGTTTGGGCCGGGTGGATGAGTCTGGAGATTACTGGGGCAATGCTTTGTGCAATAAGTTTTGCCCACCATTTGAGATCTGTATTTAATAGTGAAATAGGGCGATAGTTACCGCAGATTTCTGAGTCTTTGCCCTCTTTTGGCATTAGGGTGATAAAGGCCTCGAGAGCTTGCTTAGGAGCTCCGCACCTTGAAGTATTGAGTTGCAAAGGTTTGTAAAATGTGGTAGTAGTGTTTTCGAGAATTTTTTATAAAAGAGAATTGGAAGACCATCTGGGCTGGGGCTTTTCCCGATGGGAATGGAAGATAGGGTGTCATATACCTCCGATGAAGTGAATGGGCATAGCAACTGGGATCGCTTTTCTCCATTTAACATAGGGAGATTAAGAGAATTAAGGAAGGAGGTTATTTCTACTGATTCTGTATTCTGTTTGTTGCTGGTTGTGGGATCATTCAGGTTATACAGAGATGTATAGTATTTTTCGAATTCTTTTGCTATATCTGCTGTGGAGGTAGCTATATTGCCAGATGAAGATTTTATTCTGTAGATAAAAGCTTTTCTTTTTGTTTCTTGATTAGGTTTGACATGAGTTTAGAACCTTTGTCTCCATGCGAGTAAATTTTATATCTGGAGATAAGGTGAGCTTTTGCTGTCTTTATATTCAGTGTATTCTTCAGCTTAATCCTGACATTTTTTAGTTTGCATAGGACTTTGGGATCATGTGAGTGTTTTTGTGTTAATTCTAGATTAGAGATTTGGGCCAATAAGTCATTAATCTCTTTTTCTCTTTGTTTCTTTAATTTTGTGCCGAGGGCTATTAGTTCACCTCTAACAAAGGCTTTGTGTGTTTCCCATAGAATCGGTTGTGGTGTTTCAGGTGTATCGTTAAATTTGAAGAATTCTTTAAGTTTACTTGTTAATGTCTTTGTTTGTTCTTCATGATCGATTAATGTGGGGTTTAGCTGCCACGTCCACTCTTTCACTGGGAGGTTGTCGAGAGTAAGTTTTTTTAGAGAGACTGGGGCGTGGTCTGATATTGAGATAGGCCCAATGTCCACTGCCTTGATAGCTTGGACATGTGTCCCTGACATTAATATATAGTCTAGCCTGTGATATGTGGAGTGGACTTGGAAAAAATAGGTGAAGTCCCTTGTCTCGGGATATAGCAATCTGTAGACATCATGTAAGTTTAAGTCTGAGAGGGTGCTTTTAAGTCTACGGAGTTGTTTGTAAAAAATCGAGGAAGAGTGGGCCGTGGTGTCTATTTCTGGGTCTATTGCTAGGTTAAAGTTTCCTCCTATGATCACTACACCGTCTGCAAATTCGTTCAAGGTGCGAATTAGCCATGGGATTTGGTTTTTGTTGGGGGCATACAGATTTGCAAGTTAAATTTTTTTGTGCGCTATCGAGCCCTTTAGAAACAGAAATCTGCCGTAGGGGTCTGCTTTCATGAGGGTTGCATTGAAGGGGATGTTATTTCCTATTGCTATAGAGACTCCTCGCGAGGCTGAGGTGTGGGTACTATGGAACCATTTGTTGTAGTGAAAGGTAGGGAGTTTGGGAAGGTGGTTGTGTCTAAGGTGGGTTTCTTGTAAGAACACTATTTCGGACTTCAGCTTTTTAAGTATAGTAAAGATCTGGCTTTGTTTTTGGGGGGTATTCATCCCTCTAACATTGAAGGATGCATATTTAATATCTGCCATTGTATTTGTGAGAAAAGTAGTTAGTGTCAACCAAATCTCTAAACATCATCGCACTTGGCTGGCAAGTCATCTCGTCAAAACAGAACATGTAAACAAGGCTCACTGTGTTAAGTAGTGAGCAAGAAAACTGAAGTGTGCCCGGGTGTGTGTGAGACCCAAAGAAGGTGTCTACCCAATTCCGGCCATCATGTAGTGTACGGAGTAAGCCGACTTGTTGGGCCTCCCTGACACAGCCGCGCATGTGGGGGTTTAGGGCGAACGTGACCCACTAGGAGGGGAGTTGGGCGAGCCGCTCAGACCTCAGGGTTAGTTAAGCATCAAGGACAGTTGTTATGGAGTGGGTGGGGGAGCGAAGGGTGAGTCGCAGTGATTCTTAGTGCAACCGGCACCGATCGCACCCCACCGCCATGCCACCCCCGGTCCCCCCACCGATGAGAGGTTGGGAGGGTAGCAGGCGAGGGGCCGCACGCTGGCAGGAGGAGAGCGGCACCAGCCACATCTAGCATAGTATACATAAAGGACAACATGCTCAAATGCGACTGCTTCTCCCAGATGTCTCCTGTATATTATTGCAAGCGTTCTCAATAGACCTTATAATAGATTTAGTGTGTAGCATGTAAGCTATATTTTTCCTCTGCCCAGCTGGGGCGGCGCTCCCAGAGCACCAGAGGGCCGTCTGCCAGAGGCCACGCCAATTCCACCACCCCGTCCCCCGAAGGGTCAGCCACAGGCGGTGACAGAGACGGGATAGGCATGGGGGGGGGGGGGCAGCAAGAGGAGAGGGCCCCCCAACCAAGACCCAGGGCAGCTACAACAAAGTATGAGGCAACAGTTGTGTAGTTATCAACTCACAAGTCCCAAAGAGGTGAATTCACCAGAGTCCCAGCCGGTTGAAGTCCACAGAGGGTTTTGTGCATAAACGGAGGGACCTACATTCACATGAAGAGGGAAACAAAATAGGAGGGGGGACAACAACTGTCAACTTGTGAGAATTATGGGTCAGCAATCTGGTTGCTTTTGGGAGTTTTGCGCTTTGTGGTGAGCTTCCACCCATCTGGTCTCGCGAGCTGTGGTATCTGGTGTTGCAGCTGAACCGGGAGCCACGACGGGATGTCGATTGGTGGAATTTCTAATTTTAGCCAAGCTTCTTTGAGGTCCTCCGGATATCTGATGGAGATTTGTTGGTCCTCTTCAAAGGTGGCAAGACCAAAAGGAAAGAGCCATTTTATTAGAAGCTTTTTTGCTCTCATGGCGTCTGTTAGGGGCTTTAGGATCCGTCTCTTCGCCAGTGTGCTTGGAGCTAGGTCCTGGAAGAGTAGGATCTTGGAGTTTTCTAGGAGGACGTTCTGAGCCTCTCGTGCTTTTTGGAGGATGGATGAAGTGTCCACATAGATAAGGAGGCCACAGATTACATCTCTTGGCGGGTCTGTAGAAGAGGGTTTAGGACGTAGTGCTCTGTGCATGCGTTCTATTTTTATGTCTTTTGCACGTTCCTCTCCAAAAAGTGTCTGAAAAATCTGTGAGGCTGCAGACTCGAGCGATTCTCTGGCAATGGACTCGGGGATCCCTCTGAAGAGGATGTTTTTGCGTCTGCTCTGATTTTCTTGGTCCTCGAGTAGTAGCATGGCCTGGTTCAGCTGGTGCTGTTGTGCTGTTAGGTTGGCCTGCAGCGCAGAGCTGTGGAGGAGTATATCCTGTTGAGTGTTTTCTAGTTCTTCGACTCTACGTCCTATGTGTTTCACTTCAGTTTTGATGTCAGCTAACTCCTTTAGGACAGGCGAGATAGCTTGCTTTAGGAATTGCTTAAAGAAGGCTTTAGAGATTGCTCCTTGATCTTGGTCCTCATTGTGATCTGAGGTGATCGATGCACTGTCTACATCAGAGTCCTCTATATCTAGATCTGGTTGTGCGTCATTTGTGGCTTTATTTTTCTGTGCAGCTGGGGAGCTGTGTTTTTTTCTTCAGATATTTATCCATCTCGTTTTGGTTTTTGTTTGGTCTTGGAGTTCCCGTCTGATCTCTACTCCTATCTCTGCTGGTCTTTACGATTCTTGCGCTTGGTTTTCAATCTTGAAGATAAAAGAGGTCTGTGCTGAGGTCTTGTGGAGGCTCGCCCCGCATTAGTTTAATATATGCAACTGTATCACAGCTCATTCTATTAATAAAGTTGCGTTTTATTGAAATCCCTGTTCTACTTTAAAGGTGTAACAGAACCTCAAACACAGAAACTTGGCAGTAGAGCAAGTAACTTCCACTGCTGGGTTGAAACATTCGGTGGTACTACAACATGTTTTATAATTGAGGTGTATTGCAAAGTTTTGTGATTCGAAAAAGATTGTTATACTATTCTGCACATTAGAGTTGCACATATCCTTGGGTAGAGTTAGTGAGGTTATCCAACATTTCTGCAATAACTTCATACCAATTATCTATTAACGGAAGCTCCTATTGCCAACCTACTCCCCAAGTTCATTTGTAATAATATATATATTTTTTTTGTGACTTTATTTCAGCAACCAAGTCACAGTGCTCGAACTCTGCTGATTGGACATTGGTGGCATTTTCTTGGAAGTTGCTACAAATGTATATGATTAGATGACCCCATAAAGGAAGACTTTAGTTTAAAGCATAAAAGTAAGTTCTTGTAGATGCCATTTATTCATTCAGAAAAGTCAAAACATGAGTCACAAAGTTTCATCACGATGACACATTACCTCATTGTTGATGGTTTTCCACTGAATTAAACTTTTATTGATGAAACTGCCTTTCATGTTGTGCATATATGAAAATTCAGGCGGAATCTGGCCAACAATATTTGAGAACAAAGTTTGATTGATTATAATGTGGTTATGAATGTCGTAAGCTTGTGACATGTCTCCATTTCTCTGGAAAACCAGTCCACCAAAAAGTTCTACATGCATCAAAGCATGAAATACCTTTGCAATAAAAGAAAAGGAATGTTATAGCCACACACTGAAACATATAAAAACTAGAAAATTGAGACGCCCCAACCAGTATGCTTTAAATATTTTTTACGCACTTGTAATATTTTGCTTGTCTCACATATATGGTTTGCTGCAACAATATCAACTGCTAACTATAGCAGCTGCTGGGGACAAATTATAGGGAAGGCACATGGATGTCTGCCCAAGGGCCTCCACCACCCAACCTTCCTAATGGTAATATGGTGATCCTCTCCAGTTGAAAACAGGTACAGTTTTACTCTGGCTCCATAGCACTCACAAACTCTAGTGCAAAGGTCCCTTGCATGTCTGGCCTTATTTCTTATATGTAGATTTTGTAAGAGGGCAAGTGGAATCCATATTAACACAGTGGACCCAGAGACTCCTCCAAGCCTAATTAATCCATAGCGACAGGTATGAGAACTACCACAGGAGGGATGCTGATGAACAAAGTAATACTAGACTTTCCTTCACCCAGGGAAAAGAGTCTAGATAGCCTAGTCAAGACAATCAGCCTCATCACCCAATGTTACACTCTCAGCACCTCCAGCAAATAGTTGTATTTGTCCCAATTGCAAAAGGGTTTAGGGCCACCTATAACTGAAGGCCACTTTGGAATTTTTTTCTAGGGAAACCTTGGGTTTCCAAATGTTGCAAACCTATCACTGATTTGAACTATAAAAACGGGCAGCCTACCATCAAGGCTGTCAGTCTATCGCTCCACCATCCTTGTTTATTTATTTTAATTACCGTGCTCTTTTCTTCTACTATTTATTGATCAGGCTATTTATCAGGTCACAGAAAGAGGGAAAAGGGAAAAAAGAAGATAGATAGTGGAACAGCGAGAACAAGTGGGAAAGTTCTCAGATATCTATGGAGAAACCTAAAAGTGGAGGATAGCTAGAGCAGTAATCTCCAACAACTATGTACAAATAAGCTGTGGATGAGAGCGTGAGTACTGCCAGAAAATTAAGTTGCTTCCCAAGTTCAGGCACTTAACATTCTGGATGATAGAGAGCAGACGTCATCTGAATAAGCAGTGTTGAATAGAAGACCCCTGGAATTATAGAAAGCCAGAAAAGCACAGTTTTTTAGGTCCAAGGATATCTAAGATGACCTTATAATTGATATAAGAAATTGACAGGAGAATTCGATACTTACCTGCTATTGATTTTGCTCCCTACACTTTGTATTACAAATCAAAGTTGTATGAGGAGCTCAATCAAATGGTGTTACAAAAAAACAAACACATTTTTTTCTTCTTATCGAGCCTAGAGGTATATCCAGGCGTATCTAGGTCCCTGAGGAGCTCTTTTGTGAGCGAAACGTGTTGGACCAGGACTTATCTATACTTTGAGACTAAATCTCTTTCTTTGTAAGTTGATTAGACAGGTACCGTTCCTTTGCCTCTGGGAGGTGCAAAACTGAATTAACTGTTCTTTGATAAATCATAGTGACACCAAACACAATTGGAGCTATTTATTGAAGTGGAGGAATAATCCACACAGATTTTGACTCTGTTGCTCCCAATATTGAGTAAAAAGTTTTTTCTACATTTTTTAGTATATGTTTGTTTGTGAGTGTTGATTCAACTTAATTGATATTATTAAAAGTTATCTTTTAAACAGTGATAGGTTTAATTAATACATATACTTTTTGGACTATTCTTGCCTCATTGAAACCCCAAATGTTGCAATGTTTTCACAAGCCCTTTATTGCTAAGGAATTGTCTTCTTAGACAACTGGTTCACTCATCATGAAAAATATTTTAGTGCACAAGAGAATATTTCATAGATTTAAATATGCATGAGGAATAAATGTAAGTAGCCAATCACTGAACTTCAAGGTGCATTTATTAAATTATTATAACCAGAGTTATATCTAATAACACTGTCAAATATTGGGGCCACAGCCACTGGCTTTCCTGACCGCCTCTCAGCAGATGTGATCCCTGTCTTCCTGTCTCTCAGCCTTCCTCTTAAAGGGCAAGCGCAAGCACCCAGCTTTCCCATTTTCAACCAATCTTAACAATTTCTGCCCTAATTTAAGCTCCACCTTCCATCAAAGGGTGTCTGGGCAATTAGTCTCTTCAGTGTGCAGAGGTGTTTGCTGTTCTGTCTGTTCTCCTGGTTTTGATCTGTGCTTATCTCTTTCAGCTTTTCCTGAGTTCTGCACTCCTGACCTCAGCTTGCTTATTGACTGTTTACTGTGTCTGCTGCCTGCTGTGTCCTTCAGCCTGCTTCTTGGCTATTAGTATTGCATTACAGTAAACCTGAAAATTTCCTGCTGCACTATTTGGAGTGTACAGAGACAAGTAGATGAGCAGAGGTGCTGCTTGCAAGCTGTGTGGAATGTGATAGCTTGCAGGAGGAAAAGGGACTGTGAAAAGAGAGAGAGAGAGGTTATATTGTTGACAGCTGCTTCATTGCTTCTGAGACTGTTGGGAAGTCCAAAGCAGCAAACTGTTTGGAAGTGAGAAAGGGAGCAAGACTTCGCTAAAGAACAACTAGACCAGAACCAGAGAAGGACATCTAGGAGTTCATTGGCATCTGCATGATATTCTGAAGTTGCATTGCGATAACAGCCCCCGCAACACTGGCTTAAGCCAATTCAGTTTAGATTTATAGCAGATCCACATCCAATGCTTTGACAAATATAATATTTTACTAGAAATGAAGTGTTTACTATGTCTTGGTGAATTATTCAGCAAGTGTCATAAAAAGTCTTATTCATGCAAGCAATATATAGACATAACAATCTTTGATCTATGGAGTAACAAAACCAACTATGGCTATAGTAAAAGGAACAAGTAATGGAGAACTGAAGAAGACCTAAACATTTTATACAGTGTAATTTTCACTATGTCTTAGGCCTCATGTCCAGGGCACACGCAAATTTTTCATGTGGATATCAGCAGTAGATTCATTGCGAGTCTTCGTTAAAAGGATTTTTTATTGCTTGCGGGAGATCATGGATTGTGTTATTTTTCCTGCGTGGATGTACGCGGATGGCCTTTGGATTGTCCACAAAAAAAAAAACTGCAACCTCACCTCCCAGCCTTTTCCCCACCTCCCTAATTGATTTTAACCTTCAAATCCGCAGTGCATCCAAAAATGTATTTAAATATATTTGCGGATGCACTGTGGATCCTAAACTTCCATACAGATGAATGATCCGCAGTAAAATGGAGCATGCTGCGATTTATTATCAGTGTGTGGCATTCGCAGATTATTTAAAATCCACAGTTATGGATGCCACATGCTTCTCTATGGACGGCTTGAACTGCGGATTACCCACGTGCGAGACCCACGTGGATTTTGCAAATCAAATCCGCTAATGGACATTGGGCCTTATATTCTCTAAATAGAGACAAC
Organism: Eleutherodactylus coqui; assembly: GCF_035609145.1. Taxonomy (NCBI): domain Eukaryota; kingdom Metazoa; phylum Chordata; class Amphibia; order Anura; family Eleutherodactylidae; genus Eleutherodactylus; species Eleutherodactylus coqui. The sequence goes on from NC_089847.1 coordinate 130,701,170, forward strand.
TGGCTCAGTAGCAGTTTTATGAGATTTGACAAATTTCTATCTCACTTTCTTTACCTGGAATTGATAGGATGCGTCTGTTCTAGACCGGTTGTCTGGGGAATAGTGTATTTGATGTAGAGCGTTGACCATAATGAACACTGCATTAAATACTGGGTCATAAATTGTATCATGCAAGTAATTCCAGGTATCCTTAATCCGCTCCCGTCCTGTGCAGTTGTGTAGGGATATCTCATAAATCTTTTCATAAAACGTATCTTTTTCTTTTTTTCCTGACGCACAGTGGAATATTGTCATCCACAGGTTCTCAAGTAACAGATCTTCCGGATAGTTTAAAGGATAGAAGCCATCAATGAAATGCTTTAGGTTTGCATTGTGCTTTGAGAATGTTTCCAGGGACAAGCTTCCATTGAAGACCTCTGGATACTTCTCAATGAGAACAATATTTGGTCCCCAGGAAGGAGTGAAGATCATGGTCACATGACCGAGCCATTTACTTATAGAAGATTCGAATATCTGATCGTGGTAGGTTCCACAAAGTATAATCACTTTTACAGATAATCTTTTAATTGTCTCAGTGACTTTTTGATAATTAGTGTTCATACTCTGAAATGTTTTAACAATATCTGTAAATATAAAAGCTACACAAATCTTATAGTATGATAGGAATCGCATTAATAAGTTGGTTTCTTTCTGTCCGCTCTCATTATCAGACGTGATAATTCCAACCCAATTCCATCCAAAGTGTTTCAGAAGAAAACATAAATTCTCATGAATTTCATAATCTCTTGGAACTGTCCGAAAAAAATGTGGGAAAAGATGTCTGTCACCCAAGATGGTGTCTGTTGCTCCATAACTGATCTATAAAACAAAATAATGTAAACGTGCATTGGAGGGAAAGTGTAGGAGAGTGAGCTTCCATAGAGATGAGGACACAAACTACAAAAATGTCATATAATAGTAATCTTTATTGCCAACATGTTCTGCAGCACTTTACAATTAAGGGGGTTCATGTAATCAGACCTTACCTAATAATAAACTAATAAACAATTCAAACAATAGGAGTGAGAGAGTTGCTCACAAGAGTTTACAATCTATGAGGAAATAGCAGTTACAGCAAGGTAAAAAGTGCTAGTTCTGTCCAATGGTCGGCCACCTTTTATATAGATTGATATTAGTGCAGTGACTGGCACAGGGTGAAGGCAGCAGAGCAGTGACTTGTACAGGTTAGAAGCATCAGGGCAGTTATTGGCATAGACTGGAGACATAAGGTCTCATGTCCACTGGACAATTAGAATTAGGAAATCCACGTGAGTGTCCAGAATGCGTGATCCGCGCCCATAGGGATGCATTGGACACCCGCAGATAAGTAAATACCTGCGGATGTCATTTTCCCCTGCCGCTCAGATCGCACGTGCTGGAAATTACCCGCAGCATGCTCCATTTTCTGCGGGTCTCCCCAGCAGACTGCTCCCGCAGGCTTCCATAGTAGCCTATGGAAGCCGTCCGGATTCGCGGTACACCCGCAGCTGAATTTCTGCTCTCCTGCGCGGGAGAGCAGGAGTTAAAAAAAAAAGTGCATGGCGCATGAGCGTGGCAAGCTACCGGCGTGCCGAGCACATCCTCCGGGCAGAGGGAAAGAAGATCCTGCCGCGATGGACCGAATTTTCTAGTGGACATGAGGCCTAAATATAGTGGAAGGAACGGGGTAGAGGCAGCAGTGCAGTGACTGGCACAGGGTGGATGCATTGGTGCAATGACAGGCACAGGGTATAGGCAGCAGAGCAGTGACTTGTACAGATTAGAAGCATGAGTGCAGTGATTGGCACAGGGTGGAGGCATTGGTGTAGTGACTGGCACACGGTGGAAGCTGCAGTGCCCAATGAAAGATCAATAATAATAATCTTTATTTGTATAGCACCAACTTATTCTGCAGCGCTTTCAAAGCATGGGGGAACACAGAACAGAAAGACAATAACATGTGGTATACACTTATTTAGAGAGACAGAGTAGGGGTGATACAGGAGGTATAGCAGCAGAAGAGGAGGCACGGGGAACACAAACAGTACAAAAAATACATGTGGTATATAGTTATTAGGAAACAGAGCAGGGTTGGGTGATAAGGAGGTACAGGGCAGAAGATGTATATCATAGGCAAAGTGGAAAGTGTGGGGAGCCATAGGGAGGAGCAGGGGGCATATTGTGGTGGGTTAGAGGATTGGATGAGGAGATTTGGTATGCCTCCCTCAAGAGCTGCATTTTCAGGTCTGGCAGATGTGGGAGTCGTTCTGCCTCTTGAGTCTGCTTCATTTTTTACGGCATCTGCATGGTTACTGTGTCTGGCTTCTCCATCAGCTGGAGGTTATTCACAATCATCTTCCTATTTAAACCCATCAGACCTTTCCCAGGGTGCTCCTGTGTTGTCATTTCCTGTATTTAAGCTGCTGGTGTAGTCTTCTTGTCTATATTCGGTTCTCTGTGTATCCTTTACTAGTTTATGCTGTGTCTTTGTGTCTTCCCAGCTCCCTATATGTTTTGCTGCTGGGTTTTGTTTGTATGTCTATTCTCTGTATCTGGAATCTCTGCGCAGGATTCTCTCCGGTTTCCACCATACATCCACACCTGCATATCAGCGTGGCTTGGTGCATCTGACCCTGGATTCCCATCCTCACCAGGGAGTTCTAGGAATCAGGGTTAGGTAAGGTGGCTTGGATCTCTCCACCTTCAGGAGTATCTCCAGGATAGGGACACCTAGTCCATCTGAGCTCAGGGTAAGGCCCATTCTTACCCCTTGTACTGAGTCTGTTCTGCTGGATGGTTCAACTTGGCAAAATAACAAAGTGAATCCACAAACACCACGTTACAGTATAGCAGAGCCATGGGTCCTGCTGATTCTCACCATGCAGCACTGCCAGATTTGGTTCAGGTACTTACTGAAGAGCGATGTAGACAGGGGCAGATTTTGGCATTTCTTCATACTGCAAGTGCTTGGCTTGATGGTATCAAGGCTACCATGGCGGCAATGCAGCCTTCTACCAGTTCGGCTGCCACTGCGCTGGTTTCATTAGTGAGTGATGCTTCAGGCCTCCGACCCCAGTTGGTATCCCCACCTTCCTATGAGGGAAACCCTGGACTTTGCCGACGTTTTGTGAATCCGTGCACGTTATATTTTGAGCTCCTGCCACACCTTTTCGTGCCTGATCATGCCAAGAATGCATTTATTATGTCACACCTTGCAGGTCAAGCACTGGCATGTATCAACTCCCTTTCAGAGCGTAGCAACCCCCTTGTTGACAATTTTGGTCTCCTCATTGAGACTTTTCGCCAGGTCTTTGATGAGCCATGTCATTCAGCCTTAACCACATCAGTGATCTGACAGTAGGTCAGTACATCATCCAGTTTCACACACTGGTCTCAGAATTAGGGTGGAATAATGAAGTGCTGGTGGCCGCGTTTTGGGAGGGGCTTACTGCACATATCAAGGATGAATTGGCAGGATGCGGGGTTCCGGCCTCATAGGATGCCCAGATCTCTTTAGTTGCAAGGATTGACTTAAGGTTTCTGGAAAGGTCCAGGGAGATTAGAAAAGAAATGAGGCTCTTCCGGATGAAAACCACTCTCCCTCCCTCAGACTGGGGGACTCCACCACCTCAGATCCGTTGGCTGGGTGAGCCTGGGTGAGAATGTCCCCTCTCCCTGTTTAAACCTGCCAGGAACCCTGATTCTGTCAGGGCCCCCTGTTGCTGTGGTGGCCCTTTTGGACTCCTGTGCCTCTGGGAACTTTCTGCAACAATGCTTTCTTGAGCAACATTAGATTCCCATTCAGCGCCCCAGGAGTCCTCTGGTGGTTACTATGGTTGATGGTAGTACTCTGTCAGAAGCTATCCAGTGGACCACGGACCCCCTAGAACTAAGGGTTGGCACACTCCATTCCAAAGAATCTCTTTTTTGGTACTTCCTATGTCTACTAGCTTGCTACTTCTGTGTTTACTCTGAATCCAGGATCATAATTCCTCTCTTAATTGGAGGACTGGCGAGGTGCTTGAATGGGGAGAGTCCTGCCATTCTAGGTGCCTATGTCCTGTTTACCTGGTATGCATTGCTCAAATATCCTCAAGTCCCCAGGGCATTCCGGAGGTGTACCAGGTTTTTGCAGACGTGTTTGACAAGAGAGAAGCTGTATGGTAAGGCCCATTCTCACCCTTTTGTACCGAGTCTCCGCATTTTGCTCACTCTTCACCTCAGTGTCAGCTGTTTGTCCTGCCGGGTGGTTCCACTTGGGAGGATCACACAGTGAATCCACAAACACTATGTTACAGCACGTCTGAAGTTCTGTAAGTCGGGGATTGTCTGAATGTTTTGGAGTAGTGCGTTGCAGAGGACCGGTGCTGCTCTAGAGAGGTCCTGGAGGCAAGCATGTGAGGAATGAATCAGAGGAGCGTTTAGTCGGAATGTGTTAGCTGATCGGAGTGTGTGGGCTGGGTGGTGTATGGACAGAAGGGAGGTGATGTACAGTCGTGCGTTAAAATGGAGAGCTTTGTGGGTGAGGGTGATGAGTTTGAATTTAGTTCTGTAATGGATGGGTAGCCAGTGCAGTAACTGGCATAGTGCAAGGGTGTTTGAGAAGCATCTGGATAGGAAGATGAGTCTAGCTGCTGCATTTAGTTTGGATTGGAGAGTATTGTGGGGGAAGGCCAATGAGCAGTGAATTGCAGTAATCAAGTCGGGAATAAATGAGGGCAACAATGAGTGTCTTTATTATGGTGCCAGATACTGATATGGAGATGTTGGGGAGAGGTCAGTTGGAAGGTGGAAAGATGAGAAAGTCAGTTTTTAAAAAGTTAAGGTTGAGCAAAAGGAAGAACATGTTGTTACAGACAGCAGGCAGACAGTCAGTGACATTTTGGAGGAAGGGTGCAGAGATGTTGTGGGAAGAGGTGTATAGCTGGGTGTCATTAGACTAGAGATAGTAGGCCAAATTTGCAGATGGTTTGCCCAATTGGGAAAGCGTGGATAGAGAAGAGGAGGGGACCTAGGACCGAGCCCTGGTTGACCCCAACAGAGACAGATAGTGGAGAGGAGGTAGAGCCATCAAAGGAGATGCAGAAAGAGTGGCCATAGAGATAAGAGGAGAACCAGGAGAGAGCAGTGTCCTTTAGGCTGATAGATGAAAGCATAGCGAGGAGGAGGTCATGGCCAATAGTGTTAAACACAGCAGAGAGTTCGAGGAGGATTAGTAGGGAATAGTTGCCCCTCGACTACTCAGATTAGAGTTAAATATGACCTCAAGACCATGCCCATGCTTTCAAGGAGTTATGATGGCATCATACTGAAATGGGAATATCAGGTAAAGTATTTGATGATGGAAACACAAGAAGTTCATATTGTAAATGATTCAGCTTTAGGCAGAGAGAAAACATGGGAGGAAATGTATTAGAACCGGCATTGCAGATTGTTTCAATATTATCAGATACATCAAGGAGCAAAAGAAAGCACACCCTAAATATTACATCTAATCTCCACTTATAGGCAGGTCACATTAACTACCAGTCAAATATTACCACACAACAAATCAATTCCCTCACTGAAAAGGGGCATTTGCACAAAACGACATGGACAATAATTGGCTGAAAATCAGTATATGTCTATTACTAACTTCTATCTACATGTAACTCAATTAAAGTTCTGTTAAACCCAGTAACTTGTTTTGCCATATTTATTGCCTCTGTCTTCCTTTTAGCTGCTGTTTACTTTGAAACGTACCACCTATCTGGCGGATTCTATCCACATCAGTCCCTCTTCTCCTTTCTTCGTCAATGTACAGCTCACATGCACTACTGAAGTTCTCGAATCAGCTAAATCCATCATATTCCATTGTGCAAAACATAAAATGCTCTCATATATCATTAAAAACCTCTGCTGACCCTATGCCCCTGCTATCAGCTGGCAGGGAACATCTCCTCTAACCCTGACCGAAATTCTTCTTTTGCTAATTTCAATTTCTTACCTGCCAAATATGATTGCTGATTCAGTGTATCATTTGCTTTGTTTTACTTCTTATATATTTCCCTTGCTATTGGAGTCCGTTAAAAAAGTCTTTACTTACCACCGGATACTTATATACTGCCAGTAGTCGGGATATGGGTACAGTTGTGATTGAACTCTGGTCCCCAATAAACCCGGCTAATCTCTGATTCTTTCTGCAGGAGTAATTAGGGATGATCCCCCCGGGTCCTGATAACACCTGTAATACATTTTTTATCGCCTTACGAGGATATGAACACGAGTCATAAATGTGATATCCAAGAGTCATGTTGGGTAAAAGTGTTGGGTCTTTGTTCAGTTGGTCAATGGCAAAAAGAAAAATTTGAAGATTTCTGTAGAACTGATGCAGCGGCCTGTCAGAGGAAAACGACTAGTTGTAAATAAAATACATAGTATATATTACATGTGTACTGTACAATTGCTGATAATATAGTTTTATTACAATATATTACAGGCATAACTTATTATCAGATGTGGAACTTGGATCTTTTGGGTTCTCAATGCAAAATATATAACATGGCTTCCCAATTTCCATATTCCATAGGTCATACTGCCATGTTCTTATGTGACAGTACTGCTATTGGATCCTGTCAGGCATCAAGGCCTGGGTGTGACTGTTACCTCTGCACCCCGTTTAGTGATTGTATTTTTACAGGTGTTTTAAATGTTTCAATCTATAAGGCCTGGTTCACACGGGTGACAAAGTCGCATGATTTTCTCGCGATGTGGCAGTGCTACAAATCGCATGTATGTGAAGCCCATGCTTTCCTATGGGTTTCTTCACATTTGCGATGTTTTGTAGCATGCTACATTGCGAGTCAAAAACCTCCTGGGCTTCACGGTATGTACGCAACTTTTGAGGTTTTGCAGCTCATGTTTCCCTATGGAGCCTTCCTGTCCAAAAACGCAATCTTGGTGCGGTGCTATGTAACTTTGACAGTAGAAAATCCTACTGTCAAAGCCCCAAACTAAGCCCTAGCTGCAAAAAAAAAAAGAATACATCACCATAGAAGCACTGTCTGGCTCCGCTATATCTTCTTCCCAGTCCCCGACACCATTCTTCTTCATGTCTTCTGGCCGGGGATTGAAAATTCCCCGCCTCCTGGAAATGCTATCTCTGATTGGCTAACACTTAGCTAATCAGAGCCAGTGCTCCATGAACCAATCGCAGCCATTCGTCAAGCACTGGCTCAGATTGTCTAAGCTTCTGCCAATGAGAGGCAGCGCATCCAGAAGAGATGAAGAAAACCAGTGCCGGACAGTGCTACTAGGTGATGTATTCTTTTTTCCCCCTGCAGCTAGGGCTTTTTTTCATTCAAGCCCATCCCAAAAATTCTCGCATGTGGTACTACAAAGATGCGCTACTTTGTAGCACCAGGTGGGACTTTGTAAATCTACAAAATCGAGAAAACACAGCAATATTGCACGGACCAGCGATGTGATATTGCTAAAATTTTCTCGCAGCCATGCTGTGTTGCCTGTGTAAAGGAGGACTAATGCATGTGCAATGCAGCGGGCATTTCACTCACTGACCTGACTGTGGGCTAATCCTAAGGGCAGCTCAAAGAGGTCCCTGGTCCTCATCCTATACCCATTTTTAGAGGGATCTGGTCTTCACTGCAAGGAACCCCTTGGATGTTAGCTCAGAATTAGACTCAGTTCAGTGACAGCTGAACCAGGTGGGTCATAAGGAACTGGAATGTGGCATGGAGGGGTCAGGCTAGCGTGGAGTCAAATATCAAATCAACCTGAGGACAAGCAGAGTTTATGCAATACACTAAACCAGGCTGTAGGTTAGACAGGCGTAAATGAGGCCAAATGTAACCAGTATACAAGCTGACGTCAGCATAGGCAGAGTTCAGGAAAGCTGGGTATACAGGCTGAGGGTCAAAACTGGGAATACAACAAACCTTATTGCTGAGGCACTGTTCACGCCTCAAGTAACCCAGGAAGGGTTAGCTTAGGCTGGAGATAGGAAAGCTGGATGCAGAATTTAAAATAACCCTTAAAGCTAATTAGCATTGCTGCATCTGATTAATCCCAAACTATCTTAAGCAATGCATTTTATCTCACACAGTGAACACAGTAAAAAATAAATTTCAGAATTGTGATTTTTTTGGTTACTTGTCTCCCAAGAAAAACTGAATAAAAAGTGATTAAAAATTCATGTGTATCAAAAATGCTAACAATAAAATGACGCCTACACCGTAATAAACCTGTTTGTCACACCACCCCATCAACTTTAAAATAAAAAAGTATGGGGCTCTGAATATGACGACAAAAAACATTTTTTTTTAAATAAAAAGGGTTTTTAATTTTTTAATAGTACTAAAACATAAAGAAATCTATATGTACAGTATCAATATAATGGTTAAATCAATTGAATCAAGTTATCTCATTTTTACCGCACCTTAAACACCGCAGTAGCGAAATCCCTGAAAAAGTGCAATTATGTTTTTTTCCTATTTTGCCGAACTTAGTTTTAAAAAGCTTTCCAATACATTATATGGTACATTAAAAGGTGCTGTTAAAAAATATATCTCATCCTGCAAAAAAAAAAAAAAAAATCATATGGCTCTGTTGGCAGAAAAATAAAAAGTTATGGCTTTTGAAAGGCGAGCATTAAAACCTTAAAAATGTCTGGTAGTTAAGGTGCATTCACACGAGGGTGTGCGTACATAGGTGTACACAAAACCGCGCACCCAAGTACATGCACAAACATGCTTGACTGCAGGTCCATACAGCATTGCTTTCAATGGGGCCATGGCTGCTGTCACAGTGTTCAGCAAAAAGGGGACTCCCCGCGGGGAGTAAAAGGTGAGTAAGGAATCCCCTGCCACAGCTCTAACAGCTGTGACAGCTGTGGCAGGGGATCGCAAAGCTCTCCCATTGATTTTTAATGGGGCACAGCGCTTAGCTAATCACAGGTAGCGCTTGGCCATTTATTGAATTTAATGAATGGCCGAGTGCTGCCTGTGATTGGCTGAGCACTTTGACCAATCACAGGCAGCGCTCAGCTGTCATTCAATGAATGGCTGAGTGCTGCCTGTGATTGACTGAGCGCTCAGTCAATCAGATGCAGCCCTTTAAGCAACCGGGGATTTTTAATCTCTGCTTGCTGAAAGCACTTCATTACAGTGAAGGAACTTAACCTCCTAGACACGCCTGAGCAGCGGCGAAGAGGTGAGTATTCTTTTTTTTTAACACTAAATAGGAATGATTTTCAGGGAAGGGCTTATATTTAAAGTATTGTATCTGTATTAGTGTATCAGTGGTATATCCTTGAGGAGGCATGCAGACGAGATTGATGATTAACATACCTAGTTAGCATCACTAGACGTATGGAAACCACCCACATGCACCATTCAGACTTTTCTTTTGCAATTTTGCGCATTTGTTCACTCCTAAATTAGTGCCTTTCAACCTCTTAATGCCACAGGGCATAAGTTTACGTCCTGGCTAGGTGGTATCTAATGCAACAGGACATAACCTTACACCTTGTGGATAACGCGGAATCAGAAGTGAACCCGCAACCATTGCACAGCGGGAGCTGGCCTCCCTCTTCAACAGCAGGATGCATTAGGACAGTGATCCCCCCTGTTAACCCCCTAAATGCCATGATCTATGTAGAGGATTCACAAAGGGAGGGCTTTCCCTCTGGGACATCATTGGACTCTAGCGATGTAATTGCGGAGGGCTGACAGTTTTCCATGGCAACAGGATGCCAGATACTGGTGTCCTGCTTTGTCATTGCTTATGATCACCTTTACAAGTGATAAGGCATTGCAGTGCAGAAGTCCTGCAATGTCTTATCATAAAGTGGAAGAAAACAAAAAGTAGTGTAGAAAATTTTGAAAAAAACTACTTTAAAAAAACCATTGTTCACCCCCCCCATTGTTATGAAAAAAAAACTTAAAATTTAAGAAAAACCCCATATGTAGTATCATCGTGTCCATAATGATCTGTACTAATTTGAGCAAACTATTTTTCCTGCGCAGCAAAAACCATAAAGAAAACGGAGGCAAAATGCTTCTTTTATTCATTTTACCTCCCAAAAAATGCAATTAAAGCAATCAAAAAGCCATATGCACCCCAAAGTGGTACAAATAAAAACTAAAGCTCGTGATGCAAAAAAGAAGCCATCACAGAGCTCCGTTCATGGAAAAATAAAAAAGTTATGGGACTTTAAATGCAGCGATGTAAAAATAATTACAACTTCCAAAAAGGGTTTTATATTGTGCAAAAGTGGAAAAACCTAAAAGAATTATAATATGTTTGGTATTCTCGTAATCTTACCGACCTGCAGAAAAAGTGTATTGTGTCGTTTATGTTGCATGATTGGCGCTGTAAAAAAAATAAAATAAAAAACAATGGCAGAAGTTATGTTTTCTCTGCCTGTTTTTAAGAAAAAAAAAAAAGTTTTACAATGGTAAAATGCACGCAAAAATGGTACCAATAAAAACTATAGTGCAACACGCAAAAAACAGGCCCTTATACGGTCATATCGACGGAAAAATAAAAAAGTTTTGGTTTTTGAAATGAGGAGCTAAAAAATGCCCCCAAAAATCATTGCGTCCTTAAGCCCAAAATAAACCATGTTCCTAAGGTGTTAAGACACTGCTGCTAAATCTTTTTCTCTATGATTTGCTTCAAAAACCTTGTGAAGAGCTCAGCGGCTGCACCTCTCTATAATACAGTGTATCACATTTACTTACTTGAAACAAAACATGGATCTGATAAATGGGTTTTCTGGTATTAATTTATGGGCAATCAAGCAGTGGACAGAGAATATCCCTCCGATGATGATGTCACCATCTTGCACATATTCATAGTCCTCATAGGCTGGGACAATTTGCAGGTTACAAGCTGATGATGGATTCTTGGTTCCGGAGCTGCAAGGTGTCACACACAGCAGGAGAAACAGCAGCACAAGTAGTAGCATTGCCAGTGAATCAAGAGGTCCTGTAAATGTGGAGATTCTGTCAGCAGAGAAGTATCACAGGTTCTGTAGACTCCACAGTGACTGTCAGTGTAAGGAGCCTCAAACTGAACTGTCAGACATCTTATATAGCATTCAGCAACACAGAGATCTGATATTAGCTCCTGCTGACAACAACTGTGACTATTCTTATTGTATGTAATGTCTGGAGGAAAAGCTCAAAAATAATTTTTTTTCAAATATTAAGATGATTAAAAAATAGAAAATTTAAGTCTGTGCAGCCCTAATGCAAGAGTGTTGTGCGCTGTGTTGGTCATTGAATGGCTGTGGAAACACCACGGAACCAGATAGGAAAGGGCAGGGGCAGCCTGCATGGCTGCATCTCAGGCCCCCAGGTCCCACTATTAAGCCAAAATGGGGGCAAGAGTCTGGCGTCACCCCTCTAACAATTTTTACTTCTGACAAACCCTCATTAGCAAGGCACACCTTAGCTAAGCATCACACTACCTGGAACCAAGGACAATCACTGCCTGTGGGTGACACCGCTGCCTCTTCTTCTGGGTTACATGCTGGCATTGCTGTCCAACCCCCCGCATGACCCTGTGTCCACAACACACACAAAATTTTCCCAGCGCAGTGTTCAGCTGGCCTCATGCCACACGCTCGCTTCATAGCCACACCACCCTCATGTCTATTTATAAGTGCATACTGGATGAGGAGGAACCGGAGGCACACACTTAGAGGGTTGGCAGAGCCAGGCAGCGACCCTCTTTGAAGTGTGGGTGATAGCCCACAATGCTGTTGAGAATGGATGATAAATTGACATACGATCATCATGCCAATCCTGTGCCACCTCCGTCACAAAATTGTCAGAAGCCACAAATGTGGGCATAAAGGTGTCTCAGGTGCCTAGCACTTCTACACATCTCCACAATGCAGCAGTGCAAACTAACAACAAAGATTGGTTTGAAGCCGGAGGTGTCGCAAAAGTAGCCACCACAGGTGAACAGTGACCCTGTGAAAGTCTCGTGAAATCCGTTTCACTTCCTGTGAACGCTCCAATCCAGTATCTCGGATAACTGTGGTAATTTGTAGCATGAGAGATAATACATGTAGCCCAGCGCTGATCTCCAGACCCCAAGCAGGAGGAGGAGATGGCATAACAAGCCTGAGAAACCATGACCGAGGTCGGACCCACAATACTCTGTGGGGGAAGCACATCAGCGGGCCTAGGGTCAGGCTTGGTCCCAGCCTCCACCTTGTGTGACCCAATGTGCTATGGGAAGTCCATGTGTCCCCACACACTTCATTTTGAGTAGGTGTCAGATAGCAGAACACCGCAACGGGGGAAGCCTTCTGCACCCCACCCAAGTCATTCAGTGTACTTGTGCCAGATAGCTAAAACACCGCAATAGGAAAGCCTTTGTGCACCCACAGTATAAGCAGGCCCCTGGAACCAAGGGATAGTATTAAACATGAAGAAAAGAGAGTGCCCAAACATGGCAGAGTTTCACCCCGCCCAGGACCTCGGCCCACCCTTCTGCCATAGTCAATCAGTGTATTTGTGCCAGACAGGTAAAACACCGCAATGGCAAGTCTTTGTGCACCCACAGCATACGCGAGCCCATTAAACTCAAAGACAGTATTACACATAAAGAAATCAGAGTGCCCAAACATGGAAAAGTTTCATGCTGCCCAGGACCTCGGCCTCTGCAGACTCCCTCAGCAATCATGGGCATAAAGTGGACTCGGATGTTAGTACAGCTGTGAATGTCTCATTAAATCAGTTACGGTTGCTTTCATCGCTCCAAAGACTGGATGAACCACAAAGAAGTTGCACAGGCCAAACCTGGTGCAGTTGCATCCCCCCTCCCAGGACCTTGACCTCTGCCCACACCCTCAGTAATCGTGGGCATAAAGCGGACTCGGGTGCTAGTACAGCTGTAACATTTCATTAATTCAGTAATGCTTCTTTTGATTGGTCCAAACCAGTGCCTCAGATAACTGTGGTAACACGAGAGCAAATACATGTTGCCCAGCGCTGATCCCCAGACCCCAAGCAGGAGGAGGAGGTGGCATAATAAGGCCAAGAAACCATGACCAAGGTAGGACCCACAATACTCTGTGTGGGAAGCATGTGAGTGGGCCCTGGGTCAGGCTCAGTCCCACCCTCCCCCTTGTGTGACCCAAGGTGCCGTGAGTTACATAACTATGGGAAATCCATGTGTCTCCACACACGTCATTCTGTGTATGTGTCAGACAGCTGAACACCGCTATGGGAAACCTTTGTGCACCTACAGTATAGGCGGACCCCTGAAACTTTTCTGTTGCAAGAATATATGCAAACCCCTCAAACCTTTTAGTAGCATGTGCATAGGTGAACCCCTCAAACCTTTTAGTAGCAAGTGTATAGGCGATCCCCTCAAACCTTTCAGAGGCAAGTGTATAGGCGGACTCCCCCAAACCTCTTAGTAGCAAGTGTATAGGCAGACCCCTCGAACCTTTTATTAGCAAGTGTATAGGTGAACCCCTCAAACCTTTCAGTAGCAAGTATATAGGCGGACCCCCCCCAAACCTCTTAGTAGCAAGTGTATAGTTGGAACCTTGAAACTTTTCTGTTGCAAGAGTATAGGCGAACCCCCGAAACATTTCTGTAGCAAAAGTATAGGCGAACCCCTGAATCTTTTCTGTTGCAAGAGTATAGGTGAACCCCTTAAACCTTTCAGTAGCAAGTGTATAGGCGGACCCGGGAAACATTTCTGTAGCAAGGGTATAGGTGAATACCTGAAACATTTCTGTTGCAAGAGTATAGACGAACCCCTCAAACATTGGCATACCAAGAGTATAGGCGAACACCTGTAAAAATTTGTGTGCCAGGAGCATAGGCAAAGGCAGGAAAAATTTGTTGGCTAGGAGTATAGGCGAGGGCCTGTAAAATTGGTGGACCAAGAGTACAAGTGTACCCCTGAAAAATTGCTTAACCCCCGAGGGCAGGTGAAAGACATAAACATTTTTTAAAAATGCAGCTCGCTGTTGTTTTATTTGTAACAGAGCCTGGAGGCAGCCCTCCAAAAACATTGGTTTTAACAGAGCCTTTTGGCCCGTAGAAAAATTGGCCGTGCAGCGTGATGACATGCTGTTTAAGGAGGAGGAGGAGGAGGAGTAAGTTCCGAAAGAGATAGACCAAGCTACTTCTCCCCTTTTTTGGGGTTAGAGAAAGGATGCATATTTCTCCTGTTGCAGCTAAAAGAATCATTAGGTTTCCCTGCTTTCCACCGGTGTAGAAGAGAAGTCTGGAGAAATCCAGCCTTTGTTCCTCTTTATAAGTGTAAGCATGTCGGAGCTGGCAGGGTACTCTTATCCGTGATGATCCCGTCAGCTGCACTAAACACCCTCTCTAACAAAATGCTAGCGGCAGGGCAGGCCAGCACCTCCAGGGCATACAGTGCAAGTTCATGCCACGTGTCCAGCTTTGACACCCAATAGCTGTATGCAGCAGTGGTACGATTGGCTATGTACTCCCTCACCATCTTTTTACATTGCTCCCTCTGACTCAGTCTTGCCTGGGGAGTGGTGACACAGTCTTGCTGGGGAGCCATAAAACTGGCAAAGGCCTTGGAGAGTGTTCCCCTGCCTATGCTGGACATGCTGCCTGATCCCCGTGCCTCCCCTACTAGTTGGTCCTCTAAACTGTGTCTACTGCCGCTAGCGCTGTCAGATGGGGACTTTAGCATCACTTTTTCCACCAGGGCCCTGTGAAATTGCATCACTCTCGTACCCCTTTCCTCTTCGGGAATGAAAGTGGAAAGGTTCTCCTTATACCGTGGGCCTAGACGGGTTTACATCCAGTGATCCGTGTTGGCCAGAATGTGCCTAACGCGAGGGTCACAGGAAAGGCAGCCTAACATGAAGTCAGCCATGTGTGCCAGGGTCCCTGTACGCAACACATCACTGTCCGCACTGGGAGGATGACTTTCAGGATCCTCCTCCTCCTCTACAGCATGGGTACCCTCTGTAGTGTGGCTAGCAGTCTCTTTCCCCTCCTCCTCCCCCTCCAAAATGTGCTGAGCTATAGACGAGAGGGTGGTCTGGCTATCAAGCAACATATTGTTATCCCCCATCTCCTGTTCTAACCGCAAAGCGTCGGCCTTTATGCTTTGCAGCAAACTTCTCTGCAGGCAAAGCAGCGGGATGGTAACGCTAATGATGGCTGCATCGCCGCTCACCATTTGGGTAGACTTCTCAAAGTTACCGAGGACCTGGGATCCATGCCCACACCTCCGTAAAGAATTGCGGAGGCTGACTACTACTGCGCCGCCCATGTTGCAATTGGTACTCCACAATTGCTCTACACTGCTCGTACAGCCTGGCCAACATGTGCAGCGTAGAATTCCATCACGTGGGCACGTCGCACAGCAGTCGGTGCTCTGGCAGCTGAAACCGGTGTTGCAGTGTCCTGAGGGTGGCAGCATCCGTGGTGGACCTGCGGAAATGTGCGCAGACGCGGCGCACCTTGCTGAGCAGGTCAGACAAGCGGGGGTAGTTTTTCAATAACTGCTGAACCGCCAGATTGAAGACGTGGGCCAGGCATGGCATGTGTGTGAGGCTGCAAATCTGCAGAGCCGCCACCAGGTTACGGCCGTTGTCACACACGACCATGCCCGGTTGGAGGCTATGCGGCGAAAGTCAGAGGTCGGTCTGCTCTGTCACACCCTGTAACAGCTCTGGGGCTGTGTGCCTCTTGTCACCTAAGCTGATGAGTTTTAGCACGGCTTGCTGACGCTTGCCCACCGCTGTGCTGTCGCGACGCACGCTACTGACTGCTGGTGACGTGCTCACACTTCTTAATCGAGAGGTAAAGGTGGCAGAGGAGGAGGGGAGAGGGTTGGAGGAGGTGGCATAAAACACTGTAGATACCAGCACTGAGGTATGACCCGCCATTCTTGGTGTAGGAAGCACGTGAGCGGTCCCAGGCTCTGACTCATTCCCAGCCTCTACC
Source organism: Eleutherodactylus coqui (assembly GCF_035609145.1). NCBI lineage: Eukaryota > Metazoa > Chordata > Amphibia > Anura > Eleutherodactylidae > Eleutherodactylus > Eleutherodactylus coqui. Next base: position 130,717,150 of record NC_089847.1, read on the forward strand.
AAGTTTACCCAATGTGCCGTCAGGGAGATATAGTGGTCCTACCCACTAGTACTTGTCCACGTGTCTGTCGTTAAGTGGACCTTCCCAGTAACCGTGTTGGTGAGGGCATGGTTTATGTTGCGGGAGACGTGCTGGTGTAGGGCTGCGACGGCGCACTGGGAAAAATAGTAGCGACTGGGGACCAGTAGCGCGGGACTGCCGCCACCATCATGTCTTTGAAAGCCTCCATTTTGCAAGCCTGTATGGCAGCATCTCCAGGCTGATTAATTTGGCAATCTGCATATTTAAAGATTGTGCATGTGGGTGGTTGGCGGTGTATTTCCGCTTTCACTCCAACGCTTGTGTTAGCGACAGCTGAACGCTGTACTGGGAGACATTGCTAGAGGTTGTGGAGGGTCGTGGAGGTGAGGGTGTGGGTGCAGGCCAGGAGGCGTTCGAGCCTGCGCCCTGGGAGGGGGATTGGATCTGTGTGGCAGGTTGTGGCACAGGGAAAGAGGCAGTGGTATGACCTGGAGGCAGTGAATGACCTTCGCCCCACCTTGTGGGGTGCATGGCCATCATATGCCTGCGCATGCTGGTGGTGGTGAGGCTGGTAGAGGTGGCTTCCCGGCTAATCTTGGTGTGGCACAGGTTTCAAACCACTGTTCGTCGGTCGTCTGCACTGTCACTAAAAAACATCTAGCCCTCTGCACGGAGGCTTGTCGCGAGGGACTGCTGTGGGAAACAGTTGGGGGATTTTTCGCTCTGGCCCTGCCTCTAACAATCGCCACTCCACTGTCTCTTCCAAGCTGTCCTGCTGCTGCACTTGCCTCCCGCTCTGAAGCCCTGGCCTCAGTGGGCTTGGCAAACCAGGTGGGGTCAGTCACCTCATCGTTCAGATGCTCTTCCTCCGAATCCTCTGTGCACTCCTCCCTCGGACTTACTGCTCTTACTACAAACTCACTGATAGACAACTGTGTCTTATCATCCTCATCCCCAAAAAGCTCTTGAGACATTTGCCGGAAGTCCCCAGCCTCATTACCAGGACTCCGGGAACTTTCCAAAGGTTGGGCATCGGTCACGACAAACTCCTCAGGTGAGAGACGAACCGTTTTTTCCCACTCAGGGCAGGGACCCGAGAAGAGTTCCTGGAAGTCTGTCTGCTCAGAATCTGTCATTTTCTTTGAGTGACGAGGCTGGGAGAAAGGAAGAGCAGCCAGAGGATTCAGAGTTGCAGTCCCTAGGCTGGGAGTAGAGGACTGCGTAGAAGACTGGGTGGTCGATACATTGCTGGACGCATTATCTGCGATCCAAGACATGACCTGCTCACACTGCTCTGCTTGTAATAAAGGTCTACCATGCGGACCTACAAATTGTGATATGAAGCTGGGGAGTGTAGAGACTTGGTGCTCTCCTAATCCCTCAGCAACCGGCTGTGATTCACCCCGCCCATGACCTCGGCCTGTGCCCACACTCTCACTTGGACGCCCGCTTCCACATCCTCGACCCTTACCCCTACTCCTCATCATGTCGGATTAAGGATAGAGCAGGGCTAAAATAAATTATCCCATTGTATAGTGCTGCGAACTGTGGCTAATTCACTGCACACAGAGACTTGTAGATATCATAGGCTCTATGCTGTGGCCGGAAAAAATTAAACCTCTGTCTTGCACTAAAACCTAGGGGTCATTTACCACTCACAGAGACTTGTACATAAGAGAGGCTGTATGGAGCGGCAGAAACATATTTACCTAGTAGATAGTGCTGATAACTGCGGCTACTTCAACTCCCCCCCAAGGAAAGGGTATTGTGAGACGCTCTGCACAGGGGCAGAAAACTATAAAGCCAGTGGATAGTGCTGATAACTGCGGCTACCTCAACCCCCGAAGGAAAGGGTATTGTGAGACGCTCTGCTCAGGGGCAGAAAACTATAAAGCCAGTGGATAGTGCTGATAACTGTGGCTACTTCATGACACTCAAGGAAAGGGTATTGTGAGATGCTCTGTACAGGGGCAGAAAACTATAAAGCTAGTGGATAGTGCTACTTCACCCAACACAGAGAATGGTATCTGTGAAATGCTCTGCAGGGGCCCAGGGAATATTAGCGTACTGTTTAGCGATGAGAACTTTGCTGAATGCACTGCACACAGGGAACAGTATAGCTGAAATGCTCTGCAGGGGCCCAGGGAATATTAGCATACTGTTTAGCGATGAGAACTTTGCCAAATGCACTGCACAGAGAGAACGGTAAAGCTGAAATGCTCTGCAGTGCCCCAGGAAATATTAGCATACTGTTACCATGCGGCACTCGTGGGTCTGGGCGGTGACGTGCGCACGTGCCTGTGAGTGCAGCTTTATGCATGAGCCCATGGTTGTGGGATTCTGCTGGGAGGTAGTCGCCTCCCTCTCTCCTTCCCGGCCGGCTTCTGTTTATAAGGCTGGCAGTGAGGTCCATTCACTGCCAGTTATTGGTTGCTGTTCAGTGTGCTAGCATCCTGCCTCTGTCAGTCTCCTGTTTTTCAGCTTTTACTTTATCTGCCAGGTTATCCCGTCTGCCTCCGTCTGCTTGCATTTCCTGTTGGTTTTCTTAATCTGTCCTTCCTGTCTGTATTCTACCCTGTTCCATCTTGGTACGCCAGTCCCCCCTCTCGGTCCCTAGTGAGAGCAGAGACCGCCACCCAATTGCCCGCCTGGGGTTAGCCAGGAGTGGAGGCAAGTAGGCAGGGACATGGGTTGCGGGTAAGTTCTAGGGCAACCCAGGCTGGCATATCATCGGGTAGGATACCGTAATATAAAGGTTTTGTGGGCTGTATACACGTGAGCACGCCACATACAGTTGCCCAGGAGAAAAATATGTTTTTTCTAAACGTACACCTGCTACCTTAAGTGTTTGCCCTTGTGCTTTATTGATCATCATCAGGGAATTGCAGCATTTTGAATTGAAAAGGCACATTCTTTGGTTTTATCGGAATGCAGGAAATTAAAATACTTTCTCCTTTTGCTATTCCAGTCATAATAATGGCTCTTATAATATTCTACCCTAGGCGTGTAATTTGTAATTATGTGCCATTGCACAGTTTTAGAGCATCAAGATTATGCATTAATAGGACCGAAAAAGCAGCTTTCAGGGTGGCTACCCACTACATTTCTTTTTTAATGCGAAATTCGCAACGTTTTTCTTTTCTCCAGGGGTCTACAGGACCTGTTAATGTTAAAATCGCATCGCGCAAGATTTTGCGGTAAATTGCGATTTTGCCACAATGCGTTTTTAACATTAGAAAGTCCCATAGATGCCTTGAAAAAAAAACGCAGCAAATTCGCAAATGCTAGTGGGTAGTCACCCTTAACCTCGGATTATGGGAAGGCACTCCTGACAATTTCAAAGTGTTAAGGAACGCTACAGGGTATGAGGTGACTTGTTCAGTGTCCATAACATTATCCACTGAAAGAAACTACAATGTCTCCTTCAACTTGTGAAATCATTTTTTTTCATTCAT